>NC_071288.1:71850470-72450470 GCF_943734705.1 Anopheles coustani | reverse complement strand
ATTTGAATCAATTAAAAAAATAAAAATTTACTATGATTTGACCAGAAGTAAATGACATTCAAGAAAGTAACATTTATAATGAACTTTTATATTTTGAATAATAATTCAATTCTTTTAAATTGTTTACAAACTGATGCTATTTGCTTCGTCCTTCGGGATGCTCCCACTCATAGTTGAACATATTTTGAATTAAAATAAGAATGCAGATTTACGGGGATTTTAAATGCAGTTTTAAGCTCTGATTCTTGTCAATTGTAATGTATAAAAACTTTTTTGTTCTATTATTCCTCAGAAAAGTGGTCAGCAAAATTACACCAGAACATGTACGATATGTTAATCTTCTTCTTTTGCTCTTTTTTTGCGTTTCTGTTAATGTAGAGGTATCAAACTCACAAGGCGGACATATTTTAGATCACATTATGGAAATAGAAAAAGTCTTAAAAACCCTTATAGGAAAAAGCATGACGGTGGTTACACCATGAAGCAGAAGAAAAAGTGACTTAAACACCATGTCACCACCGGTCGTTTCCAAAGTAAAAAGTAATAGAAATGATAGAAATGGTGTTGGAAACATCTAAAAGTAACCAAAATAATAAAATACAGGTTGTAGGACAACTTTTTCAAAGTATTCGTTTCTATTTGCTTGAAACTGCGAAGAGCCAGTGAATTTGGAATGGGTTTACTTCGATGACTAACAAAAAATCAGGCGAAGATCACGATATGTAAATTTTTCCGCGCCATCGATCGATCAATCGGATGGCAGCTTGCACCGGGGCAAACCATGTTTCTGTTAAACGATTTTCCGGTCGAAATAATGACACAAAAAAAATGGACGTGCATGAGTTTTTCGTACCGGCCCCGTTCTAGATTATGCACAGAAAACTCAGCCTTCTGGAAGAAAAAGATTGCGAGGCTCTCGAGTGACAATCGAACAGGATTGGAATTTGGTGAGGGGAATTTTTTTCGTTACCGTTGGTTTGATACGACACTATTGCCATTTTCCGTGCGTTCGAAAGGGGTGGACACTGATTCCACTCTGGTCCGGTGTCCGGAAAGATGTCCATTTCCATACTCATCAGGCGCAATCATTGGACCGGTTGGCGAGCTTGTCTTCTTTTTGTGCCCATAAATTGTTCACCCATTTTACAGTTTGGCAGCCTTTCCAAGGGTGGGAAAATCGGATCAATCACGTCGAACCAGCTGGAACATCGGCCGATCAGCCTAGCGAGGACCCTTCCTCGGGCGAGCACAACACCTTTGCTGATCGACGTAGCGCACCAAGTGTTCCCGTCCTTCGACCCAGATCGTTCATCATCATCACGGAACGGAGCGAGCTCTGGAAGTGTTTTCCGTGTGCAAAACCTCAATGAAAACATCGCAGTAAGCCGTGAGGCGGCGTTTTCCAACTCGACGGCTTTTCTTCTGCGTTTCCTCTTTCATCCTTGCCAGTGGTTTTTTGTAGTTGTTTATAGTCTCTTCCTATTTGCCGGTGACCCATTAGAAATGGTCCGGGACGTCCGGGAGTTGCCCGGCATCTGACGAGGGACCGAACATCTTGCGAATCTTTTTCCCCACAAAAACCTGATGCCGGGTGCAGCCCGGTATGTCGAAACTGTTCGACCATGAAAAACGAAATCCGAAAGGAATCATTGACGCCAGTAACTGCCACCGAATGGTAGGTAAAACGGGGGTGTACGTTGTGATGGTCGGGGTGGGGTTTCCCCTCTGTTCCGCTCCCGTGGGAGCTACAAACCCAGCCGCCCAGGAGGGCTGGCACGAGAACGATAAAGTGTTACAGCGTCCGAAGCTTTCCTGAGCAGCAACACCGGACCGGACGCCGGCACCGGAAATCCATAATTAATAGTGCATGTTCCCAAACTCACTCTGTCACGTCTGATCTGATTGAAAATAAATGCCTTCGATGGTCGGTGCGTTGCCACACTCTACCTCAAACCGGCACGGAAGGTTGGACGATGCCTGGATTGCAGGCTCGTGTACGGTGGTCATGTCGGTCGGTTAGGCTCAGGCACTCTGCCCGAACCCGAGGGAACCATGGGTTGGTTCGACAGTGATAAAAACGTTTCCCCCGACGAATGGACAGCTATACAGCAGGGTATTCCTAGTGGTAGTGGCGGAATCCAACCGAACCGAGGGTGATATTTTCGGCCGATGTCCTGCACATCGATACGAAGCTTTCGGTCGATGCTAGGCCTCGATGGTGCGTCGTGAGGAATGCAAATCTCCCGAAACCGATACCGAGCTTAAAATCCCCGGATCGAACGCAAGGCAGCGAGCGAGGAGCAACAGAGTCATCCCCGGCAGGAGATTAGGCTGGTGTTTGCGTACTGATTTGTACGCATCCATTTTCCACCTACGAAGCGCCTCGGCTTGTGCTGGTGCCATTAGTTCGAGGGCGGGCTATTGAAGCTTAACGAATCGAACCAGTTTAAAACACACCTTTTCTGCTCGAGAGCGATGTTGTTGCTTGCGAAGACAATGCGAAAGCTTTTCAGCTTTTTTGTTTCTTTGGTGCGGTGTTTTGGAATATATCGAAAGAGTAAAGCTTTTTATTAAGTAAAACATGCAAGTAAAACATAATAAAGTAAATATCTGCATTCAAAATTTAAAGGATGATTGCTCATTCCTTTTACATATTTCCTTTTATCGACGAGGAAGTTTTACTTTACTTTACTTTACTTAGCTTTAATAGTTAGATCTTTATAGTTTTACTCGTCACTGATCTCCAAATCCAGTTTTTGAGTGGCGAATAAAACGCAAAAAAAAGCAATTTTTAGAATATCTTATGAGGTTATATTTTATAATAGCATTGTAAGCAGTATTGAGTAATTATTTAACTTAAGTTGTCAAATGACTTCTAAATACATATAGTACAGAAAAACATAACTATTTACCGCAGAACGTTAACAGTCAAAATGAAAAAGATGACCATATGTCCATTTGTCCATAGGGAAGCTTTACAGAAGAATCATCAGATCTTGATTGTTTTACTTTAAAATGATCTTCAAACACAGTTCTGACAAACAAACCCAATTGTTTTAAATATTTTATGAGAGTTGTATTTTATAATAGCTTTAGAATCAGTTTTAGGTGATCATTTAATTGAAATCTTAACTTCAAATGACTTTGAAATGTGTATGAATGTTTACCGCAGAATCAAATTGCAACTTAAACTTAACTTCAGAATGTATGAAAACATTGTATTATTTTAATTACAAGAAATTATTCAAGTTCATTGTTTTTTTGCGGATATATGGCCTTAGCAGCCGGTCCTTTAACATTAATAGAGGTCTATGTCACCAGATTAGCTTGCGAATGCCCAGGAAGCTGGATTCAATAGCCCTACTGGTGTAAATCCTCGACGAAGAAGAAGAAGAAGAAGTTCATTTTTGCAACTAAACATTAAATACATATAAGTTTTATAGGACACTATTCAATATTTTTGTAATAGATTTTTCTGTTTCATTGCATAAGGATAAGTTTGGAGTCAATAATAAGATAATAGATGATAATACGTAAACATAATCCGCACTGTTCATCAATTTTCTTTAAATACAACCTTCGGAAAACTCTGGACTTTTCATGCGTCTTTACTGCTGTTTTGAATGTTCTAAAAGAGGATTATACCACCTGCATACACTCGAACGCAGAGCAACTGTTCCAGGATGGCAATACTGCATCCGGAAAGGCATCCATACTGCTGGTTGAGGTGAGATTAAGCACAATCTGGTTACCTACAACTGCACTAATGATTCTCCATGCAACATTCCAGCACAACACACACACAAACGTTGTTTCGAAATTCAGAAGGTAAGCATCATTTCCACTCTCGTGGAAAAGTGGAAAACTAGGCTTATGCATTCTATACGCGCACACAAGCCCCTGAGGGAAATTGATGCCAAATCGAATTCGATCGGTTGGCATTGGTCGGTGCGGCGAGGAGGAACCCGTGCAGGAAGGTGAGGAAATCGAATTAAAACATGCATTCATAATTAATTAATGTTAATCAGCTTGCCAATGCCATGAGGTATGTGTACGTGTGTGTGTGTGTGTGGTTCGGCCCTGACGGGGATGCTCTATTGGCAACAAACTAATTCTTTTACTCGCGCTCCAGCACATGAAGTAAATTGTGCATCAACGAAGCGAGCGGGTTGGGATTGGTTTTTTGTTGACCAGTGACAAAACCGCCGGGTAAAACTTCAATTGATCGTTTAAACGGTTCGGATTGGAATGAGCTTCCCGACCTCCCCCCAAATCGAGGGTTTCACGGTAGCTTCCTGATGCAGGCTATAAATGCCATTTGCCGATTAGTGGAATGTAAATAGTCAATTATACGCCCCGGTAGAGTTGGGTACTGTGTTCCCTCGTCCTTTTGCTGGTTTCATCATTCATAGGGCAAATAATTGTTTTGATGCAGAGCACATATTCCGCAAGTTGAGTTTAAATTTTGTTTCATTTCGTCAAGTTGAAACCTACGTATTATGAAGTGAATTATTGAACAGTAAAGTTTGCCTCATAAGAAACGCATTTAGTTTTATTGCAGTCTTGTTTAGTTTATTTTTATTTCTGTCCATATCTATTGTGAACGCGTGCCACCCGACAACGGTGGTGAACGTAAAGTGCATCGGAACATGTCTGCATGCAGATTGGTCTACGCTTTTTTTTTTCAATCCCAGCCAGTAGGCACTTCCTTCCAACCGCAGCTAATTAAACGTTTCATGCCACCACCGATCGGGTAATGATCATTTTTATCTGCAATTAATTTCGCGCCGGAGCTGGTGTGCCGGTGTTTTCTTACCCACGTCCCATTACATACAAGTTCGGGAAACGTGGGTGCCGTGGGTGTCACCCTACCCCGAACCGCTCCCTGGCTTGGGGTGGACAAATTGGACGCGGTCTGGGACACGATTTGTGAGGCAAATCGACAGAACCAATGGGTACGTACGTGTCTTTATGCACGCAGCGACTGGAGGTGGGTGTCGCCTGAATGATGGATGAGGTATTGATCGGTTGGTTTAATTAATTATTTTTACGACATGACGTTTTAATTATCGAGCAAAGAAACGATTGCACTTGCTAGATTTGACGGTGTTGAAATGTAGGAGTTTATTTATGGTTTTATCTAAATCTTTGTTCAGTTAAATTGGATGTTTTCTTATCAATCAACTCGTCAATTTTGCTTATTTTTGTGAATTTTCACATTACACTTTTTCGTCACTTTATGTAAAGTTTTGTCTTATTTCTGTAGTTCAACATGCATATTGAAAAATATCTTTTAAAGCAGTGTGTCTATATGTCGTGCATTCGATTTCTTTTTTTTAGAGTTCAATCTTTATTTCTATTATATATTTTACCTTTTTATAATTTTTGACTGAAAATTCAACGAAAACTGAACTGCCAATTCTGAAACTTTCCACACATTAAGCTTAAGAACTGCAGATGTTGTGGAAGATTTGTTTTATCATTGTTTTTTTTACAAAGTTATCTTCATTTTATAATTGAAACTCAGTGTTATTAAAACAAGCAAAACAAGCATGTACACATAGGTCAAGGTGTATCCATCAAAGTTATGCAACAAGGTTTATATAACACGAGGAAAATGATGAAATATCAATCATTTTGAATTTGCCATTATTGTAATTACTAAATTTAAACATAACTCTCTAGAAAAGGTTAAATTACTTCTTCGCTGATCTTCACCGGAACGTCAAGCTAGTTTTACATATTTTACAAAATTATTAATATTATTTAGTGTCTACCGAAAGTGCAATTCGGTAGGAAAATTTGTCGACAAGTAAATCAGTTTGAATGAAATCAATACTTCGTTTAGATATAATTTCCTTGTGCCACAATTTCCTAATGATGCAAAGTATTCATTCTTTTCGAAATGAAATACTTCCTCGGGAAACTTGCCCATCTCCAGAAACCACGTTCGTTCGGCAATTTAACATAATTCTGCCTAATATGGTTAATTATTACTGCCAGCCTGATACCATCTCGCGGATTCGTTCGACTTTGCGCGCTGCGTGGAAAACGAGAGGATTTTCTCCTCCACCACCTCTCCCACTTTCCCTCTCCAAAACCAGCACCAGCACTATCTTCCGTAAATACGTGCGGTCAAAATCGGACACCGCACGGCAGTTGGCGCTTTTTGGATGTTGCCAGCGAACCCAGTGTCGGTGGTTTTGGCACCGCGGATAAATAGTGCACGCCCTGTGAGCGCGAATTATGAGCTGGATGGGAAAATAATTTCACCGATTAGGAACGACGGGACGGGGAGGGCTTTTGGGAGGGCGGGTGGTTTATTGGCGCAGGACATCCTTTCCATCGGTGTTCGGTTGAGCTAATGGTTGACCGCTGATTAGAGTGGTCGGGGCCTCGGTTCGGTGGATTTGTTTGCTAGATAAATGGGTGGCCGATGGTGACGCTCGTAAACATGGCCCGAGTGTCCGCAGCTTTCCTGTTGGAGGGCACGTGTTGGTACTCGTGTTGTCGCAGACGCGGGCGTTTCCTGTGGCTTCACAAATTTATGAACAGTTTTGGTGCCGGGTGGTGTCACGCGGAGAGCGGGAGATTATGAAAGATTTATGCAAGAAGGAACTGAGCAGATCATTACGAACCAAAATGAACTTTACGGGAGTAAATCATTGAGCAGGAAATTATCAACCAATTAATTGCCAGTTTTCATTCTTTTTTATGATATCGGACCTCACTACCTGATGGAAGATTAAGTCCTGCATTTCTTCATAAGATTTGCTCATACTCACGAACTCCTATCAAACGTATCCCCAAAAGGATGATTTATTTGTTAATTTGAATTTATGTTGAATCATCAAAGAAAAAACTTCATACAACCATGAATGAACCATAATGCCCGTACATTTTTTGTGTGTTGTTTATTAGCACTTTCAATTATTAATTAACGGTTCCTTTTCATCTAATATTTTAGTCGGATTAGATGAGGTTTTGTTTATTTGTTACTCATTATTAGTTATTTATTTAGTTCATTTAATAATATTATTTAATTAATTATTTATTTTCTCACCCTCTCTGATCCTTAATTGTTTCCCCAAATGTTGTACTAGCAGTCAAATTAATTAGAAAATGTCATAAGATCTTGAACATGAAACAAATTTTCAATTAATTTCCCTAATGTTGTTTGCTTCAAAGTAACGTTAAAGTAGCTACAAAATTATTCGATCATTTGATAATGTGATTTTTTTTAAGACAATTCTTCATAAGTTGTGCTCGTAGTCTTAATTATTTTATAGAATGTAATAATTGAACTCTTATCGGACATATCATAGAAGGATAAATTATTTGTTAATTTGAATGTTTCTTGAGTCCAAAACAAAACAACATACAACCATGAACTAACCATAATGTCCATATTTTGTGGGTACTGTTTATCATCATTTTTATTTACAATTTAACGGTTCCTTTTCATCCAAGATTTTCGTTATATCAGATGAGGTTTTGTTTATTTGTCATTCATTATTATTTATATCATTTGTTATTTAACAATATTATTCATTTAATTATTTATTTTATAACTCTCTCTGGGTAGATTCTTGATTTTCTTCGCAAATGTTGTACTAGCAGTCAAATTAGTTAGAAAATGTCATAAGATCTTGTACACGAAACAAATTTTCAATTAATTTCTCCACTGCTGTTTGTTTCAAAGTGAAGTTCAAAATTATTCAACCATAAAGCAAAGCAGGTAAAAATCCTTAACCGGTGAAGTTATGAAAACTATTTCGATTAATAGCTTCATTCAACAGAAAACACCGCTGGTCGCCACGTTATTACCTCCGAGGCAATTGTATGATAAACTTCTTGGCTTGATGTCCATTTTCGGAGATGATGCAGTGTTGAAGGCGTATTTGCGAAGCAATAACACGCGCAGTGTTGAAGTAGTTGAATTAAATTTCTTGTGAACACCGAAAGTGACGCAAAAATCTGTTACTTTTGTGCCATTTTCAGCATCGCATATATTACTTACAAATTTTTTGTCATTACGAACCCGATGGCATAATTTAAGGTGTTGGGTGTGTTTCTACGACCACAGCATTGTTTTTCCTGCGAAGCACTGGTTACGGCACTGATTTTGTTTATTACAAGTCTTTCCTTTTTTTTTGTGCTCCGCTGTGTTTGCTCTCAGAGGGACTTTTAATCGACACCTTGTCACGTAACAAACGCGCGCCCCGTTGGGGTGAAAATAAAGTCATAAAATTCATCACCTTGGTCGGTTTTCTCTGCAGTACTTGATTTTTTTCCAGCCCCTCTGTCTCTCCCTCCCTCTTATGAGGTTCGCATCAAATGGACCGTGGGCGTACCACCATGAGACCTCCAACCGGTTTCTCTGGCGCTGTCTGATGAGGAAAATATATCACCAACCTCCGGCTTATCCACCCACCGACCCCATTATTGGCAGCTCGCAAGGGTCTCGGGGAAAATGTGGCTGCCCGGCCAAGGGGAATTGTTTTTGACACTCGAGAAAACAATTAAAACGACGTAATTGGTTCGAGATCATCGGAGAATGTCAGAAAGTCTCAAAGCCCGGCCCAAACCACCACGACATTCTATTTTTCGTCCGTTCTTAGACACGTGGAGTGCGTCCGGAAAATGCAGCCAACGTGCCCGATAAGGTTTGCCAATAATTGGGAAATAAAATTTAATTATCACTTTTCGACCATGTCTCGTTTCACATAATTGCGCCCCCTCCCCTACGACCAATATTTCGAACTGAGAGTAGACCGGTTTGCGCGGGGTTGCGGTTGTGGTTGCATGGGGTTCTTCCTTTCCTTTCGGGTCGCTTGCCATGGGAAAGAAAAGCCAGCCTTTGCCAGCGGGATAAGAACTGGTTCGCACAAGGCATTCTTAGCCCCACCCAGAGGCGGGTGTTCTCCGACATCCTGCCAGACACGAAGCTCTCGCCTTCTTTTGTTCGAGATTTTCTTAGTAATTTTTTTTCATTGTACCATAGGTCTTGAAAAGAAAAACGCCTAACAAGGGAAGATTTCCTGACCACTGCGTAAGGCAGTGTGGTTAACGTTGGTAAAAAAAAATGTATATCTGTGTGTTTGTGGGTGGGACAACGATCTGGAGACGTCAACGAGGAAAAAATCCGGCCAGATTATTAAATGAATACCAGCGGAGCAGCTTTGTTCTTTTTGACATTCTTTAAGTCAAGCATTCATTTTCATCAAACAAGGTGTGAAACTTCGTGCGAAAAATGTCAAAGATTTGATAAATTCCTTACGTCGTTTCGCTGGATGACGGAAGATATTTGCACTGAACGGGGGTTTTTTTTATCTTGCAACGATTCTTAGTTTTTCTTTTAAAACTGTTCTAGCTATCCTGGATTCAAGTTACAGTGACCGGCAGGAAAAAGTGCCCACTTCGAATTTTGTTGATTTTCGCTCAATATTTTTTTCTCAATCCAACTAAATATACTGCAAGTATTTTTCGTATATTGATCTACATATTTCATATAAGATCCACTAATGAGTAAGCGAAAACAAACATATTTTGATTTTGAGAAAAAAATAATAAAAAAAAGTATCTAAAAAAACAGTGACAAGGAAAAGTGCCCACTTTGAAATTTCTAGTTTTGCATAAAGTTTTGTATTGAGGGCTTACCAATTTATTGCGTTTTCATATTTTTCAGGTTTGTTAGCACTATTTCTGACATTTTTACACGTATGATCACGTGTTTAACTCATGTTTGGTTGTAAATATACAATTTGTTTATATTAGGTTTAGGTATCTCATTAATTTGAGTGTTACAAGAAATTAAATAGCATAAAATATGTTTTATGGCATTTATCTACATTAAAATAACTTATTCAAAGCACGAAATCAACCAAATATTGAGCGAAAATCAACAAAATTCGAAGTGGGCACTTTTTCCTGCCGGTCACTGTATATGTTTTTTGTTTTTTCTTTTTTATATTTATATTTAAACGGCCAGTCCGTATTGTTATATATTTTTTAATGTGTTTATATGTTTGTTTATATGTTTTAAAAGTTATATGTTTTATTTAGTGTTAATATTTCTTCTTACGTTGCATAACAATCATCATTTTAGTATTCCATTTGTTTTCATTTTTTAGAATTTCCATCATCATTTCTTCACAAGTAAAGCAGATACTGTATTTTCTTGATTAAAACAGATAAATTCATTGTATATGATCGATAATGTTTCTTATTCTATGATTTTACTAAACTCGGAGAGGCTTATCGGCTGTATGCTTTGGATTTTTCGTGACACAAATCGATCTTCAAGAGATTCGCCAACATTGAAGCTCGGCTTTCTGGGCCTGTGTAGGCTTATCACTTGATGAAACGTGTGTGAAAGTGAGGACCAATCTTGTTTTTTTTTAGTTTTCCCACCGGTTGGAATTCAAGCTGGACGTTCCCCGATCCTGATACGCACTCTGATTGAACTGTACCGAAGATAACAAGCCGAAAGGACATCCTACCTAATGCAATTTTGATATCGACTCTCGACCCGATGGCTCGATGGCCGACCGGGGTGAGGAAGGGTCTAAGGCGAAGTGAAAGAATCATCCTAGGTGATAATTGATATTTACGCTCGGAGGGAAACGTATGGTCCCGTGGAAGTGGATTGCGGAATTGGCGTTGATGGGAAAAACTCGAACATCAAACATTAGAAGGCGAGAAAAATGGTGGGGGCAAGAAAAATCCAATATCTGCCAGAATAGTGCGAACATTGCTGTGTGCTAAATTTCCTTCCCTTTCTAAACCTCTTGTGCAATCATCCTCTCCCAAATCCCGGCCAGCGTTCAATCCAATATTCACGGTTCGCGAAACGAACCGATAGGGAAGAGGGAGGTGGTCTTTGAGATTGATGAAAAGTCAGCCTTTGCCTTGCGACGATCCTTTCCCGAAGCAGAACCGAAAAACTACACACCCTCAACAGGGAAAAGATTGAAGCTTCGCTGGGGCTGAACGAATTTATATGAAATTTCGACACTCGCTTAATGATAATCGAGGTGAAATCAATCTTTGTTTGGTCGGACCTGTTCGGTTCGCTTCAGTTTGGTTGACTTCTTCCTTTCATCTGTATTCGCAAAAGGATTCCCGAGCACAGAATGGGACTGTCTGTCCGAAGACTATTTTCCCTTCTGCCTTAGCTCGTTATCAGCATGGCGACATGGGTAGGGGGAAGTCAAGAAAAGATTTTCGCAAACTATTTCCATTTTCTTCCCCTATTTCGTTCGTTTCGCTCGTCTGCATTTGGTTGAGAATTGAATGATTTGGCTTTGATGAAGATTAGTTTCTTGCGTTATTTTGGTTTCTCCGGAGAGCTTGTTTGTTTGTCGGCGGTCTTTCAACCTTATTTTCTTTTCGCCAAATCTTGGGCATCTTAAAAACGTCCACCTCCTAATGATGATGATGACAATGGGTGCAAGAGGTGTGAAGACATATTCATTCGTTTCCGTTCACGCCGATGTCAACATCATTGACACGTGTCCCTCGGCACACGTAAGCTAGGCGAGGGAAGTCACTCCGACTCCTGGTACGACTTTATCTGCAAATCCTGGGGAGAATTACTCGGCAGAAGAGTGAACGAAAAGAAAGCAGAGCTGGATGATGGAAAAAATCCGCTTAATCCGTCGCAATTGGCTTCCCGGTCCCCAGGTGGAGGTTGCATTTACCACCCCCGACGTCGAGGGTTGTCGATGCGTCTGTAGCACTCGGGAGGTGATATACCTGCCTCTGCAATGTTGTCGACCGTCAATGGCGCGAGGAAAATTTGTCTGTTCGAGCAATCTGGCCCCGAGTGGTTCGGCTTTATCTGCTGCATTCGGGTCCCGGTCGCGCTTGGTGTAGTTTTCTTAAAGCTACGATGCCGAATCCTTTTAGCCACCGGGTTGTCTGGGGAACGCCTGGCTGCTGGTAACGACTGCTGCATGATTGGTTCCGGCCGCGTCACATGTCCCGTGGTCTTATCTTTTCTGCGGTATGCACCACCACTCGCCGAAAAGCTTCTTCGTGTGCCAGTGCAACGACTCTCCCAGGGCGCCCAAGGGAAAGTCTGAATATTTTCACCTCACCGGTGCCAGAGAATCAATAGTACCGCCAGGGAAGTGAGACACAGGATGGAGAATCGCAGCCGGAATCAGACATAAGTATAATAATAATGCTCTTACGGGCCATATATTTCATTCGACGCCAATGAGAAACCATGCGTCTTTCCACAGGTTGCACGCCGTGGGAAATCATTTTTCCCATGGGTGTTATTTTTATGCAGCGCTTCCTGGAAAGTGCTCGCATGTGTCGCTGAAGAACCGCGATGCGAATTGATTTGACGCCATCGGCAACCAGATTGGCTTCCGATTCCGCTGCGCCCAGTGCTACGCCCTTGTATTATGGTAAATGGTAAAATCAATGGATTGTGCATTCACCAAATACCTTGATTGTTTTGAGTCGATATGTGTGGAAATCAAGACAGTTTCACTTAAATTGTTATTATCAACCAGAATACTTTTGTCAAAACATTCGCTCTGCAAGTAGTTAGGTTTAACGGAAAATATTTGAATGTAGTTTTCATGTAATTTGTTAAAATTAATGTCAACATATGATAAGAAAAATAGGTTTGTTTCTTGAAATTCTGGTATCGTTCTTTAAAGGCACATGTAATTTTTTATATAATGTCAGATTTAATTCTATTTTCAGTCTATGTTTTCTTTTGACAAAGTGTTAAGTGTTGTATGTAAACAATTCATTGGGATAATAAAAATAGATTTATTAAAATTTGTGATTAAAAAAAATTCAACGAGAAAATATTTGATTGATATTTGATTGATATTAAAAGGAATTTCATTACACATGATTAAACAAATTTTTTCTTTAACTGGTGGTATAATTCTGTCAAGCACATGCAATTTTTGATATAATGTCAGATTTAATTCTATTTTCAGTTGTTTCTTTTGATAAAGAGTTAAGTGGTGTTTGTTTTCTAAGTAAAGCGTTCATTGGCCTCATACAAATAGATTCATTAAATTTTGTGTTTATGTTCAGGTAAAAGGGGAGTGCCATCGAAAATAATTCAAATATATAAAAAAAAACATAACAGATTACGGATTATACATTACGGCTGTCCGTAAATTGTTTGGTCATATTGAATACTTCATGCAATGCTAAATCACGTTCGCAAGAGCTCGAAAACAATTTGAAGGTAACATGAAGTATTCTACTTCCCACCATGAGTGTTTAGAAAGTTATCGTTAAAATGGGCCCTCGCAAGGCGTTTGACAAAAAAATTGCACCTATTACACAAAGCAAAATTCTACCAAATGGAATTTGATAATTTTCATGTTCATACTATAAATTTTAGTATATTGTTCTACGTAGAGTAGTAAACAAACGTATTTCAACGACCAGAGCAAAAGTAAACTAATTGTAACTTTCTTGGCACGGAGAACAGTTGAAGTCCACGTAATTAAAAACCCAGTAAAATAAAGCTATAAACTTTCTTCGAAGTACGAACGAAGTACATTCTTCGTAAAACAAATATACAGCACAAACAAAATCATTAAAATCGAACGGATGCGAAAACTATAAGGAAATATGATACAATTTTACATAGGGACTGTATATTTTGCAATTTAAAAAAGTATTTGTTGGAAAAAAGTTCAATCACTCTGACATCAAAACATAATTTTTCTTGTTATTCTGTTGAAAACTATAAATGGAATTTCCCAATCGAAAGAAAGTTGCCACAAAGATGTACTTCTTCAATTGGCTCCTTTTGCCCACGGGGCGGGAAAGAAGGGTTGGCGGATCGCCCGGAAGCGGGAAGCAGAGGAATATTTTAAATTGATAATATTCATCGTTTTGTAATCGTCGTGAGACTTGCGACGTCTCTACCGTTGCCGTTGGGCCTTCAGACGCCGGCATCGCTGGAGTTGTCATATATTCCAAAACCGCACAGATCGATCGGAGATTCCACATCCGATCCCTTCCCTAGGTTGGCAGAAGCTTGCATGTGCCGGTAGCCAATTCGGGAAGGAGTCACTCTTGCACCATCCCGACATCCGGCCAGCCAACCTTCCCCACCGGCTTGGATTGGCGGCGAACCAATATTTTTCCCCGGCGTAACAGCTTCCGATTTGATGGGGAGTTTTTTTTCGCTTCCATCAATTTTCCCCGGGTCGGCCGTTTGGGAAAGCTCTGGCGCGAGTGCCATTGACAGCAGTCGGGTTTTTTTTCTCTCTACTTAAAAGCCAACTCCACATGCAGACGAATGTCCTTTCGGTTCTCCGCTAAGGAAGGTTGGAAAAAATTGTCCCCGGCTGCACGCCTTTAAAGGTGAAGCGGGAAAAGTCAATTTGGTCTATTTCTCTTCCGCCCCGGGAAAGCTGGGAAGGGTGAGAATTCTGCCGAGCCACCGCAACAGACTATCCTGGCGCGGGACGCTGAGGACGACGATGACGACGTCGATGGCGATTATGATGTGTCCCCGGCGATATGGCTTTTGCATCTTTTGCTCGTACGAGAGCGAGAGTTTTCCCTCCGTCTTGTGGTAGGGGCAAGGGGTGGAAGGCAATGCCAACCGCTGGGAAAATATTCATGGCGGTGAAGATTCCTGCCTCCAGCGCGCCCTTCCTTGGGGAAGGGAAACCAGTAAGAAAAGTTTCAATCAGAATCCGCCAAATCGTTCGTCCCCAAAAAATCGAAGCTACTTGTTGGGGAATGAAAAATTCAGTTCCCTTTTCTTCCCTTCCAATCGCTCGATCGTTTTGTTTGGGTTATCGCAAACGAGGGATAGAAATGAAACGCGGTCTTCCCACCATCCCACCAGCTCCCCTAAAGGAGGATTCCTCAGGGAAGCAGGGTGACCTAGGGGCGGGGCAGGTCTCCCAATAAAGCAGTCAATTTCCACGAGCACATTTGGCCCGCGGGAAAGAAATGCAAAACGGTTTCGAAGGACACAGAAAAAAAAATACTGTGGGAAAAAGTAATTTTTTCTACAAAAAAAAAAAAAATACAAACCAAAGGTAAGGCAACCGGTGCGGGCCTGGGAGGAAAATAAACTGCCATCGATCATTTGCATTTGGCACACAATCGGTTCTGGCAGTAGGAAGATAAATTCATATGCTGTCGAAACCGAAGGGGAAGAAAACAGGGGAAAACAAGAAAACAACAGTTTGTTGAAGATCGATTTTTTTTAGGGAGGAGAGTTTTCCGGCAACCAAATATAGTCGCTTTAAAACGAGCATATTAAGGTTTGGGAAATACAAGATGGCATTCCCGAAAAGCGGAGCTAAACACACCCACACATACAAACAATAGAAATGGTGCAATTGTCAATTTGTTGGGCGGAAAAAATAAGCCATTGAAAGGTCATCGAGAGCCCTTGGAAAAGGGAACAATTATTTTACGATTTCCTTCCCCGGCGCGACATTAACGAATGTTACGCCTCTTCTCGGGTGCCTTTAATGTTTCACACAGTCATTTACTTTTTACGATTTCTTGTGTTTTTTTTCTAGTGCTTTGAAGCAACAGTGAGGTCAAACATGAAGGTGGTCGATTGCGCTGAGAAAAATTTAGCCATGGTTAATGATTGAGGTGGAGTTGATGTTAGCTTGGTTGGGAACAATAAAATCGATTGATGCTACTGAATGACGGAGAGATTTGCTTTAACACGTTGACTGCCAAGTGTTTTAGCACACTTTTTTAGTACAATCTATTTTATTGAAATTTGTTTATAACATTTATTAAACCAACGATTTTTGAAGGCTTAGCAAAAATTTAACTTTCTAAAGAATTCATATGAAATATTACTACTATTTTTATGTTCCATTTTCATTTATTTATTGGTGAAGAAATTTTTATAAATGATTTCTGCTGTCACCCACTTTTGATAGACATGGCAGTCAACGTGTTAAAATCGTAATGTTGCTGAATACTAATTTTCGACTGTTTTCGTTGGTGACTTTTCTTTCAATTTTGTGTTCAAATTTTCTGTTTATGGTATCTGTTCTATTTTTGATGTTTTAAAAGTAGTTCTCAATTTTAGTGGACAGAAAATGTGTTTAGAAGGCTAGTAACGTGGAAAACCAATTTTCCAATGTTGAAATTGTAATTGTTGTAATTATATTAATTACTCCCATCGAAACCCTATAAACAGATGAAAATATGAAATCAAGATTACTAAACAGAAATGCTTTTCAAAATAATACAAGCAAAACATATCACACACTTTCTACAACTGATACAACCAACTTGCTCTCAAAAATACATTTCACTCTAAAACAACTTTTCATGAGCAAATGGAATGGAAACTAAAATTCCAATCATTTTAAAACTCATCGTCAAAGTTTTCTTCGTATAAAAAGGAAATACCCCTCAAAACGTATCATGACAGTGGAAGAAGAAAAAAAAGAAATAGAACAAAACTTTTCGCAACACAAAAGACAACCTTTCGAATCGCATCGCAATCGCAGATCCGCGCGTAATGCAGTTTAATAAATTTTCCCTCTCCATGTGTGTCGGTGTGTGTGTGTGTGTACGTGTGTCGTGTACGGCTTGCTACGAAGCAGAGAGTTCCATTACACGAACCGTGTAACAGACGGTACGACACCGGCAACTTCTAACGACCCGGAGCCGGAACATGATTCGATGTTCTTTTCCGATTTTTCAAAACCAACCATCCCGCACTTGCCGAGAGTAAGTTCCCGTTTCCTTTTGCGATTGTGTGTGTACATTTTTTTTTTTCGTTCGTGGTTACTTCTGCCAGCTTGGGCGTACGGCAATGAAGAAAAAGTACCATCATCAAACATATGACAGCGAATTAATAAAATTGATTTGGTCAGCACCGATTCGGCACCGTATTGAATTCCGTACCGCGTCGATCCGGATCCGGAAGAGGGGGACGGAGCCGGATTCGACAATCGTCCTTTCTGCAGCGGGTTAATCGAATACGATTTCCACCTACAAGACAGTTTTTCTTCGGCTTGAAAGTATCTGTTCTCGATTTTTTTATTTATTTTTGTGAGTGTCCCACGTAAGAAGTTCCATTTGTAAGAGTTTCGCAAAGGAAAGGAAGAAACATCTTTTGGACAACGATCAGCGTTGGCAAATAGATGTCGTAGCTATTTCTTTCGCAGGACCAAGCGTTCGTTTCATTGCTTCCTTTTTCTGTTCAAAGTTCGTTTCAATTTTTCTCAAGCAGTGGTTAAAAAAGAAGTATACCATTCCGTTACATTTACCTCTCCTCTGGTCGCTTTTTAGGGGAAAGATTATGATTTGATTTTTTCTGTCCTTTTGTGCGTTTAGAAGTTGTAAGCGAAGGAAATCGAAGAGTTGATGTTCTCTACGAAAAGGAAATGTCCATATTGCTCACTGCTTTTATATGTGATTTTTCTACAGAGAGTTTGATTATGACATTTTTGTAATCTACTTTAAATAATGTTCAGCCAAATTTATCTTTCAAATTGAAAAGTTTCCCAGTTGAAATTTATTTAACCCTTACTCAATCAACACCAACACAAATGCCGAGCTATTCCTCGATTTGCATACACGACACCCTTGATTTCGTGCGAAAACAACATTTAATTAACGTTCGCGAGATAAACAACGTCGCGATGTGCCGGGTTTTTGTTCAATAAACCTCCTCAGCATCACGGAAAATCTTTCCCGTCCTCATCCCGAGTTCGCAGGCGGCCGAAACACAAACGGAAGCCAATTTATGTCCCCTAATATGCACCTTCACTCGGAACACTGGAACAATTTCAAACGGGGCGGTAGGGTGACCGGGGAGAGGAAAGCATGATTTTCGGGGTTCACGGTTTTCGGGGTCGGATAAGCATAAATTTATGAATCATAACCGCCGGGGGAAAACCAACCCTCACTCGAGGGAAAGCGCAAAACGCTGACGATGTAGTGATAAAATTTTATTGAATAATTGAAAACTCAATTGCTCGCAATTCGAACTTTGCACTTTCGAGTGGGTGGGGGAGTTTTTCCGGTCTTTGAGGTATGGTGTTGGGTCCCTTCCCGAAATTTTCCTCTCGGTCGCGTCGAACAACTTATAAGACTCGCTCTCATTAGCTTAATCCTTGGGAAACGCGACGGCTTTAAAACCGGTGGACGGCCAGGCGAAAGTTTAACCCCCGACCGAAGCGTGTGTATGTGTGTGTGTGTGTGTGTGTGTGTGTGTGTGTGTGTGTGTGTGTGTGTGTGTGTGTGTGTGTGTTGTTCGGTTCGATGAAAAGTTGCAAACGAGTGCGGTTTCGGTGATGAAACGAGCCAAAGCGAGCGTAAGACGGCAGATGCCGAAGGAGGAAGCTGTGGATAAATTTTCTTAATCGTCTGCGATGCATCGGAAACCATTCGCATGGCCTTCTACGGAGGCCCTCCCTCGAAGCGAGTGAATGTGTCGTACCGTGTGCCGAGATGAGAGATGTTAAGCAATTTAATTAACAAATTTAATACACGAGCGCTGCTCGACGACGGTTCTTGGGCGTTCCGGATGGTTGCCCGTCGACTTCCGCACGACCTCCTCGGGGGCAGGGTGGAAGAACTTCGTCAACCGAGGCTAGCGTGAATTTCGAGGAAGATCGCTCCACCACGCTGGCACGTTGTGACATCGCCTTTGTAGGATGGGAACGGGGGAGGGGAGGAAGCCAAGACCTTCGAGCCGAGAGTCAAGCGCCAAGTTGCCAAAGTGCAGTCGAGTGTGCCGAGCTATCGCTTCTCGGTCGGCCGGTCGGTGTACCGGGAAACCGCAGCGAATGCAGAAACAGAATGTTTCCCCAAGAAGCGGACGAGGTTTACACTCGAAACAGCGCACGCGGCCGCACGTTGCTTGGGGTCTTCGGAGATGAAGACAAAGAACGGAAGTGGCGCGGAAGCGGGGGAGCGGCCGAAGAAGATCAGGGACCAACGCCGGGAAAACTCCGGAGCGTATCGGTTTTATGGAAAATTAGTCGCTCGAATACCATACACCTCCACCTCGCTTCCCCTCCCTCCATCTGAACCTTCGACCAACTTTCTTCGACCAACAACGGGAGGAAGCATTAGTCATTAGCCATTTTAAAATTACACATTTCGATGCGTCCAATTTGACGATGGTTATGGTTGCCAGTCTCCGGCCGACCTTTTGCGTTTGTACTTCTGGTTCTTTAGGTTGGTTGGTTTAGTAGTCTCGTACGACAATTATTCGTGTGGTTCTGGTAAAACTTGCTGCTCAGGGAGGGATCAGTAATGCGTGAAATACTACTCATCTTATTGCTTACAACTGTTTATTATGTTTGCAATTTTTTCAATCGTTAACATGTTTTCAGAAGTTGAAAACTTTGTATCTTCTTGATTGATTTGTTCGTTTGATTGGATTGAATTTTTAGAATTTAATTTAATCAAATAAGTTAATTTAATTTATGGTTCAGAAAATTCTTATAAACTTGTGCAATTTTACTGAAGGAATGTAAATTTAAAGTAAACTGCCATAAAATTAAACGTGATTTTGCTGCTTGTATAGCAATAAAAGTTTCATTATTGAACATCTAAATGCATTTGAAATGCTTTAAACTTTTCATCATATATTATATTTTAACGACTGTGTTTCGAATAAGAAATGTAGCTTCACTGTAGTGATAATTGAAAAATTTCAAAAGCCAGAGGCGGATCATAGGATAAGAAAGCTAAGCAGCTGCTTTAGGCCCCGTGCTTTCAAGGGCTCCGTCCTTTTGGCTCATATTTTAAAACATTTTAATTTTTCAATAATTTTCATTAATTTGCAACCAAATTGGTTTCAAAACCAAATTGGATTAATCAAATGTGTGAATTTACTTGAATATATGAACTAATATATGATGAATATGAAAATGTGAGTATGGTTTTTGTTAATTTTAAATCGACTCAAAACAATTTAATAAAAAAAGTAAATAAATAAAAAAATTGTTCGTTTGGATCATAGAAAATAATATTAGTGCTAAATAATTCTATTGGAAAGTTATTAACTGTTTCGCATGAAATAAGGCTTTGAAAATCAGGCTTTCAGCAATGATATCTTTCCAATAAAAAAACATCAAGCAAAATTTAAAAATTAATTTCCTCATTTGAAATGTGGATTGATTAAAGCTGAAATTTTATAAATTTTGAAAAAAAAAAATGTGTTTGGTGAATGTATTTTATGTTTTTATAGCCTACAGCAATAAGTGCCTGGGGGCTCTAGAAGTTTAGTCAGACTCTAGCTACAGCTAGATCAAATGATCTTCTACAAAACAATAAGTTTGTTTCAATCAAGGACATGGTTTAAATTTCATCAAGTTTTGTAATTTATCTGCTTTGCCAATAAACGTCATAAAACGAATACTTTTTAAGTAGTAGATAGCAGATGAACTTCGTGAAATCGTGTAGAACCAACGCATTACACAGCAATACAACTTGCTTTTAAAAATTTCTCTCTTTAAGTATATGTTAATGAGTTTTCCACGCTGTAACCGCCTGTTCCGGATGGAAATATGAATCGTGTTTAGCTGTTTAGCTTTGGTTAAATAAGTTTTGGTTTTTGATTGATTGAATTTTCTTTGCTGCGTAGCCAACGAAGCGTATCAGTAGTGATTATCAAATCGTTCATATGCAACGTCATTCCAGATTTGGGTTATCCAATTGGCAAAAGCGGTCAGAGATAAACCAGACCACCACAACAAAACGCATCTTTTCACGAGCTAACCACAGCATCGGTTGTTCCGTCATAGCATGCACGATTTGTTTACTCTTTATTATTTTAGGCGCTCGCGTGCGATGGATTAGCGAAAATAAACTATTCGAGCTATTATCAAACGAACAACGTGCTGACCTATCGGGGGAGGAAAAAAGCGATCGCATCGACCCCAAACAGCATTGCGTATGATTTATTTTCCCCACCGCTCATCTCATCGCCGTGAACCAACATTCACGGGCTATGTTTTCTTTTTTACTGCACCGGTGTAAAACGGAACCTAATTCTTTCCGGGTGCGAAGAACAAGTGGCCACACTCCCTCCCCGAAACGTCTAACCTAATTACCATACTGAACGGTTTTTATGGCTCAATCCAGACACATTCGGTTCACCGGGGGAGAGGAGGGAGGGTTCGTTTCTTGAGATGAAAATGAGAGCACCGGCGTGTGGAGTGTGGTGTGGCGCTTTCGGAAGCCCGCGGAAGCTGGGTATTAAATTGAGCTCGGTAACTGTTGTTCTCGGAGGCGTAGGCAAACAAAACGGCGCTTGGTTCTTGTTTCCTTCCCTTGCCCGTTTGATCGCACGAAGATGTTTGTAGACGTCGTCCACTGTGATGAGACTGGGCTCACGTTTGTTTAAAACAGACAAATGCTCACGTTGAAGGAAAAAAAAACAACCTCCATAAAAAAGGCACCAAAACGAAAAGAAACAATATCGAAAGTGTGGAATATCCGTCGTGCGGGTTATGGTTTGTGGTTGGAGAATGGTTAGATTCGTCCAACCACGCATTCAACCCAGTCCAGTGGGAACGAAAAGGCATCCAAACAACCAAGCGATGGCCGTATGTCCGATGCGCAAGAAGAAAGAAATGATTTATTGAGCGTAAGATGGAGGTTGCTTTTTCACACCATAACCTGCAAACGTTACCATAACCCGGAACGTTCCCTCAAGAAACAACAGAGGGTTCGTTGTTTGCTGTGGATTTTCGGTGGAAATGAAGTCATCGACTGCCCGCCCCGCATTTCAGCTCGGGAACGTGGTGTGTTTTAGTTTTTGTTTTTTCCCCGTTCCGGAACGACCGGTGAAATGGAGTTCGTGCACCCATAAAGTGCACAGCGCTGTAACGCCCGGGTGGGTGAAAAGTTTTGCAACGGCTCGACCGAACGGCTCGGTAAGATTAGTGCGGAGGTTGACCATTGTGAGTCATTGTGCTTGGGCTTTGGGCGATTTGCTTGATGGCCCCCTTCGAGTGAGCCGAATGGAAAAGTCCGGTTCCGTTTCGTAAGAAAATAAAGTTCGGACAAGGGCTGCCCGTTTTTCCTTGCACCCTTCCTTGTGCCCTCGAGTTAAAGGAAAGTGTATTACTGGCTACGATGATGGCGATGATCAGGTCTCCCTGGATCGGTGAACGTAGATTTTGCGGCCGGGCTCGGGACTTCGACAGTCCATTTTCCGATAAAGGTTTTATGACTCTGGGAACCCCAGTGTGGGTTTTTTTTCTCGTCCTCCGAAAGCGCCTTGCCTTTGATTTGCGGTTGGCTGGATCATTTACTGGGTTGAATGTTTTTATTTCCCTCGATCGTGTGAGTTTTCGTTCCATCAATTTCAACGATCGGGTTCGTCGCTTACCCACCGGAATGTGTCTTTCGTTTGTGGGCTTTGGTTAGTGTGTCGAAGACAACTGGGAATAAAAGAACTCGAATAATCAAAAAACGTATGTTTGTTTTATCTCCACCAGACATCTTGTATTATAGAATCACACAAAAGTAACAGAAAACACTAAAAGTAAAACATCCTCTTGCTACAATCGGGGATTATTTAAAACATGACCATTTTTCAACACCTTCAAAATAGCTAGTAGAAAGGTTGACACGATGGAAGAATGGGTGCACAAACCCACTGGAAAGAACGAAAAGTGAACGTTCGATAAGCATCGTCTCGGCAGCCTTCGTCACAAAGCTATCGGTTGATCTCACCTGGGCGTATTTAAAACGACCGCTTGAAACAATAGGCTTGCGCCGCGCCCATCGGGCGGAGAAAACATAAACTAAAACACCTTCGTAATTACCTCGCAATCGGTAGCGTGCTGAGTCGAGGTTGCGGGAAAACCTAATTCTACACGCGGTTCGGTCTGATGTAACTGATTCTTCCAAGATCATCCGATAGACTTTCGCTCCAGATGATGGTGGTTGCGTGCGCAATTTGTATCACTTCTGCGTGTCAACGGGTTTGTACGGCTGCAACCTACCACTGCCATGTTTTCCCAGCTTCTTGTGTTTCATGTAATTTACCGCCCTTCCCCAACTGAGCCTCGGCTGAGCGAGTGGCCATTGAATTGTCCCGTGTCACGACATCGCGGTATGAATAAACGTTCTGGGTCATCAAATGGTCATGAAAATTCAAAAGAAGAGCCATAAACGAAAGAATTAATCATAAGTATGATAATCTGCTACCGTTGAAAGGGGTTAAATCGTCGTTTAATTTCAGGTGCAACAGCAAACAGTTTAGTGTTGATGGCAGTCGCATGTCTTTGGAGGTCATGTTTCGCTATGGAATCTGTTGGATTTGTTTAATTGTTGTTGTTTTATTTGCGGGAAAGGTGTTGTTGTAAAAGCTAAACAAATGTTTCGTTCATCGATTTAATGTTTTGAAAGAATGTTTCGATTTCAGAATTTATTTCGCTTACCTTAGCTAATTCTTTTTTTACAAGAAAAATTAAATCATTGGACAGTATTTGTTACAGCATCGGCAGAATCAGCAGTTTTCTTGATTGATCAGCAGAATTCCAAAAAGTAATCATATTAAATTAAAATACCAATTATTTTCTTGCTGCTAGAATCTCAACACAATTTCCATCGATAAGAAAATAAAACAATCTTAATTTTACTATGATAAAATATTGATAAAAAAAATTTAAAAAAACCGTCTAATAATTAAATAAATTGGTAACATAGTAAGAGTGCTGAAAAAAGCAAACAAAATTTCATTTCATTTTTCACTTAAAATTGTGAAAAAATCTTAAATTTACGAAAACTATATTCAGATTGTTGAAAATCCCTCTAAACACGGTTACTGTCATTTAGCTCTTGGGCATTATTGATAGTCAATTGAGTTTGAATTTATGTTGATGAGCAAAGTATTATAATCCAATTAGTTGACACAGTTTATAGATTGATTGATGAAATTGTTTTACCAGAAAGAACAGCATTATACGATACTACATTATGTTCCTATTGAGTTGGTTCTAAGAGATATTAATACTTTATTAACTGAAAGTTGTTTCACGCTAACGAAGCGTGAATATTTCTTTCACTTAAATTAACTCTTTAAGATCTTACACCGTTTTCCTATCTATTCCTATTGTAGTATATTTTTTAAATGTAAAATTCGTGCAAGTAGTGAAAAAGTAAGTGAACTCATGAACAAAGTCAAACCATAATCCCCAACAACATTAGATGCACGTAATTTTTGCTCAACAAGGTGCTAAGTTTGGGTTATTCGAATATCAGCGTCGTCGGGCGTATCAAAATAATAGTTTATCTAATTATATTTCGCTGCCCTTACCACAATACTGTTGTTGCGAGATTACATCGGCACCATTGTTCATTAAAAAACCCCTCCGAGGAACAATACCGAAATCTCATCCCGTTTGTGTGTGTGCACCGTTCCGTGTTGCTTAACATACGGTAGATGGTGGTTTCTGGTGGAGCAATTTCCTCCAATCATCTTGGGACGCCATTCGGGCCGGGCTGGAAATTGTTTACCAAACTAAAATATGCCCATCATTCGGGAGGGATTTTTAGGTTTAGGGCTTGCACTATCGCCCGGCCTATAATACCACCCTTTCCCCCCACGCTCGGTGTGTGGCTTACCTTAACCCAAATTGAGAGTGAGGCCCAAACGTAGAGGATGAAATTCATATGTACTAACGTATTTGTAGACTAATCATAAGGCAACGATCGTTGGATCAGCGGAACCAGTGTTGCTTTTCGGGGTTCGGTTCGTTTGATTTCGTTCATTCGGAAGAAACCGCGTTGTTGCTGAAATCGATCACTAGGGAGGAATTGTTTGCTAACGGAATACAAATAATAGGATGAGTCGCTCAATAAGCCTAGGAAGCAATTATGCTTACGCCCATTGAACACACCGTACAATGTTGTTCTCACTTCACCGTCCGCGGGGATGGACCCTCCTACGGAAAGATGCTGGAAAGAAAAGCGGCCGCACAAGAAGCACGCCGACCACCTCAAGATCACTTAAATTCACATTCCTTGGGGGGATGGGGTGCTTTGGCAAGGGAAAATGCATCGGGAGGGACGCCTGAGGATGGGCATTCCGGGGCGTTATTGATTCTTTTCCAACTCCAGATGATTCGCGTTCGGGTTGGGCCCTAATTTTTCCTTTCTCCCTCCACCTCGATCGTTTCCCATGGGAGGGAGGAGGGGGATCAGATCAAAAGAAAATGACTCGAAAAACCACAGGCACACAAAAGGTGGCTCAGGAGGAAAATCGACCGAATCCAAACGAGAAACACCTGCGCGGCGGTGCGAATCTCTCCGTAGTGACGAACGTCATCATTCTTCCATAAGGTTCTTCACGCGTTCCGGCAGTGAGTGCTTTAAGGGGGGGAAAGCAAGAGGGGTGGAAATCATATTTTCATTCAATTGAAAACTCATTCTAGCCTCGGCCTGTTGTTTTATGCCCACGAAGGGGTTTCTGTGCTTCTGCTTCTGCCGTCCGCTTCGTCCGCAGGTGCATTATCCGACCCCGAAGCCGGTAGCCGATACCGTAACGGAAAGCCACCGGTTTTCCCGCTGGAAAAAAGGGGGCTCACTTCTGACGGACCGGAGTTGTGGAAAGAGACTGTAATCGACTGAAAAGAACGGGAGGCAATGGAAATCCGTCCGGGTCCACCGGTTCGGAACCGATTTATAAAAACCGCGAACCGATTGGCCAGTGTCGAGCACTCTCGCGGCTCAGCTGTAATGGTTCGGTTATGCTCGAATTGTTGCAATAATCGGTACGATCCATCGTTTACCTCGTTGGAAGAGGAGCTGGAGAGTGAAGAAGAGATAATGTATCTTTTCATAAGAAAGATTGATGAAGTCAGGCTCGTAAAGGTAGAGCACGGTTTGGCAGGTGGTTGAGGGAAACAAATGTCTGCAGCATGACGCACGAGGCTCACAACCCTCGCGGTTCCACTGGCGTTCCACCGGTTCGAATTGAGGCGGAAATGATTGACATAAGTTTGAGCCTGTCTAGCAAACGATGTGAATAAATGCGATGGAATAGCCTAGTGTCGGATTTCGGAGACCTTCCAAGGTTATGTGGTTGATTCGCAAAGCAAACAAGAGTATCTACAACATTTCATCTTAAAATTTGTTTAGTTTTATGTTAAAATAAATTTAGAATTCGACCAAAAGCAAACCTACCGTTCAAACCTAGAAAAATGGTCTCATAAAACCAACATTCCGTACAAATACGTCAAGGAGAAATGCGCTGCCGAGTCCTCTGGATTCGATCGTAGAAGAAACCTGTTCAGAAGCCTGGCATCCGCTGAGGTGTGAAATACACCGGAATGTGGTGAACTTTCTTGAACTCAGTCGGATGACTCATGCATGAACCTCCCAACCGTAGGCCGTTCTTCAGTGTCATTGTTCTCGAACTGGTTGCTCCGGCTGAGCCGGAGGATCGTTCGGTGCGGTTCGTCTTCTAGAGCGGTAGCCACCGTAAACAAACCTCAAGCGCTGGATTGGAGAAATCGGACAGACGTAGATTCAATTGGTACGAGAATGGTCAACGCTCGTACCGTTGGATGAGCGATGAGAACAAATAAAATGAGGATGCTCAAATAAGAAAATAAAAAGTCACTTGCAGAGTGCTGCGAATTTCGCAACCGATCGCCATGTTTGAAGCCAGAAGTTGTCAATATGAGCTGCACAAATAAGAGGTTAGGAGGTCTAACACAATCACAAGTTGTTTTTTGATGTTGAAAAATAACAGAAAAAGATGAAAACCAATTAGTCAAATATTTTCTGTTGCTGTTCTTATCTTCTCTCAAATTTAATTTCCATTAAAATGATTCTTTAAAACACACTTAGTTTCTTGGTCGAAAGAAAAAATTCTAATTATTCTTAACAAATTAAAATGCTTAAAGCCAGAAGTTGTCAATAAGAACTGCAAAAATAAGAGGTTAAGAGAATCACAAGTTGTTTTTTAATATTGAAAAAATAAAAGAAAAGTAATGGGTCAATTAGTCAAATATTTTCCTTTGGTGTTCTTATCTTCTTTCAAACTTCAGATCCATATAAATTATTCCTTAAAACATAACCCAAGATAAAAATGACATAGCTTATGCTTATTTGGATCTCGTATTGCTCATTGAATTGATGAGTAGAGTGATAATGTCATACATATTTTATCTAATAATATGGTTAATATAAAATATATAATTTTATTTCAGTAACAATCTTAACAACTTTCATTGGTTGGTTTCTTGGTCGAAAGAAAAAAAACTAATTATTTTTAGCAGATTCAAAACTTTTTTAAGGTAGTCATAAAACGAACTGGCAACACGAACTTAGGCTGCCGTTTTATCCACCTACCAGATTATGTTAACCGACGACGAGGATGAGAAAAAGAAAACTCCCATCGACTGTCCGTTTAATTTCCCCGAAACCAGGCCTGGCCCTACCTAAGTGTCCATTGTTTTCCGCCCGGTTTGGGAATGCGTGTTTTTATTTTCGATTATTTATGACATAATCGCGCACTCGCCCAGGTGATTGTTTTCTCCCGGTGCGCTACATGCTGCGCATAATTTCTCCTCCATCGGCGAACGAGCATCGAGCCCGCGCAGTTCGATCAATCGATCGTTCAGTTCGGGTTGTTCGCACGTCGATCGTGATGGCCGGACAGGCGCAAAAAAAGAAAAACACCCCGATTGATCGATATTGGTGCGTTTAGACGCTGGCTGCGTTTGACTTCTGCATGATCGACACATTATTATTCCGTGCACGACAACGATCGTTGTCCGCACGGTGGCGTTCGACGTCAGAGTCGGTTTTCCGTCGGTCCACCGCACCCCTTTCGCTTCGTTTTGGAACAAAACTGCAACCGTACCGGAGCCGCAACGCCAATTTTCAACCGCACGAGCCGTCAAACATACACATACACACACACATGAAAATGGGCGATCGATTCCGGTCGATCGAGTGCTTTCGGCTGTTTCGTAGCGGGACCAATCGGAAATAACCGTTTCCGTTTAGTGGAATTGTTATGTTGCAGGTTTAAAGAAAGGATGAGGAAACATAAAAAAAAAATACAGACAACAAAACTCGACACTACAGCGCTCCACACGTTGGTGTGTGGCGCAACGAGTTCCACCCCACGCCGCTACAACCGTTTTGTTTGGATTTCCTGACAGTTTAGGGCATACGCCGCCGGCTAGACAAACACAAAAATTAATGATTCCTGTCAATGGTTCAGGCCCCGGTCAAGGGAAAATGGTGACTGTGGCCACCCGGTGGGGTGTTACACGACCGATTGGAAACCAATTTTCCAATTAATAATCACCGCTTTACTAATTATGATGTTATGCAGCCACATTTAACACGGAACGCAGTGTTGCAGGAAATGTTTATTTTGAAGTTTTCGAAAAAACAAAACTATTGTTCTTATGAGTTTTATCTCGAGTTAGGTTTAATAAATTGTCCAAACGAAAATTCCAAGATAAATATCCAACATTTTATCCAGCTTTTTGAAAGGTGTTGAAAAATGAAGAAATGCTCCGGAAAATTAAAGTCGGGAAACAAATTTAAATGCTTTATTCTTTTCTTATATCAGTATTTTAAATTTAGTAGTGCGAGGAGCGCGCTTCTTATAAAAGTAAAGAATAACAGCACAATCTAGTCAATTGTTCATGTTATTCGAATCAAATCATGAATTTTGAGGATTTGATCGCAAGACTCATTTCAAACTTTCACAATTTTTAATAAATATTTGTGATTCATCATTCTTTTTTTAAAGTTTCATGGATTTATTAAACGATGCAACTAGTAATACAGTTTCTTTTATCTGGATTTGAATGACCAAGCTCTGCAAACACACCGTCTAGGAAATGTAATTATGTAAAATATGTTGACTTTGGTAATACATATTGTGTGTACTTTCAGTGTGATTTACTTATATTTCATTTATTTATTCATCAATTAATTGCAACAGGGACATACTGAATGTTTTCCTTATTGTACTCTTTTTAGAATATTATTATAAATTTATAAATCTTACATATTGGCAAAACGAAAACAATTAGTAAAATACAGATTACAGATATGTAAGTACGTTTGAGGAGAAAAAGGGAACTATCCGATCGTTTCATATATTTTTTTTATAAGCCCTGATTCATTCAATACATCATTGGACAAGAGTTTTCTCTAACCGCACAGAAAAAGGTTGATTGTCCGACAAGCAGATCGGTATCGACGGCTGAATCGTCTCAACAAACAGGTGGAAAAAGAGAGAAATGGGCTTGCCTTTATGGAAAAAAAAGAAAACATTCAATCTTCACAGCGATCCTCTTGATTGGGAAACTCGTCGCGCGATCGACCATCAATGAATTAAGATTGCCATTTTACCCAAGTTTAAAGTAAAAGGCGATCGGTTTTTATTTCTCTCATCGCGTGTTATCGTGCAGGTTGTATCATCCGCTCCATGTTTGGGAATGGCAAGGGGCTGCCGATGGGACCCGTGGGGTAAATGGATTCTTGAAATTATTTAAATCCATGTACGAAAATGCTTTCTTCAATTTCAATTTACGCCACATTCGAGGTAGTCCGAGACAGCGCTGACGAGCTTGTTGACTGCTGATGTGGCTGAAGATGTTTATTGATGGAGTGTGCCGTGGTTGCGATTGTTTTCTGGTGCCTTCTTTTTCCCCAAGTCTCCCATTCCGCGGGCAACGAAGAAGCTACCTGGGAGGCGCACTGGAACTCGAGCTGGAACTGGAACTGGATGGTATGTCGCCATACGGCGTGTCGTGTGCCACCACGGGGACATTTATGGCAATCGTCACCGAAGTCATTGGACGGTACAAGTGCGCTTGGTGTGGTTGAGGGAAGACAGCCGCTCGGACGGTCGAGTAAGCCTGTTAGGATCCGTCGCGTGAAAGTCTGAAAGGTCGATAGTCTGCAGTCCCGTAATGGATGGGCCGCAAGTGATCGGTGGTGGCACCTGGATCGTAAGTTAAATTTGTTTTTGTCCTTTCGGACACGTTTTGCCTTTTCATTTTTTCGATACATGTTTTTTTTCTGTTATTTGCTGTCTGTCAAATTTGTCTGGATTTGCAAGCGAACCTTACGCCGGACTCGCCACCGATCCCAAAGCTCTGCCTTTAATCCGCATGATTTATTTGACGGAGGTCTGTCACCTTTACCACGCGGCCGTAATTCACGCGGTGGTATTCTACCGCATCTACCAGTGTGGAGCGTCGATAGACGCTCAAGGACTTCCATTCCATTCAACGATTTCACACACGAAAACACTACAAGAGCAGAAGAAGAGAAGAGAAAAAAAGAGTAAAACACAAATCACGTAATGTAAAACCAGAAAAAACTTAACATGCTGAAGGCAATATTTAGCGCTTTCCGTTTCGCCTCAACGCCCGCCAGAACGCCCGCGAGGCAGAAAGCATTCAAAAGACTTCGACGATGCGTTAAGAGACGAACCCCGATTTTTGACAGCTTTTCGATGATATGTTAGGGCCGTACAATGGAAGAATATTTTTTGCGTTCGACCGTACCCGGGGGGAGGCTAATGTCATAAGGTACCATCGTTCGTGGACGGACAGGCTAAATGCTAAATATCGTCCCAAAAGGGAGGTTTCTGATGTTTCTTTTTGCATAAAACCAGTCAATCAACCTGGACCCCGGAGCACTTGTCGACGCCGCTAAATGTGCGCTGCTAATTATTTAGTTCTCGTTCCTGTGACGACCTCAACCTAGGCTAGGAAGAAGTTCCCGTTCTTGGTAATGGACCGGGCTCGGTTCGACAATAGTCACCCTATAGCGTTCGATCGAGTCGGTGTAAATGGTAATCTCTGGAAGTTACCGTTTTGTTTTATTTCATTTTACCTGAAAGCCGCTGCTCGGTAGCTTCCATTTTCCTTCGCCCCGTGTGCCGGTGCTCGTTCTACAGATTACTTATGACAGGCTTACAGGCGAGTGGCACTAGAATGTGCCCGGGCTGCCGTAATGGGAGTGATTCGCCCGGACCCGGTATGCACTTGCCGGGGCATCGTCAAAATCGTCACCATCACCGCCTGCAACATTGTTGTCTGCACTCTCCTGCGGTACCAGTCGGTTGATATGGGCACACAAGGTAAGTCACTCACCAAATGCGGCGTTCGAGGGCGAATGGTTCTTGAATGGCACCACGGTCTACGGAGACCCAGCTCCTGCCGATAGTTTTCTACTTTTATTTTTCACCCACCCCTCAAACGAACACCACAACCCTGCTTGGTTGGGTGACCCTGGGAACCGGAAGTGCGGCTCAGCAATGGACGGGAATTCTTTCGAAAGGAGGAAAAGGGGAATGCCTTCCGGACGCAGCGGACGAAATAGACCTGCAGCGGAAGGAAAATGTCTATGTGTGTGTCTGATCGAGAGAGTGACTATGAATGTGTCACAAACGAAGGGAACGAAGGATCGAGGACCGACCTAAAAACAGTGGGGGGAAAAAAAGGTCAACATCGATGGTCAAACATGTGTAACATGTTCATGGTCTTTTTAAAAAGCGTATCGTTCATCCTGCGCTGCACCGTCTGACCCTAAGCCGATGTCGTGGGTGATCGTAATGTGTGTTTCGGGTTCGGTGGAAAGGGAAATGATAAAAAATAAAATAAAATAACGGATGGACGCAGGGGCAGCACGCCGTGTCATGTGCCGGAAAGGGTAGCTAATGCATTTTTGTTGAGTTCAAGTTTCTCTCAGCAGGAATTCCGTTTACGTTCCAGGTGTATTTATTCCTTTTATCTGGAATTTAAAGCGAAAGGGTCGAAGAGAAGGATGCACATTTAGCTGTATCGAAATTTGTCCAGTTCTAAAGCTAGATGACCATTTTAATGGACGGCGGGAACAAACATTGTCAGATGGCTACTTTTGATATGGAATTGTGGAACTTGGAAAGCCTGTGAATCATCTATGAATTTATAGAGTCCTTATATATAGTAGATAAAACGAAGAAAACTAGAATTGAATATTTTGAAAGGTGAGTAATTCATGTATAACAGTTTAATTCTATTGTCCCAAGTAAGTAAGTAAAAAAAACACATTCACAGAGAAAATTAAAACTCAAATATTTCAAAAGTGAGTAACTCATGAAAATCATATTTTTCATGTTGAAATATTTGAATATATATAGAACAACACAGTTCAAAACTATTGCGCAAAACAAGTGGAATCATCAACAGTATTGTTGTACATCAAATAAAGTGCTTGAAAAAAATCAATCATTCCAACGGAGCATCCAACGAAGACACAAAAAAAAGAGATTGTGCCCTTCTCTTGGTATTCTCCGCTCGTCTAATTCGCCAAACCAGAAACTCATATTGCGCCAGTAATGAGACCGGATCGCAGTGCAGTTAAAGTGCCCTCCGGTCTAGAAAGGAACGCAGTGGCGCGCGCGCGCACTCGAAATAAAACAGGAAAAAACCCTCCTGCAGCAGATCGATCTCTATGGTTCTGCAGCACACCGCGGCTACCTTCTTCGCTTTTTCGCTTTGTACTTTTCAATCAGCGCCATCGGCCAAACGAGACCGTTTTGCTTACTGTAATATATGGTTTTTTTTATAGTAGACATCACCTCCCGGTTTTTTGTTCGCCTCGTGCATTTGATCCAGCTTTTCTCCTCCTTCGGCGCGGAATGGAAACTATCCCCGGGAAGGGACGACTAAGCGGCACTTTGCCCCGTAATTCATTCATTTCAAGTATTCTCCCGCCATTCGGCGTCTGATGCAGCGAGGCGTCATCGAGTGGCGCGCGCCCTCGCACAGTGGTTTAGCCAGAGGAGTGGTTTGCTCGTACGATTTTTTTTGCACAGGTTTAGGTTGTGTTGTGTTCAAATAAGAGGTTATTGATAATTCATTGGAAGCATAATCAACAATATTTATAAATTTGTTAATATTTTTACTTTTTATTGAATTTTATGATCAACTAAATCATGTTTTAAGCAAAAATTTTAGTCCAAACGACCACATTACTTGCTCCATACACTCAAAAACCTTTTTCTATTTCTTTCTATGTGCAAATCCTGTGTCCAAAATCCGTTTCCGTAGCGTACTGTATCACGTATAGTTTGTAAAAAGTGAAGCGAAAGATATAATTTTAGGTTCCTATAACTCTTAAAGTCGCTAGTAGTTGCTGCCATTTTTTTCAGCACACCTTCTGGAGATGTTATATTTATGCCCTGATATGTCCCAGAAGAGTTCCGTTTAGTTCTAAAAAAAGTACGGGCTTATGAAACTTTATAAAGCATAAATATTGTGGGAAGTTTTTATTTATTTTTGGAACTGTTATAGTTTATTTTAATTTTTTTAAAATAAATTTTCAAGATAGCCGACAAAATGTGTGCTCCTTTGTAACGATGTGTAAAATGTGAAAGAAAATGAATAATAAATCTCTCAAAAAAAAAACGAAAAACGGAACGTGATTTGTGCTTTGAAATAGATAATATTCTGAAAATTTCTTATTAAACTATCCTTTTTCATATGGAAGAGAGATTTTGAAAATTGGTTTCATGAAATGTCAAATCAAAAGACCGAACTCTAAGCCACTGTGCCTCGACCGGTTGTCCTATTAGTCGTACTGCCCACCATTGAGTGGACAAATGCATACAGTCTAGTCCACCCGAAATGGTCCCGCGGAGAGTCCGTCTCCATAGACGGTCGGTCGGGAAAGTGTAAAGCGTCACCAGCGCAGGCTGCAGGTTCCACCACCACACTGGTAAGTTAACATTTTAAGCAGACTGTGATGCTTTTAAGTAATAACAATAATAACGTGCTTTATAGAGCATGCTTATTTTACGTCCGACAGAGATGGCGTGAACGAGATGCACCCTCAAAGGTGATCGATCGATCGATCGGGTTTTTCTCATGGGATGGAGCAGCAGTGTACGAGGGCGGGAAGAAAAGGGTTGGGAAGAAAAAAAACTAAACGGTTCGTTGCATTTGTGTATGGGCGAGTGTGAGCAAGCGCGCCACTTGCTGCCGTGCGACTTCGTCAGGCGAGCTGCTCGAGAAAACGTGAGGTTCGTCGCTTAAAGTTGAAGTCGTTTGTTGCTTCCCTTCAGGCTCATTTCGAGGGCTATTCACGTACAATAGACGGACCAGAACGCCTTTTTTATCATTTATAATACACTTTAGCGTTAAACTTATTTTAAAATGTTTTTTTAGAAGCTTTAACTTTTGTTTTGAATTTCAAAGTATAATATTAGCTCTTTAGCTTTTTCACTAGTAAATTTACGAAAGTAGCCATATTTACAGCAAACTATAAAGGTTTGTTTAAAGTGTTTATCTAGTTTGCTGTAGTGCTTATGTTTGGTCAACATTTCAAATGATCTTTAAATTGGCTAGTAATCATATCGATTGTTAGCTATCGTAAAGCTCAGTGAAATTCGAATAATTTTTCACACTTTCAATGAGAAACCGTTACTAATTGGACCTATTTTCTAAATCGCCTTCGTGTTTGCGATTAGCTATTTTTTAAACTTCATCGATCATAGTTCACCGTCCAGCGAACGTTGGAGTTATTTGTACAGCATTTGTTGCCGTCTTGCCCTTCGTTCCATGCAGCTGAACTAAACCCCGGTTTGCAGACAAACATTTCGTCGGTCCATTCGTCATCAGTTTTGTCCAACTCATACTCAAGCGATCAATATGGCGCTCGTTCGTCGGACCGTTTTTTTTTTCAACGATCTCAGACGCGTTTGTGCCGAAAAAACGGAGCACGCCGATCGAGAGCGTGACCTAATCGAAGATGAGGCGTCTTTTAATTAGATTTGTCGCGTTTTATTTTCATTGCGAGGTGGACGCTCCCCCTTTTGTCCCTCCCCCTGCTGGCGGGTTTGTAAATTGTACGTCTTTTCTTTTTCTCGATGCCATTTTATGTCTGTCCTTTCGCCATCGGCCGCTTTGCCACCCGGTGAATGGTGTCCGGTGGAGATGGCGCACTTTCGTTCACGCCACCAATTCCCGGACGACCCTGATTCGGCGACACTAATGGAATTTCGATGCACCGATGAGTTTTTCGATTAAGGCGCGCGCGCGCCAAGCCCTTTCCGTTGGTGGACGTTTCCTTTTGGCTTTTTTTTGTTACCCGTTCATTTCTTTGCGCGCACAAATTCGCGGTGACACCATCGACGTTTGACGATCGTAGAATCGGTCGTTTGATTTACAGCTCGCGAGAATTGGTAGAGAAAAATGATTGATTGATTAAAGGCCCTTTCACTCGACAGGGCGATGCTTTCTATTGCCCCTCTTTGTTAGGGAATAAGCAAAATTATCCATTTTAATTTCATTTTTGTGGATAATATTTTTTACCGGCACAAAATCTCTAAGTCTCTCCAGAACAATGGACGAACAATGGAATTTTTAGTATTGCTTATCGTTGGGAAAGAAACCCTAAATCAGAATTAAAATCGACTGCATTTATCTCGCTCCAAAACGACGTTTGCGATAGTGTAAGTTCGGTGTTTAAAGCCCCTTCGAAGCCTCGCACCACATATCTTCCCGCCTTATGGTAATGCAACGGCGTCTAATGTCTAACGTCTAATGTGTCTCTCGACGGTCCCGTTCTCCCCTCGGCCCGCCGAGCCCGTGGTAGACGTTTAAGGTAGCTAAAGAGAATGAGATACGGTGGCATAAATTATCCGCCGATGCGTTATCCCAAAGACACGGTCAAGAGCATACGGGACAGAGTCCCCGAGCCTGGGGTGAGAATGGAAAAATGGACGGCGGATCGAGTGGTGCGCTGAGTGGCCCTCGATCATATGGTGCGCGCGTATGCAACGTGCTTCAGCATGAGATCTCGCTCGCGGTTTCGTGGAACTCCGCATAGAAATGGAGATAATGTGAGAGAGAGAGAGGATTGGACGGTGTGTTCAACCCTGCCAGAGGTCTTAGCAACCCCCGCCAGACCATGCGCGAGTCAGTGAAGGGTTTGAGCTGTTGCGCTACGGACGGGTTCGTCGCTTGTTCACCGTTGAACGTTTTCGGTTTGTTCGCGCCCGTGTGTGTTTTTGTTTCTATTGCGCTCCGCATGTCCTCTGCGGACGGTTGTTGGATCGTGTTTCGTACAAGTTGTATATGTTGCTCGCACTGTTGGCCTGAACACCTGTTCGTTCGTCAAGTGCCCCGTAAGTGTCGAGTCAGCAAAGAATGTTTAACCCCGCACAAGGCATTCGTTGATCATTCCCAGGCGTTTTGTGCGGGGTGCGTGATTCATTCGCGTTCCGAGAAGCAAGTGGAAATGTAACTGCCTGGCCTGAAGACGGACTGTGGTGGAACACACCGTGGCGAACGTTTTTGCCCTTCTCAACGACCGAAAAAGAAAAAGTAAAAAGATCTTGCTCGCCGGGCGTGAAGTGAGCGCTTGTAGCGTCTTTGAGTTGGTTGGTTGCCCGGGGAGAAACATTCTAAGAAATGACATACATCAAAGTGCCAGCGATCTTCGTCCTGCGTATCGTTGCACTTCTGCAACCCGGTACGGTACCGCGTGGGGACCACTGTGTGTGTGTGTGCGTGTGTGTTCGTTGGCCTCCGTCTGGCGCGAATCGGAAAGAATTCAAATGGCTCGAGAAACGCGGAACACATTCTGGCGACGAGCCGAACAAAACGGTTCGACCCAGCGGGGCTGGCAGATCATCCGAGCGCTTGTTTGCTCGACTCCGGCTGTGCAACGTGTTATTGTGTTTTGAGTTTTGTTTTTTTTTTTCGTTCTCGCCGGGGTTTTGCTCTTATTTTTATGTTTAACTTTTTTCCTTCTCATCTCAACATCTTCTTCAACGAGGATTTCGACTGTGGTTGGTTTTCTTTCCGTTTCACGGAACTGCTCCGGCGTTTAGTTTCATTTGATTTCGTTTCTGTTTTTTGGGGGTATATGAGGGAGGTATTATTCAAATTTAACGGTGTGAAAACTGCGATGGTCGGCACCACCTTCAGGAAATTTAAACCGAACCACCCCGCGCCGAAGTGGGATCGGTTTCTCGGTCGTTTATTTCGTTTGCCTGATAGTCTTTTTCGGTCGCACGATGCTGTCGGGCGTGTGCTATCGCTGATGCGTAGGTGAACGGCACACCAGCACAGCGGGCGCGTGTCGGAAGTCGCGCCCATGGGATTCTGGGACCGTTCGAGCGGACGGTGACGCGAAAACAATCGCCCTTCGACGCCAGGTGTCCATTTTGGTGTCATTTCTTTCTCCCCCTTCCGTCTTCGGGAGGAATTAGTATCATTACCTTTTCGCTCGGTTCCCAAAGGGATCGAGAGTTACCAGTAATGGTGGTCCCACCGAAAGAAAAAGGGAACATAAAACACATTAAAAGTAATCTAGCAAATGCCTTTTGTCCCGAAAAAAAAAACGGTACCTTCCCTTTGCGAAAGTGATGCGAGCGTCGGATAAGGGGAGAACGGGGGGGAGGGGGAGGGGGGAAACGATGGAAAATAAATAGATCTACGCTTCACACCATCTAATTGCCCATTCAGTGCACGGGTGGCCGAAACAGAGGAGTTTCCAAATGGGAACGTGACGAACTTTTTTCTATTGCAGCATCCAAAACTCCAAAGAAAAACCGAAATTCTAAACGAATTTGTGCCACAAAAGTGTCACAACGCAACGGAACGATAGCGAATCGAAACATTTCCACAACAGATTTTGCTTCGAGATCGAGTAGTTCATGTAACGCGGGCTTTAATTCAAGTGACTTCTAACACGTGGGTATCGAGAGGCGACGAACCCCGCGCGGGTGTGCAGTGCGGTAACTGCTGGGCAATCAATCAACAGTGAGAGGTGAAAAAAAAACCCACGCCAAAAGTGTGTGTTTGTGTGTGTGTTCCACCCGGTTACCGACGTCTGAATCTGTACTGCAAGACGAAAACCGAATCGACCGCGATCAGTGATATCATCATCGTTATTATATTTAATTTCACTCACCAGTGTCTAGTGCCACTTAGTGACCACGCACATCGTGCCTAACAAGCAGTGCAAAGTGAGACGGGGGAATAGTGGAAGAGGGGAAAGAAACGTGAGGGTGCTTTAAAGTGCACACAACCGAGCGAGACGTGGGTCCTTCGCGAAGCCGTTACCACCCGATTCTTAACGGACTCTTCCGTGACTTATGGGAATTAAGTAATTAAAAAAAATTTCGCCTCATCATCATTATTGCCGCCCAGCCACCAAGGTAGGCGAGAGGGGGTTCCACGGAATCGTCACCGGTGAAAAATAAAAACAGTGATCCTACATCTTTACCCTCGCCGGTGTGTGACCTCACAAGTCATCAATCATTGCGACGCGGTGCTCTGGGCACTTTCGAAGTCCGGCAAACATCACCGACGAAACCGGGCGAAGAAAGTTGTTCCCCGCCCGGTCCGGTCGGGATCCTTGCGAGACGTCGCACGTCGTAGGGCATAATTTGGGATGTTTATGTACGGTTTGCACGTGAAGCAAAAGTTAAAAAACTAAGTAAAAAGTTCACGCATCGTCAACGCACCATCAGCATTATCTCCCGCAAAGTAAAAAACAACAATATAACGCAGAGGAAGCTGGCCGCATACAAATCACTGGAGTACAAAACGCCAGAAGGAGAAACAAAAAACAAAACAACACCGAAATTCAGGTAAACAACCAAAAACTTGGCCACAGCAATTATCGTTAAAAAACAAAACTCAGTCAACTTTCACACTCACCCACGGAGTATCTTCAAATGAAGTAGCAGTGTTTTTCGATTCCCTTTGCGCGAGAAGATCGTGGCTTCCCTTTCCGCCCCGGTGGTTTCGCTTCACATTTCGCTCGGTTTCATTTCGGCTGACTCGGTCCACTATTATGCTGTCGGATTGTTTTTTTTTCTTTTTATGTTCAAGTTTGCAATCTCGATCGTCGTTCGAATTCAGCGTCCCGCGACCAGATTCGAACAAATGGCACCGTCTCTTTACTTAATTGATTCTGATATTTATGCGTTCCGAAGTGGCCGGTGGATGAGGGAAGGGGCTGGAGATAGAGCAGGCATGAAGAACTGGCACTCCATTAATCGAGATTGTGTCGCGGACAGGCCAGGATGGATGGATTGGTTGGCAAGGGTGAATCTAGGATCGTGTAGGAAAGGGAAAAGGATAGATAACGATGAGAGGACGTGAAAGAGAAAGAAAGAGGGAGAGAAAAATGACAAACGAAAGAAGCTGCCTCTTGATCTGAATTCGAATTCGTAATAGTCCCGAACCGGTTGAAGGACGGTCGTAAACGAAACTGAAACTGAACTGGCCGGAGTTATCGCCTCGTGGGCCACGACAGATAACACAAGCCCTGAGATGGAGCAACGGATGGAAGGAACGGGGAGGAATGTAGTAAAACAAATAAGTATAGAATAATGACAGCCTGGTTCGTCGCCTTCCGCCAGTTGAAGTCACCGGTGCAAGCAATCGCGAGCAAATCATGGCTCTCTGGCATACGAGAAAAGGAAAATTGAAAAAATAATAAAACAAAACAAAATAAAATAAATTGTTCAACAACTATAAGTCAGGCAGGAAAAGAAGCAAAAAGACAAATGCCTTGAAGGAAAAAGAAGAAAAAACAACCCTTCTCAGTTCACAGTTGGAGTTGGAATTGGATGCGATTGCGCAAAATCGTCGTATGACGGCGCACCCGGTCTGGCGTAACTCTTGTTTCGCGATCCCTTCTGGTGCAGCTGAAAGGGAAAGGGGGCAAAAAAGGCCACATACGTTCGCCTGCACACGCATTCGTGGCAGCCGGTTGACACACTGTTCCTGTTACAGTGTGAAAATAAAACGATAGAAATGATGAAACAAAAATAAAACATACGTTAGGCGACAAACGCTCTAAACGATCGATGCGATCAACGATAGTTAATAAATTACAGTAATACTTAGATTTTTTACTCACATGTTAGCACTATTTCTAAAGAAAAACTAAGATGTGATCGGACAATTTTGTTTCATTTGTTTCATGTATATTTTTGGTATTTGGTTACTACTCGTTCGGTTTAGAAGGATTTTTATATTTCTTTCCAACGTGAATTAAACGATGGTTTGATAAGTTGAGAAATAGACATTTGGATTTAACAATATTTGTTTTTACTTCTCTATCGTAATCCTTGTTTTAACTCGTGGGCACTAATGAACGTAATAAAAACGTTTCTAAAGAAAAACTGAGTTGTGATCGGACAATTTTGTTTCATTCATTTATTGTACACTTGGGGTATTTGATTATCACTAGTTCGGTGTTGGAGGATTTTTACTACTCTTTTCATCATGAATTAATCGATCGTTTGATCAATCGAGAACGAGAAAAACATTATGCTTTTACAATTATTTCTTTTTCTTCTCTATCTTACTCATGATGCTTATTCGAGGACATCAATGATGGTAACAAAAGCGAGTTTATTTATTTTTTTACTAAGTTCTAAATTCGCTTGAATCTGATTTTGATGAGATAAAATTCCTGAAGTTTAAAACTAGCAAATGAATACATTTTAAATACATTTTTTACAACAAGCAATATCGTAATGATCATTTTCTTAACATTTGGTTCAATAAGCTTGGATAAATGTAGCATGAAATGTCCACTCAACTAACCGAAATCAATCCACCGTGCAACCGGCAAAGGGAATGGAAGGATCGCGTCCGCCCGGGGTTCGATTCGGAATGAAATATTGCCCGGCATTTTGCGGCCCAACCGTCGCCTTCGGGTTCGGTCCCGCGGGAAGTATCTCCCGTGAAGGGCCTCCCAGGTGCCGAGGTGCGAATGCATGGCGTACGCAAGCCGCACGCAACGAGCCCTCCGGTGCACGCTGGGACCGGTCGGTGCGAACAGGTGGACATAATTGATACCCACAAGCGCACAAGTGTGTTTGTCCCCGCGATGATCGATGGCACCCGATTACAGGCCGTCCGCGGTTGTGGGGTCGTTAGTTTTCCGATCCGGAGTGGGTTTGGATTGTCAAAGCACGCTAATCACGCGGGCCCCGAAGGTGTTCGGATTGGTTTGGTTCGGTGTTTGCGTTCTTGCTGAAAGCTCAACGTTAGGGCCGAGATCGAGGCGGCAGATAAGGGAAGGCGGTTGAGCAATCCTTTATCCGGTCGATGGTGACGGAATCGTTGCCAGATTTGCATCCGAACGAAAGCTTTTTTCCCCCCGTTTCCCGGCACACCGCGTGCCGTTTAATGCATGCAAATAATGGGCTTGGCTAAACGGTGTGACCCATTTCTTTCCGTGCGCCAACGCGATTCTGATCTCGGCGACGGATCCGTGGCGTGATACGGGATCGGGTCCCTCGCATCGATCGTGATCTCGTTCGCGACCGTGATGATAGGCATGCTACCGAAACAGGTGTTTAATGATTATCGAGCGATATTTCTTCCTGTTCGTTTCGCTTTCCTCCCTATTTTCGTAAGAACTTCATTTGGCGAAGCGATTCACGCTTGAGAGACCCTTTTACAACGAGAGCACCCCGGATGGAAATTCCACATCACTTACGTCCTTTCTCCTCAGGTCTACGTGCCCGTCCAACATTGTATCGTTCAGCCGGTGGTGATAAAAATGGTTCCCCACGTGATTGACCTCCACCTCCGTGGTGTCTCACTTTTCCCTGACCCAGAAAAGCAACAAAAAAAAAAATCAACCACCAAACGACCAGATGACCGCACATTACCATCACTTTAAACTGAGGCCCGGGGTTCAATTCTCGATGGAAGCGGAGAAAAAAACAACACAAGGCAAAACCACACACCGTGCGTTTTTTTTTCTTCCTTCGCATCGGTTTGCATGTCCAACTTTCTTTGACCCTCCTCGACGACGACGACGGGGAAGACGACGACGCTCGGACACGGATCATGATGCTCGGCTATCTTCTCTGTGTTTCGGGCTCGCTCCCCCCCGCCACCATTGGTAACGTGATACGGGGTCCATTACGGTGAAAAGTGCAACGTGCAAAGGAGAGAAGCACAACCATACACGTTCCCCCGAAAAACACAACATGCGTCAAAGAGATGCTGGTGGAAAAACGAAATTTTTGAAAAGAAAACATCCGTCTCGGAAGGGATGGTGGGGGGTGGGGGGTTTGGAAAATTTGGTGGATGGGGAGGGGGAGGCAGGAAAAGTGGCAGTAGTGTGGTTGTCTAATTTACGATTTCATTACCGCCATTATGATATGGCCTAGTTCGGATACGGTACTTGTTGGTTTGTTTCTTTCCTCTGGTGTGTGTGTTTGTATGTGTGTTTTTCACTTCCAAACGCGAACCGGTGTAGGCAATTTTTGTCTTGAGGCGCTTGAAAAAAATCAAGTGGAAATGCTTCACCATTTTCACGCGCACAAGAGGATCTTCTCGGTTTCAGGTCAGGGGTCACTGTCGACTTCACGCTTCTCTCTGTGTATGTGTTTTTTGTGTGTATGTGAGCATCTTTCTTCTACTCTATTTTCCGTTTCGATCGCTTGATGATAACGCCTTTTTGATGTTCTTTCCTAACGGATGAAGTAATCGTTTCGAGAGAGGCCTGTTTTTTTTTTGTACCTCACCCTTATGGTGGCTTCCAAAGGTAACGTGTGAACGTAAGAGGCTGCTTCACCTCGCGGAAGGTGATGGGCCACCGATTCGACCGTTAATTGGACGCTAGGTTGATTGTTTGATTTGACGACATTTGCGGAGGGAAAAAAAGGTTTCTTGGGTTGTTTTTCTCTGTACTTATCCGGTTGGTGGTTTTTTTCTTTCTCAACATCCCTGTTCCCGAAACGGATGTGCTATTCAAGTGCCATCTCAAGGCATGTGTTTGGGGGAATGGAATTTAACAGAAAAAAAATGGGTGAAAAGCCCTTGAGGCTTTTTCGGGAAGGCGGAAGCAATGACCGATTACTAATTGATCCGGGTGGTGTGCGATTGGTGTATTCCCCCCTTTGGGGCGAAGATGTCTGCGGGTTTGGATGTGCTTCAGTGGTTCACCTTCAAGAACCACCTCCGAGGGCCCCCCCGTTCCCGTATGTGTGGGCACTATCTTGGCCCCATTAAGGTGTCCGAAGTTGGGTAGAATAGAATGCCATTCGTTCGGGAAGAAAGCTAGCGAGCGAAACTTTGAATGGATAACACACAAAAAAAACACGACAAGATAGAAACATACATTCTTCATCCGTTCCGCTCTGCTGCCGGTTTATTGAACCATCACACCCCGTATAGCGTGCCGTACCGCGGAGTTGAAACCGTTTTCGTACCGTGCGTTCTGCATATGGCTGTTGTTTTTACTCTTCAGCGCTTTACTGCTTCCCATTTGACGCCACTATCAGGGGGCGGGAAGGAGGGAGGAGCAGGTTCCCGTTAGGCCACCAGGGAAGATAAGGTGCGCGAACGTCTCGTGCGGGCTCCAGAATTTCCGCTCGCATAATGAGTAGCGTCGGGGAACCATAACCATATAATGGTTGGGCAAGCCGTCCAGTGTTGGCGAATCCGGTCCTTTTCCGATGAAGGAAACATTTGGCATTTTTGGGTTTTGTTGTTTTGTTGGTGTTTTTGGTTACTTCTGACCGTTTTCCTAATTTAATACCATATGACGAGGTTGCTTAGCATCAACATTCTTTCAAATATTTAAATGTAATAACAACTAAAAATACATTTAAACTGTATACTGTATTAAAACTTTATAAGGCTTTCAGGGGTGATGATGAAAAATGATCTGGGATTTCTTTTTCGTTTTCAAAAGTTTTTCAGCTATAAGCAGCATAGAATAGAAGATAAAATAAAAATCTAGCATAAAAATGCATAGAATAAATACTAAAGATAGACATTTCTTTAGAACAAAATAAGGTTTGTCTATGATCTCATTAACACCTTGTCGACGAAGACAAGAACATTGTTGACAGAAAACTGACATGATAACAGCAAGTTTTGAGTAATAAACACCCGTCAACAAAGTGTTAACAAGCTAGGACAAAAAAGGAAACTATTTGTTTGTTTTCTTCTTTATTAGGTTCATCGGACATTGTTAGTCTACATGAACACTTATGAACTATATTACAATATAAGGAAAAACGCGAACGAAGAGAGTCACGCAAGGAGGCTTGGGACATTTTAAAGCTAAACAAGTGAGATCTCATTAAATACAACGATTGAATATCACTGAGAATACTAGAACTAGTAAACTAGTAAAAGAACTAGTTTTATTCATGTCGGGTTGAAGTTTTGTTTATGAAGTTATTTAATCATTTTGAAATAAAAATTAATTCTATATTTTTCATGGAGTTAAATGAAAGTCGTTAATTACATAGAAACAAAATTGATGGAAATTCCACGACTTACTTTTTAATGGATTTTTAATCACTATAAGTTTGCCACTACTGGCGCTTTTAATATGCAAAACCGAAAATGGTTTCGGGCGTTAAGAATTGATAAGGAAAAATAAATTTAAGCTTGTTGAGCCGGATATCCGGTTGTTCTTGTTGGACCTTTCCCACCAGGCTTAGTTTGATACAATTCTCCAACCTACAAACAAACAATTGGTTTAAAAAAGCTTCAATATCACCAAAAACCTTTGTCACCTACCATTCAGCTTTAGGCGATGGTAGTTCGACTCATTGAGGTGTCTTTGAACGCCTCCAACGGGACACGATTCGCCGGGGCGTTCAGCTAGACTTCACTCGCTTCACGTTTGGGCGTAGACACTCCCGAGCGTCGAGTACTCGTGCACGAACGCCTTCACGTCGCGGACGCGCGTCTGGGATTAATAATTGTGATTTATGAAAGTGCAAATGCAACGGCGCCTCTCCGTGCACTGGACCTCCCCCTCGGGCTGCCCCCAGTTAGTCGTGGCGAAAATCTGTTCCCAGGTTGCGTACCGCAGCCGTTGATTAATGCGGTAGCGCTTGCGAGCAGCTCTCACTTGCGCCAGCCTCGACGTGCCGGGGCATATAGGAGGTCGCGCTGGAGAGAATGTCAGCGCGCACATAAGTGACATTATGCGGCACCCTTTTGCCGCCGTTGTTTCCCTCGTAACAACTCATGAGCTCGGTCGCAGCTTGGGCCGTAGGGCTACAGCACAATAATTTGCCGAGCAAGGCTTAGAATGCATGAGGGAAAAGAGGGCTTGGGCAGGATAATTGCAAGTAATTCAATGTTTTATTGCTCTAAATGAATTAATTACAGGCTGCGGCGGGCAGTTTAACTTGCCATTCGATTGTTATAGATCAAGGACTAGAAGGTGGAAGTGTTTAGTGTTGAGTTTCTGGTTTCATGTCTGTTTGAGAGAAGTTCAAATTCTAACTTCAACATTTGCATTTGATTTTACTATGTATACTTTTCATTATCTTTATACCATTTCTATGTTTCAATTTCCCAGCTTACCTTATTTAATTGAAATTTGAAATGTTTACAGCCTATCCAATGAAAAATGTTACACAACACAGTTGAGCCTACGAAAATGAAAACAAATTATTTATCATTATTTAATAATAAACAAGCTTCACAAAACAATTTCTATAAATGAATTAAAATCTTAAAAGAAAATGTCAGCTTTTGACTTTCAAACAACATGGAGCAAAAATAGTAAAAGAATTCATTCTGTTAAGGCATAACAAACTTTAGATATCTTTCAAAGATATTTGGAATTAATTGCAAGAGTACAAATTAAGTAAGATAATGTTAGGCAGATGTCTGTACACTGTTTATCTAGGTCATCCACATTCCTTTCCAAACCGAGAGGCGACTCCTAATTGACGCTTCGATCGACACTTACGGTACGGGTGACGTATGGCGCAGTTCAAACCCCGGCCGTCGAAAGACTTTCACATCGGCAGACGTCCGGAGTCGGCTTTTATCACGTCGACCATATCAGATTGTAAAACCTGCCCACAGGTTTAGGTTGCCCCGTTAGAGCGAGTGTCACCCCCGGGGCTCGCCTTCACTTCGGTCGGTATTGTTTTTTCCCCCCGGTTCCCCGTTCGGATGGCTTTTTCCCATGCTGCAGCACGTTTAACCCGTGCGGGTTGGGCCGCCGGTTAATGAGTAGCACCATCATCACTATCATGGTAATTGTCAACATCATTTTCGTTGCCGACATTGGCGCATTGGTGTGGTGACTGTGGAGTTGAGGTTTTCAGGCCGGTTCGTCATTGTCCGGATTCCGGAGAACTAGTTTGGGGTCGGGGTCTAATGTCTGTTCAAGAACACTTGTCACCGTTCGGGCGGTGTACGTGTAATTACCGCTACCTCGGTTGTCGGGCCCCTGGCGAACTTCTGACCCTGTGTGCTACGCTCATAAACCAGTCTTTCACCATCCGGAGCCACTCCCTGGTAGCAAGCAGGGTGTAGTAGTAGAGGCAAGCCAGGCAGTTTATTCAGGAACGGTAGATCACCGATTGCCCGGTTGGTCGCTGTTGTTCGCCACGGGGACTAGCGAGGCGCATCGGACCCCGTCCACTCTGAAGACTTCGTTCCCCTAGAGTGACTACGGCGTCTACTAGGTCTACGAAACCTGGCAGCAGGTTGGTCGTGATTGCTTTGCGGTGGATTTGGTCCAACTCCGTCCGGTGGCCGGCGTGTGCAAGATCGTTACCCTCCGATAGGGAGGTCCTCACGTACCGAGATGGCGAAAGGAACCACGGCACAGCGTACGGGGCGGAGGAGGTCCCCGGGAGTGGGTGTGTTTTTCTTCTGCCGTTGTGTGCGATGAAGACCAGAAAGAAATATTAAATCAGCGGAACGATCGGCCGCTGTGGTGGTGCGTGATCAGTGAGCAGAAAATAAAAGCAAATCCGCGCAACCACCAGACCAAAGACCAGACCGCAACACTTATTCTGCACCAGCAACCATCGGACGCGTCACGAGACGCTTCCATGCGCGTCGAAGCCTGTTCAGCCCATCCATCCTAAGTCTCTAAAGTCAAGTCGACCACCGTTTTTCGGTTTGAAGTCGTTTGGAGGAACGAAAGGCCTGGTTTTATTTTTCCTTGGAATATAGTTTTATCTCGCGGAAGGTACTGTTATACACACAGGCGACTACATACATACAAATTTTCAAATTAGCAATCGCAGCGCAACATTCGCTCGACACGGGCCGATTTAATTAGAATCGATGAATACACAATCCAGGCAAACCGGGAGCAAACGCCATGGAGCTGAAATATTCATCCCGATGCGTTAAGATACCATCTTCATCCGAATGAATATTTATATACTTTTTTTAAGGTAAACCCATACGATCGGAGGGAATGGTCCCCAAATCGTCCATAACTATTCGAAAGAATTGGGCATTCGGTTATTTTGCTTCTGTTTTTGCAACTATCCCCAATTCGCTGTTGTTTTTCTCCAACTTCAAATGTTTAAATAAGGATTAATGCCTAACCTGTAGAGGGTTTATTAGTGCTGGTTCGGTGAATGTGGGTTAGTTTTTTTGATAAACCTCATACTGTATTTGAAAACATTTCCCATTAAACAACGACTTCGCCGAGTTGAATGAACCAAATTTCGATACAGGTGGATTGAACCTAAGATAAAACCGTGGAGAAATGGTTAACATCTCTAGAGACGATCGTGGATAGGAAATAAATTTTAAAAATCATTCTTATTTGCTCTTGTTGAAGTGTTGATAAATCCTCTCAACGGAAAATCAAAGCAGTTGACCGCGCGACTCCGGTCGCCTAATTGATTCCTTTTACGGCTCGTCCAAGGTTTAGGTCCTCAGCCGTGCCGCGTCTGCCTGGAACATTAATTTAATTTGAGGTTTGCGTTTGCCTCGCGGTTCGCTGTTTATTTTGCGCTCAAAGCTTGCCTTCTCAAATTAATGTGTGCTAACTAGCAACGAAAGGGTATTCATCGGCCTTTTGACGCGCGCGCGCGCGCTCGTGGTTTATAGTTCATCAAGAAGCCATTTATGAAGCTTTAGTTGAATTTATGCGTTTAATCTCGAGAGCATGGTTTACCTAACGGTTTACGCAAAACAAGGTGAGATTCTGCAATTCACAGCCACAGGAGGTTGGCTGGATGGCGGCCTTACCGTATTGATGGATTGGGGCGATAGGTTTAGCTCGCACATATGTGAGACGGCGAAGTATTTTAGCGGCTTTATCTCCCCCTTGACGTCTGTTTGAGCGCGGATCAAGTCCAAAGGATTGGGTTTACGATAGGATTGCGCCACTCAAAGTTATCTCTTACTAAGACGTAGGCAAATTACCTGCAGCTCGCACAGCTTGCCCCAGGATCAAGCGCGTTTAGCTCGCCGGACAGGATCAACCGGACCGTTTAGTCGAACAACCGTTTTTGTACTAATCGTTCCACACTCATTACGTTGCCCGTGCTCGGGTCCTTGAACCGGTTCGGCCTCTTGCGTGAGTCCGCCTCGATGGCTGATTGATAAACCATTCAGACGCCACAGGACACAACAGCGTGGTTGGCGGGGTTCCTTTTGATCGGTGTTTCTCCTTCCATCCGGTGCTCTATCCATCGCCGACTTCGAAATGCCAATATGAAGTGTCAATCTAAGCTCGTAATCTGTGCCCAAAGCTGTCAAAAACGAGCACGTTTTGGTTGAGCGTTCAGGGGGGGTTGAGTATGGGAATTTCAAGGACCACCTGTTCGGACGATGAAGCACAAATGGAATCACTCAAACTGCCACCGGGCTGAGCGGTTTTGGGCATAAGCGACACTTGAGTGCCATTGTGGTTCGAATCGCGAGTGCCTTTTGTCTTATTCAAATTTCAAAGACGTATGGTTGGGCTAGATATGCCATTTATTGACATAAGCTTCACCAAACAAGTTCAAATTTGGTTATAGTATATTGATGCTTTTAAATTAGATAAGACAAACTCACCACCTCGACGGCGTGGGTTCGAATCCCAACCGAGACCGGACCCTCCCCTGTACGAGAGGACTGACTATCCACGTACAACAGGGAAACAAGTCTCGTAAGCCCTTAACGGGCAGGCATGACCAAGAGGTTGTTACGCCAAGAAGAAGAAGAAACTCATTTTTAAATTTGGAAATAAAAATTTAAGTATGTAAGAGTTACTAAGTAGAAACTCTCGGAAGTTTAGTCTTTGCTTGGGTTACGAAATTTCCTTTGTAAACCAAGTTTGCGTTTGCGTCGGCTTGTTAAATTTGCTAACCAAATTTCATGAAAAATTATTGTACTAAAAAAATGTACTAAAACAGCGTGGCAGTCAACGTGGTTAACACGTTGACTGTCAAGCGTTTTTAGCACACTTTTGTAGTACAATATTTTTTAATATAATTTGTTTATAACATTTATTAAACCAACGATTTTTTAAGGCTAAGCAAAAACTTAGCTCCCCAAAGAATTGAATTAAAATATAACTATAATTTTTATGTTGCATTTTCATTTATTTATGGGTCAAAAACTTTTTAGAACTGAATTTTGCTGTCACCCATATTTGGGAGACAAGTCAGTCAACGTGGCTAAGTGTTGTTTATAGAAACAAATCAAAGCATAGATAAGCATTTTATTTGTGTTTGACCTCAAAACCTGTTTGTGTTTGTCAAAAACCTGGAAAATGTTTGTATCATGTTTATTAAAAGTCTTATTAGGTTTTTCTTTCAATAAATCAAAAGAGGGAAAGGCATTTTTTTGTGTTTCAAGATAAATTATATACCTTGAAAGCTTATGAGAGATGCAATGATATAAAACATCATCAATAAGTTTAAACAGACTCAAATAATTTAAAGACGCAGCAAGTAGTTAGCCTCTTCCATATTAATTTACTTTTCAAAATTCACACAAAGAGAAGAATGAAGACCCAATATGTTTGCCAACAATGGTTAACGACACTATGACCGACAACTGTGTCCGCTCGCAGCCAATATGACAGGAAGCAGTCGTTGGACGAAAAGGAAATGACTAAATATCGTAACTTCCGGGCAAAACACTGAACTGAAGGGTTGCAACAACGCATCGTCGAGGAGGGAAACCTTGCAAAAATGTTCGCAAACCGCCTGGCACGCTCGGCCGCGTGCGTGTTTGCTCCAGTCACACGGCGGAATGCACACCGAAGCCTACCCGCTGCGAAGATTAAACTCCATTTAACTTCCTCCCGGCCTTCGCCGGTGACAATGCCTCCGGGAGCCCGCTTCTTGGGCTCTTGGGAGCTTGGCTGGAGTTGGCGAGCAGAACGTCACGTCAGAACGGTTGCCGAAGCCTCGCAAGCGAAACCCGCCGGGAGTATAGTCGCCGTGGACGAAAGCGCATTTGCAAGCCGGCGTGTGACGTGATGACAATCAATCAATTTGCTTTTGATCGGTAACGGCGTGCGCATACTTATCAGGACTCGTGGCACCCCCTTTCAGGTGTGTGTTTTTTTGTGCCCGAGGCTCGAGACCTTTAGTCCCAGGGGCGGGTGGAGGGAAAAGTCTCACCAAACGCTGGAACGCATCTTCCATTCTTTATGCTTCCCGGGAAGCACATCGGTGACGGGAGCGAATGCAGACATTCCGGTAGTTGCAAGGGGTTGAAAGGAAAGTCATCCATATGAGAGATTGGTGGGCAATGTTTGTGCAAGCGTGGAACGAATGGAACGTTCGCGCGGTAAGTAACGCCAGAAGTTACGAAGAAAAATCGCAGTGCAGACGCTGGGCCGGGGTGTCCGCGGTGGCCATATAACGAAATCACATCACGATTTTCGGTCGATGAGTTCAGCGTGAATTTCCCATGCCACTGGGTTCGATTTGACAGCCGGTTTTTATTTCTCCCCCTCGATCGGTCGTACCTTTCCTTGGCGTGGAGGATGCCTAAACTGGCCCACCCGTTGCCCCACCGATTCATATGAGGTTCTGAAGTTTGAGTTCCTCCCAGAGTCGCTGGTTACCAGGTTTGTCTTAAAGTTCTCTTTTTTACCTTTTAAACAACCACGCTCTCCGCTTTTTCGTAACTGTCAGCCCCGGGATAAATGGAACGTGAAACAATGTTTACCCGGGAACGGGACGAAAGAAAAAAAAAACGTCACCGTTCCTTGGCCGACTGAACCTGAAGGCCCACCGGACGGACGCGTGAATAGTTTTTGGGCAAGAAGCTGCCGAGATACCCCCGCGGAAGGTTACGGTTTTATGAGTCATTAATGTGTTGTGCGAAATTTTTATAGCGGTGTCGTGGCACTTATTTACAGCAATGTTCTCGGCTGCAGTGATGTGATTTGAATTTTTGCTCCGTGGCTCCGTTCGTCATTTCCTTGTTTCGTCTTGAGTCTTCTTTTCGTGCTCGTTCGTTGGAGTTCCATTGCGATGACTTCAGAACCCTTGCGTGAAATAATGTGGAAACAGTACCATCAAATTGAACACAATCTGGCGATTAAAATATGGAAGTTTTCGTGGATAATTCATATAAAAAATTCTTGTTTGGAAATTATGTATTAGTTTTTCTAGTCTGCCACTCCTATATCACCATTTCAATCTTCACAAGATTGTTGCATTGTTACAGTTAGGGTCGTAACAAAATTATATAGAACTAAAACGAATAGCCTCACCAATACTTTGTGACGATGCATTAAGATATGCTGATTGAAGCTATGTGCTATGACAGACATCAGTTCATTGGTTGCGTAGCCACTGGCACTCATTACTCACTTTGTTACTTTTTGGGTCTGGAGCCAAATCTAAGGACATGAAAACGGAACTTGGTCAGAAGAGGAGCTGCACCAATTTCACGTTTACTTCACGTGTAACTTAACAATAAGCATCACTTTAGCCTTCTTTCTAGTAAGAGATCTAATAAGAGGCATCTCAGAGCTATTTGGCCACCTTAAAAGTCCAATAGCATGCCTTGAACTTCCTTGATTCGTTGGCAGTCGGTGGAAGGGTACCACATCACCAATAAAACTCTAAAACGAATCTGAAAACTAAGTTATTCTAGATAACGGATCGTTGAACTCGCACGTCATCTTACAAACTAAATCGAAAGTCCTGTTGGCTCTACCAATCATATCGTCATAGTTATGTCTAACAGTTAACTTATGTTTCAAAAATACACTAGACCACAAGATCCTATCAGAATGTTGTATTCTTAAGCCATTTATGTTATATGAATATTGAAGCGGATATCATGAATGGGAGAAAGGTAGCACAGTCTATTTCTCTATTTCTATTTCTATTTAGTAGTAATTAGGACTACGATATGTTTCAACAAAGCGTTAACTTGTCCGATCATAACTGGGAGACAAATGTTCATGTCGTCAGCATATATGTAACAGCTGCCACAGAGAAGTACTTAGGCAACATCAATCACGTACAGTAAGAACAACAGGGACTCCAGAGGTACTTAAGAACTTTGAAGTTACATTGAAGGTATTAGCATTATAAAATATATTGAAGCTATTAACAATCAACATCGAGGAGACTTAAAAATAATTATTTATGCAGCATTCATGCAACTTAACGCACCAGTTGTACTTTTAACCTTCTCTCCTCATTTAATGCATCCAAGGGTTGAAGATCATTTTAAGCACTCGTCATAACGATCTCCACCATACTTCCAATTCGGGCCGATCCAAAGCGGCAGATTCCCGCTAAAGGTCGCCCATCATCGCCCGTCAAACCGGCCCGCCGTTGGAACAAAACAGAACTACGCAGCGCCGAACCAATAATAAGATAATTGAATATGGGGCCAATTATTTACTCCCAGGCTGCAAAAAATCATTTACCGCGCGGGGCCAGCTGGCGCCCCGGGTTTTGACGTTTTCGCGAAGAACGCGGCGAACGCGAGGAGGTCGTGATCTTTTCCTCCGAATCGCGTTTGCGGTGCGTTGAGTGCGCTCCTTCCGAGTGCAGCGCTGGTTCTTTTTTTTCCTCACGGGCCGCAAAAAGGTCGCTCGATTTTGCATGCTCGAAACTAATGGTGGAGGGTAAGGGATGGGAAGGGGGGAACAAACTAAGAAACCACTTGCCGGTGGCGCAACCCAGCAACCATGCCTGAGCATAGCAACCATGTCTACGAGAGGGTTTCTCTCTGTCTCTTTTCCTCTCTTTGTACAAGGGAATCCTAACGAATCCCTTATACGACCATGATCGATCAAAAAGCTCCACTCCTTCGACGCGGAGGGAGAAAAACTAACCTACTTGGCCACTGGGGGTGCGAATTGTGAGCCATCGTAGGCCACGTGCTGCCCCCGAGGATAAATATACACCTATGCTGTGGCAGATTGAAGTGAACTGTGGTTATATTTAGATACAGCTTGGAGTAATTTTCGAGTAACTAAAACCCTGTATTAAAATACAAAGCACATATTTGAAAAAGTGAACCTTTTTATTTTAGTTTTTATACTTTCTTAGAAACCCAACTTTAAACGACTTGGTTTTCGAATTTCGATGTTGTAATATTTTTTTATATTTTCCTAAAAAGTAGCTTGTCTTATCAAAGGTGTAATGAGTTTCTGCATTTACTTTCAACAGCAAGTAAATAAAGAACATGAAAATGTAACAATGTTGCATCTGAACTATCTGAACTGCGTCTTGATGAAGAAAAAGTCACCTTTTCGTGTTTTTTGGGTTAAAATACAAAAGTTTGATGCACTAACGTATGTCGAAGAGATTAGTGTAAACATTTTTTTAAAGAAGAGCATAATTCTCAGAATATTTAGAGGATAATGAACATGAAATAGCTATAGTAATGCCCTGCATATTTCGACATACAGTTATGATGTTTAAAATTGTACTAACTTTTTTTTGTTCGACCATTTCACTAAAAAGTGCTTAGCTATGTACAAAAATTATACTTGTATGTTTTAAAAGTAAGGCTTTTGGCATTGAGAAAAATCGTAAATTGATCTAAATCTAATTCTTTACCAAAAATATGAGGTTTAATCTAAATTAAAATTTGATAAATTTATCAAATACCTTCAACTTATAATTGCTTGGGGTCCGTAGAACGGTTGATCTGCCTCTGGCAAGGAGAAATGAATAGTTCTTTGATAAATACAGTTTAATAACCTTCCCACCTAATAGTTTTATTTTCTAAAATAATTATTAATTTTGTTTGTCACATGTCATTTATTTTTCAATCAATTTCCATCAATAACGTCAGTGGCCTATTCCCTCGGTTGGCGTACACTGGCTAACCGCATATGTTAAAATATTTGATCAGGCGTGGACAAGATCGATCAAAACCAACGAACACGAGCTCTGCCCGCAGCAAAGACCGCATAAATGTTCGCAAATCATATCGCAACCAATATCGATCGCTTGCCTCCAAAGCTACCCTTTCAGTCGCGAGCCTCGTGCTGTTGAAAGGTTTGTGAGGACGAGAGAAAAGTGTTTGAAAACGTTAATCCCACCAGACCATAGGCTGATTCATAATTATTATTCATATATTCAAATTGAACGCTAAGCGATATCGCTATCGGGCTGGTTCGTGCAAGCGATTGGTGCTATCTGTCCGGCCGTGACATAATTAAGACACCTTCGAAGGTATCGCCTAGCGGTCGGTGTTGTTGTAGGCTGCTGGTGCGTGTCTATTGTGTTTCGACCGTACACGACCGAGCGTACGATCGATTGAGCTGTGAGATCGAGCGGATCTTCGGTGGGAGGAGATTGTATGTCGGCACTCCAGCAGCATCACCTCGAAGCGGCCGGAGTGTCTTGGAGTGTCGAAACGGGGCTCGTCGCCGGAACGAGGTCAAAAGGCGTCAAGTGAGGCTGTGCTGAAGAAGGAGCATCTCCGGACCTCCGGAGAATGGGACGTGGCTGACCTGTTACCTTCCCATCGGTAGAAGCACCTGCAGCGGAAGGTCGCCATGTCTACCGGAGATGGCTGCACGGGCGAGTGGCAAACCTCCATCTCGAGCTTGAAGAGATTGACGAGTTGACCTGGATGTGGCCTACCTGTGGTACGTGTGTGAGCGCGCTCGCGCGCGCGCGTGTAGACAACATCTATCCGCGCACAAATTAATGGTTGTTCGGGATCGTGTTCGGCAGCACGCCATCGCCACCGTCGTACGGGCAAAGTAATTAAACTCATGAGAACCAGGTTCGTTTGCGCGGTTCCACGAGCTGCACAAAAGAGACTGCCACCACCCCCGAAGACAGACCACATGCGACCGAACTCCACACTCTGCGGCGTTGTATCTCGCACCCGCCAAAGTTCTGAGACTTCCCGAACGTAACAGTCGTGACCGAGCGGACCTCGGCGGGTCGGTTTTGCGGATGTAGATCATACCCGATCAAAGGTTGGCATTCAAATTAATAGGCTCGGGTAGAGACGAGATACTGAGGAGAAGCGGAATCTGTGGCAACTCCGGAGGCCTCAGGCGCTTAAACAGAACTCCGAAGTAATACCACGGAAGAACGATTCCACGAATGTATACGTTTGTACGCCGCAGGAATTGTATACGTTTGTACGCCTGAGGGTGATGTTTGATACCGAGATTATTCAAACTACCGGATCAGGTGTACAGGTATGGCCTACGACATCGAAGATCCAGAAGACTGAGGTTGGTCCGAGTCACAGTTTCCTCTCATTTACATGCAATTGAGCAATCGCTAATGGTGGAGTGAGGCAATACCTTCCATTAACGCGATTGTTGCTTCTAATTATGCTTTAATGGTACTTTGTCAGGAAAGTTGAACCTGTTAAGTAAAGGTTACCCGACACACCAACTTGATATACATAAAAACAAATTATGTAATGTTTCAGATATTGAGCTTGTTTCTACCTTGAATTACAATTTTGAGGTTAAAATTAAAGTAGAAAGCAAAAACATATAGAAATAGTTGAAACTTAATATGTTGCCATCGTTATGCAATCTGCCGTCAACCGTGTTTCGGTGTGGAAATGATAAATGTTTCCAATTTTCACCCGAACATGTTTGGCTACGCGTCCTTGATTCGGCACGATTTTTCAATGATGTATGAGTGTTGCGTTTCAAATTTGGGTTTTTGTTATTTTTTGCTAAACATTATACCCTTTAAAATCCATCGGACGAGAAAAAGAAACTGTCAATGATCCTAACGTACAAAGCCCCCAAAAAAGACTGTGAATAAAACTTTCCGCGGCGTGACATTTCTCGAAGGTTGGGTGAACGGGTCGGATCTTGCGTCTAACGCTGGTCGGTTTCGGTTCCTCCGAACAAACAACCACTTGTGACACACACACACTCCGTTCAGAACCGAAGGTGGCGGCGTTGCTTCACAGCCGTGGACGCCGGTTCGATTTCGGGGCCTTATCTGACCACTTTCGGAAGCAGTTAATAATCCCGCGTCTCGCGTTCGCACGGCAAATTACAATCAACACACGCAACGTAATTTCCGCTGACGCAAAAGCATCGCCGACATGTAGAGGGTCTCGCTGTATCTTTCCACACGAGCGACAACCAGAAACGGCCCAAAAACGGATGGTAAACCGAGACGGCGAAACGGTTCAGCTTTTGCCAGAGGTGAAAACACAAAAATCGATTTCCTGCGATCGAACAAACTCGAACTGCAACTTCTGTTTTGGGTGTTTTCGGTAGACCGGGGACCGCTTTGAAGGGAACCTCCTATGCACCTGTTGCATAATCGGTCTGCAATAATCTTGAACCGGAGGTTTTTTGGAGTGGCAATTATCATCACGTTAGGTTCTTTCGCTTTTCTCGTTGTGCCCAAGAAGTTGGTTAAGCCTTGCTCGCCTCATACGAAAAAGGATTCACCCGGTCTATAATCAGCCCGAACCGGTTGCGGAAACTGATCAATTTGTCTTACTCAACGGTTTATTTTTGTTGCTTTCTTCCACAGAGAACCCGCAACCGACCCACACGGACTCGGAAAAGCAGGACTCGCGGATCATGCTGATCGCACGGTGGCGGCCATTGCAGTGCACTTCGTAAAGAAAAATGAACGGTAGCGGCAACGGAAGCGGTTCCGTGGCAATCGCACTCGCGGACCACCGGGCAAAGATCATTGCCGGTTCCGGCCGGTTTCAGAAGCAACTGCAGACGGAGCAGTTGGCGATCGCGTCGACGTCGTACCTGGTGGGCGCAAGGGATGCAAAGCACGGCCGACCCACGCCCATCGAAGGGGGAGGACATCAGAGTCTTCCCAGGAGGACAAAGCCGACCGAGGTGCTCGAGGAGCGTGAGGTAAGCGACGAGGATGACAGCGGATCGGTGCGTAGTGAGGGCAATGAGTCGTCCTCGGATGGGACGGTGAGCGATTTCTCCGTCGATGAGATCCCGGTGTGGATCAAGGGCGAGCAGAGGTGGGTGTCCGGCGTGACGGATGACACAACCTGTGGAGATCTGATAGAGGTGCTGGTGCAGCAGGAGCAGCAACCGGGTAGTAGTAGTGCAGGACCAGCGGCACCGACGGAGGTGAAGGACTACTGCATCACGGAGCGATGGCGCCAAGTGGAGCAGGTGCTGGACAATGAGACAAAAATCTGGCAAATTTGGTCGGCATGGGGAAAGGCACAACCAGAGGTATGTCTATTATTTACTCTCTTGAATTAGTGTAAGGTAAGGTGAGGCAAGATGGACCCTTAATGTGGAAAATATAAATTACTCGTGGTCCATTAAAAAACACACCAAATTTCCACTGATAGATTCGCTACCTTCTCTTCTATCACGAAATCGTAAAACGACATTGAAACACTCAAATTATGCTTAAAACTAAGATAGTCAAGAACACTCTTTTACACGCGTATTTCAAAATTCTGGGGCAAAATAGTCCTGATAAAGGAGAAGAACGCATCGTGGAAATAATCATTTATTAAGAGCGATTTATCGATATTTTTTAAGTATCTGTTCCTCGAACATAGGATAGACTATATCAATAAATTCATTCCAACTCTTAATAAACACTTTTTAACGGCAATCGACAATTAATCAACTGTGAGGATGCAGAATGCGTTCAGCTTTAAGTTAATTTAATTGGGTGGCTCTGTCCAACTGAATAAGTTTGTAAATCTTGAGTGTTTTGCCTAAAATTTACAGCAATATTCCCAAAAAGAAGATGCTCATTGAGCAATGATTAGAATGTTTAAACTTTTATCTCTGCTACCAGAATGTTTTTAGTATTCACGATGTAACATATTGAGGTACTTGATGAATGTCTGATGTGTAAATGTGCTTGATTACAATATTTTGTCTCAACACTTTGTATGGCTTGAATCTTGAGTGCAGTAAGAAAATCTGACCTGATTTCAAGCATAATTAGCTTCAATCTATTTTATCTACCAAATCGCAACGTAGAGCCGTTAAATTCACATAGATACACATATGAACAAATGCTCTTACTTTAGTTGTTTTTAAATAGCTTAATTCATCTCAACTGTTCTTTAAATACTATAAACTAATCTAAGCACATGCCAGTGCATGCTACCATATCTGGGCATCTTGCCCCATTTTGTCTTACTGTGTTTAAATTACCAAAGTCTTCGAATAGTGCATTTGTTATGTTAAAGTGATTTGTTTGATTGTTCTATTTTGTAAATTGAAAGTTTCTTTAATAGAAGTAAGGATGAGCTTTATGTTCTTGTTGCCTGTAGCATCTGATACTTCAAATGTTCGCATTAGACCCAATTATTACAAAATACAAAAACGATCAAAATACAAAAACGTGTGTGTGTGTGTGCATTGATCTGATAGATTCTCGCCACACACTTGCAATCAATTTCAAGCAGTTTGAACAGCTATTTGAATTACAGCTATAGCATTCAAATGAGCATAAATTATCTTGTAGGTCATAAAAATGGTAGATAAATTCCCGATTAACGCACGAGCTAACGCTGAAAGATTACAATCCTTTATTGAGAGAACGTCTGCGGTGACGGGTGGGGGAAGAAAAAGGCCCATAATGTATAAAACCATTTTATTGACAAGCTGCTCCATTAAAGCAACAGCTCAAGGCTAGCGGGCCCCTCACCGAGCGGGGTGTACAGCAAATCTCCCATGCTAACGCTAATTTGTGCCACTAATGCTCACTCACCTTTCCTTTCTGTTGTTTTTTTTCTTCGTTCTTCTTATTTTGTTGGATTTGCCGATCGCCTCAGGTGAAATTTATTCTCCGCCGAGTCGATGGATCCCATGGGCCGAGTGCGGGTGCAGGTGGAGCGGGAGCGACGACGACGACGTCCACGGCGGCCCATGGAGCGCACGGTGAACGGGACCGGGACAGTGGACGCGGAAGTCCGACGGGCAGCATCAACAGTGCGATCGTGCGCCGCAAGCGACATCGGGCGCAGAAGTCGACCTTCGCCTGGATGACGCACGGCCAGACGATCCACCCGAAGTCGTCCAAGACGTCGATCGAGCGACTGATGAAGCTGATCCTCGAGCAGGGTGATATCATACAGCAGCAGCTGTCGAAGTTGCGGTAAGTGACGCTGACGAGTGTGTGCGATATGTGTGCCACTCGGGAGAGATTTATGCTATTTCTTACCTATCCATCCATCCTTCCGTTTTGCAGCGATCGCGAGATGCAGATCAGCACGATCGAGGAGGAACGGCACCGGGTGAGGGAGCGGGAGCACGGTAAGAACTACTTGCTCGAGACGTACCTGAAGGGTCTGGCGGAAGCGGCCGATACGGATCCGAATGCAATCGATAGTGGTATTACGTCGGAGGCTACGACAACCGCGTCCCCGGAGATGGATTTTGCGCCGGATCATGACTCGGATCAAGCCACCGCACCACATGGTGATGGATCGACAGTGAAGGAACAGATCAAGCTACTCGAGAAGATCGTCTCACTGAACAAACAGATCGTGCGCGAGGAGGAGACCGCGGTCAAGCTGTTCGAGCGCGTCCGACGCTATCAGCTAGAAGACCCACCGGATCAGACCAAAACACAACTCGAGGAAGCGCTGGCAAAACTTAACACATCGATCGATCAGGACAATCATGAACTCCAACAGCTCGACGAAAGTTTGCGCCAGTCGGACACGATGTTGCGCGAGAGGAGCGACCTGCTGCGGACGCTAACGGAGGAGCTCAACCACCAGGAGCATCCGCCGACCGACGCCAAAGTCATCATGGACTTCTCGCAACCGACTCCGGTGATGCGAGTCGATCGAACCATGGAGGTTCCGGTCGATATTCATGCACCGATGTTAGCACCTGTCAGTTCCAACCCTCCGCTACACTCACCTGGCAACTATGGGTCAGGGAAACCGGCACTCCACAGCTACCCACTGTATCCAATCGCGGAGATTCCAACCAGACAAGCTGCGATCCCTGTTGGTCCCGGAGAACCGGCCAAAATAGTTATCGCCAGCAGTACCCTGCCGAGGAACTTCCAGCGTCCTACATTGGTGACCCCGGTTGGAGTTCCACCGCTCATGGTACCACCGGACGCTATCTCCGTTCACCAGATTAACAAGTTTATCCAATGCAGCAACAATCTGGGCACGAACTGTAACACCAACATCGACGACAAGATCTGCCCGAAACAGCTGTTCCATTCGGCCGTCTCCTCCGCGGAATGTCAGGGTGCTGTCAAGGCTCTGACGGACGATCTGGCCAACATGGGTACGTTGGTCTAGCGACACGAGCAGAACACAATCAAACATCTTTCGTAACCAAATCTAACGAAGCCGAAGAATTAGAATCGAAGTTCTAGTTAGCAAAGCGAAACAAACAAAGCAAAACAAACATGGCAAAGGCAAACTGAAGTCGTTAGAGTTAGGGGCAGGAACCATAACATAGTTGCTAAGCTGTACCATTTAAGCAAACGGTAATCGTAATGTTTGTATATTTTTCTACTTCTCCGATTCAGCTGTTTATTGTAGTTAGTTAAGAAGTTTGTTTGTTTATTTTTTTGTTGAGCTATAGTATGTTGCGTAGATTTATTGTTTGTTTGTGTACCACCAGAGAACATTATTCACCGTCCCCTAAGAGAGTAACAAGTTTGTTAGCTAGTCAGAAGGTAAGATTTCAAAGCATTTTTTGTCACACCGTGAACTGTGTGGAGCGAAAGGAAGGTGTAGGAACAATCGAACAAATTAAGTATTACGTAATTCAATAGCAAGCAGAGAAAGATGTGAAATTTGGTGCGGGAAATTTCATTAAGATGTTTTGCAATACGGTGGCTTTTTTTCCATTATCCACGTTTATCGTAAGTTTGACTAGAAAGGCAGAACAAAAGCAGAACGCATGGACGGCACAAATACTGTAACCAAAAAACGTTTTCAATACCATATTTATATGAATTCGACTATCATTACATTAACCATAAAAAGCTAGATGAGTTTGACGATTAATTGCAATAAAGATAAATCGTATGTACTTTGTTGGTTTGTGTGTTTTAAATATTTGGGAATAATTAAGATAAAATGCTGTTGGTTTTGAAACTGCATACCTTTAGGCGAACAAGAAACGGATAAATCCTCATTTGCATAACTTTTGGCGTTATTAAACCCTCAAGAGAAATGTAGGATTTTAAGAGTCTAAACTGAAATTAACTTAAAATTCTCAATTGCGAGTTTCAGAATTTACCAAAGTTGTTAATACATCACAGAAAAGTTAAGTAAACAACAAATAACTGTTTTTAGATCGATCAGCCCAAGAAAAATTTTTGTTTGAATGAAACATTTGAAGTAATCCAGCAAAAGACTCAACCCAGCCAGAAATCTCTCCGACAATGGATATTGCATAACATTTTAAATCGCAAATCGTTTAAACCGTGGGATACTGTAAATAAAAGCTTTCTGCGAAGGAAACAATCGGTGGAAGGGTTCGGTGGAAATATCTCTCGACTTTTGCACGAGCTCGCTAGGTAAACTTTCCTGATCCCCTGAAAAGAAAGCTAGTCGATGCAAGCGGTAAACTCTTCGGCACCAAAGAAATAGACATAAAAGACACATCACTGATCCACCAACGACCAACAGCAGATACGGATTGAAGCGCTTCCCTGGTATACGGCTTCTCCCTGCAGGTCGTTCAGCTAGAAATGAAATAAAAGTTGGGAAAAATGCCGCAAAAGTACGTGATTAGCATTGACAATTCGCGCCATCGGGAATGTGTTTCCCAGGGCGGTAGGCACGGGAGGGAAAGGGAGAAAAGCTACCAGAGCCGGGCAATGGTTGCGATTGACTCAAATGTGAACCACGAAAACGAGCTGCTGAATGACGCAAATGATCAAGTCGTTCCGCTCAGCAAAGAAAAAAAAAGAGGAGCGCAAAAGAAAATCGCTTGGAACGCACGTGAGAGTGACGAGAAAAAAGGATGCAATGGAACACACACACAAACCGTTCGGAAAATCCCAGCAAACAACAGAAGAAAATGCGGGGCGCTAGCGAGAGTGAAGCAGTTTTCCGTTCGAGTTTTTGTTTTGTCTACGTTTTTGTTCGCCTTCCCAGCAGTCAATGATGGCGAAAAAGAGTTTCCGACTGGCAATCGAGGATTTGGATTGGAAAGGAGTTTTCCATCACAGTTTTGTGGTGGCGGTTGCGGCGAAATCGTCTTATCTGTATTCTTGTAAAGCTTCTCCGAGATTTTTCTGAAAGGATTTTTAAAGCGCCACTCGAATGCACTCGGACTTTTTCGTTTGGGAAAGTGTTTCAAAACTGCTTGCCAGATATTTCACTCCCACTCGAGCTTGAGCGTTTATGCGCAGTGTTCTAAATCTCTCTCCAGCGATTGCATCTCATACAATGATACAATGGAAGTGAACCTGTATGGCATCCTTTACTTAAATTGTTTCCTTCCGAACTGGCGAGGATTTCGAAATTATTTTAATTTATTCCATCAAAAGCAGATCCTTTAATGTCCCATGCGCGCGCTCCCATGTAAATCCATTGCATCCCCAAAATATTCAGCAGACTGTAAAATGACATTCCATCGGCAGTTTCGTCCTGTTTTCCGATCCTTTTGGTCGCCGACTGAGCCACGAGGATACGGAGACAACTCGTCGTTATTAATTTATATTTTACTTCATTTCGCTTCCTTGCTCCTTAAGCGGATTAAACGTTTTTGATCTGATTGGCTTCTTGTTCTGGCCGGCGGATGCGGAATTGACACATGCAGGACCCTCCCTCCATTTTACTAAGTTCGAGTGATGATGGAAAAGTTTCTGGTCAACCGGCGCTTTGGGATTCAAATCAAGGGTTTCCTTGTTGGAATGGAAGCGAAAAAAAGAAAATTCCGAATGCAGATCACCACAACGTAGGGCTGTGGTGGTAGTAATCACCGGGATTCGGGAAATTTTTGTCCATTTTCATTCCAACGCCCATTGTTGGATCCAAGCAGCCGGACCCCGAGCCAGGGGGAAACCTTCAATTCCGGGCGTCGATTATGAATGCAAATCTAAATTAATAACATTTATCTCGTTCACATTTCCCATCTATTAAGCGTTGTTTTATCGTGCCCTCCGGAGCCGGTGGGGAAAAAGAGCTGGTACAGTGCCACCGGCGAGCACAATTCGGACGATGTGAGATGCATTTCGGTGGTGGAAAACTAACCCCTCGGTTTTTTTTACCTTTGGTTTTCCGAAGGCCCTGCACGCGCGTTTTCCATCGCCATCACCAATTCTTCGCCGGTTGTCGCTACCGTTCCAAAAAATGGAACAGGGAATATGTGGCAATGTATGCATGTTATGGGTGTTGAATAAATTATCATTCGACGCTTCGACCGGAGTGTTGTGTCTGTGCGGGATGAACGGTCATGCTTCGTCGTGTGCGACCGGGCCTCGGAATCTGGGAATGTTTTCGGCTGTTGAACAAGCTCTCTCTCGTGCCTCACCATCCTTCCAGGCTGCGTCCTGCATGGTTGTGGAGCAACGCTGTGGAAACCGTGCCATAGGCCAAAGAGTTTTCCTCCCTGCCACCGTGCGTTGTGGGTCGTGGTTTTTTCCCTTTTTCCCCACTCGGTATGTTTTTCATCGCCAGCCCACGAACGAATTCTGCCAATGTTTCCGCCGCGGGCAAAGGCCATACAAACGGAGCGGGAGGAGGGGGGAAATGGCTAGCGGTGGTGGGTGGAAGTCAACACGTTTCACTTCGATCCAACCAACGCCACCCCCTATTTTCCCCTTTTCATGCCTAGCGGGCGTTTTGACGTTTATGTATGAGATTAACATTAATTTGCGCTGCAAAATTTGTTTTAAATAATGAATTTCGTACTCTTTTGTTGAACTGTGGACTTTGTGTGAATATGTGTGTGTGTGTTACTGTGTGTGGGGGCGTGTGATTGTTTATGGCGCTGAGATGGATTTGGAAATTTATATCAGCGAGGTTCGCTGAAAACGGTGTATGAATCCGATATGAGTTATGATGATGATGATGTATGTTGGTGATGTTCAATTTTTTCCCCTTTCGGGTTGTTCGACAACCCAATTTTTTTTTTCGTTCCCTCGCTCTTCCTACCCCCTCTGTTAATGTTTGCCACTGTTTGCAACGATTTTTTTATTGTTATTTCTCCCATGATTTGCAAATCTGTTCCCCTCCTTTCCCCTTTCGCCGTTCGCGAGTAAACAGTTCAATCCCGTGCCGGCCACAAGTTGCTGGTCGCGTCCTGGTTGGGATTGCTTTGGACTCGCCAAACATAAACCGCACTGAAATGCGCACACACACACACCAATCGCAATGCAGTTTGACAGGAGGTCATTCATGCGGGTCGGCGGAATGGACAAGCACGGGGTCGAACTTAGCGATTATGCCACAAACGGACGGAAATATGATGATGTTGCCGGTGATGAGGATGATGTTTTTGCGTTTAGCAGATTTGCCATTTTCCACACCTGGCCGCAGAACAACAAACATTAGCGAATTTATTTCCAATCCGGGGGGTTTTCTCTGTTGTTTTGTTTTTCGTTTTGCAAGTGTCAATGCGGTTCCGTTAGATGAATTATTAAATTTTGGACAAGCGTGAGACAAATATAATTCGAGCGACATTCTCTTCTCGGTTGAATGTACAAGTACGAAAAATGATAGTTCGGTGTTGAACTATGTTGTCATGTTTCTAGGACCTGCAATAATCCGTGTGATACAACCGTTTTGAATCAGAAAAAAGATTGAAAAAAAAAAAAAATTAATGCATTATCTTTAAAACAAACTTCTTCAACATACATTTCAACATTAACACAAATATTTTTCTATGACTCCTGATGAATGTTCATATTCATATGTTACATCGGATAAATATTTACCAAATAATACAATAATACAGAAATTACTTTCTAGTAGTATTTTTCGAACTTTTTGCGAAGAAGATTATCTCATCGATAAATAAAATTTTCAACTGGAGTTCTCGAATTTAACAAAAATATTTCCAACACTCACACATAAAAAAAATAATAATTTTTCCTATCATGTTGGAAGAACTGGATAAAACTCTAAAGAAATACCGAAAAAATATGGTTACAATAATTTAAAAAACAATTTTTTCACTCTAGAATAACTAAATTCAAGAGTATTTAGCATTTTCATTTGATTCGAAACTTCAATTCGAATCGTATAAGGATCATTTACGTGAAGTGGCCTCTATTAAAGCCGTTGTAATGTACAGAAATACGCCGCCAAATGTATAAATAAATAAGCTTTAACAAACTTAGTATTCCATACAGGCATTTTATTAGGAAAAACAATGGATTAGAATAAATGAATCGCAATGCTCCGATAATATATCAAAGTTTTGCAATTTCAACTTTATCGATTTGATTTTTTATTCAACAAGGGCTCGGGGTCCATCCCAGTAGTACAATTATTGCTAGCTTATGGGAAAAAAACCCAGCCCACGACGTTTATAAAAAAAGAATCACATCGAATCACAAACAATAAAAAAAGAATCACATCGAGAGCATCGGGGCGGTCGATAGAGAGCTCGAAACTTAACGGTTTCACCGACTACCCAATACACAAACTGCTGGATTAATTGACCGTTACGGAAATCCGTTCTGTTTTCCCTTCCTGCAAAAAGTGTCCCCGATCCCGGCGAGGGAGGGGATCAAACACTTTGACAGTCGGAATCCGATCCGGGCTCAAAAGCTTTGCCCACTTCCGCAATCAGGACGGAGCTCCGAACGCTGTTGCTGTTTGTTTAATGGCGGACAGTTTTAGCATTTCTGCGATTGCTTTCTTATTTGATTCCTACCGCCCGATAATCGGACGGACAGACAGGTCCCGGAAAGCAATAAGCAACCGTCGCCGCGGTGTGTCTTTTCGGATTTTCCACCACGGGAAAGGGGTTTCGGGCGGCAGGCGCAGGTCACGGGTTCCGTGACTGACCAGCGTAAATCCGCATCAATAAATCGCCACCCTAAATGCCCTCAAAAGCGGCCCCGAATGTCCGAGCCGGTGGTCCCACCGTATCGTCTAGAAAATCCTTCGAAGCGATAAATAATCATTCGATCGGAAACGGAAGATTACCCGGCCCTAGAAGGAAGATTTCCCCTGGCAGGGGAAAACTGCTGGCGAGGGAGTGGAATTTATGTGGCTACTTTAGCGGAAAAGTACACTCAAAAGTTGGCGGCGCGGTGGCGCGGTGATGTTACGGTGAGAGTTTTGCAATCGTCTTTAAGATGCCATCCCCGGAACCGTTTCCGTTTCCCTCCCGAGTGTGGATTTTCCGCCAGATTGACCAACCGCGTGAGCACGTGTTGTTTATGGGAATTGGATTGGGCTTCCGCTCTGCCCACTTTCGGTACACTCGAAATCGAATCAGTGGCTCACCAGAAATGGATTTCTTAAGTAAGCCCTAACCCTTGTTAGTATGTTGAGTGGAGTGGGAAAAATGAAGAAAAACGGAGAATACCCAATCGGGGAATGGATAGGGATCACCTTATATGGGGTAAAACAATAAAATGCATTAAATTCCCGTTTTTTTCTAAGTTCTGGGAAAATCTCTCCTGGAAACGTATGATAATAATATGGTGAAAAAGTTTCCGAAACAAAATTCTAGAGTTTCCCGCCCAAATCCCCGTCAACTATTTATCGGATTCGTCGAGTTTTATTGTTTTACTCATCGCACGCGGCTTGGTTGCTCAGTTCCTGTTGCTTCTTTTTTTTTGGTACTGAAAGTTTAGGACCACAACTTCTTTTTTCCCCCGACAGCGAATCGCAATCCTTTCCAATGCATAAAAGGACTCAAAGAGTCTCCTTCAGAAGGGAACACGTTCGGTGTAGCGTGAATGCAATTTTCCAGCTATGAAACAAGCCAAACCGTGGGTTTACCAAAGAGCGTTCCCTTCCACTTCCGGTGCGTGATACGTGCGGGAGAAGGGAAAGCGAAGGAAAGTAACGAGAAGGAAACAGCAGCACGAGGAAAAGAATATACATCCTATCAGAAGATTTAAAAATCGCTCCACCGGAAACGGTAGAAACTTTTTCATCTTCCCGTGCCGCAAGCTCGGTGTACTTTTTCTATCTTACTTTGAAACTTACCTTACCTAGAATGCTTCCTTTTTTTTGGAAAGCAAAACGAGAGAAAAACTAAAGGAAAATCAAAAGAGGAAAAAAACCCTCACAAGATAAGCGCCTGAGCCAAGGTATTGCTTCCATGTGCGTTGCATCCACCTTCGGGACACACGGGCATGTAAAGGACACCCACTTTCCGAGTGTAAGTGTCTGGAGCCCGGTCTGGGGAGCATGCTGGAAGATGAAATCGGAATCAGTTTCTTTGAAAATTGTTTCTTTCCGATTCCGTGCCCTCCGAGCTGGCGGTGTCTCGATAACGATGATATGAGACTGCCGTACGTATAGTCCCTTTTGCAGACCCTGATCCACACCGACGTGGCCACACGGTGCGCTTAAACTACCGCAAATTGCAGGGAAAATGGGAAAAGGATTCTCTAGCGCGGGCGCTTACTTACCGATATTACCGCATCGGACCCGATTGCCCGGGGTTATCGTGGGACTTTCCGAAAAGTTTTGTTTTATTTTTGGCAAGTGATTTTCGTGAGAAAGAACGTGCATCAAAGCCTTCTGCACATTTTGAGGATTTGCGTCGATTCGTTTATTTATAGTACGAGCATTATTTTAAATTTTAATACAAATAAAACGTCTGAACTAGATGGAATCCATGAATTTGAATAGGACTGCCGAACCAGACATTCAAAGTCCCTGTAAACAGTGGAGAGAATATTGAATAGCAAACCATCACGTCTAAAGTATTCTTTATTTGATTAAGTTATCATGTTTAAGTATGTTTTTATATTCTTGATGGTATTAAATATAATCATAGTTAAGAATTCTGCAATTTTAAATACTTCCAAGTATTCAGTTGCAGTATGTTATTGAATTCCGGGTTTTAAATTTCGTAGAGGCTCTGCAACATGAAGAACTTTCTGATGCTCGAGTATCAATTCATCGTTTGTCAACAAGTACATTTCTAATTTGATAAACCACTTATTAGGTACCGTTCCTACAGCTATGATATGTTGCGCACAGTATTAATTATTCTTTCCTTAGGAAATCTTCTTGGACTATCCCAACCGGAGCTTCATGGATTAGAAAAGATTGCAGATAATTGTTTTAAGCAAGGCCAGGGAATCAAGCGAAACACATAGCTGCTTCTGCTACGCAATGTTCCGGGTGTTTAAATCCCTATTCTAATCCAATTTCAAGCTACCTTGGACTTTCCAATCGGATACTGTAATCCAGCACCTTTGCAGAGAGAGGAAAGCTTTGGTGTGCGAGAATGCAGCTAAAGTAATCCAACCGCATTCGATGCGTATCGTTCCTATGGCAGATCGTACGGAGAAAGGGGTTCTACTGCTTCAGAGATGTGCATCAGGAATGGATATTCATGCCACCTATCCTTACTCCATCAGTCCAGCTATCCCTTCGGAGGATAGATCTAGAGGATTTCTTTGGGGGTAAAGACACACGTTACGTTCCACTGAGGGATAGTTGGGCAGCACAATAACAGATTAGCATCATGATATGAAAAGGGAGAATTCGGTTAATTTCTTCCCCTTCTACAGCATTTTCGGAAGGTTCTAATTGAACCGTTTCTACGCGGCAACGCATCGGTGTTGTCATTGGTCGTCATCGTTGGTGCCCTAATGCCATCGAAACATCGAGCTGCCTTTCGGCCCCGAAACTAAAGGCGATAAAAAGAGAGATCACAATCGGATCGTTTTCCACCTCATAGCCATAAGCTCATGGCCACTTTTCGTTTCGGTTGATCACAAGACTGTTCTGTGAAGCATCATCGCCACTCCTTGGTTAGCTTGTTGGGCGTCTGAAAAACGGAACCGAAATCCACACGTTCGACCGACGAGATTCGGTAAGCCCCCGCATACGAACTTGACCACAATATCTATAAACATTCTCCGAAATCCGATCCTGAAGCTGGCATCGTTCGTTTTAATCTGTTGCCCCAACACCAACCCATGGGCCAACGGGTAGAAACGCCTTCCCTGATGCGCTTAAGGACCGGCAGGCTTTCAGCTCAGGTGAATCCAATACCATCGTGGACCCGATTTCCGTAGAGAGATAGGAAAAATGAGCCCAATCAAAGCCTCGGCCTGGAATTGGATCGGAGACCACCGGTTCTTACTGGCGATGGCCGAGCGAAAGATGCGTATAATTATGTGGTCAAGTTGAAATATTTCTGCTCCGATTCGACCCTCTGTGGGGTGATGGTTGTTCTGTGGAAAACTTTATCCGTACGGTGGTTTTCTTTTTTTGCACCCCTCCTTTTCAACTCCAAATGGCCCCGGGACACAAACAACGCTTATTGAAGAAGACAGGGAAAACCACAAGCCCGGGGAAGCTTGGGCAGAGGTCGTGAACGATTTCTAAGGCCTCGGAATGGCAGGCGAGCAGAAAAATCAGTGTGTCCTTTCTGCGACGATATGCTGATGTTACAGATCTTTCTGCGGTTTTCTGGTGAACCGTGTGGTTGTGGGTTTGCCGACGCTCTCTTGGACGACCAGCTGCAAGGGTGGCTGGTGAACGTTGACGTTGACTAATATCAACGAATAATTGTCACTAATTATGATCCGGTCGGAAGGTCCACGTTGGAAGCAAGGATGTTAGCGAACGGTTTTCCTAAAATGGACCATGATTAGAGATTGCTTTCATGAAGTTTATTACGTTCCTTCAGTAATAGGAATTTGGAACACAAATGAAATCCTTCCGGACTTTACTTCCAGATGTGGTTTGTTGGAAAAGTTCTTAGATGAGTTAAATATAGCAGAAAGCAATAGAATTTTTAATATTTATGTTCAGAGATGTGTTAAGGGCAGCTAAAAATTAAAAACTGTAAAATCTAACATGACGTAACTATTGTGAAATTTTAATTTGTCAAACTGAAACATTCTACCGTAAATTGATAATCAACAACAAAATTCAGATTGAACAACAGTAATTAAAAATACGTTTTTACTTGCCTTATTTCCTGCGAAATCATCAACAACTTTCCAAGAATCCATAAAAAAAATTTTATACATCAAGTTGACATCACGCGTTGGAAGATACAAGTAACCGATTAGTAATATGATAAAAAGGAATCCGATATTGAAAGAATATAGAGCTTCGAAAGCTCAGAGCCCCAAGCAACTGGTTAGTTTCCGTTGAAGAACCATCTCTGTTTAAGCTGTAAAGATGATTTTTGTAATCTGATTCACTTATTTAGTTTTTCCGAAAAGTTTAATGTAGTCAAAAATAGTTTTCATCATTAAAATCCGTTTTAAAATCGATTGGATCTTTTTCATTTTTTCAGCATTCCCAAAATTTCGCAGCACTAAATGTCATTCGTCGTTGCTAAATGCATTGCCATTGCTGCAACCGCAACAGTAACGATTACTACGAGCGAACGAATTACGGTCGGGTCGAAAGGACACGTCGTACGGACATTCCCGTCGGTCGTCGGTCGTCCATTTCGTCGGTGCGTCCTCCTCTCGGTGGTGCGTGTGCTGCAGCAAAAAACCACAACCTATGACCCGTGGCTGTGCCTACCGTGGCTCACTCCCCCGCCCGGCAGGACCGGCATTAAACGAGGCTCGGCCACCGCCATCGGAACGCCAGTCATAACAAGCATCACCATTCATCACCGGTTAGGCCTATTGGTTCCGGGGTTGGTTTATATTTTTCTTTCGCTTTTATTTTGCGTGTGCCTCGTTTTTTTTGCCTGGAAAGCATGAGAGCTTGCGAGTGCTGTGTGTGTGTGTATGTTGGGAAAATGATGGGATTTTCGTAGAATTTAGCAGAGGTAGCATTTTAACCGGTGGTTGGATCTTTTTTCCTTTTATTTTCGCCCCTCTCCAAAACGCCACGTGCCGTTCCCTGTTCGTCCTCTGTGGTAGGGAAAACTATAGTTTTTTTTGGTGTATGTTTCCACCCTATCCACGATCGATTGTTCGGAATGATTTCGCAGAGCCAGGTTTTCGCTATCCGGTCCATTTTCACCGAATCGGGGGCGCTTTCACTTGTTTTTACCGATTGGAAAGATTAATTTGTTCGAGGCCAAATTTTCTGCTGCATTCGCTAAAGCCACCAATTCACTCATTTTATCCCTCTCCACCCTCCTAGTCCACGTTGGAATGGCTCAATTCATGGGGCGGGCTCAAAAATTGACCAACGTAATCGATGCCACTAGCCGAAAAACGGCGCAGTTTATTATCGGCCGTCGATCGGCTACTAATGCAAAAAGCTTGCCGCCATCCGAATTGGTAGCACCGGGAAAATGAAAAAAAGGTTGCTTTAAAAGCGGGTTTCCCACCGGCGGAGGGTGCTGGCCGGACCGGGGGGTTTTCCACCGACGGATGCGGGACCAACGCTACATTTTATTGGACAGATTTTCCAATTTTACGGATCAACGAGTTTTTTACGCTTCCGCGCGCTCGCGCGCTCCATCCGGATGAGGGTAGGTTTTCTTTTCGCTCCAACCCCTGGAGCGATGCTTTCCGGTACCTGGGTTGCTTTGGCCCCCCGGGAGACTATTCCATGGGACGGTCCAGCTGGAGGGCTTATCCGAAACCCCGAGAGAAAGAGTGGCAAGAGCCGGATCTAGGGGTTCATTTCGGAGTGAATTATACCTCACATTGCACCGTGTTGTAGCTGTTTTAACCTTTGGGATTCCTTTTTTTGTTCCATGGAGGTGCACCTTTTAATGCACTTAGGGCTAGCGACAGTGAGTTATGGAGCAATGGTACGTTGGTTTTGATGAAGATTTAAAAGGATAAATCGATCGTTCCCGCTTCATCCAAGTAATCGATTTATGTACAAAGAATGTTCTTGTGAAAGCTTACATGGACGTTGACTTAGCTTTACATGTTTCGTTAGCGTTTAAAATAAAATATCCTTCCCTTTACATTAACATCTTTTTGTTTCGATCTGTTTTTGTTTTAAATTCTCAAAAAACGGCAAACAACAATCGAATGCAAGTTGTTCTCCAAATTGACCGGAAAAGGAGCGGGAAGGAAGGAATTGAATTATTGGTTGACCTTTTGTGGTTTGCGGTTATGTTTGGCGTAACCCAAAATGTTTGGGGCAACACCGCCAGCCCACCACCACCGGTCGATCGAGACGATGTATCGAAGCCGTAAACCAGTCCCCTTCCCCCGTTCCCCGCTTTGGTACAACCCGAGAACGAATTTCCATTTTCATTTGCATGTTGTTTTAAATTTACCGTTCGTCGTTGGAAAAATCACTCAAAACACGGGTGAAAAGTCGCCTCTTTGGAGATGGGTTTATTAGAACGGGGGAAGGTAGGGAAAGGCTGTGGACAAGCGGGCGTAAATTTTATGACACCTCTTCCGAGGACTCCGAGTTCCGGTTGAACCCACACAAACTGCCCAGTAGGGTAGAACACCCCGGGCGGTTTCTGCAGTCCAGGGCCTGTTCTCGACGAAGGACTCTCGACTTCGACGGTGGAGGGAAAGTATTGGGTGGGGGGCGGAAATCTGCAGTCAATCGGTTTTTACAATGTTCGAGCTTAATACACTTCCTCGTGCGCAATCAGTAAAGGGAGGGTTAGTTTAAAAAAAAAAAACAAACAAACAAAAACCGGTACAAAGGACACCCGAAACGGAATGTGCCTCCAACATGAAGCATTAGTTGTGTTTGTATTGTGTTTTCCCTCCTTCCCTCCCATCGACGGCGACTGTTGTCCCTCGCTCATGATTTGCTGTTTTCCGCCGTTTTCTTCTTCTTTTGGCTGGGGGAATGTTCTTCCAAGCCGTGCAAGGTTCCGGTGGTTCCGGACTCCACTCCATGCTCCATGCCGGGAGGAAAAGAGCCGGTGGGAAATTATTCAAATAATGTTTTTATTAGAACGCTTTTTTATTGCCCAACCGGGAAGGCGAGGAAAGCCCCGAACAGTGAAGAAAGACAACGAGCGAGCGAGCGAGCGACCTACAAAATTGTGGCCACCGGAACGCGTGGAAAATCAAGCTTTGTAGCCGGAAGGCCGCTAGGCCGGGTAAAGTTAAACATGGAAATTCACGTACCGCCACACGGTGCAGGCGGTGGCTGGTTTTTCCCGAAGTTGGCCTTTTCCGTCCGTTTGCCATTCGATTGCAAATCGGGCGAGCGGTGGCGGGAGGGTGAGGTTTTGTTAAACGAAACCGTGCCGTTTCGGATTCCGTTTGCTGTTTCTTTCCCATCGGTATGTGTGTGCGCGCGTGTGTGTGTTTGTATGCATGTGATTATGTGCAAAATGTTCCCGTTCCTTTGGTGACCATCCCCTTCCTGGATGGAAAGTGGCCCTTCGTTGCCGAGCGCGCGTAGTGGACGACGGTAGCACCATTTGCCAAAGTCATACATCATAGAAGGATCGTTTAGAAGTTGCCTGCACACTACAGTCACCGAGGGACACAAGCCTGGCGGATTAACGGGAGCGGGGCTTCGGGAAAGGGTGGGGTAACATTTTAATTTCAGATTCATATGTGAAAGGAAATTTTGCAAATTTACGCCTCCTGATAAATTCTACCACCGAGGCCGAGGTGAGTTTTCCGAGCGTTTGGCGCTCGGTTCGTTTCCGCCGGCGGTTTGAAATGTTGTTCTTTTGGGTGAACGCTTTGAGGCTCGAGTTATTTCATGCGAGATGATTGAAAAGAAAAAGCAAACGATATTAAAAGCATACGTTTGAAGTGATATTCCATATGGTGCTTGGGACTTTGTATTAGTTTAAGTACACTTTGATGATTTTATTCGTTCTTATGGTCTATGTGATAGGTGAAATATTTTTACTTTTAAATGTTTACTATCATCGAAAGTTTTGGTCAAAGGCTTATAAATCTAGCAGAACCGTTTATGCAATTAATCTTAAATAAAATTAATAAAACATTCAACCCAACCTGGTTAGCCTGGGCTCGGCTACGTTTAACAATGTGTAATTTGGAACAAATCATTGGATGTACGTCAATCGTTCAGTGGAGTTACATTTCTTTTTTAGATCGTATCGATTAATTTAAATTACTTCCCTTTATGTTTACGGATATACATAATAAGTGAACATAAGGATCATCAACAAATAATAATAAGTCGATTAAAGTTTGTAAAAAAATATGGCTGAGATCACTTCCTTGAAAAAACAACAGATTGGCACAAGTTACCGACAACGATAGCAGTAAAGTACCAGCGATCATTCTCGAATCGGTTTCCGACACATGCGCGGTACATTCAGCTAATGGTTCTGCGCTAGTTGAAGTGAAGGCAAAATTAATAATAAACTTTGTACTTAAAAAATTTAAAAGCGATTGACATATGGAAGGATGCTGTTCAGTTTGTAGAATCAAGGTTATTTAATCAAGTAGAATCACATAAATTTAATAATTTAATAATTTAATTTAATTTAACAACTTGGGTAAGGATTTTGCAAATCAATCGGCAGAATGAAACTAGGATGAAAAAAAAGAATGATGGCAGATAGAAGCGGCTGATCGCCATAAATTCAATGGAGACGCACCGAAAACCAGTGATAACACATTTTGCAAGCAGGTGCATCAAAGCGCCAAAAAGAGAGTCATGCGGCTAAAGGACTCCGTGCAGAGAGTCCACGCGCACAATAATCCAATCGGGACGGACGATGCTTATGAGAGTGTGAGTACGACGGGCAGATAACAAGCACTTCGTTATCTCTTGCGCGCATAGTAAACGATCGAGGTGCCATAGTTGAAGAGCAAAATAGATGCTGTTGACTGATCAAGCTCGTCGGGGAGAGGACCATTTTATCGCATTTGCCCGCTGATGAGATCAGTCTTATCTCGGTTCGCCTGGTGCGAGGACATCGCACATCGCGAGAGCACCAAAGCTCGGAACTTTTGGTACCGGTGAGAGACGGGTGAGCCGAAGGCACCGGCCCGGGTAGGACAATGTACATTGTAAGTGCGGGACAGGTGGTTTGTAGTGCGGTGTGTAGAACAATACGGTCATTGGCAGTGAAGTGTACGGTATTGAACTGCGTGTGCTGAACGGGATGTGAGAACTTATAATGAAAGTGGCGCCACAAGAAAAATGTCGTTTCGCGAAGTACCAATACTTAAAAATTTTGTTGCGCGAAGTTGATACTTATAAATTTAGTAAAAATCTTTTTCTTTTTTTTAACAAATTGCAAATTTGGCTATTTCATTCAAAAATTGTAAGGTAGACATTTTGAATGTTTTTGAATAATGCTCCATTTTATTTTATTACATTTGCATTAATAATTTAACACATATCGGATAACCTTTTTTGCGAATTATAGTGATTATTCCTATTTTAAATTTGTCTGCGTCACCGTCCCAAACTATAGTTTACCATAATAGTATAGGTGAGTAGTGAAACAACAGTTTTGATAACATCTACGGTGTACAGTACCATTCATGAATAAAGCACAAATAAATGCTCCGTTGCTTGAAAACGTATACCGTAGAAGCATTGAATATATCTAAATTTCTAACATGGTAATATACTTCGGAATAGTATTCCATGTTATTATATTCATAATCAATACCGTAGCCTCCAATAAATAATTAATAGCGCTGAGGTTTATATTAAACAAGAATGAAAACTATTATTAGCTCGTAACTTTCGATGATAAAATATTTTCTGCTAACGTAAAGTAGTGTTTTATCATATTTTTAACACTGTAACTTTTTTTTAACAAATTCGGTAGAGTTCCAATAAGGTTTTCTCCTTTGTCCTAGGCTCATCTGTATGAGTTAATATCACTACGATCTTACCCTTTTGAACCTCTTGCACAATATTACCATAATCATTCTATTAAAGGCTATGAACATCCCGGCAATCCCAAAATGGCTCTTTTATCATGTGTGAAATAAGTATCTTTGTCATGAGTTTTTCATCTTTCTTCATGCTCTTGGAAAAAAAGTGTTTCTATTACTTGAAGCAATCTTCTTCCCATCGAGACTGCCAGCGAGATAAATGCATCTCGTAATCGCTTGGGCCGTTAAGCCATTTACTTGGCCGTCCAACGAGCAACCGAGGGAACTTGAGGGTTTTCCTTAAGCATACTCCAACGCAACGGAAGGGGCCTACAGTGGCACGCCCAATGTGCTGCCGAGCGAAAGCGGAAAAATTATGCACAAAAAGTTGTCTTTAAAAGTTGAGCTGGTTTTATTATTTTTAAATTCCACTACCTCAAAAGCCCCCAACCCGGCCTGGTGGCAGGATATGAACAAAAACGTGAATACAGCCGAGCAGCTTAAGACCCCACGCCGGCTGCCTTAGTTCCGCTCCAGATCCGCAAAAGGGCCCCTGGGGGCTTTTCACCTCGTTTTTCCAACCATCCTTTAATGGGCCCGATGGAGAGGGCGGTGAATTAAGAAGGCGAGTGGAAATTGTATGCAAGCAAAAGTTTTTCTTCGACTTTGACGGGAAAACAAGCGCACAGAGGGAGGAGCAACCGACGGGGACCGTCGCCTCTAACAGCACACAGGAACCTCAGGCCATTGGTGACTGTTTTGTGTGTGTGTGTGTATGCTGGCTGGAAGAAGGCAATGGGCCACCAGAAGTATAGGAAAAAAAGGCAACAACACAGCACCTAAAAGACACAAGTATTCGTCACCAAACGGATGGGTGTTTTGTGGCGAAGGAAAAGTTTCCCATCATCAGCGCTCCTGACACACCGGGCTTCAACTTCGCTTCGGAATGTCCCGCTGTCGGTCGGTGGCGTGGTCGTTGTCGGTGTTTTGTGTTATTTCGCCTGCGGGGTGGAAAACTCCATCGGCTCGGTGGTGAATTATGCCAGTACGTGACGTGTGGGGCCTGGCTGGACGGGGAAGGGTGGAATTATTCAACTAGAATATCTCGTCGTCATCATTTTTTGGATGACTTTATTAAGCCGGGAGTCACTGGATGCTAGAGGTGAGAGGGCACCTAATGATGTCCGAAGAAAAAATAAAATGTTTATTCGTCGTTTTCGAGTAGGCTAAACCATGAAGGTATGAAAAAACAAACTCATGTAGAAACATTAACTAAAATTATTAAAATAATATCAAAGAACTATTCGGAAAGCATTGGTTGTCAAGTGTAATCATTTCATTGCATAAGCACGGATAAAAATTAATTAGAAGAACATTAATTACAGTTACTTCGCAATTTATTTCCACAACTTCTATTTCATTCGTCGTTAAAAACCACAAACAAATAAAATTAATTAAGGGGAGTCCGCGACAGCCGAGCGGTAGCGCCGGTTAGAAAATCGGCTCATGAGCGCCGGGGCTCACCACCTCGACGGCGTGGGTTCGAATCCCAACCGAGACCGGACCCTCCCCTGTACGAGAGGACTGACTATCCACGTACTACAACAGGGAAACAAGTCTCGTAAGCCCTTAACGGGCAGGCATGACCAAGAGGTCGTTACGCCAAGAAGAAGATATAAAATTAAGTGTTTAAGACCAGCGCTTTTAAAGTGGCAATAATTTAACGAAGAAAGCCAAATCTATGTAAAGTAACCATGTTTAGATCTTACCGTGTTGATATGGCTCAAAAAGATAATCATGCCTCAGTAGGGAATCAAGATTAAGTCAATTAGTTGTTTTATTTGTAAACCTTCTTCAACTGGAAATTGGAATCAATTTGAAATTTTTACAGTTTGATGTGTTTCACATGTGACTATTTGAACATACATTTTAAAATAAACTTATGAGATCTTTTCTATATATTAAATCAGGCAAAGAAAAGTTTCATAACTTTTTAAAGTCAGCTGTTTAATTGGTTTATATTTAGATACAGTTCAACAAACCTTCACCTTTGATCGTTTCAGATACATTAATTCACCATCTGCGACTATAATAAGGTGAAATAGAATCTGTAACCGGCCGGGATCATTGACTTATCCATGGTGGGAAGATAAACATTCGATCTAACACCCTCCCGAAGGGAAAAAAAACCTTCCGCTTCCTTGCGACAACGTTTGTGATATTTTTGGACACTCTCAAGTTTGTGCGGAAGGGCTGTGGGCTGACACGAGTAAAAAAGTTTTTAATAATATTTGTTAAACTTTCTCTTTTCCGGGTGGCTTACAAGGCAGTTGGCTTGGTTTGAGTAGGGCTCGGATATTGCGTACGCTTCGTTCGGTGGAGGACAGTATTTTTCCCCTTCCTGGAGTAGAGAGTGATACTTCTCGGCACGGGGAAAGGGCTGGCCTGTACCTGAGCAATAGTTGGCACAAAATCTTGGAGAAAAAAGTGAAGTCAGCCAAGCTTTGTTGCTTGCCGAAAAATTGGCCAACGAAGGGTGATCGTGGAGAGAAGTTTTAAGGATGGCGTTTAAAAAAAAAACGGAACGAAAATCAAATCTTACCTCAAAATACGGCTGGGAAAGTTGATCGTTGTAAATTTTCGCATTAGTGTTGGAAAAGTGAAAAGATTTTTCGAAGAGTTTTTCCTCCACGCTAAGCGTTTAGTTTTGAGCGAGTTTCCCTACCGCCAAAGCGTAACGGATGGGAGCGTGGTTTGATTTCACGCCGTTTTGACTTTTACCGGAGATTATTGGTTTGTGGAATGAAGAAAAGATTTTCCCATGTTTGAGATCCAATATCTTACCGACCGGTGTATCCATTTGACTTACCCGCACCCCTCGGGTGGAAGAAGTTGCTTCAGACAATCGAACAAACCTAGACACGCCTGCCAGTCAAACTTTAACGACTGCGCCAGCGAAAATCGAATCAACTGTAAATGGTAATAACAATAATTTGAGATTGTACAACTTTCACCCACACCCCACTCGAGAGAAAGAAAAACCTTCACAATCATTTTCTTTTCATTCGAGCTCTGAGCTTATTACTTGCACAATCCCACGGGAAGGGAGCCTAAATCTTTCAGCTCTGGCTCGAAGTTCATGAGAATTGTTCAAAATGGCAGTGAAAAGTAAGAATAAAAGGAAAAAAGTGAACCACGAAACAGAACCAACCTCAGGAACAGTTTAGCCGCCCCGAGCGAATAAATTGCGCCATTTGAAAAGTAATTTTCCTCACACTCTGCCGAGCCTACCTTCCGGGAAAATCAAGGGAAAATCAAGGGATGTGGTGCTATCATTTCTTCTTACCATCGCTGGTAGATGATGGAAAGCCGAAAAAGTGCCGGACGGTGGTTAACGCAATCCCTTGCCAAACAGCCTCCAATTTGTCTGATAAACTTTTGCGGCAAACTCACTCCCATCGTCCATCGGAAAAGTGCACACAATAAAACGAATACCTGAAGTATTTTGACTGTGAAAAAAATTATCGCTCTCCATTATTCTTATCCTTGCCAGTTTTCTTATCCTTCTACTCGACTCGATTGGACTGATTTGCATCAACAACTTGAATGAAAGCCAATCGATTGGTACCGAATCCGTTGGGAGGCGAGTTTTGGAACAACAAGCTCGTAAAACGATCGATAAAGTTGTTGCAAAGTGAAGACGGGGTGGTTGGACTGGGTTGCAAGTCAATTGTTGAATTAAGACCAATTTTCTCTTAAACCAAATTTCCGGTGCAAAATTTTGTTCAGGAAATAGGAATCGGAAAGGGTGGAAGGATAAACGGCGCGAAGGTTTTTATCGACCCGGTTGAGTTTAATTAGTGGGTGGGATAATTTAATTAACTGATTTTTTTTTTCTACGGTTCGATGTGCAATTGACGGACAGTAACACATTCGCCGATCGATAATGAAACGTTTCTACGTTGGAAGCCGTACTGTTTGTCCTCCACAATACCATTTTCGCTGTTAAAAAACCGTAATGAGCGGCCGGAAATGTGCAATAACTGGCACGTCCGGTTTGGAAAATAATATACAATCTCACCCCAAAGCTCGTTACTCCCGTGAGAAAACACGGGAAACGGTCCGGTTATCGAACTTCCTCCCGAAAGAAAGGGTGAACGAGAGGAAAGCGGAAAATAAAAAATCATCATACAACAAGTACCGTCCGCTGCCGTTCGCGCTGTTGCCGGAAGTTTTACCCTTGGCCGCAAAGTGGTCATCCCGAAATATCCTGGCAGATTCGATTGGGGGGAGGGGGCATTGGAGAGGTACAATTTCGGAAACGGAAGCGCACTCTGCGGTGGTAGGGGACGGGCGAAAGGCCATTCATCATCATTTAATATTCATCGGCGATGCAATTGTCGATGGCGTCAGCTGACGTGGGAGGAGCACCAAAGGGGGACGAGGGGCAAGAAGAGAGGCTGGCAAAGGATCCACACTTGCAGGCGGACGTCAGTGAGGTGTCATTAAATTTATATTAAATAATTGAATCACCACCGCGAAGCACCGGCGCACGCTACGTGACCCAATTTCTGAAGAGGTCAATTGGGCTGCAAATAAGCCAGGAAATGGTTAATTTGGCAGCAATAATGACGATGCCGCTTCCTTCCGGTGGTCAGGACGAGTGTTTATCGGGTAGGATGTTGGATAATTTTTTCAACATTCCATTGTTAATCGTCGATTAATTCTGTTTGTCGATAAACAGTATCGAAGAGGACACTGTTTGGATTATTCATAATGGACCGTGTGATGTTGGTCCAAAATAAAGCTTAAAGACCACATTGCCTCCGAACGTTCCGTTCTGTATTATGCACCGGAGAGTAACCCAATTTCTCGAGGCACATATTTACTGAGCCAAATATAAACCGGTTTAAAACTCCACCACAACGAGGAAAAAAAGAAAAGCCGAGCAGTAAATCAACAAATCATAGACCATTACCAACGAGCACCGTCTAGTCGAGTGTCCTTATCGAGTGTGCCTCGAGGGAGTGCAAAAAAGCTGAGATGGTAGGGAACGGGAAGCATCCTTTCGTGTCCAATACCAGTCCCAGTAGTAGACAGGGTTAAAGATACCGATGCAACGACACAAATAAAACATGAATATGAATAGATTTGTTCGGCCGTTATAAATAAATTTGCCAATGTGTTGCAAAAACCGGATCAAAGAGGTAGAAAGAAGTGTATTCGTGTGTTGCACGTGGGCAGAGCAATCGTCCTTGTGACATGTCCTTGCGATGAATTTACCATTGCGCAACACGGAACGGTCCTGTTGCGCGACTCGTCCGGTCCATGGGGGATCCAGTTTCGTGCCACGGTTACAGCAAATTTTCCGATCCAATGCCGAACCGTTCGGCTCCCAAATAAAAGTAGGAAAACAAAACCGACACCCGGCCTCACGCGGCGGAGCAGCCGCGTCGAGCCGGAAGGCGGATGCTGTCGCACCGTCGACAAGCGAACGGACATTGCGCAGGTCCTGGCTGGGAAATGTTTTCCCTTCTCCCTCCTCGTTGTTACACCACCACCCCGACGAGGGTACCGGTCTGGGAGATGTGAGTGTCGAACATATTTCACCGAATACCCGTATTATCGGTGTAAAAGTATATAGAGAATGCGTTGGAGGAGTATACTTAAGATCAATTGTCCTATTCATCCTCTAATGAAAAGAAAAACTTTTTAATTGCCTCTATTGTAGGAGCAACACTCGATAATCAACGGAATAACATCGAATAATGTGAAGAACCTACAACATGAAAAAAGCCATCCAACGATCGAACCAGTTTCGTTACCGAGTGGGCATTTGAGTTACTACACGATAAGGAAAGAAGCTTCGTTGGGTTTGTTTAATGTAAAAAAATGTTAAACATTTACAATAAATGGAAATATTATAGTTTGTGAGTCTTGGAAAACATTTATATTCTAAAATTAATAATTTAGAGATTTGTATCAATATAGATTTGGATGTTTAATTCATATCCTATGCATTGGTTTGCGTTTCTAAACTCGTTCCAAGTTCCCGAGAACAAATTAATTTCGTTTTTTTAAATATTATTTTCTCTTTAAATCAATATTCATCAAACTAACGTGACCAGTTGTAGCATTATCTTGTTAAAAAACTAATTTCGAAGACTAGATTTTTTCTATTAAAAATGGTCTTTAACACGGTTCTAATCATCATCACCCTTAAAGGAAACGCCTAACATCTTCCCGAACGTCATTTGGCCCGTTCGGGTTTCGGGTGCATTTTTGTTTTGCTAAAAAGAAAACGAATGCGGCAGCTGCATCCTTTCGGAAAATCCTCCTTCAACTCGGGTGCACTAATTGCACAATTACGGTGGGCCAGGAGCCCGAAAGATTAAGTCGTGCCGATGCCGCGCGGCCAGGACATGTTCGAAACCGAAGTTGCACGAATCGGCGAGCGGTCTGACCGATATGGGGAGCACCATTGTTGGGGAAGGTGCTGTGAGTTTTCCCTTTGGTCACGAAATTTTCCACAAGCTCGTGTGCGCTCGTTTGGGGGAAGTTCCTGAGTCCCTCGTGAGTGCTGGCAACGGTTTGTGAGTGGAATTTTGAATTTGGAAGCAATACTTGGTATCAAAATATTTTAAATGTTGGATAAATGTTTGAAAGTATGTTTAATTTATTTTCTTTAAATGCTATGCTTGATGTATAATATAAATGTTTTAATGTGTCTCACTTTGAATCAAATTTGCAAATGAAACTCGGCTGGTAACTCAGCGTCTTGTGTGGGACTCAAAACGAACGAATGTCTGGGGATAGGTCGAACCGATGCGATGCTGCGATCCAGACAGGAGATGCCATTGGGGAGCACTTTTGAAGGTCGATTGGGGGCGCTAAAGGTGGGCACTCCTGGCCCGCTTTGGAGGGATGGCGAGAGCCGACATTCGCCGTCCGGACGAGCGAATGCAGTCTCCGAACCAGCGGTGCGGACGAAGGACGATAACCGACATCGGCCCGAGTTCTGACACGCTGCTCCACAAATAAAAAAAAGGGAAGTGGTTGGAGTACCGATTTATCTGCTCGCACTGTACGGGTTCGCGCTACCGCGTTTAGGGTACCGAAGTGAGGCCTCAGTTTATCGCGGCGTACCGACGTGTGAAGACCTGCTGCCGGAGGATCCACTTGAGGCACCAGTACAGTAGAGGCAAGAGAAACTGGAAGGAAGAGGAACAAAGAAGACGAGGAGGAAGAAGAAAAAAGCCACGAAAGAAATTCAAAGCAATAAAGAATCAAATTCGCCATCACGCTCTAGCGAGGACCCTCAAGAATTCCCTTCTAATTGTGCAGTATTAAGCCACCAGTGCGTGCGTGCGTGATCGTGTAATCTTGATCCAGACCTTAAGTAATCATCTTCAACATTAGAGGTGGACTTTCTAAAGCTCCAGAACTACCAGAACGCTTACATTTCCTCTAAAGAACTCTAAGTACCAGCCCCTACATAGAAATCTCTTAGGACCCGCAACAGACTATTCCGTCCGAACGAGCTCTCCGTTCGATCATTCCATCGGTCAACATCTTATCAGCTTACCACGGCTGGTAGGAACACCCCACCTAGAATCATCACCACCACCGAGATCAACGTTCGATCATAACCCTCGTTCCTGTAAGTTAGCGATCCCCAGCGTCATCTAGCGTTAGACATTGGAACCTCTCCTCCTGCCATCAGTCAGGGCCCGCCGCCCACACTGAAGCTCACTTAATTTTAGATACGGTTGTGAAGTAGTTGTTAACCTCCTCCCACGATCGTCCCGGAAGGCTTCGCAAAGGGGTCCCACCTATAGCTTCAATCCTCTCCAAACAAGGGAAAAGGATCGGGAGTAGAAAACAGGAGGAGAATCCCTCTCTTTAATCCTTCTCCATCCCTAGACTCTAGTGTTTGTGTGTATGTGAGTGTGTAGATCGTAAGTGTGCCGGTTGAGTGTGGTGCCTGTGTGTAGGTAGTGTAGAAAGATATTGTGCTCCGGTGGAGATGCGTGATCCGGTATGCGTTGAAGCGTCGCTATGGTCAAACTTCAGGCAGTTGTTCCTTGCAGACTCGAGAGAATCGTGATGAAATAAAAGCTGTCTCGTACTTTTTTCACATCGTGCGGTGTGGTGTGTGTGAGTGTGTTCGTTGCTTTGTGTGCAGTGAAGTTGTTAAAATTGTGCACCGTCTTGCGTGTTGATACCAAGCGTAAAGTTTTAAGAGGGTTTATAATAGCAGCCAAAGGGCCAGCCGGGAATGTAAGCGACGAAAGCGATACGAGAAATCCACTGACATCTGTGACATTGTTCTTTCGAGCCGGCTGAAACAACATCGGGCAGCAAAACCCCTACTCCAAGGCGGAAGAAAACCGGAAACTCAAAGACCCGAAGCAAAGCGCAAACGAAAACAATTGCTGCAAGTTAAAAACCTTCCCCCGACACTTTGTGATTCCCACTGTCTTTAAATTATCAAACGGCCTGCCCGAAAGGGGGGATTAAGGGTCTCCCGATTAGGAGGCGAGCGTGCCGAAGAAAGGTGGAGGTGAAGCTAGCATGTTTTTCATTTCACCGCCTGCTTACGGGGCCGGAAAAACAACGCTAGAAACAGTGGCGGTCGTGATTCCTCGGTCGGTTTGAAAGGAGGTGGAGAAGGTTCGGAGTCGTTTCCTCGTCCGTGCCAGCTGGCGTTTGTTGTGGTGGTTTGGGTTTTAGCTGGAAAACCCTTTTGCCCGGTTTTTCCTTCAAGCACGTCCCGTACGCGGAAAAATGTTTCCCAATGCAGTGCGAGCCCGACAAGCACCGGCACAAGGCGAACGACACTCCGTAGGGGAAAACTAAGCCTGGAAAAACCAGGGACAATCAAAGAAAACACGCAGCAGAACAATCTCGGAACGGGTTTCCCAAAGGTTTACGACAGCTAGGGAAAAACTGCGTGCACAAAACGTACCCGCCCGCGAAAGGCTGTCTCGAAAAAAGGATAAAATATTGTTGCTCCTTGTGACTCCTGGTGACAGCCTTTTGGTCCACCGGGAAGACTGGTGCCGGAAAGATACGAACCTTCCCCGACCTTTCCGGGGTCAAGGAAAAGGCGAAAAGGGCAACTGATTGCGCGAGGCCAAGCAGCTGGTTCACTTGCGGACCGTTTGTCTGCAACGGTTCCACACTGCTGCACCGGTGGAAAACCCGGACTGCGACTGGAGAAAAATTGCCCGACAAAATTAAACTCACATGCCCTTTTTTACCCGAGGCCGGGTTGCGCCAAAGATCACGTTAAACACGTAATAATTTCGCCAGATCTCTACAACGTCGGTACGCTCCGCAAGTGGTAGGACTTGAACCGGAAAACTGTCCACTGAGCGTGCGAAGGGAAGCAAGCAAGCAGTCAAAAAACAATCTGCAGCGAAAGTTCGTTCGGTTCGGGCTCGGCACAGCATCCCAGGTTTTTCCGGGTGACTGGTTTGCACGAGGACGGAGAGGGCCACGGTCTCGAGTGTGAAGCACGTGCCGATAGTTCCACTCGAACCAGCAGCTGAAGCACAGACACTACTCGACCGGCTGGGAGCTCTGCAAGCGAAGGCACACTCAGCCCGGTCACGCCAAACAAATTCACGTACGACCGAAAACCTTTTTTGGTCCCCCGCACACCGTTGGGAAAAACCCTGGTAGAAGGAAAGCTTCCGTCGGGTTAGTGAAGTGAAAAAAACCCGGTGTTCTGCAAGGGACTCGCGTCCACCTTCAAGTGTAAAAAAGCGCCGGTGTGAAGTCAGGAAAGATAGAAAGAAAGTTCGTAAAGTGCGCGAGCTAGCGAAGTCGGTGGCCAGAAGAAATCAAGCTGCCGGGAAAACGGACCGTTTTCCCAACGCCACGCGCGCTGAAGGTAAGTGATATTGGGATCATTCGGAGCACGGAAGGTGTCCAAAGTTACTTCTCTACCTCCTCGTTTTTTCCACCCTCAACCCTGTTTTTTTTCTTTCTTCATTTCATTTCCACTCGAAAATTCCTCCCTTCGTGGCGCTGGACAAACATCGAGGGAAAAGTCTCGGAATCGGGATCGCCCCTGGAGGGGGGAATAAAATTAGGTGACAAAGCTGTTGGATTTTCCAACGCGGGCTCCGTATAGTGTGATTTGTTGGGTGGATGAGCGACCCGTCTCGCTGAGAGATTTCGGGGATTTGATGAGGTTTATTGGAGTCATTCCTTTTTGCTCCCTTTTCCTCCTTTTCTCCTTTGGAACGAGGGATCAAAGTTGAGGACTGTTTATCTAGTGTCTCCAGTCTTTCCCTCGGTTTCGGTTTCCACGAGGATTTCACAAACATGGCAGACACTTTGTATCCCACTTGTGCCGGGGGGGGACTTGCTTTTCTTAATCTGTATCAGTTTGTTCAACGATGCTGTCAATTGCATTAGAATGGTGACGATTTTGCACTCAACGGCTTTTGAAGAGTGTTAAAAGATACATTTTAGTGCTTTGCTTTCAGACGAAATGGTATTGTTCGTTCTTTAAGGCTTAGCAGGAGTTAATACATCGTTTACATTTAACGAAAATAAATAAATTAGAACGATCTTGATGAAACTAAAAAAGTAGATGAATAATCATTAAATCTGCTGGAATATTTTTCCTTGCATTTAAAAACCATGAAATAGATATTTTTGTCATTTAAAAACCATGAAATAGATATTTTTGTCAGCAGATTAACGAAATTAACGAATCAAATTTTGAAGGTGTGAACATAAGTGCATATTTTTACATTGGCTGTAGTTTTCTTGGGGGTTTTCGACGGTTTCAAACATAATGCAATTTTAATATGTTCTATTGCATTTGAGCAGGTGCAATTAATAATATTCAGGTTCATTTCAACGTAAAACAAATTTTAAAAAGTTGAAAAACTGTAAAAAGGTATGCAAAAAGATTTCACTCGTTAATAAAAAATTAAGAAAGGAAGGCAACAGTCTTGAAAATTAAAAATTAATAAATTGCTTCTGGGTTGACAAATTTATTTTAAATTCTTGAAACGAAATTCATTAATTGTTAGATTAATGAAAAAAATATGTTAGAGATTAATAACCAAATTAAAAATTGTATAAGTTAACTAATAGATTGTATGTGTCAAGTAAAGACATATATTTCTATGCAAGCACAATATCAAAAATTGGGTTAGCAGACTGAACAAAACTTGAATGTTTGTTGTTCAGTGAGGAATAAAAAAGTGCTACCGCCATTTCCGATAAATTCGGCACCGGAAAGAGTCCCTCGAAGCAGCCGCAAACTGTCGCCGGCGAAGTTTATGCCCTCGAAGGTGCACTCGGAGATAATTAAAATTTTCGGTCACGAAATAGCGGTTCGCTAGCCCCGAAGAAAGAGACGATTCCGTTTCCGTATAACCGAAACCTCCGCACGGTGGTTCCGGGTTTTGAGGTTTTTTGGTGCTGTCTGGTGACGGTTTTTTCCCTTTTCTCTCGGTTGTGGCATCAATTTTTCCGCAATTCTTTTTTTTCAAAACAGGACACTCGAGCCACGGAGTGGGGGGGATGACTGGTTGGGGTGTCCGACCGAAAAAGTGTCGGAAAAATTAGTCCTTTCTCTTTGTCCCCGTGACGACAGACACATGCCCGTTGATGTCACTCATGGTTGCACTTTCACCACAATCGAAACAAAGTCCAACGGAACCTTTCCGCAACCATTCCGGGTCGTTTCACTCTTTTTAAAACTCCAGTTGGAGTCTGGCCCAGTGAAGTTTTTTTTTTTCGAAATGCAGCGTTGAAAAATTTAGACCCTGTTCAGATCACTGCAGCTGCACACCCTGCTGCATCATTGCAATTGCTGATGCACGGGGGCAGGCATGAATTCTGCTGACTTTCCTTCCTGAAACTTCCCCACCACCATCAGCAACATCGTCCTCGACGGTGGGTTTTGGCTTCCGGTCAAAAATACTGGATGACTCGACGATCCTTTCGAGGGCGCTCTTTTCCACCTAGTTCGGGATCTGTTCGAGACTTTTACCCACTCCCAGTGTGGCCGCTTTCTGGCCCAGTTTGCTTGATTTTCCTGCTGACAGCGATAATTGTTCACCACACTTACCACTGGTGGTGATGTGAATCCCACGGGCTGGAAGTGCTGCTGAGTGACGAGCTTTTGGTCACGATAATCATGGTTGACGATGAAAACGATGATGATGATGCAGGCGGAGTAGTTTAGTGATGCATAGGGCAAAAATGTAGAGTGTATTATGAACGAGAAGTGCATTAAAACGTCATTGCTCTACAGTCGCGTAAGGAGTGAAATGGAGTTATTTGAAACACTTGTGATTAGTGTTGTGCTTAATGAATCATTCAGATTGATTCATAAATCTTTATGGATTTGAATCTTCAAATCTCAATGATTCTTTCGAAACTTTAATGAATCTTCATGAATCTTTCATGGGTCTGTCATGAATCTCCACGACTCTTTCATTGGCGTGGATCATGCTACCAAAAAATACCCATTTTTAACTCTTCACTTTTCATCAGTTGATGTTTCTCTAGGATTCAAGAATCTCTCATCAAAAGATTCATGAATCTCTCGTCAAAAGATTCATTCAAAGAAAACACATCACAACGTCACAAAGAATCATTCTGATTCATCCATCAGAATCTGAATCACACAACTCTACTGTTAATATATTCATTTTCAATATTTATATTAGGAAAATACTCAGCATCGAATAGAAAACACATTTTTTTTCTTGTAACAAACACGCATAATTTTGATTCTAAAATGTCAAAAATAATTGTTCAATTAACCCATTGCATTAATAAGTTTATTTTAAGTGAGTTAAAAAAAAAGTTATGCTTTTATAAATAGTTCTTTTTTGTCATGAAGCATAGATTTCAACCTGAACTATGCAAGTCAAAACGGAGTGTCTGTAAACAACTTTCAAACGGTTGCATAAACTATAAATCCCTCTTGGGCGCAATTTAGAGATCGTAACAGACTCATTGCGATAACACGATTTTAAATCGTGTTCAACAGTGTTGAAAACCGAACACAAAAACTTTGACTCTTCAAGGGACTCTTTGAAGGAAAGGAGTACACCAGAAAAACAAGCTCCTAGTCCGAAACAGTGAAAAAGCGGAAAACTTTCAACCGTCCCGAAGCCACTAGGAATCACTTTTTCACCGACTTCCGCCACGGCTTGCGGCACTGCTTGAAGGGAACATAACTTAATTAAACGCCACCCAAGAGAAGTGAAGACGGGTCCCCAACAATGAAAACTAGCGGGACAGTTGGTCAGCCGATGCGCCACTTGCTGAAGGCGTCTTCGTCCAACACGTCCCCGGGACAGTTGGTGGTTTTATTTATGCCACTCGGCTCCGCACACTGGGGCATCTTCCCCTTCCGCCTTTGGTTCTCTGCTGCTTTTGTTCAGCTTCCGGTGCCGGAAGCAAAACTCTCGAACTGACGACGGATCTCGGGTTTCTTTAGTTTTCTTTTCTTTTTATATGTGTGTGTGCCTTGGTGACGTTCTTTTCAGTTGCAATTTTGACTTTCAACAACTGCATTGTACGAATACGTTGGTGGAGGCTGGGTAGTAGGAAAAAAAATTCAATAATTATGCCAAACGGAAGGAAAAGTTTTCCTTATCCTTACCGAACCCACTCATTTCCCCGAGTATTTTTTTCCTCAATGCAATTTTTCTTGGTCACCGGCTTTTTTCCCCACAACCCAACAGTTGGCGAAACCATCTTTCGTGGCAAGTGGAAACGGTGGAAAATTCTTATTTCCCTTGCAAATTTCGTACTCCATTTTGATTTGTCCTTCACGCGAGAAGGCGTTAGGTGCAAGCAAGTGATTCCACCGTCGGTCGGAACAGCCTGCGAAACAGATGGACGCTGCCGGGGGGACACATCCGAGCCGGAAGCTGGCAGTGAAGGAATTGCTTTCCGTTTCTCCGGAAGTTGAATTTTTTTCGGCGTTTATCCGATTTTCCTCCCACCAAGCCAAGTGATTCCGCGAGCTGCTGATGAAGTCAGCAGCTTCCTTTCCTCCCAATTTCCCTCCTACCCTGCTTCCGTTTCCAAGGTATGGTGAGTAGGCTAAGGAATACGAACGGTGGAAATTCGACACCATTTGACGTCGCATGACTAATCGGAGCCGGATGGAAATGAGAGTAAAAATTGCATCTTCCGTTTTATACGAGCTGGCGACGATGCCGATTTTTTTTTCTCTTTGATTTCACGATAAATTCCATCAAGCTGATGTATGGAAATTTATTTCCATTCCACACAATTCACAAAACCCTTGTCAAGGGCCGAATTGGGAGAAAATCCTTCTAGCAGCAGTTATTTTCATTTTCTAAAAGACATATTCATTTTGAGTTTCAGCTTAAAATAAATTTCGATTACTTTTGTAATCAATCAGCATTATCTATAAGTTGCATCGTGCGACAGTTTTACCTTCCCAAAAATTTAAATTAAATCCGGGGATTTTCCAGCCCTCCAATGGAGGCGCCTGGTGGCTCACCGAAAACGTTCCATAAGGGGTGCGACTATTTAACATCGTAATGACGGTGCATTCGACGGAGCTATTCAGTGAAAACTATCTCTCTGTTGATTCTGAATTTATAGAGTTGCCAAGCCGAAGGCACTGGAGGTGGCTTTTAAGCTGAGTGGCTGGAATAAATGAATGAATGAATAACCGGCATGAAAACTGCTACCGAAACGGATCGGACGGGAGGAAGCTGCTTGCTTAAGCCGGTCGCCGGAAATTTGCATCGGCATAGAAAACTGAAACCGAGAAGCAAATTTTGAGATGAATGACTGAAAGATGTATTCAACGGTTGGACGTTTTCAGGAGTCAAACCGAAATGATCCACTTTTTTAAAGAAACCTACGAACTAGAAAAGAAGAGTACGAACGGAATAATCAGGGAGAAAACGCTGCACACACAGAAAAGCGATCGTTCGACCCGTTTGAAGGATGGAATTCGATTTTGTGACAATTTGTTAGGCTCGAGAGCTGCAGCTGTGCAAAGTACGATCGTCGTTTCTGGCGAAGGATGGATTGAAGCATATTAATTATGTTAAGAATTCGCTGCCGCCCGGATGCGATTGCTAGTTTCCCCGTTGGAGCGTTTGGTTTGGTTGCAGCAGAGTATAAATATGCAAATTCGGTGAACATTCATTTGATGTGCAGCTGCTGATGGTCGAGCGAACGCAGGCGAGATGGCTTTCGGAATAATTTGAATTATTCGCTCGCCAAGTGGATTGAATATTTCTGCAAGGATTAGGAGAGGATTTCGCAAAATGTTTGCAGCTTTCTCTAGTTTTGGCCTCAAAGAAGACGGCTGGCTCAACGAGGCCAGATTCATTCCAAAGACTTTGATATGTCAATATTTAAAATACATTTTAACCATTTTGTCTATCTTGTGTATCACGATTAAAATAAATCCTTTTTATGTTTACCCTTTTAATCATTTCTATGATCATTTGACACACAAAAGCAAAGTTTGAAATAATTTTTTTTTCAGAAAGAACGGCCGTATTGCTTATTTAAAAGTATAAAGTTTGAAATTTAATCAAATATAAAAATAAATCATTGCTTGTATAATGCGCAAAGTTATCCATTGCTCTCTAAATAAGATTTGGGAAACAGCCTTAACATATGTCCCATTATAGTGTTTCGTTGATTTTTGTAGATCGGTGCTAGTTATAAATTGTAATTCGACTGCCAAATTGTCAATCAAATGAACAATCTGTGAGTTTCGGATAATTTTTCTAACTAATTTGATATTAAATTGTTACGATGCATCGCTAATTCAGATGCGAGAGACTTTATTTATCTTTTTAAAAGAAGAAAACAAGGCATATAAAAGAGTGAAACTGTATACTTTGGCCTATTTCTATTAAACACATTCTTTTCAAAACGCATATGGCGAACCATATACAACTTTTCAAAAGGAAAGCACGTAACCACGATGGACTAACGCTCTATCACAGCACCCCATGAAGACACATTTGTTCGTTTCATCGAAGTAATCATTGCGCTAAGTTCGTTACTTCACTTTCGAACCTGTTTCCTTCCCAAGCGAGTATCTTTGCGATGGAAATTTCCCAGTTCTCGGAATCTGTGCCTTACCTGGCGAACTTTTTCCGCACCATCCCGAAACCGACGCAGCTGAAGTTAGCACATTCGCTGCTTCTACTCAAGAACAGCCAGCGCCTTCGCACGCTGTTCTACCTTGGCCGCCTGGAGGCCCATTCGAACGCCTACCATCTCGCCTTCGGCTCACCGGAAGAGGATCTATTTCGGGAGCAAAAGTTTTTCTTCAGCCAGAATGGCACCGTGTGGTATCTGCTGCTGGAACCAGCCGTCTGGAGCGAAGACTGGGGACGCCTTCACCAGGAGTTCACGGGTAATTTAGGTTACATCGTGAAATACCGACCCGAGCGAGACGGATCGACCGGCAGCGTGAAGGTGCGCGAACAGGATCGTCTCTGGTACGTGGTCCATGCGATCCTGCGGGAGGCAGCATTCGTTCCTCGAGGTGCCATGCGTTGGTCGACGGGTGGGGAGGCCGTTTTGAATCCGTTTTTCCGCGGGCTGAGCGAGTCCGAACTGTGTGCGCTGAGCAATTATCAGCACTTCCGGCAGCCGGAGCGTGCGGCCGAGGAAAATTTGCGTGGCCGAGCGGAGTGTGACCTGCCGCTGGACGTGTTCGATCGGCCGGAGGTGGACGTGCTGCCGGAAGGGAAAAGTTTTGCCCTACGAGTGGACGATACCGGTACGATTGCAACGTGGAGCTCGCTGTACTGGATCGGGCTGGTCAATTATCATCGGGCGGACCGGAACGTGTACGGGTTTTTCTACGCCGGCGATGGAAGGAAAAATTGGGACCTTCCGTTCATGGTTGATTTGTAACAAACAAATAACAGCCTCACAACACAACTCTTGATCAATGAATACACGCAACTTCAAATCGCACGAATTTCGTTTTCGATCGAACTCCTTCCAGAAGTGTGTCCTTGCTTACCGTGCAGACGGCGTGTGTCCTTGCTAAGGATGAAAGTTTCCAGCTACACCCGCTTGGGGGCGCCAGTGGCCCTCGCTACGAATCCATTTTCACGAACTACCATTTCCCGAACGAAACGAATTGAAACGAAGCTGGGCACTCATCGGTGGAGCCGAGTTTTCCCCGAACGACAGCTGCCCCTTCCACCCCATTCGCGGGCGGATCGTGTGTGGGTGGGGTGGCCGTGGGAGGAGCAAACGAAATGGAACAGCACACATTCACACACATCCTTCACGCCTACCGATACGAAAGGCGGGTGGAAAACGGCCGCGGTCGCACAATATTGCATCGCTAGCGCTAGCGACGAAAGCCACCTCAAGTGGTAATAAGTTCTGCTTAGTTGGAAAATTACACCACCCATCAGCCAAAAGGACGCCAACGGAAAACGGGCCTACGGAAAGATTTGATGAAAAATTGTAATTGAAAAACAAACTCATAAGCGCTCGCAAGGTGGAGGAAACACAAAAAATGGGAACGCGGCGAAAATGCACGAAGCAGAAACACTTCATAAAGGCGAGGAAAACATGAACTATTGCAAATATATTTTTGTTACTGTACAAGGACAAACATGAATGTCATTGAAGTGAGTTAAAAGTAGCCAAATACAATAGTTGACAACAAAAATAATACATGGTGTCACCTTTAACATTTATTTAGCCTTTATTTAGAAACAATTTAGTCTGCTGTAGTATTTTACTATTATTCTGAACTGTTTTATTTTTATTTAACGTTTTTTACGTTTTTGTTTAATAATAATGAAATATACAAGAAAAAGATTGATTTGGTTTAATAGTTTAAAATATGTTCTTTTTTAAATATAAATAACCTCCATCAATATCTTCTGCATGCTGAATTGATTTTAAAGACCAGCTTGCATGTTGTATGCATTCTATTAACTGGTCATTTGTTGTTCGTATCAACAGATCAATGTACATCAACATTTTGTCCAAACATTTCGAACGAATCCACCAAACGAACGATACGTTTGAAAAGGTGCTAAAGAGCTGGCAAAAAGGAATGTTTTCCACAGACAAAAATAACCGCGCGGACGGAAAACTCCTGCTGGACGAAAATTTGCATTTGATATTGCTCGGGAACAAATTGATGGTAAAATTTGTGAGCGTGGAGAAAAACGACGAGCTTTTCGTTAACGTTCGTTGCAACCGTTTAGCTTTCCTATTGTTTGAACCGTTCCGGAGATGTGTTGCTGTTTTTTTTTCTTTTCGTTTTTGTTTCGTTTGTCGAGTGCCCTTTCGAGCCCGAATTTTTTTTCTGGTTCTAGTTCGTAAGCGTATTCCGTACAATCGTTGTGCGGCAAAGGAATGGCCGTGCTATAGGAAAATGGACCGGCAAAATGCGAAGCGAGCGAGGTAGACTTGATTCGGAATAAAGAGGGACACACACACGTATACAGATACCGTTCGGGGATGGGTTTTCACTACGAGCGGGAAATTCACTCGCCCGAGGACACGTGGACTTTGAATACCAAATTGCAATCGATTGCAGGGACGGAAACTTTTGGCCTATTTACGCCTTCCGTGTCAACTTGGACTGTATCAGGATCATCACCATCGTCATCAGCATCATCATCATCATCATCATCGTCGACGTTGAGCGAATCATGAGCACTGGCGGTCATTTATCCAGTCTCTTGCCTCGCCACCGTCATGGCACGTAACGGCCCTACGAAAAAGGCCTAAAAAAAAGGGACCAAAGGCTGCGCGCAGACATCGTCTGGCTTGCAAATCCACCGGGGAGAAATCGGTTGCGACGGTCGGCATGTGTGATTTTTACGGTAACGATTATGACGGGATCGTCCGGGGAGGTGGCTCACCGAGGCGGGCGGATGCCCGAGGTGATATTGTAGAATTTAGTCAATTTCCTCCGCATCCATTGCCAACACACACATACCCAGGGCATTGGGCGGGAATTGGTTTAGGCTTTCAACAGCGGTCTTTCCGGTTTCCCGAACCGGCCACGTCGGGGCAGATAAAACGAGCGGCCAAAATAAAATCGAATGACAACCGGAGGCATTTGTCTGTTTAGAATGCACCCGTCTGCATCGCATCGTATGTGGATATGGCCGAGACAGAGATACGGCAGGAGATGGGTGCACACTCTATCGATAATGACAGTTCGATTGCAACTCGCCTGTTAATTCGAGTACGTTCCGATAGCTTTTTGTTGTCGAGCTCTCGGGGTCGATAAGTTTCGACATAAAAATATGCATAAATGATGTGGTACGCAGAAAAGTACTCTTTAGGACTAGCTTCAGACCTCTAAATCGAACAGATTTCAAGCTAAATAAACTAAAGAATTCATGTTTTGCTATTGGTCTGGTTGAATTAATGAAATAATCGAATAACTCAATACAAATCACTATAAGCTTCATTTCTCTTGGAAAATTGTATATAATTTAAACTTTACATAAATCAAATATTGTGTTGTTCTTTAGTTCTAGTTTTCACAATTTTGCCCACTTGGTGCAGGCCCCACAAAATAAATCGTTGCACTTATTTTATATAACATATAAAGATAAACTTGGTATGGTAGTGTAGAGTAGCTATCTAAACATGCACTAAAATTTATATTTTTCAGTTTATTTTTATATATTTTAATGTTCTTTTTCTAAAAAACTATCAATTAATGAACACATTTTTTGTCGCTATTTTGTTTAATATTTTTCTATTTTGGCCCACCTGTGTACCAGTTTTCGCCCACATGAAGAATGCTTATTTTATGTGTTTTATGGTTTTAATAATTGTTAAAATAATTTAGAACCTGCAATTTAATGGTAAACATTGTTCAATAAGTGAGATTAAATGTTTAATTTGATATTTTAGTATCCACTTTCTTGTTGATCAAGCACATTTTCGATTAGTTGTTTTTTGACAATCAGATGACATTGTCAGAATGTATGAATTTCGTTTCGGTCGACACCAGATTTCCTTACATCTATTTTGGCAAACTTTTACATCGAAATTAAATCTATTTTCGAATTCAATTAATGTTTTGATAATTCCTCAAAACACTCAATGCTTAAGAAAAACATTTTTTCCGATTTTTTACGCAGTTTTATATTTCAAGGTGGGTAAACTACCTGTTTACAGCATGATGGGTTGGAGGAGTGACACCTTTGTAGATTTTAACGATTTTCTGGAAAGATATTATAACAATTACTCTTAACTTTGGAATTTAACTTAACTAGAATAAATCTATATTAGCACTTTAAAAAATGTCCTCCTGAAGTTTTGACCTCTCTTCTAATGGGCCTTAATATAAATACATGGGCTAAAAAAAGTCCCACCGAGTTGCTTTGAACAAATTCAAAGATTTTTTCATAAGTAGGCCTGAAAGTGATCTAAAAGACGCAAAACACTGTCCTTTAATTAGGTCATTTTAATTTCATGCTCCAAACAAAATAATAATTTTAAAAATTAAAACAAGTTTGGCTTTACGAGCCCTTCCTATACATTATTTTCACAGCTTTAATCATCCCATCTGGGTTAACTTCATCCAGCGTGCCCTTAGCGCCATTTAAACTACGCCAGATCAATTCCAGTGAATTTTGCTTCTGTATAAACCGTTGATACTTGCAACCTCGACACTAATCGAATGTAACTGCAATCTATCTTGCGCTACCAACAGTCACCAAAGCCATAGACCACTTCCCTTCCGTCGAAGGTAAGGTCGATAAATTGCGAGCTATCGTTTTTTCACCTTCCCCGTGCCTATTGTAGCGCAAGGAAGTTGATTTTCTTTTACAATTATCCAGCGCTCTGCAGGCAAACTCGGCTGGATAAACGAAGATACTTTGCGGATCCACCACTCCTATCGCTGCCTCGTAACCACTATCTTTTCCCGGACGCACGAAGCGTTCCTTGGATGCGATTCTATCCGACCTTAATCGGGAAGCAGGAAGGAAGGGCACGGTAATCCCGTTGCAAGTGGGTAAAGAAATCGAGAAGTTCTTTCCGGAGTGGTGCCGGCCGTTAAGGAGTACCAGAGGGTGGTTACTGTTGTGCCAGTGCGGTGACCGAATGGATCGTCGAACGGTGCAGGTCTGCACGCGATACACTTCATCGAACCGATCGCCGAAAGGGAATGTCCTTCGTCCTGTGGCAGTGACTTGGAGCGCCTGCAAGCCGATAAGGGTTCTTGCCCATTCCCTGTTCCGTGGAATGCTTCCGCAAAGTACGAAGCAACCAGAACAACGAACCAAACCGGGCATTCGGAGTACGCTCTCCACCGAACGCAACAAAAGAAACAGAGATAAATTGCAGCAGCAAGCGTGTTTTTGCAAGGAAATCATTAAGAACTTTAATCTTTTCATCTACCTTCCTCTGCGCTATCCATTGTCGGTCCCGGACTTCATGGGAAGCGTTGTACTTCTTGTGACTCACCTGGCAGTGAGAGTGGTGTTGGCCGTTGCCGGAAGTGTTTAGTAGAGGTAGCAGTCAAGTCCTGCAAAGTCCGGTGCCGTGCTTGGGAAAAGCTAGATACTCCCGCCGCCGCATGTGCGAAGACGACAATGAATAACTGAACTGAACTTTGAGGCAGACACCGCCGCCGGAAGATGGAAAGTGATCTTTGTCATTGCAGGTCCCGGACTCCTGCTGCTGACGCTTGCTCCGATCCCCAACCAACCCAAAGAACAGTTTTACAGTCTGCGAATCGTACGACATTTAGTTTCTCAAGCGAAGAAAACCCCAGAACCGGTGGATGCGCCACAGATCGAAATCGGGAAACAATCAGCCCTTCGGAAGCGACACTTTTCACCCAAAGTGGGGGAACGCACGGGGCGGGTAGGTTTCGGGACAGTTCTCTATTGTTGTGCCGAAATGGAGTAAAAACCTTCCGCCAGGGATGTGCAATGGAGCGAACGAGAAAAAAGAACTGCACTGAGGGCTTTGAGGCAATATCCAATCCATTTCGATTATCGTCATCATGTACCGAACTGGGGGGGAGAAAAAAAGGGAAAATCTTTCATTTGCGGGAGCCATTTTCTTCTCTCCCGTTGCTATCGGGCAAAACTTTTACTGCAGTACCACCCGAGGGCGGGGGGTAATTCGTTCCGGCGTTGGACACCCCACGGTCGGTACGAGATTTTAGTCGTTTTATTATTGGGAAATTTATTTATATGATCGAGTGGACATGAATGCGAACGAGATGGCGGTATAATGGGGGTTTCCTTGGGGAAGGAAGTCGGTTGGATTAGCTGTGAGGAGAAGTTGTGCTGAAAATTAAAATCCGGTACGGGGATGTGACTGCTTTCAGGTCGGATATCCTGCGAAGTGGATGTGGATTGTGTTATTTTCTTTCCTCGCAGCTCGACTAGCAACGATTTGCCACCGGAACTGACCACTCTGTCGATTTCGGGCAAAGGAATTAAATTCATATCACACGTTTTTCGGAGGATCCCTTTGTCCCTCGGTACGAACGACTTGCAGTGCTTCCGACGGTGATAATCGTGGTTCGTACGTACTCGCACCACGTGAAACCCAGGGGACAGACCTGATGAAACTTTTAAATTCACCCTGTACGGTGCTCTGCCGGAAGAATTCAATATCTTTTCTTGAGAGCTCCACGAGACGGTGGAGTAAATAAATAGCCATATAGCTCACAACCACCCTCAACCGGGTGGGGGTTTAGTCGAGGTGGGGGAAATCGAAAACGAACCATTGTCATTTCTTTCCGATACGAAGCTGCGTGCCCCTGCGCTGGTGCAGCTAATCGCATAGAATAGGCTTCCCGCGTCCCGTGGGGCTCATCATCTCGGGGGCCAAGCTATAATACGTACGGACAATCTTCATCCTCCTTTCATCGAAACCCCAGGAAACCTGCGTGTCCTTTCGAGAGTAGAAAAGTTTTATCCAGCGGATGCTTTGTTCCTGTCTCTGCGCGGACAAGAACCATCTGTTCTACGTTTTATTCCTTTTTATTTTTGTTGTCAGTTCAACTTCCTTTCGAGTCGGATCTTATCGTTCGACAGTATTTCGGACAGGACTCATTTAAACTGATGGTGGAAAAGTTTTCTCAATAATAATCACTATCTGGTTTTGAAAGGGAAAGTTGATCCTTCCAACACCGCCGGATGAATCGATGGATGATGAGATTTTTACACCGGAATGGGTTTTGAAAACGAGCGATGGGATGTACAATTACTTCATGAATGGAGTCGAGTTTGTAGCTGCAGATGGTGGAGATTGCATTAATATTTTTGAACTTTGAGAAAAAAATAATTTTGCATGAAAATGAATCAATGAAGAGAAAGTGTCGGAATGGAGTTTGAAAAGAAATGAAAGTTTTCAAAGTGACAGGATTGATGGGAAAATAATGTGCACCTATAAAATTTCTCAAAGACTATTCAAATAAAAAATATTGAATTATGGAAATTTATTGAGTTGTAATTTGTTGTATAAAAAATAACGAAGTCCTGGGCCTCATTTACTCTTTTACCAAACATATGAAAAGATAAATAAAGAGAAAAAGACATTGTTATTTTTCAGTTTAAACACAAGTAAATTTTAATAAACAAAACCAAATGAAAAAAAGTAAAACCTGCTAAATTCAAATTAACACCTTACCGTCCGGATACACGCATAGGTGTAATGAATCCGTATCGGTTTTAATCCGATCACATCATTTTGGTGTGCTGTCAACGCTGTCATCTGACACACGAAACATACTAATGGAAGTAAACAAACATCAAATGGAATGTAAACAAATTTAATAGGGCGTTTTGCTGTTCGTAGGTAAATTCGAATAAAGAAAGGAAAAGAATGGTTAACATGAAGTAGTAATTTGCTCTAGTTTTTAAAGTAGTTCTAGTAAAAGTTTTAGGCAAATAAATAAATGAAAATGCAACATAAAACCTATAGTTATTTTAAAAACAAATGCTTTTGGAAGCAAAGTTTTTGTTTGGACTTCGAAAACCGTTGGTTCAATAAATTATATAAACAAATTTTATTAAAACAGATTTTACTAAGAAAAACAGTGTGCTTAAAACGCTTGGCAGTCAACGTGTTAAACAGGACGGCCAGATACGGAGGAACTGGTGCAAATGCGTCGGTCGTAAAGCGTTGCGAAACCGTGAATTGTGTGGAAGTCAAAGAGAATATTTAAGTTCATCAAGATTGCCGAGACGAAAACGACGATACCTGTCAATTTTCTCGCTGTCCGATACAAAAAGTAAACAACACTTTGGAAAAATGCGAAAAAAGCCGCGTCGTCTCGTTTCCGCACAGCAGCTGGACGCGTAAGTGGGCTCGTTTTGAAAACTGACAGGTACCGTCATTTCCATCCCAATAACCATGGTAACCTCATTTATCATCTAAAATGTTTATAGCTTTATTGTTTGGCTAATATAAAATTTATGTGATTGAAAAAAGTGTAAAATTACATATTTTCAAGTATTTTACGTTTTCAACGATTTAGAAACACATTTTATTTAAAACTAAAACTACCTGAACATCTACTGAATTCCTACCCTATGAAAACAAAGTTTCATTGTAAATGTCGTTTTTTCATGGAAATAGAACAAGCTTCCCGCAGAACATACGTCCATCGGTTTGATCGGTTGGAAAAACGTTTACGATGAAAATTGTTTCCTATTGAAACGCGCCCCGTGTCGGTGAGATTCTCCGCCCGGCATCCTCGGCATCCTCGGCTTTACACTGTTTTCAGGGCCAATTCGTCGGTATCAAGCTGTTTTTTGTTGGTAGTAGGCAGTCAATTGCACGCGCACGGTTTTTGTTTGGCATCGTTAGGAAATACTTTGGGCTTGTTAAGTTTAACTTTGCCATTATCGGTAGCAACATTGACGCGACAACAACGCGACCTTTTCTCGTCGCGTCAATGATGCTACCGATAATGGCAAAGTTAAACTTAACAAGCCCAAAGTGTTTCCCAACGATGCCAAACAAAAACCGTGCGCGAGCAATTGACTGCCTACTACCAACAAAGAGCAGCTTGATGCCGACGAATTGGCCCTGAAAACAGTGTATCACTGTTTCGATTTTGAAAGCTTTCCAAAAATGCAAATGTAGCCCGTACAAGCGCACACACACGGGCACACGGGAGTACGTACGGACACAAGTGTCCTTCGATGGACAACACCGGATGAGCAAAGGACATTGAGGAGGAGAAGGTAGGTGATGGGCGCTAAATTATTCGCATTGAAATCAAAATAAATCGTCCCGCATCCACGCAGCTGCCAGCATCCCTTAGTGGTCGGTTCCGATGTAATGCTGGAAATTAGGGGTTTCACAAGAGGAGGGGGGAGGGAGGTGCGGAGAAGGGCGCGCCCGGTGGGAGTGTGTCAGGTCCGGTAATTATTTAAAATTACTTCAATCAAATATTCATGAACCTTTCACGTTCGGGGTGGAATGGACGCTCGCCTTTCCCGCCCTTTTCCCGCTGTCCGTCCTCCCCTTCGTCCGCATTCAAATCCACCCGGAATGTATGCGCTTTGCGTGCCCCGTGTCTCCCTTATCGGTGATTATGGCAACGATGACGGGGACCGACCGATGATGATGGTGATGTCGATGATCATGGTTATGCTGGTGGCTGGTCCACCGATTACGGTGTGCATTCGTGCCCCATCCGGAGTCCGGCGGCGTTCCATCCGTCGAAAGGACAGCTGGCTTTCGATGTCTCGTAACACGGTGGCGTCTCGGCGAGAAGATTCATCAGGAACCGAGAACGATAGCTCGTAATGGGAAAATGGAAAGTGAAGTAGAAAGCAGATGGAAAGCGCCATCGACATGGATGCACACGTTTTTCCACCGCATTAGACCGGAACGGCGATGGCTGATTTTACCGTTTTGTCTCTCGAGTGCCTCGAAGGCTCGTGTGGCGGGAGGCTCGTGTGGCGGGTCCCATTTTCCTGAATGGTCCGATCTGGGCCTACGCATCATTAAGGCTGTGTGTGCTAGAAACCCGCACGAGCCAGATATATTTAACGCCACACTACTTGGCTCCTATCGATCAGAAGGTGAACCCTGATTGGATCGTGGTCTAGTGTCAATAAAACCGAGTTCAATGAAAATAGAGCTCGATTTGATGTTGTCTATTTATCAACCGTAAAATGGACGCTTCTTGAGCGCAAACATCCCATCGATATCTTCTCGTAAAACACTCTTGCTCGAATCTTTACAATTATTCGCATTTACTAATGGTTACTTGTTTGTTCAATCAGTTTTAGAACATTTTTAAACGGGTTCGAGTATTTTACAGCTCTGTTTCAGATGTTTTACACAATTTATCGACGAGTTCAATTAAAAATGTCTCTTGAATCTAATTAATTTCGGAACTAAAACGACGTTTATAAAACACAACGTGTAACGAGATTTGTGTCGAAACACCAAACGCTTGTTATCCAGAACAAGCGCAAAATTGTACCAGAGAAACGGGCTTTTCCTTTTCCCTTCGCTCCTGTTTCCTCGTCTTTTCGTTCAAAAACCCCAACCGATGCCCATTTCAACCACTAATTTACGCCCACAACCAGCGAACGTTTTTCTGCCTTCCTAGTGTCCCACCCTCCCCGCCACCTTTCCACAACTTTTCGCCCGTTGGGCAATCGAGCTGGCCGGCGAGGGAAAGCGTTTGGATAGCTTTTTAAAATAAATATACATTATGCCGGTCTTTGGAGCGATTAAATTAAAATAATGTCTTGATTCTACATTAAATTACGTTAATTTTCCATGCCAGGCAATGGGGCAGGAGGCGGTACTGGAAGTTGGGTATGGAGAAGGAGGAGCGACAACGCTCGAGTGTGACTGTACGTACAAAGGTGTGGAGTAAGGTCTGGTGTAAGCATTCTTTGGCACTTTGTGCTTGGTGCGTTTGGTTGAGAGGTTAAAAAATGTTGAAAACAATGAACAGGAGAAGTGAAACAATTATTTCACTATGTGTCCTTATATATAAACAGACGTATTTAAAGTAAAGTTATTTATATATTTATTACATCATAAGCATTTTTCGTTCCATATCATACCAGGTCTGCTATCTAATTTTGTTGATTTATTTTGAAAGGAGTGATTTGATTTCTATATTGAACTAGTTCTAGAATTAGCCAGGCCGTTCTTTCTGAAAAATAAATAAATAGTTCTAGAATCCAATTCTGTAAAAGATGAGTGCATTTAATTGAAGTTCATTTAAAATTGGGGCCAAAAAAATGTCTAATATATTTCCTTAGATCTTTTCAAAAAGTACTTAACATTATACGTAACGTTGCTTTCATTAGCTTTCTGATTGTTAAACTGAACTTTTTACGAAATGATAGAATATCAGGTACGATAATTAATCATTCCCTGGTTTTAAGAAGTTCTCTTTAGTTCTTTGTAAATTGTAGAAAACATTACATTTATTAGCATCTTGTCTATGGAATGAAAATTGAGTCCGAGTGAGTGAGTGAGTCATTTCATTGCAATGAATGCAATTATTCAATTCATCAAGATGATTTATTCTGGCATGACTGAGCCTCATTGGCAATAATTTAACTCATTGAGAATCATTTAGCTCAGTCAGAATGAGTTGACTCTTTACGAATGATTTGATACACTTTCGGTTCAGTGAGAATGATTTGACACACTCAGAATGATTTGGCTCCTTCAATGTGATTTGAATCACTCTTAGGGAGCCAAACTATGCTGAGTGTGCTAAATCATTCTCACTGACCCAATCCATCCATCCACTAAGTCGAACAATTTTCACTGAACTAGATCATTCTCTTTGAACCAATTCATTATCAATGAGTCGAATCATATTTACTGAGTTAAATAATCCTGAGTGAACCAACACATTTTTACTGTGCAGAATCATACTGAGTGGATTAAAGAAATGATTCTATTGCAATTAATGACTCTATTCCAACTGGAGCTCACGTAGTTGAATAGTTATTCTCAACACTAGACTGTACAACTGAAAGATTTATGAAATTACAAAATGTCTTCTATGATCCTTAACAGCTCTCTGGTTTTTGGCAGCCAAGTGCTGAATCTAGAAAAACGATGTACCTTTAAATCGAGCTTTGTAAAACTGAATCATGTTGAATTGTTTTACCAACTTTTTATTATATCTTTTGGCCATTAGAAAATAGATTTTTGTTACACATTCCACCTTGGCAAAGGTGGAGCCTCGATGCAAGTAACTAAGCATTGGTTCGCTCGGCCACCGCCAGCTGGCTCTGCTTCATTCGTCCTGCTATGCCCTATTGTCTTCGTAGCTCTTTAGCGCTGGATCTGCAGGCGACGTGGAAAGCGTTAGCAGTGGACAAATGAATGCTCATTAAATCTACCGACACTATTTCTCTCGTGCAAAGCGTGCGCCACACGGAACACAGGCTCACGACTGCCGGTGGATGGTTTTTGCCGCCCTCAACTAATGCCAGCACCCTTTGCTAACCCCCTCCGAGGCGGTCCAGTTCCGCTTGCAAACAATGACATTAACATACTCACTACAGCAGCATCCACAGCAGGGCAAGCCAGGTTGGCTGGGTGGCGAGAGCATCGGTTTAAATGAGCACACATTTGTCCCAGGAATTGCCTTCCGGGGGTTTACCTTTTGCACACCGCTCTGCCGCTTTCCACCATGCAAAAAGGGGCTGGGGTGTCGGGCTCTGGACAAGGCCTCGGAGGCCATTTGCTGCGAAGTAAATGGTTTTGTCAATCCGACATAGCACTTCGTAGCCCGTTGGATTCTACAGCACAATCGGGGAGGATGCTTTAATTTTAATGATTCCGAAGCGCGGAACGCAACGGAAAAATGCCCAGTGGCTGTGGGTCACCGAAACGGACACTGCTCGGCGAGTGTGATCGTTATTCACGAGGACCTGTCCACTTTTAAGCCCAACGTCACGAAGACAAAGCCCTCAAGATACTATGGCACATTAAGTTCTTACCGTTTATCCTAATGGCTTCCTGATCGTTCGATAAATGCCTTTCTCCACGATGGATGCTCACGAACCTTTCTGCCGGGGAACAAAAAGGACAGCTCACCTGAAGCGATCTATTGAACCCGGGTGCGTTCACCAGCAAATGGATCCATTTCCGTACGGGCGGCCTCCGGTGGGTGACGGCATCTAATTGGCATCCTCGCCGAAAGGAGCAATGGCGTCAATTTGGTAGCTTCGGTGCTGGGACAGGAAGCGGACCACCGCTCCAATTCATCGCCGGTTGGCGTGTGTGTGCGAGAGAAGTGTGCAGATTTATGGGACCATTGTGTCACACGTACAGTCGTCACACACACACATATATAAATATATATAAACGCGCGCCACGTGTGCACCGCGTGAGAGATTAATTGTTCCCCAACCGACGCCTGAGGTGGTTCTGGAATACGTATATGTGTGTGTATGTGTGTCCGGCCACCCGGTGAAGCGAGGGAAAAGCGATTGTAAATTAGTTCTAAATTGAGGCAAATTGTTTTAGCGAAAGGCCATTGTGATCCATTTGGTCACACACACACACACTCACACCCGTACACGCTCGATCAAACCATGGAATTTGCGGAAAAAGGATGCGATGGAAACGAGCGAAACGGTCAATGGGTACCGATTTCCTGCACTTACCAGAGGAGCTTTTCCGAAGGGAGTAAACTGTTCGGGAGGAAGAGATTAATTGGCTGGAAGGGAAGGATATGGCTGTTAAAATAAAAAGGATCTGGCAGCAAATGGTGCTGAATAGTTCCCTTTTTACGGAGAGTAAATTTTTATTCTTTTCATCCACTAGTCCATGTCACTATTCTAAGCAAGTTATAATTTTCCTGATTAAAATTCCGAAGTAAATAATTAGGAAATAGACTTCGTATAGTTAGAAATAGAAAGTACAGTTTCGTGCAGCAAAATAACATTCTCTTTTATGATGACTTCTGCATTAAAAAAATAGATACATTTTCATCGTTGATAAAAAAAGGAAACCTAGCTAATTGAATGAAGTAAATTTTATTGTAAAGTTACACCTTTTAAATACTTTAAAACAATATTCTGACGGCCAGTAAGCCGGCCTTACGGTCCTTGGCCGTTGGTTTTTTATCCATAGCCGACAAAACCAGTCATGTAGGGATGTTTCCAGTTGTTGTGAGGCATTCATGAACAAATGTTACTACGTTTCGACTTTCAAATGTTGGAATAGGTCTTACCATTAAGTGTTGTGAATTTTTTGTCGATTTTTTGTAATTGAGAGGCATAAGGAGGGTTAGCAGTGTGTCAATGTCTGTTGTATTTGACCCGTTCAACTCCTCCAATGCTCTTTGCGCATGATGTACTGTGGTCAGTGTAGGGATTGAGCTGAGCTAGATGAAAATATAGAATAATAATAATAATGAACGAATTAATCGAAATTATAAACGAATGAATTTCGAATGCGAGGCAACGAAAAATTAAAAATGAAATCATTCGTTAGATAGTTGACATTGAAAGTTGGAAGAGCGATGGCCTACTACTGAACCGAGATGGATCTGCATATTGAAAAAGATGGAACAAAGTAGACATTGGAAAACGAAATGGATTGAACCATCAGTCTTGTGATTGATTTTAACGAGAGTGGTTGGAGATTGTATGAAGAAAAGAAGCTAAGAGAGGAAAAATAGTCGAATTTCTAAATTCAAATATATGTATAGAGAAATGTTTCGTGAAGATCACGACAATCAGGTATGTCCAATCCACTGGATCTTACTCTTTATAATGTTTTCTGAAAAAGTTGCTTCCGGAATGGCAAACGTTGCACACTTTATACTGTTCCATACGCCGGAAGTCTTGACAGGAAGAACAGCGACTTTGTACAAATCCTTCTCGCTGGTTTTCAGTCACGATATGGCGTTATATGGGAGTTAAGGGACCCCATAACATTTTAAATATACTGTAACAAGCTTCAAAAGCAGCTTAAATTACCAGGATTTTTTACCACTTGTCGCCTTCTGGCTTTAAATAATCTTTGATCAAGTGATCCGCAATAAAGCTGGATATTTTAATATACAATCAAACGTAGTTGGTTTCATGTTTTGGCCACGGTGAGCTTGTTCTCAATTTAAAAGAAACGCTACTCTTCATTTAAGTTTTAACAGAAAGTTGCTAACGTTTTCCGTTTTTGCATCGTTGGAATTTGTCTATTTTGTTTATGCAAACATTAGGTTTAATTTGCATTTACAGAAAGTGAAGCCGACAGTTTTTGTTAATTTACCTATTTGTATTGTTGAATCTATTTTAAAAGTATTGCCATGTATTAATTTATCTATCTAACAAAACGAATTGTTTGCCGAATGACTTATACACTGAATCATAAACAACATTTGTAATAAAAACAGGAATAGAATATAAATTCGTTATAGTCGCACTCACTTTTTTTATAATTTAAAAGTTTTTGTGTTCGCGTTCGGTAGGAAACCCCTAATTGCATTCCGTCATCTGCTCTATTCCCTATGAAGTTTACTGATTTACCATCATTATGTCATGGAGCCTCTAGTTTTGCTACAAAAGCAATCCTTTATTTTAATGCGCACAACATGATCACATCGAGAGAAAAAAAAACGAACCGGCCGCACGGAGTGTTTAACGCAATTTATTTCCCAGCTTTAGAAAACGGAACACGAGGGCGTGGAAAAGAGATTGCACCATTAACCGTTGGTGCAGCATTTTCATGCCTCGCTGGTAATCGTATTCTGCACCGCATTGCATTTTAATTTAATCCTGCTCCCAAGGGGAATGGATACGCAAAAACAAAAAACCTGCTGAATTCTGATCAAACACACAAACACACATGTATTCAGCACTGCACATAAACGCTGGACGCTGAAGAGGTCATTTAGAATGCAAACATCCTGCAAGTGGAGAGACAACCAAAGCGCTGTAGTGGATAGTAAACACAATTTCGCCGTTTGCATTTGGTTGGTTGTTTTGCCGCAAAACGATAGTGGTTCAGAAGTAAAAAACCAGCTTTATTTTTATATAAAACCATGTTGTTGGTTTGACTATCAGCGGCAAGGTTCTGGTCCAATCTAATTAGTAGTTAAATATGTATATTCAAATAATGCTGACCCATTTTTTCCGAGCGGTACCGACACGGAATAAAATCCTGTTGGACATGTGCTATGAAAGATTGCATTTTTATCTCTAATGACAAACAAAGCACAAATGATGACAATTGTGTTAAAAAGAGTATCATAAATAACATTAATTACTAATTTTATTTTTTTAATGTGTCTTCTGTAGCAAAATGCCGTACATATTTCGATTTACAAGAACAACAAAATGTCGATATAAATTGAGTTGTGGTATAATTGTGGGCATTTTTTGGTCGTTTTCATTAGAGCAGCGGTTTCTAAAATGCCCGTACACTTGACATCACAAGTGTGTGCGACATCCGATTTGACCTTTTATATGACAAATTTTGTGCACAAGTCACGTTATGAACAAATTCTGCTGTATATTTTTTCAAATAATTTCATGAGGGTTTGTTTTCAAAGTAGGTATGTAAGAGATTCGGAAAGAGCCTGATGACACATCAAATTCATAGTATTTGTATTGGCAAACCGAATGCTCAGCTTCTCAAAGATTCTTACAAATCATAAAACCAGTATTACGACAGAAAACCTTAACTTGTTTTCTAGGTTGTTTTCTCAAGATATCGAAGCTCTTTAAATTGGAGAATTAAATTAGGTTTCCTTGTTTTCTTAGTTTAATAAAAAGTTTTATGACCATGTTCATTTTTATGTATAATCTTTTAATGTTTGTTTAACACGTTGACTGCCATGACTATCACTTTTGATACCCAGCTGTCATTAGTTTTTAAATGTTTTGCCCCTTAAATAAATGAAACTGCAACAAAAAAAATATAGTAAAATTTAATATTAATTCTTTAGGAAGCTAAGTTTTTGCTAAGTCTTCAAAAATCGTTGGTTTAATAAGTGTTAAAAAAGAATTTTACTATAAAAGATTTAATAAAAAAGTGTGCTAAAATTGTTTGACAGTCAACGTGTTAAACAAAAATAAAATTTAAATAAATGTTTTTGGGGAAACTGACAGAATAAAATACAGCAAAAATGGAAGAAATTGTGATATCATTAGAAATCTATGTGTGAATCACAGCTATATGCTATGTTTTGTTAAGATGCATGCATTTCAAAGCTTGTCTACATTTTACATTGTTGCTGTTATCAGTTAAGTCACAATGCGTCAGTTTAACTGTTTCACTTCTGGAGAATCGTGCTTGAAATACCCGCACCGTTTACGACCCGGACTGCATCGATTGATTGATGGTCCTTCAGCCTGTCAAACGTCCGTTTCGTTCGTGGCATGCAGTCGGTCAGCGACAGCACAGAACTCACTTTGCAGCTTTTACTGTAACCTAACGAGCAGCTGATTATTTATTCCGTTTTCAAATCACCGATTGTACTCCCGCAACGTACTGCACGTCCGATTCTGTTGATGCCATCGGAATATCGGAATATTTATGTTTGCTCAACTCGAAAGCCTGAAGCCATCCATTTCTCTACACTCACTTCTTACCCCTTCTTCTGGTCCCATAGTTTATCCAGTTCCATTCCTATCCCCAGCTCGTGAAGGGCTCTTTAGGTTCTGCTTGATGGAAACCCTCCCTTGCACATCCCTGGCTGTATGCGAAAGGATTGCGTACTGTTGCGCACGACTTACGCTACTCAGCTGCACGTACATGTACATAAACACAGAAATGCACGCGCACCCCGCGACCACAAACTTGGGAAGCTTCGTTTCCGGCGAACGAAGGGCAGAGAGGTGATCCATTTCCTTCCCCCTTGGCTCCGGACGAAACCCCGGCAGGATGCATATGCAAATGTTGCAACGTACGTTTTCCCGGGGACACATTTTTCCCCAAAAACCCGGATGTCGCTTTTCCACCGCTCCCCGCAACGTTCGAACGCCGTCGGCAAACATTTAAAGCACGGGAATAATAAATTCATCATCAAACGTACGCTAGTGTTGAAAGCATTAACATTCGGCTTGACATATCAAAATTTTGATTAATGAATAACAATCACAACGGCGGCACGGAGTCACCATATGCAGCTGACTGCGACTGACGTGAGGACAAAACGAAGCATTCCCGGTGCCCAGCACTGGAAACCAGAGCGGGGTTCGACGGTTGCCTCACAAAAGTGACAAGTTTTTACTTAGCGTTTGATGTTCGCATGCTAAAGCTACCACCCGAGGTGGAAACCAAATGTACCACGATGTGGTTCCACTTGTGACAGCTTTTCTTCACCGGTAGGGATGGCTGACTTGGCTGGGGGAGGGGAGAGGAATATGTTTTCCAATGAAGAACCGACAAAACTCGAGCGCGCTCCGTAGTGAGGCAATAGTTTCGTTTGGTAGTAAATGGTGCAGAAAATACTTTTGCAATTGACAGGAAGGCAGGTTGTCATGTAGGGTTGGGCTTTTTGTCGCTTTCCCTAGTAATGGAATTTTCCCAGGCAGCAAGGGTGTCTTTTGTAACGTGCGATGCTGACAGCTGGTTATTAGTCATGATGAAGCCGGTTCGTCGGAAACTATCGGGAACTTCTTAGGTGCTATGATGGTAGTTTCACTTGAAAACCGGCTAATATGCGACCGTGATCAATCTATTAAGTTTAATTTGAAAACGAGTCTAGGTCTCTTTTAAAATGTTATCGCAGGTCTTAGTAAATGTTGAGTTGAGGAATTAAATTATTATTTTTATTTATGTTTTCTTATTTATGTAATGTGATTTTTTGTCACGATAAGGTTTATTTCGGTGATTTACTATTTTTTACGGTGATTTAACATTTTTTTGACAATCGATTTTTAGGAGTATAATATTTCATTTTAATATTATTTTATCTTAGTGTTAAAATTCTTGCATTTGATATAATTTTAGAATATATTTTTACTGTTATAATATCCTCCTTTTAGGTCGTCCTTGCCAAATTTGTGCGAGGAATTTGCTATCTTAAAGCTACTTTGTTCCACGGCACTACCGATTTATTTGCTTTTTATATGCATTTTTATTGTTTACTTTTATTCGTTAGTTCTATGTTTTCTCTAATATGAGTATGACTTGATTTTGTTAATGTCGACGATTTGTTAGATTGATAGTTTTAGGAATACTAAATTTGATTTAAATGTTATTTTATCTTATTGTCAACATTCCCGTATATAAAATTATTTCAGAACATATTTTCATTTTAATAAATTATCGTAAATGCCGTACTTGTCGCACTAATTCCAAGAAGTTGAATTTTTCCTAGGACAAATAGAACTCCTTTATTATTTGTCACTGCCAATTTATTCTCTTTTTTATTCAATTTTTTTTTCTTTTATTTGGCTATTTCTAACACGAATTTTGCTATATTAGGTGGATTTAAACGATTTACTTGGTTTTGAGATTTATAATTATATATGATTTTATTTATATATAATTTTATCTAATCAGTCCCAATTTTGTATATACAAAAAATTGGAACATATTTTCTCTGTTTCAAACGACCTTAAAGGCCATCCTTGGCGCATTTATTCCAAGAAGTTGCATTCCTGCTCGAGTGAATAGAATTGCATTGTTACTCACCACTGCCACTTGACCACAACTTGGCCCATGGCAGCCGGGCATGACCTCCACTACCCTTTGCACCTTGTCAAGCAGTTCAAGGGTCCATTAATCACATTCCAGACCCCGGACCGGGACTGAGATGAATTGCAAGGTAAATAGTTGCGACGGATATAAATTGCAGCTGTAATTACATCTGATCAAAAACCTCCAATCATTCTGCCACCGAGACGAGTGTCAAAGGCGCATGGAAGAAGTATGGCCAGAGGGTAGTAGTTCTTAAAACTGTTCTTTGCTGATTCCAGCCAGTTGGTGGTATCGTTGCAAGTCAAGAAACCACTGCAAGGCCAACAATTAATTATTAAACAGAGTTGTGGGATGTCGACTTCCGACGGGAGGAAAATGCACTGGCAGAAAGAGATTACCGAAAGGATCAGCTCACCGTCCAGTCGTTTGGAGTCGAGTTCAGGGCCGAAGCATTCAGCCAAGCACGGTGTGTTTGATTTTCGATTGGTCAGCAGAGGCCTGCTCTTTGATCGGCGTTGTTAATACCCTTAAATCAAACACTCATACATATCCCAGGGCTCGTAAGCGAGCTGAAAGCCGGACACACGAAACACACTGGAAATGTTGTGTTGGCATGAGGTTTTTTTTCCAAAAAACACTCTACAGCCAGAGGAGAGTATTGTAGCCAAAGAGATGAAAAGGAAACGTCATCTAAATGTCCAATAGGTCCTGAGCTAGGAGGGAGCAAAATCGAATCCAATCCGAGAAGCGGCAAACAGGGATCGATCCTACACCGTTGACCCGGATCCCATGCACTCAACCGAGGGCCGTTCGATTGGTTTTAATTCAATTTTATCCCAGTTTTCCCCATGTTTCGTTACTTTCTTTCCCATGGTAGGGTGATTTAAGCTCCAGCTTTGACGCTGCAACCGTTTTGGTCTGTATTGGTTCTGCAAACCCGTTCGCTGCTCTGGGCGCAACCGATACCGAGAACGTTGAAGTATTTGAATGTTTTCCCCTCCCCAACCTACACCCTCACGAATCCCGAAACCACCCGCTTCCTTCATTAATCCGCAATTCAAAGAATAATGAAAACCCTACTTACCATGCCTTTGCTTTGCATTTTCTGCCACCCGTCTATTTCCAGAGATAATCAGTAAAATCAATAAACAAAACATGTCCCGGTGGTTAAAGGATTTCCGTTCGATACACTGAGCGCACGGAGCTCTCGGACGGGGGAGCAACGGCCGGAATCGAAACCACAACACACCCCCCCCCCCGAAGTGCCAGTGTGTTTCCGTGTCTCGCTGTGTTTTTGTGCTCGTGTGTGCATGTGTGAGTGTGTTTTGTGTACGTGTTCGGTGAAAATGTGTGACATCGTGTGCGCCAATGCCGGTGGAAATTATCTCCCCAGCCAGTGAGGAAAACCTGGCGCCCGGGGTTGGCCGATTATTTGCATCGCAATCTGACGAAAGTTGAAGTCCCGGAAAATCGAAACATCGAACAGAGTTAAACTCTCGCCCCGCATCCACCCCACGGCAACTTCCTGTCCGGAAGCGTCAGGACCTTATGCAAGTGTGTGTCCGGAAAGCGAACCAACGAGCCACCCAACTGTACGATGAGCAGCTACCAGCAGCAAGGTAGGTGAACGTCACGGTGTTAGAGGGGTAGGCTTGAATTTTCACGATCATCATTCCCCAAGCGTGTGGGACGATTTAAAGTCCGTTTTTGATCCGGCCTGGGAGCCACGCGCTGCTGGACCGTGCACGATGGACATTTGCCGGGATGGAAATCAAAAATCCAACTTGCGTATAACGTTTACCAACCATTTTTGCTTCAAACTACAAGATCAAACTAAGAACTAGGGCAAACATTGAACCTCTGTGTTTAGCCAGTTCTGAGAATCATGAGGTCAAAGTCTAATATTGTGAAAAAACCGAGAGAAAATTTGAAAAAAATCAACCATCTTTGCATGTTTATAACTCTTGCAATTTTCATCCTATTTTAATGCAGAAGACTGTTTTGGAAAGGTATTTTATTTGTCTTTATCATAAAAGAGAAATTCACTTTTTGATGTTAAACTTGTAACTTTCTAAATATTATACAAAACGTATCAAATTATAGCTCAAATATGAAATGACTTGAAGTTTGACATCATGTCAAACAAAAAGTGCGTGGAGTTGCGTAATTTCAAAGGCATGATATTTATTTCAGCCGGATATGTATGCTTTTAAGCCATGAAGAGTTTACATGCGGATAGGCACAGATTAGAATGTTTTTTATTTTGAACTTCCATGAGATGGACACTGGATGCCTCCATCGTGCAAAGTATTGTTGTACGGGTACACAGGTTGAAGTAGTCAACTCGTTACAGGGAAAGACTATAAACAGAAACGTACAAATAAATTACTGGATTCTGACTCAACTGGCTGACCACCGATCTATAATATTACCGTCTACCAATCATAGTAACTATCTTCGGAGAGAGGCCTTGTTCCGCTAGGGGATGCCGTGCCTTATAAAAAAATATCATGAGGACAATATTGCAATTTATGCTTTCAGAAAACGTACTTTACTATTATAGGAGTTTTGTAAAGTACAAGAAAATAAAGTAAATCGTTTGATAAATCTTAATAAATTACTTAATCGGACAATAAGCACACTTTTACGTAAGAATAGCTTCAGTAAAATGTGCTTAATATCTATTCACCATAGCATATAGCGCTCCCTTGTGGGATTTTCTGGAATTACTCTTTTGAGTATAAATTTAACACAAAACAGTTATAAAATTCAGTTCGCAATATGAAACAAATGAAAACAAATTTTATCCCGATATTTACTCAAAAGTGGCCATTGTGCGGTGGGATGATTTTTCCCAGCTATTCCCAGGAATGTGTTGAAGCTGCTTTTTTCCAACAAAAAAGAATTGGGGGAGCTAAAAAATCCAACATCCCTGGGAATTAATAAATTCGATTGAACTTGCGCCTGAGAGGGAATTTTTGCACCGAAAACCAAATTGTATTTCACCGCGTGTTGCATTTAACAACGTCCGAATACCGTTAACACACGAGGAGAGTGAAGTGAAAGTTAAAAAAAGAACGGAGGCAGCAAAATTTCTCTATCAATTTTGCCACAATTTGCCACCTAATAGAATCGCGCGATGGAATTGAAATTGGCGCCCCAAAAAGAGCCTCGCGCCTCGCGTGCATGAAAGGGCATCCGTCATTGTTGCAAGTGCACCATCGAATGATCTTTTGATGTTTTGCAACTCTTTGATTTCTATTTTATGTAGGAGGTTTGGATGGAGTGTGTGTTTTTTCTTCCATTCTCATTTCCTGCCGGTAATTTTTCATGCTCTCCAGCCCACTCATCCAGGCGTTAAGCGGGGGGTTGAATGGCAGGATTTGGAGCGAGCGGTTGTGAGATCAAACGAAAGCCATTGCCATTGAACGGATCTGGTTTTAGTCGATGTTTCCATATTTTTCAACTACTCTGCAGCAATTGTATTATTTTCTAAAGTAAAAGTTTGATCCTTCAATTTTTCATTTACACTTAATGTTTTTGATGCAACGAGTGGCTTTTGGAGGAGCCACTTTTAATACAACAAAGCATCTCGCGCGGTTACAGCTACCGGAGTTTAATCCACTTAAATTTGATTATTTCTTGGTGTTTATTACACGTCGTTGCGATTCACTCCTCGTTTCCGCTTCTTATCTTCTTCAAGCACCCAAGTTTGTAGATTTTTACTCGGTGGAGTCACCTGGTGGCTCACGAAGTTTAAAATTCCATACCCAAGACAATTTTAGTCGCTTCCTTCCTCCTTGGTTTCGTTGTTTTTTTTTCTCCGAGGCCAACGCAGAAAATAAGAAGTCCCTCTGCCAATCGCTAACAACAATCGTTTGCACCTTGATTGTCCTCTCGAGACAGACGAGCGAGCACACACGGTCATTGCCTGAACGCAATTATACGAGAAAATTGCCTTTTTGCCATGGTCCGGGGCGAGCCGGTCCAAGATTGCATTATTACGATGATTATTAAATTGTACCAAACGCCCGCTTTGCTCGATGGTACTTTTTCGAACCGAGCTGCGGACGAAAGAAGCCGAGAGGAGGACTTTGATTGCCCTCCACACACACACACACGCCCCCACATGGACACCATCGTCAACACCGTCCAATTCACGGGCACAAGCATCTTCAGGCCGATCATCATCATCATCGTCATTGTCGTCACGGTTTGGCGTGCCGGGGCTCTTGTGTTCCCCACTCATATGGGAAGAAAATTTGTAATATCCTGTTCATCCTCCGAGGGCCGGGTGCAAATCGCCGCCCGGAGACTCGGAATGAATGAGGTGTCAATGGGAAGGGCGAGATTGGGAGCCTGCCACTTGGGACCTGATTTTCATCCCCGATGGAGAACGAACTGGTTCCGGTTCCGGCCGTGCAATCATCGCTCCCATGCAAGTGCAGTGCAATCAACGACCGATGAAACGACCGGACGGTTACACAGGGCTTATGAGTTTCCTTGCTCGAAGGGGGGAGTAAAAAAAGTCAGTGGAGGAGGCCTTCGGAGATGGAAGTTTGAAAAATTTGCCCATTCGCCAACCCGAGAGTCGGTCGGGAAAGTTTGTTGCGGGGTCGTAAAAGGCAAAAGCAGGAATCTCCCAGATAAGTAGTAGACGGCAGAGCTATAAATTTTACGACCACTTGCAGGTGGGTACGGTTTGTTTTGGATTTATCTCGTAATAATATTTAATTTTTCCGGGTTTTTACCCTCCTTTTCTATCTTCAAACCAGTATTGAATATTTTTGCTTATTTTGATAATCCTTATTTTTAAGCCAAGCCAGTTCAGCAAAGTCTAAGAAGTTTTCATTTCGGGTTTCTGTGTTATAGATCAAACATTCTGCAATCCTTCTAAAGTAATTGTGCAACTCAATCCATTATTTCTATTTAGATTAATTTGTTATAAGACTTGATTTTCCGTGTACTTAAATAGATTAAGTCTAGTTAGTCTTTTATAAGTAGAGATACCCAGAGAAAAGAAGAAGATTCAGAAGTTCAGATAAGTACAGTAGTAGCAAGGAGTTCTTTCGACTAGTCAGGAATTGTGTTTGTGCTTTAATTATTGACCAGAACTATGAGAATTATGTTGCATTTTCTATGAGAACAAGTGGTCCAAAGCAGGGTTCAGCTCACTTCTTAAAGGGGCCTGATAAAGTAAAACTGTCGGAACCCACGTGCTTGATAGCTTTAATGATATTTTGATGTTTTGTTAGTCACATTAAAGCCTTTACAAATGGGATTTTTAACTTGAAAAACAACATGGCCATATGAAAAAATAATTCGACATTTTATTAGTTTCTTAGTTTCGATACTTGTTTATGAGTTTGTCGTTGAACTTTATACTTTTTTGCGTATAACTGTTAGTTTCTCGTATTTCCAACCAATTTCTTATATTATACTTGAAATTAATGACCTAGCTATCTTCAATAAGGATTTAATTACGCTCGTTGTTAATATAAGTCAACTTCAAGAAGTTACGTAGTCAAGACAACGCCAGCGTATACATTGTGGACAACGCCATCGCATACATTGTGGACATCGCCAGAGCATACATTGTGAGTCAACATTCGATCATCGCGACGCGGCCCCCGGACCACAACATTATGCTGAGTTGCAGCTTCCCATAGCAACGCGGACCGCCCGCATTATGCTGAGTTGCAGATTCCCGCAGCGACGCGGACCACCTAGAATCAGAAGACCGTGAACCAACGATCCAGATCGCGAACCGATCATCAGTTGGTATCCAGCATCCGAACACGATAGTTGGGTATTAACCCGCACATATGTTGTAGGAAATAAAGTTTAAGTTTTTTTAAAACTCAAACACCCGCAGCAGTGCGTTAACTGGCGCCCGAATAGGGACCGCGCTATGTGAAATTAAGTACAAGTGAAAGTGAAAGTAACCACGCTAGAGTGATAGTTACCACCGAATCCCAAACTTAAAAAGACTTTCCTGATCGCCGAGTGCAGCCGTGTAAAAAGGATCCCGAGTCACCTGTGCAGTTAGCAGCTCACACAGGACAAAAAGGAGCCATCCATTACACCGAGAAGGAAGTCATTCACAGCCGGTTTTCCAGAAACTAAACTACGCCCGCTAGAGGAGCAGTAAAACACAACGCCCGTCAGAGGAGCATCATAAATCATAAAACCATCGCCCGATACAGGATGCGTATGGTACTGTAAGTAACAAAAAAAAACAGTAAGTAAAAATTGTGAAACAAACACAAAATTGTGAAACAAAAATCAAGTGATTACAAAAACGCGATTAACAAATATTAAGTAAAATTACCTAGTGAAGTGAAAAACGTGTTAAAACAAACAAAAAATCCTGGAGGATCTTATAAATTCATTACAATCTTTTTCCTTCAAAATGTCGAGACCAGACCTTGACCAAATTATTAACCGCATTGCCGCACTCGAAGCGTGCAATGTCGCCCCCGCTCAGATCGATTATTCCGATCCACCGCTTTACTTTACAAAGCCAGATGGAACAAGTGTAAATCCCGAAAGTTTTGAAAAAATCCCTGATTTGGTAAAGGATCTACCAAATTTCACTGGGGATCCCAGCGAACTGAATAGCTGGTTGAGTGACGTAGACAGCTTGGTAAAACTGTACCAAACTAAAAGTACAGACACACTTGAACGCCAAAACAAATACCATATGATCTGCAAATTCATTCGCAGAAAAATCCGCGGTGAAGCGAACGATTCACTCGTTGCTTCAAATGTAGGCATAAATTGGAACCTGATCAAAAAAACATTGGTCACGTATTACGGTGAAAAGAGAGATTTGGAAACATTAGACTTCCAACTTATGAGCGTGCAGCAGAAGAACCGCTCACTGGAAGTATACTACGACGAAGTAAATAGATTGCTCTCGCTTATAGCAAATCAAATAAACACTGACGAAAGATTCACACACCCCGAAGCCTCAAGAGCTTTAATCGAAATGTACAACAAAAAAGCAATCGATGCTTTCATGAGAGGACTAGATGGAGACGTTTATAAATTCATTAGAAATTATGAACCGACATCCCTTGCAGGAGCGTACAGCTACTGCATTTCATTTCAAAATATTGAGTGTAGAAAAATGCTAACCAAACCAAGGCCATATATCCCACCAACGGCACCAAGGAATATGATTCCCTTACCGCCACCAACGCCCATAAGATATACAAATCCACCTCCGCCACCAAGGCCTTACCATCCCAAACCGTTCACGGGAAATAGAAATTTTAATAATTTCGCCCAAAGGAACAACCAACACTACCAACAAAAACCATTTAACAATTTTCAACGTCAACCGCCACCAGAGCCTATGGAAGTTGACCATTCCATCAGAACACAACAAGTGAACTATGGAAACCGCCCTAACTCAAACAATGTTCGACCCCCAAAACGTCCCAGGGTCAATAATATCCAAACACAGCCAGGACACTCAAATACGGTGAACCACATAACGGATGCCAATCCGCCACAACAATTCGAAAACGGTAACCCCGCGAACAACACAATAGATAACAACACATTACAATCGTTCGAGAGATACCTCCGAACCATTGAAAAACAAGAAGGATGCAACTTCAGTGACACTGTCGAAGTCGCAGAACTTAATTTTTTAGACTAAACTCGGCGTTGCCTTACTTTCTTTTTTATGGTAACGCCTCGGAGCCATTAAAAATGCTCATTGATACCGGTTCTAATAAAAACTATATCCACCCGAAACATGCTAAAATTTCCCACAAAATTGATAAACCATTTTATGTATCTTCAGTAGCAGGAGACATAAAAATCGAAGCTTATTCACAAGCTCGACTATTCAAACCATTTTCAGATAAAATGTTAAAATTTTATCATCTTGAAAACTTGAAATCATTCGATGCCATAATAGGGCACGATTCACTGAAAGAAATCAAAGCAGTAATTGATACAGCCAATGATGAATTAATCATTGACGGCACAAATGTAATACCCCTACAACAATACGAACTACAGGAAGTAAATAAAATAAACATCCGCGATAGTCATCTCAACCAAAACGAAAAAATACAGCTACATAACCTATTACAGGAATATCAGGATCTTTTCCAACCACCTGATTCTAAATTACCTTTTACCTCACAAGTAAAAGCTACCATAAGGACAAAAAATGAATCCCCAATCTACAGTAAAACTTATCCTTATCCCCAAGCACTTAAAGGTGAAGTTAACAGGCAAATTGAAAAACTACTAAATGATGGAATCATCAGACCTTCAAAATCCCCATACAATGCACCAGTGTGGATTGTTCCAAAAAAACTGGACGCTGCCAATGAAAAAAAATATAGACTTGTCATAGACTACAGAAAATTAAATACTCAAACAATAAGTGATAAATATCCTATTCCGGATCCATCTACTGTTTTAGCCAATTTAGGCTCAAATAAATTTTTCACTACCCTTGATTTAGCATCAGGATTTCATCAAGTACCCATGTCGGAGAACGACATCGAAAAAACTGCATTTTCGATAAACAATGGAAAATATGAATTCGTACGCATGCCCTTTGGATTAAAAAATGCACCTTCCATATTCCAACGCGTCATGGACGACACTTTGAGAGAACATATAGGAAAAATATGTCACGTTTACATCGATGACATTATCATATTTAGTGAAACAGTTGAAGAACATCTGCAAAACTTGAAAATTGTCTTAGACACATTGCGAGCCGCAAATTTCAAAATACAGCCAGACAAATCCGAATTCTTAAAAACAGAAGTAGAATTCCTCGGATTCATTGTCTCAAGTGAAGGACTTAAGCCAAACATAAAAAAAGTTGAAGCCATAAAAAAATTCCCAGAACCACAGAACCTTAAAGAACTGAGAAGATTTTTAGGACTGTCAGGTTATTACCGCAGGTTTATTAAAAACTATGCACACTTAGCAAAACCCATCACAAAACTCCTAAGAGGGGAGGATGGCCATCGCCAAATTTCAAAAAACGAATCAAAAAATGTTCCAATTAAATTTGATCAAAATGCAAAGAACGCATTCCAAACCTTGAAAGACATAATATCTTCTAATGATGTTTTAGTTTTTCCAGATTTCCAGAAGCCATTTGAACTGACAACAGATGCATCAGATAAAGCACTAGGAGCTGTGCTTTCACAAAAATGCCACGACGGAGATAGACCAATAACCTTCATTTCCCGAACTCTTTCCCAAACTGAGGAAAATTATGCAACAAACGAAAAGGAGATGCTTGCCATCGTGTGGGCACTACATACACTGAGAAATTTCATATACGGAGCGAAAATTAATATACATACTGATCATCAACCATTAACATTTGCTTTATCACCGCAGAACAACAACGCAAAGCTGAAAAGATGGAAATCATTCATAGAGGAACATGATTACCAGTTATGCTACAAACCAGGAAGATCGAACGTCGTAGCCGACGCCCTTTCCAGAATACAAATTAACTCACTAACACCAACCCAGCACTCAGCTGATGAAGACGATAATTCATATATCCCTTCAACAGAAGCACCTATTAATGTTTTCCGCAACCAACTAATATTTAAAATCGGAACTAATTCCTCTTCCGAACTAATAAGCCCTTTCCCGAAATTTAAAAGGCATATTTTCATCGAACCAAATTTTACTACTGATTTTATCAAAGATAAATTCAAAAAAGTTATTAATCCAAACGTAATTAATGGAATTCATACAGATGAACAAACAATGGGAATTATCCAAGAAGTTTATAAAAACCTTTACAATCCAAAAACAGTTAAAGCTAGATTTTCTCAAATACAAGTTGAAGATCTTTGCGACGTAGAAAAACAAATCGAAGAGATTAAAAATATCCATAATTTTGCACACAGAAACGCTAAGGAAAATTCATTGCAATTCATAAAAAAATTCTACTTCCCCGGAATGAGAAAAAGTATTCAAAATATTGTTAAAAATTGTGAGATATGCAAAACCGAAAAATACGATAGAAAACCACAAGTATTTATACCAGTAAAAACACCAATACCGACATATCCAGGAGAGTTAATTCATATTGATATATTTGCATACAACGCAAACTTTTTATTTATCACGTCAATCGATAAATTTTCAAAGTACGTTAAAATTCGACCGATAAAATCGAAATCAATCGCTGACATAAAGGAAGTATTACTACAACTTTTATATGACTGGGACTTGCCAGCCCAAATTGTTATAGACAACGAATGTACTTTTGTATCGAATGTAATCGAACAATCAATACTAAATCTAGGAGTCAAAATCTTCAAAACTCCAGTTAATCGTTCAGAAACGAATGGTCAAGTAGAGAGATGCCATTCGACTATCAGAGAAATAGCAAGATGTACGAAAAAACTCAATCCAGAAATGAGTATCATAACATTAGTGCAACAAGCCGTTTATAAATATAATCATACTATTCACTCATTTATAAAGGATACACCAAGAAATGTGTACGTAGGAGAACGATCAGATGATCCACAAGAAAAAGCAAGAATAAGAGAAGCTACAAATGAAAGAATACTCGAAATATTCAAAAAGAATGATGAAAAAATCAAAGATGAAAAATATAAAGACTATGAAGAAAATGAATACGTATATGAAAGGAAGAAAACAAATAATAAACGCGAAAGTCGTTTCAACATAATAAAAGTAAAGGAGAATCATCCAACTTATATAATTGATTCGAATAATCGAAAAATTCATAAAATGAATCTAAGGAAATAAGGAAGAAATATTAATACACTCTTTGAAATTCTTTTAACTATCGTTACAGAGTGATTACAACCCTGTTGATCAAGCTTATTGTAGCAGATATAAGCATATATGATCTAAGTAATAATCCCTTAGCTATAATACCAATAAGTAAAGCTAAAATTCAAATCGGATATGTAAGGACGATACATCCAATCGATTTATCAAACATAGAAGAAGCAGTAGAAAAAACGTTAGAAGAAATTCCAAATGGAATCTATACGGCATCAATTGAAAGTTTGATTAATATAAAAGCTAGAACGCTACAGGAAACCTTTAGAAAGATTAGACCGTTTACAAACAGAGAAAAACGATGGGACACGATCGGAAAGATTTGGAAATGGATCGCAGGAAATCCAGACGCCGACGACCTACATATTATTAACTCAACGATAAACTCCCTAATTGCTGAAAACAACAAACAAGTAGTTATCAACCAAGGTTTAAATGAACGACTCCAACAAATAACAGAAGTCGCCAACACGGTTATCAACATTGAAAATCAACGATACGAAACGCACCAGACAGAGATTCGTCAACTGATCCTGTTATCAAACATGAACATGCTACAAGAAAAATTAGAAGTAATTGAAGATGCCATCATACTCGCGAAACACGGGATTCCAAGCAGCAAGCTACTATCCCTAGATGATCTAAACTCTATAGCCCAATTCCTAGAGAGTAACAACATTACTTACCGTACTCCAGAGGAATTGCTAGGGCAATCAACTGCGCAAGTTGCTGTAAACCAAACGCATATTATCTACATACTAAAGTTCCCCAAAGTAACCACACAAATGTACGAATACGAATACATTGACTCCATAATCCAGCACGAGAGACGGATTATCGTAAAACAAAATTTCATAATACGAAATCGAACGCATGTATTCGAAATTACGGAAAGATGCCAAGAGCAGGAAGATTTCTACATATGCCAACAAGTAAATCTGCAACAACCCACCAAATGCATAGAAAAACTCGTGAAACGAGAAGACGCTGAATGTCAATACGAAAAAATTCACTCGAAAGGATTGGTGAAACGCATTAATGACGCCAATATTCTCATTAATGATGCAATCGCAGAAATATCGTCAAATTGCAGTAATGCAAACCAAGTATTGAACGGGTCATACTTGATACAATTTGAAAATTGCAACATAATCATCAACGGAGAAATTTATTCAAACAACGAAGCCATCATTCCCGGTAAACCATACTACTCGACAGCGGGAATAAAAGTCAACATAAGCGAAATTGAAGACAGACCACCGATAGAATATCTAAACAATCTTACGTTGCAACATCGAGAAACTCTACAAAGTATAAATCTACAAAACAATTCCATCAAATGGAAAATTCATGCATTCGGAGGAACTTTCATGTTACTATTCATATGCGCAACCGTAATCTGCTTATTTTTCAATAGAAGGAGAATGGTAAAAGTAAACATAAACCAAGAACCGCAACGCGGAGAAACATTCGTAAGCAGACCAACATCATTCCACGCAGCAACAAGACTTTGAGGACAAAGTCATTTAAGAAGGGAGGAGTCAAGACAACGCCAGCGTATACATTGTGGACAACGCCATCGCATACATTGTGGACATCGCCAGAGCATACATTGTGAGTCAACATTCGATCATCGCGACGCGGCCCCCGGACCACAACATTATGCTGAGTTGCAGCTTCCCATAGCAACGCGGACCGCCCGCATTATGCTGAGTTGCAGATTCCCGCAGCGACGCGGACCACCTAGAATCAGAAGACCGTGAACCAACGATCCAGATCGCGAACCGATCATCAGTTGGTATCCAGCATCCGAACACGATAGTTGGGTATTAACCCGCACATATGTTGTAGGAAATAAAGTTTAAGTTTTTTTAAAACTCAAACACCCGCAGCAGTGCGTTAACTACGTTTTGTTTCGTATTGGTGTTTAAAATAATTCTTTGAATGTCGTTTTGATGTATATAAAGTTAACTTGTTATTTTATCGCTGGATTCTGGACGAAATGTTATCGAAAAAAATAAAAATAAAAGTAAACGAGGAAGTCGTCTGGTATTCGATACCACGTGAAAAGATATAACTTTCCGTTTAAGGAAAAAACAAATGAGACATCGTGAACAAACCAGATAACAATCCATATTTGTTGGATGTTGTTATCAAATATTCTTACGAGCCAGGGGAATATGCAATTTTAATATTTTCAATGAAAGTATTATTTCTCAGTGATCTCGTGGATTGATAAACTTTAAACATAACAATTGTATCAAATATGGAAATTCAACTTTGAGCAGCAAAAATCGTCTACCCAAATGGCCAGTGGGTTGATTATGTAAAACGATAATACGGTATGGAGTAAAGTTTTCACCCCGGTGCATCCAAAGTGCAACAATGCACCGGAGGCGACAAGTAACGAGTTGATGGAAAAGAGCTACTGCAATTTAATAAATCTACTACTCACTGATCGACGCAAAAGTTCGCGGCACGATTAGATTTGAATAAAGGATTTTGCTACCAAACACAATGAGCGCTCCAGGATGGGGGTGAGATTTTTGTTGCTGTATTCTTTTGAGATACACCATAGATGAACTTTGCTAAAAACGAAATAAAACAAAATTGCGATGGGAGGAAAAATGCAGTCACAGATTTTTTGTTTCTCACAGCATGGGAGAAAATCAGTGGCGTGACGCTCCGTCTGTCAAATAAAATAGAAAGTTTAGAATTATTCATCAAGCTCACGCTGATGATAAAAGTTTCCACTCGTTTCAATTTGAATTTCGCACAATTTTGCCGGCCCCAGATGGAACGATGTTTTATATCGTGACACGGTGTGTTGGTTTGGGAAAGGTTCTGGGGTTTTTTTTTAGTCGACGCCTCTCTTTCACCTTATCTACGTTTCGAATGTGTCCTGTTTTTGTCATTCCTCGGAATGTGTAGCTCCTGTTCCTTGCCCGGGACTTGGTTCTTGAACAACATTTGTCCTTGTGTATGTGTGTATGTGTATGGAATGTCTTTAGGGCTTTGGCTTCACCTAACGAACGAGCTTTTCGAAACTCATGTTGCTCTTTCACGTTGTCAAGTAGGGCGTGTGAAATTCGTGTGCGAACTCTGGTGGGTTTTTTTATGCTTTCATTCAAAAGCGGAGAAAACATAGCCTTACTTACCACGAACTCCAACCGGTCCAACCACCGTTCCTTTCCCCATCAAGCTAGGGAAGTTCATCAGCGTTCGTCATTTTCAGCGGAAATTTTCCACAATCCAATCCACCGCTGATGCCGTCGGTTGTTGCTAAAGCTAGCAGCTTCCGCTAGCTTCTGGCCGTCTCCGGCTGAAGGAGAGGGTCTCATCAAGGCTTAAACGATGCTTCGTCGTCCCCACGAAGGCTATGGGCTCCGTTTCACCTCTACCGGAGACTATGCAAGCACAGCTAAAGACCAACCGGCGAACTGCGTTCCACGTGCACAAGCGTCCATTTTCCCATTTTCGTCCTTTCCTACCGGAAAATACGGTGAAGAAAGAGGGGGCGGGCTGCTCAGGAAAGGAATCGGGTAGAAAGGTGGTGGCGTTTCGATCTACTCGAGTGAATGCATGAATCATTGAAATTTGCACTTCATTTTCAATTTGAATTTCAAAAGCTACCGGTGATGAATGCTTCTGTCCGGGTTTGTGCTACTTTAGCCGCACTTTTCCACACTGCCCAGTGTTTTTCCCGGAGGTAGACTATGAACACAGTGAAACAGATTCGCATGCTTTAGGGAAAATCGACATTCGATGCTTTGCTGAATTGTTTCTCTGCGCTGGTCAGCTTGGAAAGCTTAAAAGTGGCGTGAGATAAAAGAGTCGGAATGATAAGTTAAAGTTAAAAGTAATACCTGTATAAAGTAGAAAAGAAACAGTTGGAAAAATCTTTTACAGAAAAAGATATTAAAATGATTTTTCATTAAATAAAGCGACATGCAATCCTTGAAATGTTGTGTGATAAATATTTTTGTCGTAAAACATCATTTAAAATTCATTAAATTGCCAAAAACATTATCATATAAGTTCGGAAAAGTAGTTTCATTAGTAAATAATAAAGATTTGAAATTTTTGAATAGTTTATTTTAAATATACTCCAAAATGCAGATTAACATTTAACTAATATTGATCAATTAACAGAAAGCATCGTGTTGATAGTTTTTTTTCAATAAATTAAATGGCTACCATAAATGAAATTGATTCCTGAAAAGAAAAACTAATGTATTTCTTGTTCTTTACCAAAAAAATATGCTTTGTAGATATCGTTGAAAAGTATGCGAAGCATTTTCTTCTCCGTTCTGCGCTACTCTCCACCAAGCCATTGCTAATTTTCCTTTTGCGCTGAGAGCCATTGAAATGAAAATAGAAAATTTATTGTCACTCATGCAACATCCCTGCTCATGCTCCCTCCGTAACGTTTTCAAACATTCATGTTCCTGAGGTGAACAAATAATGTTCGGTTTTTTAATTAAATCCATCGCCAACATCTTTTGCCGGCAAGAAACGGGCGCTGCGTGCTTGATTAAGCACTTTCGCCACCGTTTTATGTACCTCCAGCTGCCTGCATCCACTTCAATTTGATTTGGGTTTGAGTTTTATTGTTTTTCCGCGCGCCGGTGGTTTGTTACGGGTTTTTGGAAAAGAAAAGTTTCCACGCTGCTGTTCAGCATTACCTCTTATTCCTCTTTCCCTCTTTCGGAGGCTAATAAGACGCCACGTTTCATCGGAGAAGATTCTTGTAGGAGACTGTGTGTTTTTTTTCTCCTGGTTCCTTCTGTTGCTTCCCCGGCAAAGGAACAGTTTTCCAAATTAATGATTTGATTTTCACGCCAGCGGACTTTGGGTTCGGAATTGGGTTTTTCTGTTTTATGCAAATATTTTATTCAATATCGATTGGGAAACCGTTTCTCTTCTAGTGCCTTCGCTTGCAGGGGTTCCCTGGAAAATCAATAGAAGGGCGGTTTGGTTCGTTATTATTCAGTTCGTGGGTGTTTCCTACCACCATCCTGTTATTACAGTTCCATGTCTTTTTTTTTCGTCCCATTCCTTCGGCAATTTTCGATAAAAAGTGATTGTCTTACTACCACCACTGGTGACCATTCGGTTGTTCGATCTCTTCGATGAAATTACTTTGCCTCTTGCCAGCCCCAGAACCTCCGCTTCTCACTTTGCTAAGGTTTTGACAATGGTTCCGGCACCTTAACGATCCTTACCCGGGTAAGATTATGATTTTGATACTGGATTGAAGTTTATTCTCTTCTTCTGGACTTTTGGTCGTTGGAACTGTGCGAATTCTGCATTGGGACTAGGTACAGTTTCCTTTTTTTAAGAACTCCCATCGTTTACCGTAACGACTTCATCTAAAACTCAAAATGTCCGGAGGTTCAGTAGATAAAATTTAATTTCGTCTATTGCCGGGGGTGTTGAAGGAGAAAAAAAAAAGAAAGCAGGTCAAGAAAAATCGACCCAGCCATCCCGCATACAACAGCCTGATGCTTCCGGGGATCTTTAACCGGAATGGATACTCCTCCCGCAAAACCTGCAGGATTGGGTCCGGAAATTTTTAGTCATAAAATTTAACAGCCATTATCATTCGATGACCATCATCCGGTAGGGGGCGCTTCGAAAAGCCATCACCGTGCTTAGAATATTGTGAAATAACTAAAAAGGTTCACAAAAGTACGCTCAGAAGATGGAACCCAAAGAAAAATGAACAAAACCCCTCTGCCATCTTATTTTATTTAGAGAAAGAGCCTAAATGGCGGGGCTGGGAGACTGATAATTTTAAAAAGAGTTCAATTTATGGAAGTGGCTTTCTTTTCGACAGCGTTATCTGTTTACGGCTGGAATTAAAACGTATTGGCTGACCTATAAATAGCATAGTAGGAAAATAATGTCCTTCTCTTTTTTTTAGCATAGAAAAGAAGGAAATGTATTTGAGATATTTTACCTTTATGTTTACGAAAATGGTTTGAATATCCTTTTATAAAAAATTAAGTCTGAAAGATGATGTTCTTCAGAATGTTTTCAGTTTTTAGTAATGATGTTGATGTCAATTATAACAAAAATTGATTGAAACTAATTCAATTTTTTAGCAGCTTATGACGAATTGATCTTCCTTGCTCAACTTTTAATATACAATTAAAGGGTGTCCCAGAAAGTATAAGCACGATTTCAAAATTAGGTAAAAAATAAAACCTGTTCCAGAAACTGAATTTTTGTTTCATAAATTGAGTTTGGGTTCTGTTCTGAACTATTTGCGAAAGATAAAATTTTTAAAAATTTAATCGTATTCGAATGACCGCACTTTTGATCTGTCGCCTCCGATATGGCTCAGCACATACTTGTCGTGAACGGTTTTCGACACTTTTGAACGGTTTTACACTTTTTTTGAAAACTGTTGATGTTTTCCGTAGCTTTAACATGTTTTCTCAAGTGTGCCTTCGTTAGCGCCCAACATATCTCAATTGGTCTGGTCTTGGTCGACTCTTCGTCGAACTGATGCATGAGGGTTGACCGCACAGCAGCTTGTCGTAAAGTTTTCGGGCCCGATGTTTAATGCATGCAGCCTAATTTGCAGTCCGTTTCGATTTCTTTTGGATTTTGTACGATTTTAAATTCAATCTTGCCTTGTCTCATTGGACGTTACTTTTTAACGTACCCATTTGTTGAGCCACATCGCGAATGGAACTTTCCTATTTTTGCTTGATTGCTTTTGCTCTTTCCCGGTTCAACTGTTGGTCGATAGGACCTGGTTTTTGACCACTTTTAAGCGTAGCCTCGAAGCTGGACTCCTCCCGAAACTTTTGGATGGCGGTTCGTACGGCTCCGATACTCAAACCTACCGATTTCGCCAATTTCCTTAGCGAAATGTAAGGAGTCGAACACCATTTGTGCAGAACGCTTTTGCGCTTTTTGACGGAAATGCCTCGCATTCTAACAGAAACGGTTCAAAAAATAATTTGGATGCACTATCTAGTAGGTTTGAATGTAAACAATCAAACACCCGAAGAATCAACTGTTTGGCGTCATCCGTTTTCTAGAAACGTAATTTAGAAATCGTGCTTATACTTTCTGGGACACCCTTTATATACTGTGGATAAATTTGTGTAGGTATTTAGCTTAACTAATCCATTGCCACTAAGTATTACTTCGAAAGCAGGTGGCGTTGTCTCTTTGGCAACAACCATTGAAATAGCTCAAAAACTTTTGTCTCTAATACTCTCAAGAGTAATTGTGATTTTCCTTGATAATTGCACTGTACCAACAAGATATATTAATTAAATGAATACAATTATGCTTTAAAACTAGCTTGTGCTTATTACCATGGTTTTAATCTAATTTCCAAGCACATTTTTTACGCATTTCAAAATCCACACAGAAGTTTTATTTTCGGGGATCTAAACTTAATTTCATCCCTTTTAAACGTCACGTGTTTTGTTTGATTAAAATTGCTGCCATATATTTTCAAATTTTGGTCAGTACCAAACTTTTAATTTGTAAACTCATTTATTTTGCCTGATTTATTTCTTGTAGACAGCTTTATAAAATTACTTTTTATACAAACATGTTTGTCATTTTCACATTCATTTTGAATAGCTTAATGTATAGGTAGAGATAAAATTAAAATCAATAGATAAAACCAGACAAACGCGAAGCAAAAGCTGATGAATTTTGAGACTTAGTCAGAGACTTAACAAGAGGTATGTATTTTTTAAATTAAATTGCAAGCATAAGACTGTAATTTTCTGTTACTGTATTGAAGCAAACCAATTTTCCTAAACATTACCGTTTTGCACATATGTTCTGAAAGAATTTAAACGAAATTTTGGTATAACTTCGTTAGAGGTTTTTTTCGCTGGAGTAAAATTCACCCCACCAATAAAGCCACCAGCAGGATTTTCATACACCAGGGAAACTGATTACCGTGGGCACATTAGGCCGCGCTGCTTATCGACCCGATTGCCCACTCCGTCTCAAGGCCGCCGCAACTGCAATCGATATCGTGCAGCTCTAAATACCACTAACTGGCGATCTAATTATGCTGAAAATGGTGAAAACACCGCCCCGAGCCCCTTTAGCCTTTTTTTTCGGCGCGCACGGTTTTGGGTTGCCAAAAGCCGTAAAATTTGCAACCGATCTGCATCTCTCTCTCTTCCTCCCAGACGAGCGGGCTAGACGATTCAATTCGCAGCCTGAGGATGTAAACAAGCGGGGTGGGGGGAGTGCATCGGTATGGTGCAACGAGATGCACCCATGGACGGGCCACAGTCAGCCGCATCGCATTGACACCCGGCAATTAACCGGCAATTGTACCTTTGATCGCCGCTAAATCCCTTTTCATGGAGCGTTTAATAGTGTATTTATTTAATTTATTCAAATATAATTAAGCAGATTCCGGCCGGCCGTCGATTGACCCCCAACCCCGATGGTAAAACCGACCGGTGGATGGTCCGATGGTCCTTGCTCGCCTCATTCCAACGCCCCCTGCGGCATGTAATGAAGCGTGCCGCTCGCTTCCGAAAGTGCGCTTTCGGATGGTTCGTGTCGGTTTTCGGAGCGAATACAGGCTGGAATTCATAATGACAAAATGCAGACTCATTTATCATGCCTCTTTCCCCCCTGGGCCTGGGTGGGGGAGTTTGGGTTGGGTTTTTGGCACGACTTTGGTACACCGTGGGTTTGGCGTGCCATTTAAATCCCAACTCGTGCGTTTCCCGGTCGCTCATCGATTCGAGCTACTCTTTTCCCGCTCGCGCCTTGTTTGAAGCGCTGGAACGATGTACTTCCCATCCCGACCACGGGGACATGCTCCCCGTAGGAACATTAGTGACTCTCCCTCCGCCACAACATGTTTCGGGCACACAAGGACACCCACACACACACACACGCGCGCGCACACCCTCCGTAATTACGCATGCAGTGATGGTGCTCATCATTATCATCAACAACTCTATCATTGTCCGATCCCGCTGCCGAGATCTTTCCTCCTTGGTCCCCTTTTCTGTCATCGTTAACATGCCAACCCAGTCGTTTACCACCTGGCTCCCCAACTTCCCCAACCAATCCCTTATTTTCCCTCCTTCAAACAAAAGGCCTGAATTTCCGGCCCGGGAAAACCGCACCAACCGTGGCTTAAAACCATGAAGGAGGGCATGAATTAGTTAGCCGATTCGATCGAAAAGTGGACGTATATGTCTGATAGCACTAATGGGACCGGTGTTGAAGCTGTGTATTGTTTAGTAAGTTGCTTCTTTTTCCTTGATTCGGTCTGAGTTTAAATTTGATTTACAAAGAATTGATAATGAAGGAAAAGTTTTTATATTTAATTATATTCCTGAAAAATTTATTAAATCGAATTTAAACACATGTTAAACAAGTATCATTTTTAATAAATTTTTATTGTTAAGTAGTGATTTTAGAAAATACTGAGAGAAAAATAAAATTTCAGTGCTTTCTCTAAAAAAGTTCGATTTTGAATCGAAAGACCTTCTTCGTTGGTATATAAATTAATAACTGAGATTCTTTGTTTAGATGCAAATTGATTAAATTTTATTTACATAAGGAGTCAAAACGCTTCTGCTCTTTTTATGTATATTTTTTATTTATACTTTTTATTTATGCTAATTTTTTCATTCATTCAAGATCACTTTCATTTTACATGAATTTAAAATAAATTATAATGTTTTAAGACCTAGAACCGAAAGACTTTTTCGTTTGTATATAAATCAATAACTGGGATTCTTTGTTTCAGTGGGCATTGATTAAATTCGATTAAAACATGGAATCATATTACTTTTGTCTTTTCCTAATTAAATAAAATCAAATGAAAATACCTTTCATCATAGTGAATAAAAACAAATCCCAAATGCAAACGAGAAACAATTTAAATGAATGCGTCGAGTACGTCTAGTGTATCTACTGGGTAATCTCAGATAGAACCGAAAATTGTTCCCAAGATGGTGAAAATTTCACTTTCTCGCATCGTTTGCTCCAGTTTGGTTGTCATGATCGTGATGGCCATTGTTGTCTGTGCTCTTCCATCCGTTCGACGACCAGCTTCGATGCTCCGTCCGGTCCTGCTAACTAGCTTCCGATCCATGGTGGTCGGTTTTGTAGCGATGCTTCAAAATTGGGCATTCAGTGCTGGTGTGAAGTCTTTCCGACCCATTGTCATCGGTGTTAACTCTTGCAGCCCGATTGGGCGGTTAAACTTTCCCCAACCCTTCCATTACCGGGTGATGGTACGATGTGGCATAATAATCAATTCCAAACACCCAAACACCGCCCCCTCACGTGCAGTGTGAACAGGTGTGTACAGGGTGGGTGGAGAAAGTGCAGCCTTGGCTTGGGTTGCGAAGGATGCAGGCAACCGTCACGCTTGTTCACGGTAACAGGAGACGAAATTGAATTTGAATATATCATTAAATATCGACGCTCGGACCGACCCGTGTGTGTACCGTGTTCGGACCGCGTTGTCGCACCCGGGAAGTCGAAGTCTCAAGAGGACGAGCGAGACTCAAGAAGACCGCGACCGGAAAGAGGCTGCCACGGGGTTGATTGTCCTTTTGTAATCGAATTCCCTTTAATTACGAAATGGGCCGTCGACGTTTCGCACCTGGCTTCCTTCTAGCTTCGGCCGGCGCAAGGTGTTGATGACCATTCGGTATCAAATAGAGTTTGGCAGAACGATGCACTGGGAAACTTCTCTCCCACTGCCGAAAAGTGGCGATGGTGGTTTCCTTTCTTGATAACAGGATATGAGAGACTCGGCAGCAAGAAGAACAGCGTGCGTGCACCTTTCGGGCTCGATGGATCCTGGCTGATCTAAACATTCACACAAACACACATATATACCCACGTAGCACACACTGCCCCCTTTCATTTTGTGTGAGGTTGGCAGGAAATGTGCGCCCCATAAATTGGTATAATATTATGCAAAACGATATGCTAATGAAGCGGCAAGTGGGAGAAATCTTTTTGATCTGCCCTCCAGCCCAACCGTAGGGTGGCGAAAAACGGTGGAAAAATAAATAGGTTGGTGGATGATGTGCCAAAACCTCATCTTCCACAGCGTAGGTGTGGTTTTTTGCAGTAAAAAAAAACTCATAAAGGCAGTTTCATGAATTTAGAGAGATTTTGAAAGTGCTTTTGTGAGGAAAAGCACTTTAATCGCTTCGAGCGTCAAATGGTAGCTTAGAAGAGATGAAAATTTAAACAGACGAAATTTAATATTATGCGAAGCAAATACCGAACTATATAATATTTTTATCATTTGTCATTTATCCTCTTTTTTTTGTTCTTGTGAACAGGTTTTATTGTTTACTTGTATTATTTATTGTTTACTCTTTAAATTCTTTCCCTTCTTTACCTTTTATTTAGTTCTTCAACATGGTTTGACGAATTTATCAAACATCTTATAACTTAACATTATTTCATCGTTGCACATAGCAAACTTTAACACTAAATTTCGAACTCCACGTATAATGTTAGCTGCCACCCCTAAATGATCACCCGACACGCGTGTACCGAAACAGGTGATTTAATTCCGCAACCCTATGAATATTAAATAAATTACCACCATTTGACAGACGCAGACAGGAAGTGACTCCGGAACGAGACCGCTCCGATTGGACCTTTCTCTCTCACTCTCTCTTACTCTCCCTCTTCCTCTCATAAGCTTCTCAAGGTTTAGATTTCAATTTTCCACCTCCTTGCATAGTGTGTCGAATTGGGGGAAAATGGAGGAAATTGCGCCTCTTCCAAACCACTCACGATGGAATGGTGGATAGGTTTGGTGGGGAAAATCCTAGCGTTTCCGCAAGAAATCGATTGCTTCATTTGCATAAAACAATATTTATTGTTTGGTTGGCTGGTTGGTTCGTTGGTTGGTTGGTTGCGATTCGCTTGTCGTCCCCGGCACGCTTCGGCTGTGATAAGACGCTTGCTTGGTGCTTGCTAAGGAAATCTGCATCCCCCTTACTCCCCCACCCAACCCACTCCACGGTCGTTTCCCTGAAGGAGAAAATTTCGAAACGCAACATAAAATAAGTCGATAATTGATAATGTATGATCTTTCCCCGGCGCGCTGCCACCGCGATGGAGGTGAGAATATTTACAACCACCCGTCGATTTCGATTGGGGTGAGGTCCGTTTGTCGATGGCCTGGGGGCGTAATGTCACCTTCTATGGTTCTCTCAAACCCGGAGGCCGGTCGGGGATGGAGACGACGAGCAAAGGAACGTCTGGAGCATCCGTGAAGGACCCGCAGCCACCGATGGCGCGTTTGTTTATGCGTTGCTGGTGGATCAAATTTAATTAGCATAATGAGGAACAATATACACAGTTCGCGTTGGGGGCACAAGGCATTTACTGTGGGGCTGCGTCATTGCTTGGTTGTGTTTAATCGCCCTCTCGAAAGCGGGGGATGATTGAATGTTATTTGAAGCGCTGAAGAAGGATTGCACGCGGGATTGTTGGTAGGAGAAAGGAAAGGAAAGTTGATTTGAAGCTAATCAACGGCAACGCCAACGTCACGCATCTTGACGGTTGATGATTTGTGAAGCCACAGCTCTGTGATGAGTGGAACAGCGAGCATACCGCAGCATGGTTTTGGTTACGCATCGAAATTGGATTGAAATTTAAGATCTGAAATAATACACCACATAAAGATTTATTTCGCATTCGACGAGGGATTAATTTCGGTTTTGGTCGCATTTGAAAGAAAATTTTCTTATACATCTTCAATAGTTAAAGACGGCTCGTTCCTTTTCCAAATAGTCCGCCCTTTGAAGAAGTGAGCCACTTTTCCTGCATAGGAGGTAAACTAATAAGTAGGTAAGAGTAGGTTTGGTTTTAGGTTTAGAAAATATAATTTGATTTTGTTTTGGCTGATAATTAACAATTTTCAATATTTAAGGGTTTCTATTCCTAAATGTTTTTAAGTTTGTTGGTATAAAAATTGAATTTAAATTCAGCATTTCACTTTTTCTACTTGCAATATTTAAAAACGTTTTATGACTTCTTGTTATGATTTGTATTTTAAGTAACATTTACAAACATTTTAAACACCTTGAGTGTCAATCATTCGGTTAGAATTTTCTTTCGCTTTCTAACGCGATAAGTTTCAATTAGTAATAAGAAGTTTATCTAGCTTATTTTTAGAAAATATACAATGCATCATTTCATCACTCTTGCCATGTTATAAAGTGCAGAAATTGCATTTGAAAGACAAACTTTTCGTTTCACTTGCTTCCAGGCGTTCCATTCCACGTGGAACGATCAGATGGAAGTGGAAAATAAGTGTGACTGCAGGGAAAATCCAATGAAAGTAGTTCGCCAAACTACTTTGCCCGATAATTATCGAACAAGATTCCACTTTTGTCACGTACCGTGCTTTCGCTGGCGATCATTGCAAGAGAGGGTTGGGGGAAGAGGGAGTGAAAGCTTGAAGATAAAGTAGTTGAAGCAGCTCTAGCGAATCCGATGTCTTAGTTTGTTTGCCAAAGTGAAGAACAATTTTTTGTTCCTTCTTGCTTCGAAGTTGCATTGTGCAACGAATCTCTTAGAACGAATTAATGGGTTGAAGTTCTTTAGATTTTTACGAGTAAAAACTTTGGCTACGGGAAAGAACCGATTAACTGCTTCTCGAAAAAGAGTTTTTTCTCCATTAACAAGTTCGAATCGAGCAACAGTTTTTCAAAATCGCCTACAGCTGCTGAATCATTTGGGGAATAGGGGAGTTAATTAAACGATACACCTCTGGCAACAACATTATACAGATAAATTTGAGTTTGCCCACGAGTAGGAAATCATATTTCATAAACATATTAATCACCCCCCGGGGACGGGAAACTAATTCCATCAAATCGGAAAGGAAATCGAGTTCAATCTTCCGTGCCACTCATAAATTTTCCCACTCGAGCGTGGTTAACAATCGTTGGATTGGGAAAAAGTCTTGCCGAGAACGCTTTGAAAATACAGATTCACCATGATTTCCAACCGGTGGTGGGTGTGAATTGTGAAAGCCAACGCCTTTCGGTTCCTTTTTTCCGCGTTTTTCGTGGATACGATCGAATGATTTTTCTAATCCACCTCCAATTCGTTTGTTCGTATCATCATTTCCGCTCGTTGAGGTGGTATTTCGCTGGGAAAAAAGAATTCTCAATATCCGCGCATCTCCAAACCGCTTCGTAAGATCCTTTTCGGTGGAAATACGTTTCAACGTGTCCTTAAACGAGAACGAGCGAAGATGCGAGGGTAGCAAATGGACGCTTACCTTGGGAAACGAGGTTTGGAGAAAAATTAATTCGTTTCGCTACGGTGCTACAAGAATGGCGCTCGATAAATTGACGGGGTGTGAAAAACGTTAGATAGCATTTTCGGGCGAGAAAAGAACGAAAAAAAAACAGCAGCCTCTTTAGTGGAACCTTTGGCGAAAAGCCGATTTTCATCACAAACCTGCGAGTGCGTACGATCGCTACGCGCTCACCGAAAAACCGACCATCGACATGACGGAATAATCATCGCCACCATCACCATTACCGCCGTTTTAGGTCGTTTCCACCCGAGGGATGGAAAGGCGAGATGAAAGCCGAACAGGACGACGTATCATGCCCTCAGAGCGGTACGGCGGAATCCAATTTCAGCTCCTGCTTGTTGAGGTGATGGTTGGTGAATTATAATTATCCCTCGGAAGCCGCAGTCGGGGCCATAATCGGATATTTATGTTTCGCCACTCGTGAACGAGCCGTTGGAGCTGGTTTCGGTTAATCGGCGTGATTTATTTGGATTGATGCTCGCTCGTTTTTCCTTGGTGGGGAACATTGCTGGTGCTCATAAAGTGAAGCAGACAACGTTTGGTGGGTGTTCGAGAATCTTTTGAAGAGGAACGTTCTTCGGTTTGAAGTTAGCTTTTACTTCAGATAAGCTCAAGTGAAACCAGAGCTTTTCAAGCATATGAAAATTAAAAATGCTATGACGCATGAGTAAAGTCTTGAACTAGTTGCACACAAATTAGCAAAAAGCAATTATAAAACTACGCGTTAGCATCTAAAATATTTCTTTTTCATATCTGCATTTATAAGGATATAAGCTTAGTTAGTTGAAATTATGTTTAAATTTGTCAAACTTTTATGATTAAACGATTGCTACATTGTTTTGATTCGATTAAACACAACTTAAATTTTTTAACGTTCTCGACTCCTCTGCAAATCGCTAAATACGTAATAAAATTTCCAATATTTTATTTGATCTACTGTGAATTATAAAAAGATGAATTTGTAAAGTCTAGTTTACTAAATTTGTAATCTTCTTTAATACGTTTCAATATTTCTATTGATTTTTAATTGATCTCTTCAGAAGATTATTAAATTTTAAAATTACCAAAACTAAAATTTAGAATTGACTCCACCCCAATCGAATCTTCGTTTAGTTTTCGTTGCAATATGACTAGGTTTGACACTTCTTTGTATTTATTTTGCAAAATGGCAAATTTTCTTAATGGGTATGTTCGATTGAGTGATTCTGATACGCAAAATTTACTTAAATTATATTTTGCTAAATTCTTTAATTTGATTTTCAGTTTGTTGTTCAATTTTATTTGAATGAGTGATATTTTTCTAAAATGTTGACAGAATTTTATTTTTAACTCATGTTTCTGCTCGGATAGAATATACCTTAAACATGCTAGTCAAACGTGTAATTATAGACAACGTTTCCGTTATGACTTCCTTTGCTTTACCAGTAGCTTATACCGTCATAAATAAACGAAAGCAACACTTTTTCCTCGACGTGCTCGAGTCACTCCTTTCGCGGACACAAACACTCCCCTGTCAAAAAATGCACATTAATTTTGTTTACTGCTGCTGCGGGAAGCTGCTTCGCAAACAAACACCGAACTAAACGGTCCGATCCGCGAAACAGCACGAAGCACGATTTACGACCGAATGCGACCATCAAACGATTGTCGCAGATCATTGTTACATCGACATATCCCCGTCATCATCATCATCAGAACGGTTTGGATTTACTGCCCAATATGAAGTCCTTTTTTTTTGTACGTGTGGGGAGCGAATATTATCAGGTCGTAATCGTCCCACCATCAGAGTGGATAAGGAAAACGGGGCTGTGTGTCGGAAAATTTGTCATAAACAACCCCGAAAACTAATGGGGCTGAGGGGTTAAGGATGGGGAAGCATAAAAATCCCCAGTGCGGCCCTCACTTGCCCTTTCGAACGTGTACACACACACGCGCGACATGTGATGAACTTTGTAATCCACCAGATCCGACAAACATACGGCCCACTAGTTGTCACCATGTGCTTGGGATCGATTTTTCTTCGCTCTCGAGCATGCCGTCGCGAATTTGCTCAGCGACATTTTTGTATCCACGCGAACTCCGCGAAGCTGGAGAAGCCACGCCACTCGAAAAGGATCAACAGTCACAGCTTTTATGATGCTTTACGATGCCTTTATTTGATGGCCATGGGCCACTGGTTTATGGCGCTCCTGGTCGTCTCCATTTCTCCCTCCCCCCCCCCTCCCCCCCTACGGCATCCGTAAATGCATCGTGATTTGGATGCTGCCATCTTCCCGAAAGGCTCATTGGTGACGCGCTGCACGTAGTTCGAGAGCGCGCGCGGACCGCCATCGTAGGCTATCCATTGCCCGAAATGCACTTACGGTGTCGACTCCCTGCTCGTTACAGGACGGTCCGGGTTGCGTAGTTGTAATAATGTCGGATTTATTTGATTGCTTCATCGTGTATGTGGAGCTACATCTTTTTTTTCCCGTCGAGTTGGTGTTTGTTTTTCCCCCGCGCTAGTTGGTGTTCATCATAAACATGCCGCTTCGCCAACGTCACGGTCGAGCGGGAAGGATACTGTTTTGTGAATCTCACACCACGCTTCCAGCCTTGGGGTGTTCCTTTCATTACATCATTACGATGCTCGGTGTACGGTGTGGAGATCGTGGAAACCACAAAACTCGCACCCGGAAGGTCCAAGTGGGGAAAGGAAAAATCCTTTCCTTCATCGCTGCATGCGTTTTTCCTCCAACGGGATGTACTTTACGACCATGATGACTAATAATAACGCATAAATATTGCTATTACATGTGTACGTTGCACAGAAAAGAAAACGTAAGGACAGCATGTAACATAGCAAGAAATAAAAGGAAGAAAAAAACACGATGTAGTGAGAAAGGATAGAGTTGTTCACAATCAAGCAGATTGAACGACGGGATGCTTGACTCGCAGACGGGGTTTCTTTTTTATTCTTTCTCCTCTGAGACAAGCACGAAAAGCACGTAAAAGGAACGATCTGGGAGTGAAAATCGGTCGCAAAGAAGAAAAAAAACCGGGGAACGGGCCAGGACTAAATTGACGAACCGCCAGGGGAGTAGTTTACTGAACGGTCACGATGGACGAACGGAAGGAAGGAAAAAAAACACACACAAACGCCTAACGTCCCTGGAACGCAACGGTCTCTGAATATGGAGCGTACGTGAAGTGTGTTTATATTAGAAAATTTTCCTCCGGCTGTATTTTTACCGCCACCCTCCCGCTCCGACAACATGTAAGTTTTTCCAGCCTCACCTTGCAAAACCATGTGGTGGAAATCATCAAGTGCGGTACGAATAACAAAAAAAAAAAACAACCCGGGGGCGTTGTGCCACCTTTCTTGTGGCAAGAAACATTTCTTAAAGGCACTCTTCCCTTGGCTTGGCATGCTCGTCCTGTCCCTCTTCGCTGTTTACGTTTCTACCAATTTCTACCAAATCAGCGAAAAAGTAAACCATCCACATCGTCCCGACGCTCCATGATTGCCTGCCCTCGCTCGTTATTTATAGCTTCAAAGTACATAAAATAGCTAATAATCATAAAGTTTAATACAAAAATTATGCTATTAAAAGTTTCTCCTCCGTCCGGGCGCTAGGCGGAAGGAGACGGCCCGGCTCGAGACACCGAGTGCATCCGTTGTGGTTTTTCCTTCGAGTGTGTGTGCTGCTCGGGACGAATTCGTTACATCGGGAACATGGTTGGAAACATTGTTTTTTTTCTCCCTCTATCTCACTTCCGTCAACATGGGATCCATTTGTATGTCCTCGGGTTGACTGATTAGCATATATTTTTCCGGTTCGGGCTGCGGAAAAGCGATGTAATTGTAAAAAAAAGGATCGACGGATGCTCGTAGACTCCAAACGTTTGGTAAGGGCACATCGGGGAACCCAGGCGAAGGGGAAACGAATGATGCAATTGAAAGTTTTCCATTATTTTGTATCGTTACTGCATGCTGCCCGACGCTTGGGTGAAGAAATGTTAAAATCTGAGAGCTAGAAAATGAAGTCACTTCGTCTGCTGGCCTGACGGTGGTTTCTTGTTTTTCGCTCCAAGTCAGTTTCCGCCGGGTGACAAGCGGGAGGATATTTTATTACATTGACTTAATGTAACATTAACGAGATGAATATTTACCATTTTGATTGAGGCAATGTTCCGGTGTGATGGGTTTTACTGTATTGCAGTGTTTTGTGTTGCTGGAAGCGGAAAACGTGCGTGTGGTATAAGAGGGTATCATTGTAAAAATAGGAGTGTTCCAGAATTGGATTTGAGCATAATTTGTATATTTTGATCTGAAAAATGCATTTTTTATTTTCTAAAACTATTCCTAAAATTGTTTAGAGCGCTCTTTTTCATTTGGTTTCAGTAATACTTTTTCAAATGTCTTATTTTGCTATTAGTTATACAATGTTCACCTTATCACTACATCACTTTAATTAAAAAAACATTTTTAAATTTTGCAGTGAGCGTTATAGTAAAATGATAAAAAATACAAACCTCTTAAGTAATGCATGTAATTTTACAATGAAAATTTTACGAATCGTTTCCAGTAACCTGTACATTTTCAAGTCAGAACGATAAATAAATTATCATTGGCCTAAGAACAAAAAAGTTAGTTAGAGTTTGTTGGCTCTAATAATACGGCAACGTTCGTCATACCTTAATAAATAAAATAAAATAAATAAATTATCATACCAACTTAATACATTCAGTTATTTATTTTTTTTTAAATGTTCTTGTTTTAATTTTCGATAACAATTTCATATTTTTTAGCTGTTCTATCTATCTTTTAAAAACTATTGTAGGTTGCTAGCTTCGTTAAACATTTAATTTCGATATTTTGTTTTCATGATTGTGTTTATTTGATTCGCTTTGTTCGAGGGACTTTTCAGTCTGATTGAACTTCAAATTAGTAGTTAAGTCTATGTTTACAATCTTCATAAAAAAAATTAAAAAATATCACAAACTAAATACACTTGCCTTAACTCAGTGTTAGGCGTCAACCTTAATATTATGGCATTTTGGTCGCTAAATACATTGAACAATGGATGATAAATGAAAAAAAAAAGACTTTTGGGTTTAAAAAACTGGTCTGAATGAAGAAATCTTTCTTGAGGTAATCTCAAACTACTAAGATGCGCTACGGTTAATGCATGTTTTCAGTCCCTAAATGTAAAATCCTTTAAAAAAGCTATGTTTCGTTATTTATCGTTTTTCCCGTAAGCTGCATTGCAATAAAATAGGCTTTGAAGCTCCCATTATTCACAAAACTTTCGTGTTTATAACGAAGGATAATTCCTTGATTACTGTGCTCACACTTTTTCCATACACTAGTGCGCCCGTTTCCTGCCGCTTCATTTGAACAATTTCATTAACTTACCCTTGCCGTACTCGTTGACAATTTCACCATATCCCGACCATCGTTACACTTGCCGGGGAAAACTTTACTTGATTCATCATCCGCTCGTTTTAGTTCCCGTGACAATATTGTGACAACAAATGCTTCCCCTCGACCTGCGGTTGACGGGGAAAGGGTTGTGGAGGGTGTCTCCTGGCGCTAGCGGACTTCCGGTAATGTACCGGTAATGAACCGGATGATATCCATGCGAAACGCGGGTGGCGCTCGGCGGGTTTGTCTCCCGAAATGAGGCCATATATTTTCACCTTCAGCCCGCCGGTTGCTTGGATTAGAATTTTTGGACGGGTGTTTTCCGTCTTAGAAGTTTCACTACATGAGGTGGTGGGTTTTCTAGTGCCTTTTCCGGCTTCCATCTAACAAGAATGCAAACGCAAACCCGCTAACCCCGAGCAACCATTACGGGGCAAACCTAATGACAGTGTGTGAAGAATTCTTAATTTTCACCCGCAACTTGCTTTCCAAGGGATCGCCATTTGCATCAGAAACCACTCTGTACGTGGATTGTGTGTGTGTGTGTTTGTGGACAAGCACACAAAAGTTTTTGGGACACTTTCGTTCCGCTCGCTCTAATCCACGTCTTGCCGGGGCGGATAATCATCGGCAGTTTCCACAACAAACCGACATACATCTTCTCGACCATCTTGAGTCGGGGACGGAAGCGTCTTCAAACGGTGGCGGGAAATTATTTAAATTTTATTGCAGAGTTATAGCTTCTTCGGCCCCGAACCGTGGACAGGGCAAGGTGGATGTTTGGTTTGGTTGGTAATAAGTTCGGCCCGCCTTAAACGCAGAACCCGTGAGTCTCAAGCGTCGCAATGAAATTCCTTCGGCGACGCGACTACGGCTAGGTGCGGAGTTTTCTAATCTGTTCGCCTGCGGCGGAGGTCGTTTAGGACACACTTGGAAGAATTGCTCCCCGTGTCACCTTTTCGGGAGTGGGTGGGCGAAGAATGTGGACCATAAATTTGCACACTAATCACCCGGTGGTGGATCTTCCCGAGGATTCTCTTACCATTAAGCAGGAAGGTAGAGGCATATGGTAGAGCGGTGATAAATGATTTTAAAATGGTCCTCCAACACGTCTTAGAAGCATAGAGGAGCTACAATAAAAATACAATAAACATCTATAAAGCATCATTTTTAAATAGTATCAAGTATATTAATGTAACAATCCATAGAATTAAAAAAATCCTTTTAAAACATTTGTTAAACACAAGAAATTAAAAAGACTTTACAAAATAATACATTTTCTAAAATAACGCCCAGTAGATCAACCGGTTGAACCGGTTCATAGAAGTACACATTCTTTTGCATACTTTTAGGGGCTTACCCCAAATCATTTTGAGAAAATTAAAATTCCAGTTTCTTACTTTTCCTTTTGCATAAATCAATGTAAGATGCGAGTGTTTCACCTCAACTATTTCGTTAAAGGCACATTCAGAATACAAATCAAACTTTGATAGCTCGTTGTTTTTCAACTTTTAAGACGTATTTGTCTCGTTTAGGTTGTCAGTGTCAGAGAGAATCTTAAGAAATGTCGACAGAAATGCAGCATATCGAACGGTCGTCACATGCTTGACTGATTGCATGGCCCGCTTGCTTACCTTCGCAGGTGAACCGTAAACCAATAAAATACCGAAACATTGAGCAAATACATCAGCGTCAACGAGCACTTCCGTTTCTCGACACACGTCTTGACCGGGTTTTTTTTTTTTTTGAGTGCAATAGGTGAACGGGAAAAGTGCATTCGGACTGGACGCGCGTGGTCGTTTGGTCAGACTCCACACAATCAAACGGATGGATGGAAAGGTTGGCTCCAGTACCCTCTATGTTGCAACATTTCGTTCACGTGGTGTTCCTTTTTTTGCGTATTTTGTTTTCCCATTCCCGGAACGCTTTTCCGTGCACTTTGTAGCGAGAGAAACCTTTCGACCATGGCACTGCTCGGTCGATCCTGGTCGAAGAAGTGTATGAAGTCATGGTCCAATCATCGTCATCATCGTCCCAACATTTTCCCACCCCCCCCAGGACGAGGCCTAGGTGGCACCTTTTACCTTCAGCCTGCAGCCGGACTACAAACGGGCCCCGAGGGAAAGCGAACACGGGGTCACCGCCAATCCCCGGGAAACAGCTTCCCATTCCATCTGCTGTAGCGTGTAGCAAGGTTCGATTTCGGTAAACAGATCACGTACTTTTGGGCTGCTTTTCCCATTCGCTGCTGCTGTTTTTTTTCCACCCGTCTTCTTTGTGCTATCGACCGACGATTCGTATTTGGTGTGTGTTTTATGTGGCCCCGGGTCGCTCCGGGGTCGCTACGATCGTGGTCTATCATCGATTCTCATTTCGCATTTCCCTCCTGTGTGTGACAGGATTTTCCACACCTTCATGTCCTTCAAAGCGGGAGGGTGGGCTTCAGTTCCGGGTGGTGGTGGATTTCATGCTCTTAATTTGGAATTCCGAACGAGGCAGGCTCGCCGATGGCCACCGAACAATCAAGTGGAGTGACCAGAGGGGGATGGAAAAAAAAGGAGCTGGACACGGATGAGAGTCCCAACGCTGAAACTGTAGAGCAGAGAAAAAAAAAACGGCACGACGAACCCTGCGCATCAACCAGAAGTCTCTCGGGAAAAACCTATCGCCCGCGTTCGATCACCCACCCCCCTTTGGGTGCTCCATTTTGTTCGACCAGCACTTCGGAGGCTCGGTTTCGAACTTTTTCACCCTCGCAGCCAATCATGCTCATTATCGTCAATCGAAGTGATTGCTAGATCGAAATCAGTACCCGCAACCCGGAGGAGGGTGGATTTCCCGGGTGCCGGGGGTGTGCAAACTCCCCCTCCAGGATCCGGGCCGTCGGTTTGAAAACTTATGCCAGCAAAGCTTCGGAAGCGCGAAGGTTGGGAGGCGTGCAAATACACGCGGACGCCATTGTTTTCGCAGCTGACCTCAAACAAATGAACGCACGCGGCTGGAAAATCGGCCTCCTCTTTGAGGGTGGTGGGTGGAAGGTGGGTGAATTCGAGAGGAAGCGCTCCTCGAAACGCTACACCGCCAGAGTGATGGACTGGATGACTATGCAGTGGATTTATTGATTAGTAGCAGAAGTTTGTTGCCGCAGTTTTCCGCAATTCGCCGAGGCGACGTTCAGCGTCGTTCGGTGTCGCGCATGAAGCGTTGGCGGGTGGAGGAATGTGGAGGAGAATGTAGGGCGAGCCCGGAACGTGCGGACAGTTCATTAAGGATGGAAGTCTGTTAAACTTCGCTACACTCGTGTCGTCGTCGTCGTTGTTGTCACCGGAGCGGATGGGCGCAAACAGCGAAGGGGATTTTAAGTGCACTTGCACTAGGGGAATTTGCCTAATCAATAAACAAATTTCCACTAAGCACCTGCTGCCAGGCGGCTTGGCAATGCGAGGCAGCGACAAGTGGATGGTGAGCCGTAGGAATTTACGCGAGCATTTGAGCTACTCCATGCTCCTCCTCCGGGAAGATGACCCCAGCTGGCCGGCCAGAGTTTCTGGGTGAACATTTTCCACCCCGGGCTCGAGGTTGGTCAAGGGTCACATTCCTCCGAGAGGATTCGAAGAGGTCGTAGGATGCTGCTCTCCACTTCACTACGGTCAAGCGAGTGGAGTTTCAACTGTTTGTGATTTTGGTGGTCAGTGGAGTGGGCGTTGGAATCCCAAAACTGCTCAGGGAAATTTTGCATTTGGAAATCGAATAGAGTGAGCTGAATGGCGTGGAGTTTTGTCATTGAACTGATTTTGTTGGACAAGGATTTCCCACGGTACCTGGTTGAGTTTTCGGAAGCATGTGACTAGTAGCTTTGCTCAGAAATACCTATATGGAAATAATCAACTGAGTTTTTAAAATAAAATAAATAAAATAAATCAATGAAATATTTTCCCATAAACCAATTGCCATAGTTTAAGAAATTTTCATTTATGTTTGAGTTTTGCCTCAATAAAACTCAATATTATTTACCACTAATATATATGTAGTTTATGTTTGTGACATATGAATCTTTAGGCATGATTCATTTATATAAATCTTTGGGCGTGATTCATTTATATGAATCTTTCACCCAAGATTCATTCAGATTAACTCACGAATCTTTGGAGATTAGCATCTTTCGAAATCATGATGAATATTTCATGAATCTTTCACGAATCTTTATGATTCTTGCTTTCGCGTGGATTAAACGACAAAAAAAAAGTGTCGCTCTTCCCATGTTTTGGTTTTTACTTTTCTGTTCTTTTAACATCAATGAATCTCTCATTCAAAGATTCATGAGTATCGAATACGAAGCAAAGAATTATGCAGATTCATGAAAAGGAACAGGAATTACATAACGCTATTTTAAACTAATCAAATCAAATCAATGCATGGACAAGTATTTCTAAAATTATTTGAATGCATCAATCAATGATAACAAAACACTAGTAATGAATTTTTTAAACTGACAATGTGTCAAATAATATAAAGCAAACGTAGCCATTAGTGCATACAGTACAAAACAGTTGCATATTATTTTTGATTCGTTTTTTAAATGCCCTTTCATATTAAACCGCCAGTATCAAGTAAAACCTCTTGTTAAATAACTAAAAACTTAATTAAACATAGTTATTTGTTTATAAAATCTAAGAACTCGAGCAACTTAAAAATAAATAACATTCAGGAATAAAAGGAAACATAAAGTAACATAATATAAAAAGTAAAAAAAACCTGCCCAAAAGCTACTTATTTTTGTTATTTTTAAGATCATTGAGCTGCACATGAGCATTATTTAAAGTTATAAATTCTACTCGAGGTAAGGACAAGAGAAACCATCCACCTCTTCTTTTTTCTATGATAAAACTTGTTAATATGATAAGCATATTTCCCAAGGAGATTAGGCGAATTTCCATCACATTCCGTTGTGATAATTGGTGCGTGTGCAAATTATGCCATGGTTATCCTTCACAAAAACAGCCACTATAAACAAGTTGTTCAGCACACCGGATCGATGTCCCATCGAGATTGCTGGCTATCCAAACAACTTGCACCGGCCTGGCACTGGACGACGAGCCGGACCATACTAATCACAACAAGGCACTAGCTTGACGAAGAGTAGTAACCACACGCATCGGATGGCCGTTACGAGGTGCCAATATTGGTCCAGTTGAAACAACAATCTCATTTCGCGATAAGTCGTTTCCGAGAAGGCCGTTGAACGAAGCTCTTTGTTGTTGTAAGGATTAAAACTCCCTCCTCTTCTTCACCGGCACCCGGCAACTGCTTTGCGCTTTTCGTATAGTCAAAGGTTTAACGGATTTCCTAAAAGATCGGATTAGGAGTGATTCGCCTGCCAGAGCCCTGGGCTTGGTTAGCTGACTGGGGTGTAAAGAAGAATGTCAACCCGTAAAACCTTCCTTTTATCTTCCGCTGACGTTTGGACGAACCGAGATCTGGCTTCCCCGAGAACCGGTTTGGTGGAAAATGGAAAGAAAACACACACCTTTCGGCACACGCGAACGTTCGTTCGTCTTTGTATCGTTGCAGCTACCGGCGAGTTTTTCGTTCACGTGGAAAACAGGCTCAATGAAGGTGTACGGCTTTTCGGTTACGCATGCCACGAAAACTCTTCGCCATCGTTCAGTGACAGCATTGAGGAAAACCGAGTGTCGGCGACGATGGAAACGTGAGTTTTCCGCAATGACAACCCACGGTACGGCGCTCACGCTTGGAAGCAGCTGATACTGATATAACTGTCACCCTTGCGTCGTCCTGGGCTTAACAGCGGAATTCGCTTCTGTCTCAAAAAAAGGAAACACATTCCAAGCGGCGAAAGAAAGGCCTCCGCTCTGTTGCATGTACGCCGTACGCTGAAAAATTAATTTTCCACATTGATTCTGAATGCTTAATCCGACTTTCGCACCTCATGTTATTCAATTTTCAGTTTTAATAGAATAATCAACCACCGCGATCCAACCCACCGACCCTATGTGTTCCTCCCCAACTTGCCCTCGTAGAAGTACGTGCAAAGAGGGTTTGTATTTTAAGCCTCAATCAACCTCAACCGTGCGACGCTTAGATTGCATTTTCGCTCCGGGAAAGCGGAGCGAAGTGACGTTCCAAACGTTTAAAGATGAGGCAGCCTAAAACGGCGTTTGAGATGAGATTTTTCCACTCAGTGAAACTCATCCCGGTGCGATGAAATTATGACAAACACGAGGGAAAGAGAAAGATGTAAATATTGTGGTAAGGTTTTCCCGGAGTGTCTGTTTCATGAAAAGTACGGCGGGCAATTTGTCCCAAAACCGGCCGGAAATGGAAAAACCATCCGTCAGCAGTTTCGGTCACCATCATGATGTCGTTGAAACGCTTCGGAGCTCTTTAACCCCGTATCCTCTCTCGGTTTCTGATTTTCACGGGAATTATTTTTCCCCAACAAAAGGAAAACATCACACGTAGGCCCCCAAAATTAAACACTGTTCCACTACTGCCTATCTCTTGTTTTACTTCACTTACCCCCGTTGGAACCTTCGGGGATGAGGAGGGAGATGAGCGCCAGTTTTCACTCGAGGAAAAGTTTATTAAATTAAATTATATTAAATTAAACCGTACCTCCTGCCGAATTTCATCGTGTCCCCTTCCTCGAGAGAGAGAGAGAGATACACGAATTTCCAGCGGCAAACTGGTTACGGTTTTAAACAACCAATCCTTCCAGCCCTACTTTCCTCATAACTGGTGGTATTTTTATCAACCCTCAGTTTGGTGGAGCGAGATAAAGGGACCAGTGTGTCCCTTTCGGAAAAAAGGATACACCGGCTTGTGAAGTTGGGGAAAGCGGCACTCCGAATAACGATGAAATTAAATGTTAAATTTAAAACATTTAAACATTCAGCTTCGGGGGTTTCCTATCCTCCATTGTGTTCTCCTCTCCGTAGGTGAGAAAGACATTTCCCTAGCATTTGCTTTAAAAATCTCGGGGTTGACTTTAATTTTTATACTCCCCAGAAAAGTCACACACACAATCCCTCGAAAATCCTTGAAAAAACGGTGATAGGAGCTTAGAACAATGACCGATGAAATTGTTTCAGATTTCTCTGGCCCCAAAAACTATCTCCAGCTACCCATAAAAACCAATGTGGGCAAAACAATGAGAAAGCCACAGGCGGGCCGGAAAAATCTCCAAACCAAATTTCGGATATTTAGGAAGAGGATTAGTTTGTACTTATTAGTTGTCGGTTGGAGCCCACTCTCTCGCTAACTTTTTGTCCCCATTAAACATTGCCGGTGGGTGGTGGACGGACACTTTTGGTTTGGGGTTTTCCACTCGCAAAATGCAGGATAAGTCTTATCGCCCCATTTTCGGTGATCATATTTTAAGACCTATTTTAATTAAAACTCCCTTTAGTTTGAAATAAATTCAATAACAGTGCTATTATCAGTGGCGTGATTTTTTTTGTCACGTTCCTGCGCCCCTTTTTCCTTGCAGGAGTAGAGAATTTTCCTTGGATTTCCAGGCAAAATGGCTATGATAAAAAACAGGCACAAAATAAGTACCAGAAAAGTAAACGACTCTGATTCGCAGTGCCATTATATTCATTGTACAACTTCTTTCCCAACCAACACCTTCCAACTCATTCCCGGAACAGCCTTTTTCCACATGTTTGCTGTAAATGTGTGCGCTTTTCGGTTTACCGTTTTGTAAATTTGCCAACGACGTCCTTCACACTTCACGCCGCCCGGAATAGTTCGGCTGAATACAGGAACCATACGGTTGTACAACTCATATTAACATATTACAAACATTGCGTCGGTTTTCCCCCTTTCCAGCGCAGGGGAAGGAAAGAAAACGGCACGCCACCCGTACTTCGTGAACCCGGGCGTGGGGATGGATTGGAAAATTGAAATGAAACTGCAGCAGAAGCGGCTGAAAATGCGCCAAATACACGAAGGTTCGTCTACGCGTCCACCATTCCAACCGGTTTCGCCATTTTCAATCTGCCCTGCTACGGAACGCTGAAAGGTGGCCAGACACGTCGTCGTCGTGTGCTTAGAACATTCCAACGCGCTGGAGCAACACCTCGCTGTGGGTTGGGATTTTTTTCCGGGAGGACGCGTTCCGTTTCCGTTACAGAGATTTTCACAAATTCGCACATCCCCCCCCGGGTTGGGTTTTGGAGTTGGGTGCGCTTGTCGTCCTCCAAACCCCGGCAGCCGTCGGGACACGTTCTCGGTCGAGGTTTTGGTGTTAACTTTTCCTCCCCCTTTGTGTCCACAATCCTCTCCACGCAGTTCCCTCCCTCAGTATCGAATCTCAATTGGATGGAAACGCGAAAGGATTGGGAGAGGAGTGGATTGAGTGTTTTTTTTTACACTTCGATTGCGGTTTGCCTCCGCTCGAGATGGTTTTCGGAAATTTCGGAAACGGTTCGCGTCTGCTCAACCATAGTTTCCAACGACCGTCTCATTCCCTTTGATCCTCTTACGGTGTGTTGTGGAACGACACTTTCGCTACATTGTTGAAGCCGAGCTTTGCGTGGGCACTTGGTGACAGTTTGAGAAATCGGAGCGGATCGTGGAAGGGGGAAAAGTGCTGGTGATCGAGCTGTGAATCGTTCGATTTGAACACCTCGTCAGCTCTTGGCGAAAGAGAAGTTTCATCAAACGATTAGTTCCAAGGCGTTGCGTGGGGATTATCTCTGTTTTTTGTGACGAAAGTAATTAACAGAAGCTTAAAAGAGGATTCATTTCGACATCGATCTTTCATTAAGCCACAGGGTGGTAAGAAACGGTTTTTAATACGGATAGTAATGATACTTTTTTTATTAATTAATTTGTCATATCCAGACATAAAGGCTTGTAGTTGATTTATTGATTTTAATTCCGTTTTCTATTAATTTCTAAATGGTTCAAAAAGTTCATCGGTCAATTAATTTGGTTCTAAGTCAATTTTATGAGTATTTTATAAAAAGGAACAGCCTTCAATTGGTTGTAGCCAAGCCGGTTATGTTTGTGAATCTCATTAAAAACTAATCCTCCATATTAATGTTGGCAAATAAGTGTCCGTTGCCAACGGCTTCCCTACCCCCTCTCGAAACAGCGCCTTCCTGAATGTTGTGTGCAATTTTATTGGTCCTATCACTAAATAGTTTTTAACTTCAACACTCACTTGAAGGCTGAAGTTGATTTTGGGTACGTGTTTTCCTTCAAACGCATGTCAGTTGGTCGATTTACCCTACACGAGTGAGCGAGAAGCAGAAGACATGGAGGAAGAAACAAGAAAACAATAATAAAAGGATGTATGCGAAGAGCTCACTAATTCCCATCCTATCGCTCTAATTATTCTGCCCGATTCGCTAGAGTTTCCACGGGGAGGATGGAGGTTGAACCGGGACCAACAATGTGACCGGCGGGTTGAATAAAAAGAGGAAAAGAACGCCTCACAACAGCACGACTCACCCCTCGGGTTTTGCAACTGGTCTGGCACATCCTTGTTTTCATCCCGGGGAAGGAAAGTTCTCGCTACCCAAATCGAGTGACGAGACAACTGGTAACATATTTGATGCAGTTTCCATTCCGTTTGGTAGATTAAAAACTAGAAAGAATCGTCTCGGTGGTGCGAGGTATTTCCGCAACCCTAATTCACAACCCTCTTTCACCAAAAAAATCGACAATTGAGGACGAAGATTCTCATTCTGTAGCGCAAATCGGATCGAAGCCGAAGAAGCTACGACACTAACGAGACCGAAAGCAGCAAAGCGCACCACGCTCTGAAGGGGTTTTTCGGTGTTTGCAGACCTTGGAATGGGTGGTAGAACAAGGGAGGGAGCAAAGTAAAAAAGGGTGTCGTACCAAGGGGTCTGTTATTACAGCAGTGAGGATTTATTTTATTACAACTGACGTTTCATTCGAAAACTATTTACCCATGTTGGGGTTGCGTTTTTACTCTTTTTTTTACCTTGTCCTAAGCGACGATTGCCAATTGCGTGTTAGAGGAAGTGAATCTTCAATGGTGGAAGAAGTGAAATGGTTCATCGAGATGAAATCTGGATCAAGGAAATTGGAAGTGTGATGCAGATTGGTAGGGTTGTTTTTCTTCAATTGTATTAACGCAACCGAAAACGGTCACAAAGGAAGATCTTATAACAGTTGGCAGCGTTTCACCGGTGCTCTATGCGTTTGTCTATTTGCTAACTGATAGTACTTTAAGCCATAGATCATTCTCTTCACCTTTCGAAAGACAAACAATTGTGTCTATTCCTCCATTTCTTACAACGAATAATAAAGCCGCTCAAGATGATACCGTTAATCTTTCGTTCTATTCATTAGAACGTGAAAGGGATTAAGCTCCGGTCGGGAAAACAAGCGCCAATTGTAGCGAACGTTCTTATCGCCACACCAGACACAGGTCTGCCCTTCGTGTTCTGATGAGAAATGAGGACGATCTTAAGGATTGTAACCTTTTCTGAGCACATGTACCCCAGGTTGGCAAGAGAATGGAGACGATGAAAACAAAGATGGAGCAAAAGTTGCCCAGGAAAGGAATAAATTTATACAGAATGTTGTTTAAAACGAGTGTATTTAATTAAAAATATAAATAGTAAATAATGATACTTCAAATACTAAACACATTCAGGACGAGAGGGGTTTACAATCAAAACCCAATCCAATCCAGAAATCCGCTTTGCAGCTTAATTTCATTAACGGCTTGTTTGAAAGTCAAATGACTTGCGATATTGCGTTGCGCGTTAGACAACGAACCCCATCTAAGTCACCCTCGTTGTGCAAATTAATTTAAGAAATGCTTAACTTCAGACGGTGCAATTTACATGCAACCGCTTCATGAAACTCCAATCACGAAGCCTTGGAAAGATGGTAGCAAGCAGCTCGTTTGTAGGTGCGATTTGTGGCACCACTTCAAACCCAACGGAATCTTACCGAATGGCGTTCGAGAATGGGAAGAGGGGGAATGCGGGGGGGATGGACAAAAAAGCAACAACCATAAATAAGCACATACACGTATCCGCATTCGCCATTCCAAAAACCCTCAAAGGCAAACCCAAAGGGGCAAGAGCGGTTGCTGCTGGGAAAACAATGGAAAATGATGTCGTCGTCGTCGTCGCCGTCGCCTTCCTTCACAGACCAGAAACAAGTGTCCGAATGGTTTATATCTTAAGAAAACGACACCACAGACTGCCGGGTGGGGAAGATAATTCTTAAGTTTTTCATAGCCCTCCTCCACCCTCCCGGGTGGGTGGCGGAAGGATTGCGGAAAAACGGCGCCCTCTAAACAAAGGCGGGGAAAGCAAGGTGGTGGTTCGTCCTGTGTTTGCTGATTGCAGTGCGACTTTCCGCAGTCTCTAGACACGGGTGCACACACACACACACACACATTGTGCTTAGGTTTTCATGGCCTTTGTTTTATGTTTTTTATGTGTACATGTTGCAGTTATGCTGCCGATGCTCGTTCGAGATATAGAACCTTCGGGTTGGAGGAATGTAGGAACACACCGGAAGGCAAGGGTTCGGTGTTGTTTGGGTTTATAATGTGTTTTATTAGTATGTCGAGGTGAGACATGGCAAAACCTCGTTTGCAAGAGTGTAGGGAAGGGCAAGCAAAAACACAAGACAAAATGTAATGAAGTGAGCCAAGAAAAGGAGGGCATGTGAGACTCACTGATAATACGTTTGGCAGGGCCTTCCTCTCCAAACGGTACCGGTTCACTTTTTCCGCCAGACAATTGTTCGGCCCTGAAAGGTGTAAGCGAAAGTCTCCAAGGAGTTGTTCCATTCGGTACGACTTTATAAGATTTGTTTGAACGGACGAAAAAAAAACGGAGTAATAAAACAACCTCGCTTTAAGCAATGACTGTCGCAATGTAGCGGAGACATTCCCAGGGGTTGGGTAATTAATCATTTCGATAAAGCACACCAAACACCTACCCTCTCCACCATTTTGTCGATTTTCTCCCAGTAAACACTCAAGCGACGAAGGGAAAACCCAATTGTAACAAAGGGTTGAAGGATAGATTTGACATTTTTTTCCCTTTACATCTTACTTGATAAAAAGAAATTAATTTCTACCATTGTCACCAACCCGGAGCGGACCCCGGGGAGAAATGGCACAAATGTCTTCATATTTGCCCGGTCCGGTAACGGGAAGGAGGGGGCAAACGACCTTTGTGCTTATCAACAATCAGCGTCGACAAACGGGTTTTGAACGAACGAAAAACCGAGCGACCGGAGGATGACTAAGTGGTGATAATTAAGCAGCCCTGGACGGGAGAAATCTTTTCCCGTCAGTTGTAAAATCACAATTGACACGTAATTGCTACCTGTTAACGAATAAAATTGTTGTAATGGTAGAAACGGCACCCTTTAGATTGTTTCCTCTCGGCTTTTTAGCCTGACAATTAAAATGAAAAATGGATAAGAAAAGAAATTGAGAATTTTTTCTCTCTACCGGAACACACACACACAACAAAAGTCAGCAATCGAAGGAAAAACTTGTTCAATTTCTCCTTTCTAATTGGCCATTGGTTCTGTGCTCTCGACACTGCTCCGGGCCGGGAGGTTTTCCCAGATTAAAAGAAACATGTCACCACTAATGACTTTCCGAAGCCACATGTCGCCTATAAATTGTGAAAGATTAAGCAACACACTTTTTCGGTATCGGTGACGATTTCTGGCCCTCTCCAGTGCCGAGGAAATAGTGGTAGTCCCATTTGCGGATCACATTTCATTCTGACGGCTAAGACTTCCCAATTAACTTCCCGCTGGAAGTCAGCGAGCGAGAGAAAGATTTTTCCTTGCACCCGATCCCCGGTTTCGTGACTTTCACCACGCCATTATCTCGCACGAAAGGACAATGGAGAGGATAAAAATTGTCACCCACGGCTTCCGAGGGGATCAAATATTTCGATCGTTAGCGAGAAACCGGCTACTGCCGTCCGTTGGTAAGCGGGAGAATCACTGACACAACTGTCACCTACACAGGAACCCTCTTGACACGCTTGGGGTCCGGAAAATCCTCTTCCGTTTTGACACCCTTTGAAAACGAGCCTTTCGGTTTCATATGTGTGGTGAAATTGTATTCTTTTCCAAAAGCCTACTGCAAGGGTGAGGACATTCGATATGTGCGAACACGCGCGAAGATCGATGGTTTAATGAGGGCCGATAATGGTTCAATTTGGGTCCTTGGAGGGTGATTTTATTCAACATCCCAAAGGCGAAAAGATAAGAGAAGAATGTGAAGCGAATTATTACGGAAAGAAACCAAATGGCTTCAAAATAGTAAATTCTAGTGATTTTGATTACCTTTTAAAATGGAAAATATTTGTATTTGTGTTTCAAACAAGTCGAGACGTTTTGCAACGAAATCATTCCCACTAATCAACGTGAGAACGCGATTAATGCAGTTAGACTTTTCAAGCACGGTCCTCAAAAAAGTCTGCGCTGAAAAGCTGAGTGGGCTGAAAAGCGAGAAAACTTCTGTTGCGGGCCTTGATTTATTCTCCACTCCTCGGCGAAGCGGCTGCACGGAATCCGTTGACGATGGAGTATCATACTTCAGCGTCCATTAACAAGATGAAAATTTGCATTTCCCAAGGCCCGTTACCGTTCGGTTTAGGTTTTTCTCCAAAAGTTTTCCTTCGCCCGAACGTTTCTACGAACGTCCAGCCGTTGGGAGCCATCGAAAGATGGAAAAGTAAATATTTGCACGCCAAATTCGCTTCCCCGGCGAGGGAAACCATCGTCGTCGTTCGACCGTCGGACTCGAGCCGCAACGTAGACGAACACGAACAGGCATACAATCACAAGAAATGGCCACTTTAGGCCACTAACTGTTGAGTGAAATTTTCAGCAAAACTAACAATTATGATTTGTGCCGTCGTCGTCAGCGAGCACGAGAAGTCTTCCGGCATCGCCGGTCGCCCTTCTGCGGCGCACGACCTCACGGAAGTGTGGCATATTGCAATCGGACTGATTGAATCTCATCAACGATAACGATGGCCGCATTATCGGGAGCCGTTCGGTGAAGATTTTCCCCCAAACCCAAACGTCTAACATTAGCCAAAGCGGCAAGCGAGTGGGAAACTCTCGCCGGAATTGTTTTAAATCGGATCGGTAAAATCGGCGCGCTATCGGGGCCCGATATCTCTAATCGCGACCGGCTGCCCGGGTAATAAGGGCTAAGAGGATTTGTGCTAGTTTTTCAATTTTCCCGAAGCACACGACCGGCGTTACGAGTTGCGCCGTGCCCGGAAGCGGAAGCCGAAGGGACGAAAGCCCTTAGTGACGTCAAGTACGACACGTGCCTTACGCTGGCCAAGACATACGTTAAGGGCTGGTATTTGATTCTCTCCGGCCGACTTTTGATTGCGAGATGCTTGAGTTCCTTTTTGATTCGTGTGTTATGCAGTGCTAACGAGAAGTGCGTTCAAAAGTATTGGCTTACTTATTTCCAGCAATGCCAAGGCATTCAAAATGTGAACTTACAGCTTCTTATGAACATAAAGAGTTATCTTCATATTTTCAATGGTTATCATTAATTGAAATTGGTTGTTAAATTTTAATTTATCCATTAGAACAGAGGTCGGCCCGTGAACTGATTTTATCCGGCCCGTTATAAAATGTCAGTGCTTCATACACAAATCCCAACTCAATTCTTAGCGGTTTGTCAGGTTTTTTTTTTAAACCAAAATGAAGATTAAAATTGTTCAACGAGTACTTTTTGCAAGATTTTTTCTATCATATTTGTCTTGTTGATCGTTAAAAAAATTTGCTAGCGTCGTGAGTTTCGTCAGACATTCGACTTCAATAACTCGTTCACTTTGCATCCAAATGAGCTACATTCAAGAATTGCAATTTTGTATACCCATTAAGAACTAAAATAAGGATAACAATATTAAAAGCTTATCAAAGTTGATCTATTTTTGTTACCCAGCGAGTATGCCAATTTCTAAGATATTTGACAATAATTTGTGTGCAGGATTAATTTCAAGTACAATTTGAAAAGCGGTTTGAATGAAAATGTTTAAAAATAATTATTGATAAAATTTCAATTTTGTTTCGGTTTCTCTTTAACCGTCTGGCCCTTTGTGGAAATCGTGTGCCGACCTCTGCATTAGAAGATTGAGTAACATACATAAAAACACAAGAATGATGTAACCTAATAGCTCGAACTTAAAATTGCGTAACGGTTTTATATCATATAATGCTCTGTGGATTTGAAATTAACATCATTCCGCCACATGCATGTTGATAAAATCAAAACAGTTCTAACAAAAAAAGTCACCGAACAAAACGAGATTGAATACTTTACCGAAACGGGCAACAACGTCCTTGCGACGAACGTGCTGTGCGAATTGCAACATGTGTCCTGTGGCGTTGCAAATCCTTCTGCTAAATCCCCGCAGCCTGAAACCGGTGTGAAAAACGAAGTGAGGGGTTTGCGAAAGGAAGGGCCCAGCTACGTGCGACCATTACCATCCTGTCAACGCCGATGCGAGTGGCGTCATAATTGCCATGGGTCAAAACCAGCAGACAAAGAATGAGAAAGTTCGCACCGGACGACGGGGCCCCCGAGTGTGCAGGAAGTGTCATCGTAGAGCCCGAAATGGAAATGAACACAAAGTCAGTGTGCACGGGTTGATGGATTAAATGCCACTTCGCGTCAGCGAGAAGCGAAATCGGATGCTTCGGGAGAGAAATTTATGTAAAATTATGTGTGAAAAATAGTTATCTCTTTTTGCAGAATATTTTATAGTCTTCCTTTCGAAGTTTCTGCGATATTCCGTACTATTGTTTCCTACTATTTCCGTAGAAGTTTGCAGTTTGAGATATTATTTCTTTCTATAACTGTTTTTTTTTCTCTTTATCGTCTTACTAACTCCATGGGTGACTGTAATAGTCTACAACAGCCCAATTAACACGTTGATTGCCATGGCTATCATTTTTACTAGCCAGCTGTCATTAGCTTGAAAAAGTTTTTGTCACAGAAATAAATGAAAATGCTACATAAAAATTATGGTGATATTTATAAGTGTTTGGGAAGCTAAGTCTTTGCTAACCCTTCAAAAACCGTCGGATTAATAAATGTTATAAACACATTTTATTAAAAAAAATTGTACTAAAAAAGTGTGCTACAAACGCTTGGCAGTCCACGTGTTAACTGGTAAAGTAAAGTACTTTTATCAAAGTAAGATAGAGTAATTTTCGAAGCGCAATTTTTGGGAGTTTTTAATTTTTGTATTTTGAAAATCTTTGGTTCAATAAATTTTGTAACCAAACTTTCATAAAAATGATTGTACTAAAAACATGTACTACAAAACTGAATCTAGCATCAACCCTCTTTGAAGTTGCTCGTTTCAAATTTTCAAAAATTGAGTAAGCATATAATGCATTCTTGGCATCATAGCTTATCTAACATATTCTGTTCAAATAAAAAAAGCTATTTATGGGCTTTACTTTTTTTCGGAAAAGCAAATTGTCTTCACCCAATAAAGCGGATAATCGTTTGTGGTGTCGTGGTGCTATCATTATCAAATCTTCTTCCAATCCCACCTACGAGGCTTTTAAACGGGTGATTGACTTTCACAAAATATGCAGAGGATATTCTCCCACCGCCATGTGCAAACCTGGATGAGACCGCAATTGCTTATCAATTCTGCAGATCCAAACATTAGCTTTCTAGTCTCTCGTTTTAAATTGGGATCCTTGAACGGTATGCTGAAGTCGGCAGCAATCATAGTCGCAGATATTTGCCGAGTCGCCGTCATCCACCGCGAGGGGCAAAACAATCAACGTGTGCGCTCGATTTGTGTCACATTTAAATTTGCTTCCATCAAACGTTCGGTTCGGTGTGGAGGCAAATCTCATTTCGTGGAGATGAAGGAAAGTGAGATGAATAAAAAACGACACCCACAGGAATATGCAAAGAAGCCGGGCTCCAGTGGCGAAGGGGAATTTACTGATTTGCTTGCAAAAATCTTATTCAAATTTTACGATCGTATTTTGTTTGCACTTTGACGGTTGACGCGGTTGACGTTGCTTATTGCGTGCGCAACGATATGTGTACCGAGTTTTCAAATACGCTCCCTCACTTTTCTCCCTCACAAAGACAGAAGAAAACTGAACGGATCACCTGTAACAAAAAAAGGAAAGAAAAGCGGCAATCTTCAGCAAAGTTGGAGATGCAAAATAAAATCAATCAAATCAATTCACACTTCCAGCTCTCACACATGCTTATTCCACTGGCGTACCGATAATGAAGGGGGTTCGTGAGATTTGTGAAAGACCCTTTTACGCAAATTCGCAAGAAGATTCGGAAACAACAGAAAATCGTTTCGAACGTGGGGGGTTTTGTCACATTCTGCAACGCATTGGCGAAAAAAGGAGGAGAAGACAAACCAGCTGCCAGTCAGTCAGATTTTCGTCAACAAAAATTGGTTTCAATTGCGGGTTCTGGGCGCAATCCAGCGGGTTTTCGGGGGAACAGTGCCACCTGGATAATGCGCTCTTCTTTTTTTGCAGGGATGAGGGAAAACAGTGGCACGCCCAACCGGAAGGGGTTTCGCTGGGAAAACGAAATCCTTCTTAACGTCAATTTCACCTGTCACTCGCACACGGTGCACTCACGGAGATCTTCTGCTTTGGTGAGAGCAGAAAAAAGTAGTCTAAATCCAAATGTTGGGTGAATCCTTACCACTCGGGAGGAGGAAATTTGTATAATTTTGCATACACTATAGCCACGGTGCGCGTAGTCTTTTCCTGGAGAATTCCCGCGGGACCTGCACCCTGGTGGATGGAGCTGCTAAACCTAAACCGGAAGTACTTCGCGGAACGTGAAAGTATGGAATCGAAATAGACGCGAATGGCTGAGGGTGCACAAAAGCAAACTGTATTCTGCAAAATCATTTACCACTCCATGCGTTTCAAGCGTTGGATCCCGTTCCCTCCATCCAGGTGACACTACCAACACCTCTAAGGGGTGGTAGAGAAGGTAAAAAAAACAGCAAGCTTTCATATAGGACCGGCATGAAAACAAACATAAATATTTCATGAAGACTAATCTCATTGAAATTCAGCGTGTTATGGCAGCAGTTACGCGCGATGGTTTGAAGAAGGATAACAAAACAAAAAAATGGCGACAGGAGTTTACGGTCGGAAAAAAATGGGAAAGAAAAAAAAAAAGATTTAACGTTAACGTAATGCCCCGGTGTAAAATGGGGTTAGGTGCAGACTCCAAGCCCATCTCCAGTTAGGCACACAAACACACCCACCTTCCTGGCCATATTTGTTTGACATAGTAGTGGAAAGAGAATACGAAAGCTTTACCGATGGTGTACGCAAGAATGCGTTTAAAATTGAGTGTGAAATAGACATTTCCCGTTCCACAAAATTCCCTTTCGTCAGAATGTCCCCGAGGTGGATAAAGATTTTCTCCGCTCACTCGAATGATAAAAAAAAAAAGGTAAATGGTTTTGAGCCATCCGTTTACAGCTCTTTATCAAAATTTCGTATGACTTCGATGGTGACAGTCGATATCCGACTGTTTTGCGCGCACGAAACGCGTACGGTTGTGTGTTGGAAAAACAAATTAAGTAGGACTGGTATGTCGGTCCCTGACAGGCACCTCGTTCCAATTTTTTGGAGGTGCTTGTGCTGTCATAAAACACAACGGCGAAAATATATATATGAGCGCACATGGCACGTGCGAGTTTGGCTGGTTCATTGGCTGATCCGTTGCCTTTTGTGGGCTTATGATTAAAATCGTAAATATTGTCGGGCAACAAAAAAAAACAACAAGATGTGACACTTAATCGTGTCAATAAAATGTGAGGATGAAAAACTGATCCTCTCCTTTAAATACGGTGGAACTCCATCACCACCAGCTCTCAGTGAGTTTTGCGTTGAAACCACTTTAAAATGAATTCTCTAAAATCTAAAATTTACACAAGCACGTCAGTTAAAGAAGGCGTTAGATTTATATGAAGTTTCGTACATTACTGAAATTGATGTCCGCCAAATCATAGCAGTCCCTTTTGTGGTATTATCCTATAGTTTTTAATAAACTTTGACTCGTTTCAAATGAAATGTTCAAACTTTCTACTTGTATATTTTAGAACTTTTGCTTATGTTTCAGTACGTACTTTAAATTTAAGAAATTAATTCCAAAAATTATTTCCACTTAACACATTAATTAAATATTTCTGCATTTTAAATAGTTTGTGCATGCCGATTTCCTCTCTTACGTTAGCTTCGCTTGATTTATATCTAAATTGAATGAAACTTCCTTCACGATGGGAAAACAGGCGAGGAAATTAAAAATTTATGAGACTGCTCAAAGATGTTCTTCGTGACCAATAACAAGACATGTGGCGAAACGTCCCAAATTCCATCCCTTAACCCCTTCCATGCATATTTTCCGTACACCCTTAGTTAAGATCGGTGTCAGCAATGTTGGTTAAATTTGCTATACGAAGCTAAACTACCGCGTCCTCCTGTTCAAAAATACCAAGGTGTTCTCAACAGCGATTTATGTGGAAAGAAGACGCGGCGTACGGAGGCGACATTTCACGCTCAATTCGATTTTCCACCATGAAGAAGGTGCCTCCTTTAAGCGGTGTTTGTTGTGCTTGCGAAGGAAAAAAGAAACTCAACCCGATGCTCCTTTTCCTCGGCACGGTACAGAGTTCACACTTTCTAATGAATTAAAATAATGCCCCACGACAAGGAGAGAACTTGGACGAAAGCGATTCAACGGTGCTCGTGTTTTCGTAGGCTTGAGCGTTGACTTTAGCGAGGGTTCGGGGTGATTTCACACCGTGGAAGTGTAAGGAATTTTATTGGCGCCCAAAACATAAATTCCAATAGTTGTTTTAGGCGGCTCGTGGGGTGTGGGCTTTACTTTTCGGTGGTCTGATGTAAAGTCCCAAGTGACGCGGTTTCTCCTACACAACTCGTCGGTTTGTTCCGATAGCTGGGGGATGGCAATAAATAATGTTAAATTAAATTCGCCATCCGTGAGCCCGGAAGGAAATAAATTTGTTCCTACTTGCGGCAGGTATTTGGCCGTAATATTGGAACGAGGTGACTTAGCGTGAGGTTTTCATTCAAATTCCATATGACAATTGATGGATAAAATTATGGTCGATATGGTGGATGGGGTTTGAACATTGTGCTCGCTCTCATACCTCCATTAGGGATTTTCCTTACTAATGGTTTGAAGTAATATTTAAATTAAAGATGAAGTATAATGGACATGGATTGGCAAAAGTAATGTCATTCTTTCTGCTTTTTCTTTTTCAAACATTGCACGATTCTCAATTTTAATTCACCGGAAAAAATATTCTATTTAAAAGCAACACAATAATTTACTCATAAATTTGGTTCATAGAAAATGATTTTCGATGAAAATCATTCTCTTGAAAAGTTATTGGTCGTTTCGCATGAAATTAAGCTTTAAAAATCAGACTTTTGGCGATGAAAATATATCAGTGAAATAACATTAAGGAAAATGGTGCTTCAATTTAAATTCGATTCTTTTTTTAAAATGTGTGGTTTTATCAGTATTGAAATTTTAAAAATTTGGAAACATAAAACTGAATGGTAAATGTTCGAATGAATTGCTGCTTGAGGCCCGTAGAACGCTTAATCCGCTTCTGCCAAAAGGTTGTTCGAGCGTGTTTCAGCTGAATCGTTTTGCGTTTTAAAGGAACCTTCATCCATTCCTTCAAATTTTCCCCGCATGTCGTCCATAATTTGTTTTGTCAGTGAGCATGAAATAACATATCATAACCTGCAGGTATCGTTATCTAACGATGATAAATATCGCTGGCAATAGATCGTTTCCCCGATACGATCGTACCGAGAATGTTATGCCTTGCCTATCTCCCTCTGCCTCGCTCCGTTCAAGCAGATGGTTCTGCATGTATTCGTTCAGTTTTATTGCCCACCAAACACCCCAATCGCCTATCGTAGAGAAAAGCATGTGAACGCGTGGTGCATTATTTTTATGCAAATTTCATCACCCATTCGTTAAATTATCCATGACCGTGCGTCTCTCTTTTCGGTCGGTTCGGTTTATCAGCAAACGGATTTCCCCGTCCTCTAAGGACGTAGAAAAAAGCTGTCCTATTTCGTTCAGAAGTTGCAGCATTTGTTTCCCCCTCTATCGCGTGCCCTTGATCACGCGTAACATGATCCGGATTTATTTTTACCAACCATTCGTCAAACCGTTCGGGGAGTTCGGGATTTCATTTCGCGCTGGACTGCCCTTGAAAAGGTGGAAAAATGAATGAAAAAAGAAAAAAAATGGAATCAAACCCCGCGACGGCTACCAAATGTTGGTCACTGCCAGGGACGACGGCGGGATTTAACAACATTATTTACAAACAACGTCTCATAAAAGATTTCAAAACATCAGCCGTCGGTTTTGTTATTTTGCGTCATTTTCTCCGTCGAGACTTTTTTTTGTCCCATTTTCACCACGGGAAAGGTAATCAGAGGACCCGCCAGGGGTTAGCTTTCGTTGTCCGAAACCGTCATCACCGCCAGCCCTCCGTATGGATTCTCGATGAAGGTTTATCGGATGAAAACTAGGGAACAAACACGCTCCTAAAGTAGCCGAAAGGCAAAAGGAAAACACCACGAACCACCATAATGAGCCAGACACGGCGGAAAATGTGAATTGAATTGTTACAAAAGGCGAAATGCGACTCGGTTCGCATACATGAAATGCACCCTGAAGTAATGTGTCAGTTTGCGACAGAAAAAGGCCTCCATTCCGGGGGCCGTTTTTCATTGGAAAGTGACAACTTTTCTTCGACCTGGTCGCGGGACCTTCCTGCCTGCCTGGCTGTCTGCTTGCCGGTCGGGTGCACAAGGATAATAATGGACGCTGGTGACACGCCAGGGGTTGACGCATGCCGGATGACGAGCAGGGAAAACGTCGTGAAAGTTGAACACGGGACAAAGACAATGTAATGACAAAGTGTGCGCTACCGTTTGCATCAACTGCAAATGCACTTTTCGGTGCACCCTGAGGGGAGATTACGTGCGAGAAGGTTTCAAGGGACAAACTGGCTGCCTTGCAGAATGTAACATTTCACACAAAACACAACACACCCGGAGGGGAGGAAATCAATGCACTGCGCCTCTGGAAACATACCGCATACCGGCGAGACAGAGGGTCCCAAATGGGAAACTATGTCACTCAAAAGGTGAGGGAAGGTACAAACAAAAAGGGAATCAAAACCCGCGCATCGATTTATCCGGGCAGAACAAAACGACATTTTACCCATAGTCGCACCACCGTTTCCTTGGGACCCTCTTCTCTTCCCTTTTTCACGCGTTCACCGTTTTCCGGAATGGTCCGTTATTTATGTCACAATTTTATCCGCAAAAGTACGGATCTAGGGGCGACAGCGAAACGCCAATGCCAAATCGAACCGAAAATTGCCCATTTATTGATGGAATGTTTTTACTGCGGCCCCTGACGGTTGGCAGGGGTCTTTCAGTGAATTTGCAGAGTTTACAACTTCGCCGGGGGCTTAACTGAACACAGTTTAACGGAAGCTGTTTTTTGTAATTGTTCTAGCGGACCCTATTTTAGGGAGAACAGAAATTCAGTGTTAAAAATGTGTGAACATCGTCGTTATTTTCTTTTCAATTTCTGTACCAAATTTTATTGGCAAGAGTTTTGTTTTGAATTATTAGTTTTCGCCTGGAATTCGGTATATTTAACAAAAATTGAAACTGAAAAGCAATTTAAATTTCAAAATGAATTTTTCGTAAATACCTTTTTGAAGATTATTACGCTTGGCATATTTATCTTAAATCTGATAGCGTCCAAGGACTTTTTGAACTGTCGCTCTGTTTTCAAACATCACGATTTAAAAGGAACCGGCAGCTGACCTCTTCTCACGTGCCGTAGTTGGTAGAATTAAACCATCTCTTTCCTGTTTGCCCATTTCTGCGCATGCGCTGCTTGTCCTCGCAGGATGCCGGTTGCAAGGATCGAAGAAAAAGTAAGAAAAACGAAGAAATTCCAATGCGCTACTGAATTGTAGGTGGTTGGTTCGTCCACCCGCACCGAGATGGCGCTAGTGATGCTGGTTTGAATTTTGGCTAGCCCGATTCGAAAAGGATGCACGTGGATAGAGTTTAATTTAAAACGATTTTTTGTTTTCTTGAGGACATTTAATTTCGTCGAAGAACATTGAAATAGATAAACTGACGCTGAAAAAAGTTAATAAAAGGATTTTTGCTTCTTATTTTACGAATCAATTCTCCATGAACGCAAAATTCGATGTTTATTTCTTGCGCTTTTCTACCCCTTTTCAGCAATTCGAGCAATCCCACTTTTCTGTTCTTGAATGGCAAATAAATGTTTAATTAAAAACGTAAGATTATCCTACTTAAAACGCAACAACACGCACCGCACGCTCTGTCGTCAACCACGGAGGAAAACGAACCGAACGGAGGTTAATCCTTACGCCTATCCTTTGGTACCGCTCAAATGCGTCAGCCTTTTACCCACCGCACTTTCGCCCTTTTTCCGAATGTAAAAATACAATCGCACTGCCTAATAATATTTTCTATTCAGCCCAGCTGAACACGAACCCGAGCTAGTGGAGAGGCTTCGTCTTTTTTTTTTCTATCGTTCAGGAATCGTGAAAAATCGTTTCACGCTATTTTATTCGTCTACTTCTAGGTCGTGGTTTACGCCGGCGTTCAACGGATTTTTGTTTAATGGCCACTGTGGCGAGAGTGAAAATTACCCTATTGACAGTGGTGAGTCCGAAAATCCTGAAACGAATAGGAAAAACGGAACCGATTCAAATCCGAGCCGGTTCGGTTTTGGCACGAAAATCCGCAAAACCTCTTAACAGCCTACGCATACGCAACCGACGCTGGTGAAGTTTCGATCGGGGGTAATAAAAATAAATTAAAATCAAATTGCACTTGGCCACTGCACATTGCAGAAGCCGCCGGCATCATCGCCAGCCTGAATGCGAGGACGGGACAATCACCGGGGGTTCGGGGTTCGAGCAGGAGAAATTAATCGAAAACAAATTTGATCTGTTATCTCGGCAGAAAGCCATTAAAATCGATGCACTTCCCGAAGCGCACCGTGGTTGCATCGAGCTGTGCCGGGTGAAGATGGGTCATATTTCAAACCCACCGTTGAGTTCCGCCGTTATCCTTCGCCGTTTTCCTGTTGGAGCGTTCGGAATGATGTGCTCGTTTAAATAACTGGCTGCCAAGCCGTGAGGAGGCAAGGGAAAATCGAGCTCCTGGCTTGATGACCGGGTTAACCTGGATCCGGTATTTAGATATCCTTTTTGTGGGTCAACATCGGCCGCCCGGTGGAAAGTGACCGACGAATTACTCCCCTCCGGCAGGCTGGTCAAATTTAATCGCTTTCTCATACTTATCTCTCGTCCGGTCGGTGTTGGTCAAACCGGCACGTCATTTTCATCCTCACTTTTCGCACGAACTACCACCTTACTCACTTGTTTACGCTCCCCCTTTTTTTCCCCCGACAGGAAAATCCCGCCACTATCCGCGATACTCGCTCAACAGCTCGGACAACGAGGACAGTAGCCCGATCCATCGGTCGATCTACGCCCAGCCGTACAACGCCATCGCGACGAACGAAAGACAATCAAATTTCACTTACCGCCCGGCGCTCGGTACGAAGGGCGGCTCGCAGGGGGTGGCCATTTCCACCGGCGGTCAGACCGTGGTCAATCCGCTGACCATCAACACCACGCCATCGTCGGAGAACGGTTCCAGTGCGACGCTGACCGACGCCGAAGCATCGCTCGCCCGGGAAAACACGCTGCTCGTCAATAACGGTACGTACGGCAAAAGGGGAACGCACTGGATGCGAACCATATTTATTTTTTCCTCTCGTATACATCTTTGTTCCCCTTGAGGTGGATGAAAAATGTTTGCTCTTTAACTGATGATGTTCCTATTCGATTGAAGGTCTTACTCACTTGTGCGTGAGTTTCATTTATTTTACTCTCAAGAAAAAACCAAACAAGAAGCAAACGCAACCGAAATTCCAAAACCATTTCAGTGAGTTCGTTTTTCCGGAACAAAAGTACAGAAAGCAAACCACTTCTAACGACTAATCGGCGTTTTATGGACACTGATGAGGTTTTGATTTGCAGCAGCCGGCGGATGGTGGAGGAGTGGGAGTTGGAAGAAGATGTTTTGAGACTCAGATCCGTTCAAACGACAGTAATTGGGCCGATTAGAGGCAAATTGTTTTGATGGGTGGCAGGAACTGATTAAAGTCGCTGAAAGATGAATAATGGCGATGTTTTCCAGACACAGGGTTGGATTGATTGATCTATTAGCACAATCTGGACTAAGTATTATTTACTTTACTTATTGTTTAGCTTTACACAAGCTAAAATATCCTAACGCCTTATGAACAAGAAATATGCATTGAAACTAAAGCTAAAGATGTTTTCGTCCTTCTTTGAATCAAGTTTCCATATTTTTCTTGATAAAGTTTCTTTTATTCTGTATTGAACAAATTTGATTTTTTTAACTTTCTGTTGATTTGTTTTTTTATTATAAAACTCGACATTTAATTTGGTAAAACACTGAGTAGTGTATGGTGAACGTAGGAAAAATTAACGCATTTAATTAATTGCATAACTATTCCGTCAAATATGCGGATCCGTTTCTGTCAAATATGCGGATTTTTCGGATTTTTTAACAAATTTGTTGAAAATTCGCTTATTTTAACGTATTGTTTTATATATCAAACTTTTCATGCTATACACACTTTGTTAAACATTGAAAGAAACTCCTAAAAGGCATATTTTCATTGGACTTCGGTTATCTGAACCAAAACGGACACTAACGCCTTTCTTCTGGTTCGGTCATTTCAAGAAGCATCTCTTGATATCTGAAATTTTCACAAACAAATTAGTTAAACACGTTGGTGATTGTCCTATTGATTCTATTGCTACACACATATAACACGAGGTCCGATTGGAGTGTTTTAAAGCTTTTTACAGAACAATGTTGGTACGAGTGACACGATACATAAACGAAATTAAAAATTTCGTCACATGATTCTTGAATTAAAAGAACATTTATATGAACAAGTCTCAGTTAATCCAATCAATACTTTATTTGGCTAACAAATCTGCTTGACAAAATTAAAGTGCTTTAAAGAAATTCCAACAAATGCTTGATTACAATAATTGATGTAATGTGATAAGTGATGAAAAATAGTGTCTGACTTTTCGTTTTAAAATACATTCAATTATTACCATCTCGAACGACCGCTTCCGTAGAAGTAGCTTACCAAACTTGTGTCATCTCTAAGAAATGTTAAGCACTAACATTTGCTAGCCGAAATTGGACTCTCGCCAAAATGGCCTTTTAATTTGAGCTATAAGTATTCAACCCTGCCTCCACCACGCTGACGGGTGACTAATCTTTTGAAGAACCCACAATGGGATTCGGGAAAAGAATCTCTCCACTTAGGGCCACAAGATTTGGTGCCGAACACATTCCTTAGACTGCAGTTTCCAGAGATGAATTCAAATCTCGGTCTACCGACCTTTACTTGAACTCCGGTCAGCACTTCCCGCGTTGGTGAGCAAATATCAAAGCATCAGAAGACGGCAAGTAGAAAAGTCACCGGCGGTCCTAGGTACAACTTTTGCACCCGCCCCCCGCAACCCGGCAGGATTTCGAGTGAATAATAAATTCTGCGGAAGTCAATTATTTCCCACAGGATTTATATTTGTGGTCACACCCCGACCATTCAGTTTAGTTGCTGACATTTTGCAGGACGGAACCGACCCGGAAGGATGCTTTTTTTTTGTTAGATTGGATCCTAATACAAAGGAATATGGTTTCGTCCATAGCTGTAGAGTTAAAACATTTGCTCCTACCCTGAGTGCTATTCTTGGAAGTTTTTCTCCGTCCAAAGAACCTTTTTTGCAAGCGAAATTTTACCGCCACTACCGGTGAAAAATGCATTCCAATCTTAGCACTTTCCCAAAGGCACAGATGTGTTGACCACAATGTAATGACCGCCTGCAAATTGTGATAAAAATTACACTTTTACGACTGAGGTGAAGGCACGTGTAATTGCCGGTCGAACGGATGCACTTTTGTGAAACGTTCATTGCAATGTTCCTGCAAAGATTGTGTTTCGCTCGTCCCAGCGTGGCAATGGTTCCAGGAATCATTGGCGTAAGTTATGGCTGGGGAGACTTTTTCATTTTCCATCCACCATTCAGCGCCCGGAGCAAAATGGGATTCATCAGGAAAAACGAGCCACTTATCGGTACGTGAGTCTGGCTCGCACCCCGCATTCACACATTCCCACAAACACACACACGCACTCGCACCCACTGGGGTTGCACACGTACGGACAATTTGCGGATGCCTTTTCCAGGGATCCGGTGTGGCCCGATCCGAAGGCAATTACACATTCTTTGCGCCGGAGATGTCTATTCTTCGCTCGAAAGTGTCCCCCAGAGCCACTCCGAGGCACCGAGGAGTGTGTGTCGCCCTTGGCCGGGTGGATGAGACTGTAAATCCAATAATTTCTTTGAATGGATTTCAAATTAAGGTGCTTATTTGAATGTCCTCAAAGGAACCGACCGGTTCATGGAAGGACAGGAACAGTTTGCGAAAGACTGGATATCTGAAACAGACCAGCGAGGAAAGATAGAGAGTCGACAGTCCCTCGGCCGGGTTTTGATGGAACAGTCAGTAATTTCCAACAGTCGTTGGAGTCAAAGCAACAGTCGTTGGAGTCAAACGGGCTGACAAGAAAAGTGTGGAAAAGTGCAAACTTTACGTAATAATGGCTAGGTTTGCATAGAATTTGCATCACTATTCTGGCATTTCTGAATAACTATTTATTTTCTCGTAAGATACCTTAATGATCCAAGTCTATATCTATAGGCCATTTCAAATTATTGCATCCCTACTTCGTCATTAGTTATTAAACGCATACTGAACGTTAAACACGTACTTTTAAACGTAATTTCCATGGCAACGTGGCCTTTGGAAAAATTTCTCTTAATACTTACCAACCCGCATTGGATAATTGTTCTACAATTTTTGATGTTTTTTTTCCATTTTGTTTATTCAGGAGGGACCGCAGTTAGCAATACCAGAACTTTTGGTTTTGAAAGCTCCACAAAGAAATATTTGCAATTTAATTCATTTGATATTTTCGTTTGTCCTTGCAAAACTGTGCAGTTTTTTTTTCTAGTGTTCACAAAATTAACATGTGTTTACACATGTTTACATCTTCATGTTAAAAAAGCTTTTGTTTAGTTCTTCATGTTTCCTTGAGAATATTTAATTTTCAACAAAAATACTTTGATTTTGGCAAGAGAGAGTTATAACTTCTAAGTTGTGTTCACCGTCAATGATATGTAACAGTAAAAACTGTTTCAAGTAAAATTTCAATCAATAAGACATACACTATTGATGGTGTTCAAGACAGATTGTCTTTAACGGGCTCTACGTGGACCGAAAATAGAAATTACTCAGCTTTTCTTGCCTTTGTGAAAACACCGTTTTTATTGTAATCGCAATAGCCAAAAAAATCATCTGGCTTTCCTAATTCGCGTATGACGAAGAGATCGAAGGCGCATCCTTCGATCCCTTTTATACATTTACAAAAACATCGCCGTCGCAGCGACGTTTCCGTTCGGCCAGCTTCGTCGGATCGATACATTACAGCGGTTCCAACAGATAGCTTTCAAATTTTAATGATCATTTAGTAAAAGTCTTTAGGATCCGAAGTTAATAAATAAAACAACAAATTACTTTTAAAATATTCAAATAATTTTGACTGACCAAGCATGCTTATTTGAAGAACGAAAGTGATTTTTAATCGGTACCAAATTCGAATAAGCAAAACTTTTCCGCATAATCGTATTTTCTTTTTCGTGCTACTTCGTTTTAAAGATCCTTTCCTGAGGAAAACCTTGGCTGGGGTTTAAAACCACAACAAATACCCCTTTCCCCAATTGTAACACAAGTGTTAGTGATATCGGAGTACTGGAATGTCGAATAAACATGCAATTCCTGCTGAATCTTAAACTGGCAACCGTAAGCGGGATTTTATTTACATCATCAATCATTGTCAGCTGCATCGACCGATTCATGTTGCTCCCGGAAAAGCCAACTGGCGTGCATCCTATCTTAAGTACCATGGGTTCGAAAGTAGGTCGATGCAGATGGTGTTGGTGTTTCTTGGCAACTTTAACGTACGAAGTGTAAAGAAGAGTCCAATTGCTTTAAACAAGGTTATTTTCGTTTGTCAGATTTTGAATTTTTGTTAAAAGTAACAGAAAATATTGTTTGAGTTTGATTTCATCCTTAAAGTGCATATACTCCCGTGTAATGAGAGTTTTTATGTATAGCAATATTAATAAATCATTATGCCATCAACAATTTCAAAAGCTCCTGCTATAAACGGATGCTAAGATTTTATTTATCTGCATTGTCTAAGGAAACACCGTGAAAGATGGATTCGAAAACTCCAGACGCGTTCGAAAGAGATGCAACCGATGAAGCAAATAGAGGCAAGCTGGAAGGTGAACACTGGCGGAATCCAATCAAGGACAGTGAACCACGTATGGTTACGCACCACATTTGGAGTACCAAACCGGTCTCAGTGAGGTGCCTGGTGGTGGGGCCAACGTACCAACCAATCAACGGGACAAAACCCGTCCGAGCCCGACTCGAAGTCCGACCCTTGGTCCCGTCGTAAAGCTTGATGGTAAATCCACTTGAAAAATGTCAGCACAATAATATTCAATTACGGACCGGATCTCACGTATGCCCGGCTATTCTACCTTTTTGCAACGAAGTGGTGCGATTTCGTGCGGTTGAATTCTGTCTGTCTACGTATGTGCGCGTGTGTGTATGTGTGTAAGGGGACCCAAGACAGAAACTCCCCCTTGGTCGCCTCGAGGCTCTCGGTGCTACTCAATTTCGCCTCAAGCACCGTTCGCCGTTCCCGGCAGCGCCCGGTTTCCCGAACGGTAGAGATGATTTCTGATCCCATCCCATCCTGAACCTGGCAAAGTCACCATGCGCGCAGTTCGTGTGGAAAATTTTCGGACTTCGGAGCGATATCTTAAGGTGCTCGGTTTCGAAAGGGCATTCGAAATCTTTCGCCTAAAGTCCCTATTGTTACCTTCTTGGCTACAGGTTGTTCGGTTTTCGTTGTTCGTACCGTTTTCTGATGGAATACTGCAAAACTGGACCACCACAAGTCCTTCTCTACGGGAGTGCTTTAAAATCGGTGGATTTTGTGGACAGGGGATGCTGGAAGTAACTGGCCAAAGTGTTCTCGGGTAAGTTCCGGTTCCTGGGGAGGTTCGAAAACTACGTTTTTATTTGGATCTAAGTGCTCTTGACTAGACTTGACTCAGGCAGTTTTATTCATTCGGTATAATCATACAATGTTTACATACGCAAATTCAAGGTTTTCGTCGTTTTAGACAGTAATAATAAAGAAATAAATGTGTTTTAATGTGTAAACACATTCTTACATATTCATGTATTCTTTAGAATCAGAAGCCACATAAAATTTTATCAATTAAGTACTTATTTGCACCAGATCTTAAAAAGTGAATAAATACATTTTGAATAATAAATCAGGAACCGTATTCATCGTTGCTTGTCTGATTTATATTTATCTCAGTTTCCTTCTTCGACATATCAAACGCATAATACATTATAAAGATCTCAGAAATGATAAACATGCATAATCCAATAAAAACAAACAGAAAAAGAAGGTATAAAAAATGGACAAAATTTGCCAACCGGTTACACTATATTTTTAATGACTTGGACAAAACATAGAGTCTACTATAAATATAGTATGGATTATTTCGTGTGCATGAAGAAAATAGAAAAGAAAATAAAACCATGAAATATGATATAAACTTTAAAAAGTAAGTGTCCTCACCCTTGATTCTAAATGTGATTGATCTCTCCTAACGGTTTCAAGTATCAACAAGGTATAAAAAGTGATGAAAAAATCCCTGCATGTATACAATTGTAACACATAATTTGTAAGGAACATGTTCAACATGATCGTGGCATCATATCCCCAACGGGCAATGCAGCCATCAAAAGGCGTGCACCACCAGGCGCCTCCATCGACAGCTACCGATGGAACGATCGGTAGAACACATCGTGCTCATAACTCCACTTCTTGTCCTGTTACAACCAGCCGAAAGACTCGGTTGATTCAATTACTGCCGACGAGATTGGTTCAGCGAACGGTTTCCATTACGCTCGCCTCAAAGACTCGAAGACCTTACTTTATCTCGTTCCCATCAAAAGACTTCTGGTGGGCTTTTCCCGCCGGTGGTCAGCCATTGGTTGACGATGGACGCATAAACCTACCGACACCGGTTCGGTATTCCTGAATCGGTGGAAGCAATAATGTGTAGTGGATTATCCGGGGAGCGGGTTCCCATATCCCGTACCAGAACCGATAATCCATTAGGAAAATTACCTTTCAACGGAGAGCTTACCACGCGGACCTGGAAAAGGTCAGCCATACAGGATAGTCATCACCCAACCCGTGCATCATTGTGGTCGATTGGGAAAGGTTTTTCTTTATGCTATTCTGTACCGTCAGCATCGTCGGGTTTTTTTCTTTTCCCTCCAGAGGGAAAACAAAACGAACCAGTTGAAGCACAAAGCGGACATGCATTTTTAAAATGCTAATTAATGCATCATATACACAGAAAACCCATACGCTCGCATTACTCATCGCGGGGTTGCGGTGCATTTGGTGGGTTGTTAAACGAATGATTAGTCGCTATCTCCCACTGGCTGAATCTGATTTTTTATTCGCCTTTCATCGTTCATCGTCGAGTGGATTTTTCATGCCGGGTTTTTTTTTGTGCACCATGCACATTAACTTGTGAGATTTTAAGGTGCATGATGGTGCATCAATAGTTGCTCCTGTGAGCAGATGCGGTTAAAAAGAACAAAAGTTCGCCCCCGTGCGAATACCTGCTCTTTGTGCTGGTTCATCAGACACGTCGCTCGGGGCTTGGTATGAAGTAGCTGTACAAAAAAAAAAAAAATAGGTGATCCAACCTCATGATGAAAGAAAAACGAGAGAGGATGCCACCTGAGGGGGGTGGGGAGAGGGGAGGAACCAACCCAACCATTGGAAGGTGCGCCATTTGCAGGTAAACATATGGCTCGACACGGAGTATGCAACAAAGTCAAATGGTTCATCCTTGTGTTCCTGGCGAGGGGAGCACATGTTGGGTTTGTGTGCATCTGTGTGTGTGTGTGAGTGGAGCTAGCCGATTGGCTATTTTCATCTCCACACCACCTGCCCTATAATTCTGGACATAGAGGTAAAGGCCTAGACACCGGCGGTGATGCACCAAGCGTCAAGCGCAAATGGTGGATATATTCACAAGCATAATCATTATGTTAAGTGCACCTGTTTTCAAGTTTTTCGGATGACTGGTGTGCTTTCGCTTGCGTTTGCATCCCGTGAGGATTTCATACTCTGGTTTCATCTGAAAGATGGTGAAACGTGCAAGCACAGCTTGAGCTTTAGAGCGGCCGGTCATAATTATTGAAAATATGTTGACCTGCCTGCTCAGACGAGTAATGCAGATTTATGTACCTCAAACAGAATGTTACTTGAGTGGACATGCATTGCAATACAGAACCTAGTGGTTTTGACATACCATAATTAATTGATGTCGTTAATGTTGTTTAAATCACAAACCATTTCCGAACAGATATCGGTGTGGGATATATTCGAAGAATAGTATCTTTGCAATAATTAGTTAAAATATATTATTATTATTTTTATCTTGGAGAACACTACCATTAAACATGCAACTAAATTCAATTACTCAATAGAAATATATGCAATTGCATAAACATCGACTAGTTAATATATTTTAAATGATCAGCATCACTCAGAAAACCCCGGTTTTTTTACTATCCAAAAACCTGTTAAATTTATGTTGACTCTCGCTAGACGACAGTAAAATGGCTTTCCAAAATCGACAATATGACCCGTTCCGTCGTTCCCCTTTCCCGACGTTCCCCGACTGCATCCCATGCAACCGGCAAAGCCAACTGGTCAATCGCGATTATCCGATTAAATTAAATATATTTATTTAAATCCACCAGCGCTGGTGCAATCCGATTATCGCCGGGTGCAAGTAATTGTTGGGTACGTTTGAGAATGCAAATTGTCCATTTGGCATCGTTGGGTGTCATGCTGGTCCGTGGAAGCGCCATGTTTTTGTCACCCGAACCGGTGGGAGGATTAACCGCTGGGAGGAAGCATCGAAGGGCGAGGTTGACCATCGAGCCGCGAGTTTGGTGAATGCTCGATACATTCGATCTGAAAGAGTTAACCAAACGTTCATTATCATTGACCAGCAATTGATGGGGAGCATACTGTGTACGCTCAAAAGTAACGTTTTCTGCTGATTTTGATCAAATTCGCTCGTTCTAGGAGTAGATGGATCAATTCAATCAATTGAAATTGGTAAATTGTTTCATTTGATGCAAAATTCATTTTCATGGCTTACAGATGTATTGGCTATGACGCACTACAAATTGCTTCAATTTTTGTTGCATTCTGATAGCCAACCAAAGTCTACTACTTTATGCCATAATTAAACAGAGTGTATAATTTCGAAAAATATAGAAAAAAATCCTAAGGAGTTGCTTGACTAATTATTAATCTTTGTTCTCGTACGCTATCACGTGCTTCGGAAAATTGGACTCGGAACTCTCCACGGTAGACGAAAGCCGTTAAGACACACTACGACACAAGATGATAAACATGAATAATAATTACGGCAAACGATGTCGTTGTCGCTTGGATGAAAATTATTGCGCACGTTAATAAATTATTCAAATTTATTTTCCGCGTCTTCTCGCGCCATGGAAAGCGGCTCATGTCCTCGGTTGTGCCGAGTGACGAAAAACTGGTAGACTAGAAGAAGTAGCAAGAAGAGCTAAAGTGTACGAAAGTGAAAAGGGTTGAGAAACAACACCCCCTTTCGAATTGAAACGTAACGTTTGAATGGTTCGTAAACTGTGGAATTACCTCCAACCAGGGTAACCGTTGGGTATAGCCTATTGGGTCAAGTTTCTATGAGCTCGCTAAGGCAAGATTGGCGAGGGGGTTTTGGTAGGTCGTTCATGGAAAATTTAAAGTGTTGAAAGGGAAAGTGAAACCATTGGAGGGGGTTGTTAATCAGGGATGGTTGGCGATTTTGTGCAGAGAGCGCACTAATTCGTGGTGATATAATTTTAAATGTAGAAACTCTCTTCAGGATTGTTTGAATGCTTAAGATTTGTTACTATTTTACCAAGTGTTTAGAAAATTTAATGTTTTTTAAAAAAATCAGGTTGTCTTTTTTCTCCTTATAAGCTTAAGGAAACATGTTTTATGTTATTCTATAATTTTCATTTAAGAACCGGAACTACTTCGTTCTATCATAAGTGTTTTATCATTCCAAAACTTAGTTATGTTTCTCCAATGAAATCTCAATACCTCCATACCAGACAGTTTACCACTTGCAGTGTGGTGTTTAAAAAGAAACAAAACAAAATAAAAAAGAAAATAAAAATAATATCGGCTCGAGCTGGAGAGGAGAAAAAAAAAGAAAAGCAGATACAAACCCCGTCGGAACGGAAGGCCAACTTCTCCAGCGTCTGAGGATGTCATCAAATTTGTCTCAAGTGTTTGACGCAATGAATAGCGTCGCCGGCACCCGAGATGAGCGTTGCTTGTCCCATTCTACGCCGTCCTGGGAGTGAGTGAGCGATTTTGTACTTACTTTGTGTATGCGTCTATGGTTGTAGAAAAAAAAGAAAGATAAAAATGGGAACACCATGGCTGTAACGTGCCCGCTTGAATGGTCTATGCTGTTTAGGTTGTGTGCGTGTGCCCCATTCATAATGGTGTGGTAGGCCCGCATGATGGAACTGCATCGACACATTTTGTCTGGGGTTGTGCTTATGTTGCCATCCGTGCTGCAATATTTCTCGTATGCGCTTTATGTTTTCTCGGCACCTCTTTTGTGTCTCGCGAGGAAAGAAATAACGGCAATGTGGGATGTGTGCTTGTGTTTTCTTTTCTGTACTCAAAGTGAAAATGAAGCAAGGAATGAAAGTCCCTCCACCAGCACCACGTGGAACTGCACTGTCTGGGTGCAGTCAAGTATGCAGGCCGAGGCCGAGAATCGACGCTGCAATCTAGACAGCAGTATTTCTCGGCCATTCGGACGGATGCAGCTCCGTGCTCCCGCATTCCGGCACGGCTGGGCTGGAGAAGGTAGTTTTGATTTGCTTCTAGACCGGGGCCGGGAGAGGTTTGTGAACCCGCGTAGCACGAAACGAAAAGTGCGAGATAAATGAAGGCACGTTGCGCTATTACAACATTTTAAGGAATGCACCGCTTCCTCGCCCGGGGGTTGCGAATGAACGGTGGAGGACTGTTCGAGGTAAGGATGGCGGCCCAGACAGATACAGCGACCGCGTCTGGTCAACCTGTTAAACCGGGGTAAACGAAGGGAAATGGCAGATGCACTAGGGAAATGCAGGTCAAAAGTGGAGCCCTTGGCGGAGGGTAGATGTTTTTTTTTCTCCCCTCTCATTGAAAAAGAACGTCTGGGTCGACTTCCAATTGACTGCACCGCCGGCAACAGTCGCTGCACCGGTCGGCTGCAATCGATTTTCCCAGACAGAGCTAGCCCAAGTCAGGCTTCCTTTTTTTCTAACCCGCCATTTCGGTTCCATTCCTTGGGGAAGGCTTTTCTGAAGCGAAAAGATAGACAAGGCGTAGCCGACAAACACTCCGGGTTCAAGTTTTCCAACCTTTTCACCTGCGCTAGGGTTCCGAAGTCGGGTAGCAGACAAGTGCATCTGCGTTCGCAGGGAATGCCGCAAGGCGATGCTGCGATAGACTCGTTAGGGGGATAATTAAAATTGACGTGATACCAGCGATAGGCTGGAGAAAGATTTATCTGCGTGACGTTTTTTGTAATCTGATAGTTGATTGAAAAAAAAGATATGATTCTAGATTTAAACCAATTCAACATTTCCTATGCGCATAGATAGTAAATATATTTTCTGCTCTTTTGACTCTGGATTTTCTATGTTCTTTTATTAATAAATCAATACCGTAGTGAGTTCTGTTGAGTAATTAAAAATGATGAAGAAAAAAATGCAAAAATGATAAACTTCGAAGTTACTAAACGATATAAACCAAATCGTTAACAACCAGGCGTCTCCATTACGCATTCAAAATAAATAACAAACAGAAAATCAAGTATTAAAACCCCAATTCAGCATTTGTTTTCTTAAATTTTACTTCTGACTAACTTTAACACGTGTTACCATAAAGGCGGATGACAGTAACAATGCGCATCAACTCTTCACTCTGTCCTTTAGAAGGGCTAGTTTTTGTTTAGTTTTCGAAAACCGTTGAACTTCTAAATTTTATTACCAAATAATAACAGGAATGATTGTACTAAAAATATGTACTAAAACAGAGTAGCAGTCAACGTGTTAAAATATTAAAAACAACTTCACACAAATCATGAACCACCAGGCGCCTCCATCGCGATAATCAAATTAGCTTAAAATATTAATTTGATCCAGTCTGCTACCACCTATCTGTTAAACTGTGATTAAACGTAAATGAGTATACTTTTATCTTATCTCTTTGTTAGATATATTTAATATAAGAAATTGCAGAAGAAGACCTAGCTCTAGAACCAGATAAATGTTGAGTCTAATCTTGAGCCTTGCAACGCACTGTATAATTTGATTTAGCGAAAGCTTTTCCACTCGATATAGGAATGGTCCTCCAACTTCTGTTTGAAAACAGTGGATGCAACGATAAAGCTTTCCACCGGACTACCAAATGAAACTGGGTGTCTTGCTTCGGTGGGTTCCCACACGAGAAGATCTCAGGATCATTGTGCACATGCGGAAAATGAGAGATAGTTGTGGATTTTTTTCGTTGTTGTTGAGGGTGCTTTTGATGATGCTAGAAGTGCAGGCGAGTCGTTGCTCTCGACGTTCCCGGTGATGAGCAAAAGCTTACCGTACAGCGGAAAGTTCTACGGGTATTGTCTCTCGGAAAACGTGAAACTGCATTCGGCGGAGGATCCGCTCATTCGCACATGACAGCACGTTTCGCTCTGTTTACGCGCTCTTTCCGGTGCTCGCTGGTCTCTCGCTCGGACGCACTGTCCTGCCGGCGCACTCGTTCGCTCCACCGCTCCACGAAACCGAACGGAGGCCGAAGAAAACCGCTGCCCGCATTCGGTGTGACGGTGCGGGACAAAAAGAGAAGCTCCCCGAAACGACAACTCGCCTGAACACGGTAGACGATCATTCGCGTGGACACCGTGCCGAAACCGAAGCAGGAAAAACCGCTCCACTTTGCACCAGCTCCTAAGGGGGTAAGGAGGGGGTGAACTGCAGGCGGGGTACTCTTAGCACGAGTCAGACGCCTGTGCATGCTCGGTACGCATATGGTGGCGTTAGTCGACGGACGAATCGAAACCGTTGCGGATGGTCGTGTATTCCGTTGGTCGCAAGCGCGTTTCGTTGGCGTTCGAGAGAACGTGTGTGTCGGCTGGCCGTGTGTGGTACAGGGGTTGGGGAACCAGAAAGGGACCAGCTGAACCGGATTCGTATCCATCACTGGCCGGGCTCTGCTCGGGGTCAGGATGTGACCGGTACCCGATCGACGCTTGATGGCGTTCTATGCTTATCCGGTTGCATTTGGTTGAGAAAATTCGCGTCAGACTCACTTCAGCGGAAGTGTTTGCCTAATTGTGGGTACCATGTGGAAATGTGTATGTGTGTTATATCACGCGTGTGTGTGTGTGTATGTATTTTGAAGTGTGTGAAGTGTGCCACACGCATATGCGCGCTTCCATGGTTGTGATTTTGTAATAATTTTGGCATCAAACTGAAAAGAGATTGCGGTTTTATTTAAACAAACGAAAGTTGGCACATAAAAATAAAAATAAAACATCAGAATAATATACAAATTAAGGTGATTTTAGTGGTAAATGCATCCTCATATACATCTCACAATTAAAACGGTCTAACGTTGCTGTGTTCAATTTGAACGATTTCATACGTTGGCCTAAGCGTTTGAAACATACAAAAACCTCCAGTGAAAAAGGAATCTTTCCGAAGCAAAACGTTGGTTGGTCGAACAGTGAAGTGATACAAAACCTGCAAAGCATACACTTGGAGTTCGGGCATAACGGAACGGAATAATCGAATCAGCAGCTTCGTGCAGGATTAAATGTACTATGCAATTGACAGCTCAGAAGGTAAGCTTTCGCGTCCTTCTCGCAAACTGTGGGCCGATTCGGAACGGCTGAGCTTTTTTGTGCGGAAAGCAAAGAAGTGACGGAGCGCCCGAAGAAAAAGGATATCAGAAGAAAAAGGCTCTATCTCTTTCAGCTCTCTTTCTCCTTCTTTCTCTCTCCCTCTCTCTTTTTCTAACTCTTTCTCTCTTTGTTGTGCTCAGTCGATTTCCATTTTGGCTCTCAATATTTTATTGTGTCTCTTTATCACTCAATATTTCTCACTTTATGTTTCCCTCTTTCTCTTATCAGTTCTTTATCCTTTTTTATTAAAAATGAAATTTCCACCACTGAACTCTGTGGTTTATTTTTCCAATTTTTATTTGTATCATCTTATTCTGAAATGTCTTCCTCTCTTCATTTTCGCTTCTAAGTCTTGTTATAGTTTCACTATTCTTTGTGTTACCTTTTTCCGTTTGTTAACTGATATAACATTGATTGCAAAGCGACACAATTCAATGGAACTCTGATGACACTCACCAACACATGTAGGTGTTTATCAAAAACTTAAAAGGAGGCCAGTGATGCTCACGGTTGGTTAGAAATTTCCTTTTGACCCCATGCTACCCTTTTGAGTCTGAATTCATTCTTTGTTTTTCTTCCATCATTTTATTATTGTTTAATATTTTTTTTATTTTTCAAACAAGTTTTACATTTTTTTAATTTATTTGTTTCATTCAAATTCTAAATATGGCTTTCCTCTCAAATGATAAAATTGTTTTTGTTAATCGTATCGGATGAAATTTAAATGCAAGTTTAAATCGTTAGTATCTATCAACCGGATGCAACCATGATGCTCCCGCTGCGAGGTGCACGCTGGCACGCTAGTATTAGTAACGACACCAAACACTTCCTTCCGCCTCAGTTCGAAACGGTGGACAAACAGGCATCATAATGCCTCCACTCTGTCAATGTTGTTTTCCTGCTGCATCGCTTTAGCACCGGAGAGTATTTGTTTTGACGCATTGATAGGATTTCTCTCGACGTCCATCCCGCTTTCGCATCGCTGCGGTGTCAAGTGTCCTTTTTCCTTCTCGGTTTGTGTCGTCTCTTCCTTTCTCACTTTTCATGCACCGTTTGCGAAAACCGACTCATCGCCCCGTCGGACTGCATTTCGGATCCGGAAACCAATACAGGCACGCAGGTGCACGGCCGGCGCATCTCGGCACCGTCGGTTTCGGGTTCGGGTGCTGACTTCGGTGCACTCGGGTGCTTGCATTCCGAAGCCTTTGCCTGCATCAATATTTTTCCAGCAAAGTGTGAAAGCAACATCGACACTGGCACGGACCGGTTTCGGGGGGTTTGCTCTCCCTCCCCGCTTATCGCTTCCTTGCTCGCAAAACCGCACACCGGCGAGCGGCGAGTGGTGAGGAACAAAAACAGAACACCCACCGTTGCACCGAAGCATAAATGAGTTTTAATGCGATGTTACGAACAGGATTAAAGCGGGCATAAGGCTCGGGTTGGTGGAGTGTGCCGAAACGAGGTGCGCGTGCCGGGGGCCAATACGGCGCTGCGTTTGGTGGGAAAACACAGCAGGGAAAATATTTTTGCATGCAGTTTATCTTTAGGCAATAATTTCTCATTTATATCGGTGCATGATAATTGAGACGCAACGGGAACGCTAGGGAACGCATCGGGAAAGGCGGACGGAGGGACGCTCCAACTCCGGGTCGATTAAAGCTGGTAGGCTTCGGCAGTTTTGCGCAAAAGTGGGTGAAATTTATCGGCCCACCAGCAGGCACCATCGGGAGGTGCGGAGGGCCGAGATGCAATTTGCGGTAGAATAATAATTGGATTGAAAGGTTATCGGGGTCTGTCAGGCGCAGCAGCTACGGTCGGGTGGTTGTGCCGTTTGGAGATGACCTGACCTAGGACGCCCGCCGGCCCCAGCTATCGGAATCGCTTCAGACCAGCGTACTGGGGCTCATTTAAAGCTTGATTTTTCAGTCCCCGAGCACATTTCCTTGCCGATATGGGAGTGGAGAGGGAGAGAGAGAGCAGTATCAGCGATAAAATAATATTGCCAGAGTCAACAAATCCACCCTGGTGCTGCATTCACTACGGTCGGACGTCGACACGTTGGGGTGGGAAATTGGGGAGATTAGTCGAGTTACCGAGGAAGTGTTATATTTGTAAGTTAGTATGTTGGTTTTACGGTTCTGGTGCCAGTTCGGTCGGGGTGGTAGAATAGTTCTTAGATTACATGCGTCCACGTGAGAGTAGTGAAACCATGATTATATTTGTTCATTTTATTTAAAAGCTCCGATCGTTGAGCGTAGCTTTAACTTCATATGAATTTCATGATTATTTTAGCAAACAAAATGATACAGATGATGCAACGAATGTGGATTTTTGAATGATTTTAAGAAAAGACCTCATTTAAGTTCCAATTTTTAGCGCTTCTTTATGTATTTAATCTCTAATTTACTTGATTTGTATAAATGACAAAATCCCGAGGTCACTCTTTCAAATCAAAACTTTTAGCAACACAATAAAAAAAACCACCAGCAAAAGTTTGAAGAAAACAGAAAATTTAAACAAACAATTGAAAAAAACCTATATCATAAAATAACTTTTGCATTCTAACAAATTGTCAAATTTCAACGATTTTTCATGAAAAAATGTAAAACGCTAGCAACTTTATGTTGAAAGCATATTAAAGAGTAGTATTTCTTTTAAGTTTAGAGCAAGTTTGACATCTCTGTTCTTTCTGCCAAGACTTCCGGTGTATGTAGAAGTGTATTGTGTCCAGTGCCTTCCGGAATTAAGCAACTTTATCAGAAAACATAATAAAGAGTACGATTAAGTGGTTTGGATATACCTGGCCACAGTAAATCATTCCCGAATATTGTCGGAGGTGTTGAAAGGGTCAATTTTAATTGAAATACCTCACACTGCTTATCCTTCTTAAGTCTCTCAACTTCAAAAAATCATAAAAACATTTACAACACTTAAAAGTAGGATGAATTCCAATATTTTGAAGAACAAATGAAGTTTCTTTTGGTCATGAATGCCTCACAACAACTGAAAAATATCCTCTCATGACTGGTTTTGCCGGCTATTGCTAAAGTTTCGGCCAAGAACCGTAAGGCCGTTTTATAGGCCGTCGAAATATTTTTTTGAAGTATTTTAAAAATGGTACTTTACAATAAAATTTAATTCATTCATTAAGCTTGTTTAACTTTTTTCTTATCGCCTATAACAGTTTGTCTATTTTTCAAATGTAAATGTTAACCTGAACTTCTTTCGAAGCATTTCATCTTTCACTCAAGAAATTGTAAAATAAAGATCAACACTCTAATTACACATGTTTTCTCTTCCGTTCATTCCAGGTAAGGCTTCCTGCTCGGTAATCAACCCAACGGGACACCGAAAATGTTGACTTAAATTTCACTACCACGTCTGGTCCTTAAACGTCGCCGTAAGTTTGTCACTGTGAAAACAAAACCTTTCCTCGTTAGGAAAAATTTCCGCCTGAGACGACATGCCATGACCGATCTTCCATCCAACGATTTGCCAAATTCTGTCTGAGCCCCTTTTTCCCCCGCAGCAACGGAAACCGTACCAGTGTCGTGTGGGGTCAGTTTTGCAGACAATCGAACACACACACAAACAGACACCGGTCTTGCCGGTGCGTTGATACATTTCCTCTCGGTGTCTGTTTGTTTAGGTCTCGTGCTCCAAAGGGCGAGGTGAACTCTATTTGCTCCATCGGAAACGATGATGAGTATTTGCCTAACCGCTGTCGCAATGATTGCCCAAGAAGGTTAACGCAAGCAAACGCATGGTGGATGGTGAGAAAGGTTATGTTTAACGTACACTTTTGACACCTAATATCTCCTTCTGCTGAGGTACGTTAACGATTTGAAGTGCAGAAGCTGGAGAGACGGACGGTTGTTGTATCATCGTAAACCACACAGAAGACTTGCTCTGTTGATGCTTATATAAATTGCAAACTTTAAAGACTACGGAAAAGTAAAGTCCAACGGATTAGCGTTCCAAAAAAGGAATCCATTATGATTTGGCAGTGAAAGTGCGATGCATGTGCAATTCGCAGTTGCATTCGTGCCATTCAAAATAAAAACAGTATGCACCGAAGCAAACTAGGTCGTGGAAATGAATAAATTTCCTTCCTACCCCTACCACCCTTCCGCGTCGCGTTCTATCAAAACGTTTGCCGACGGTGCCTTTGTCCAGATGATTTTAATTTTTCTGATGGAACAACGCTCCGAAATAATGAGATGTAGGTTTTTGGGGAAAGCGTGCTACGGAGCGAGCGCGTTCGTGCTATGTATGTGTGAAAGAGAGAAAGAAAAGGTTGTACGAACGGATGGAAAACTCTATCGGAATCCTTTTTATCTACACTCCATTCATGCTGCGGTGCGCTATTTTCCGCGACGGGAACATATTTTCGCTGTCGGTGGGAATGAACTCGGTGCACCGGGCTGCGCCGGATTTTCCGCCCCGGGATGCACATGTGTGCATAAATGGTGCAGCCACTCCGGTGTCGAGTGTCGGGCCGTGACGAACGACGGCGAACGGCATGACAAACAATAAATAAATCCACTGCTTAAACCAGCTGTGAACCGATTCCGTACCGGAGGGATTCTTTTGCCTTTTTCTCTGAACTCTGCATTGCATCCTACGAAGCAGAAGGTTGGGGATGCACAGTGGGAGGTCATCTCATTGCTGGGAGATAATATTCTACCACAGTTTTTTCGTTTTATGTAGGAAAAGGACGATTTAGAGCTGCACAATGGAAATAGGCTAACGTTTTTGTAGGTCAGACGAGAAAGATTTTTCCAGTGGGGGATGTGACGCGAGAAAGATCTACTCCATCTAGGCATTAAACAATATCAACACAAAATTTCCTCACTTGTGCGTCAAAAACCACCCGCTCGAAATTCACTCAACGCTCCACGGTTGGTGGTGTACATAATTTTCGATGCATTCGAGTCAGCTGGATAGCACTCTGCTTTCCCACCCTTTTATCCCTTGGTGTCCCCTACGGGACCCACCCAGAAGAAAGCTGCGATCGGGTGCATTTCGTTAGCAAGTGAAATCATAAAGGATTTGGTTGTCAGAGCGTATGCCACGAGCTGTCCGAGACGAAGGGCAGTCCTCGATGTTCGTGAGCACCGGAAATGCATTCGCTGCCCCGTGATAAGCTGGGAAAATTCGACGGTCCAACAGTTGGCAGAGACGTTCAGCCAAGGCCGGGACGAGGTATTAAAATTGAAAATTCTCATCTCAAGCAATGAAAGCATCTCCTGATGAGAAAAGAAAGGCAAGCAAAAACACCAACGACGCTAGTCGGCAATTGAGAGTTGTTGTTTGATTTTATTTTGCACTCCTCGCTGCTGCACTTAAGAAGAACAAAGAGCTAGCGAAGTTTTGATCAACGGCAAATAATTTGATAAGAGTTGAGTTGGTTTCGTTTTTTCGGTGTTCAGTTTTTTGGAAGCATTTAGAGTCAATGCGTGAAAAGTAGGTCAGAAAAGATGAAAACAACCAATGCACTAGAGAATATATATTCGTGAATTGCACCTTCAGACTAATCCAAAATGGATTATGCAGCTATGAAAATTAATGGAAATGCCTAAAAATAATTTTAAAAAATTCAAACAAACTACTTCTGCTTTTTTCTTCTTGGCGTAACGACCTCTTGGTCATGCCTGCCCGTTAAGGGCTTACGAGACTTGTTTCCCTGTTGTACGTGGATAGTCACTCCTCTCGTACAGGGGAGGGTCCGGTCTCGATTGGGATACGAACCCACGCCGTCGAGGTGGTGAGCCCCGGCGCTCATGAGCCGATTTTCTAACCGGCGCTACCGCTCGGCTGTCGCGGACCCCCGACTTCTGCTTTATTAGTGTTGAAATAGCAGAACTGTGAAAACCAGATGTAGTTCTGAATTTTGTTATTACTACGAGATTTTAACTAATATTTTTAATATCTCTCTTCAGTTCTTCATCCTTGAAACGATTATTTTAATTTCGTTTCATTTGTTGGTTGATTCCAATGACTTGTTTTCCATTGCATAAAATCAGTAACATGTTAAAACAATTTGATCAAGTTTTTAACAAACAGATTGTCAGGTTTACAACGATTTAAAAAAATTCCTTTTAAGTCCGTATGCTTTTGTCGTTTGATTCCAACTTGTTTTTCATTATAAACTTGTTTTCATTTGACTTGTTTTCATTATAAAAATCAGTAACAATTTAATACAATTTGATCAATTGTTTTATGAACATTTTCTCAGTCCTACAGATTTTCTGATGCTGCACAATCTTATAGAACGAATTAATGTTTCCGTCTCTTTAGTCCTTCCGTTACGGTACAACGAAAATCCCTTTAAGTAATCCTTCCATGCGAAAATCCCCAAACACCTTTCACCTGCCCGAAAAGCTACCCGACGGTAAAGGTAAAGGACACCGGTTCCTTGCGCCTGAATAGCGATGGTTGACGAGCGATAATGGCTGTCATCATTATAATTCGCCAGTTGCTTGATAAATCAGCTCCGTCCGCAAAACGTCCGCATCTTGCGCCTGGCTTTGGGCAACCGGTCCCGTCGTGGTTGCCACCAATTGATGAGTCCGCGGACCCAAGCGTTGCCGTCCGGGCACGCTACCGGAAATCTTCTTCAATCGGTGCAAATTTGTGCGTGCACCAAGGTGAAACAATTTGCGGGTGATTTTCATTAGACGTGCCGCTTATCTACGAAATGGAATCTTTTGGACGCGCTTTGATGTTTTCTTTCTTTAGTTTCAGTTGAGTTTTGAGGAGTATTTCGTGAAGAAGGAGTGATAATGATCGTCTGACGAATTTTCTATGGGTTTTTTCAAATATTTTTCTCATGGAAGAATGTTACCAAAAATTACTTATTTTCTTCTAAATCTTTGTAAGAGAAAGTAATTTTGTTGATAACCACTGAAAACTGTAAGGTTGTCTTTTAAATCAACCTTCGTATCACTTGTTGTTTTAATCTTTGTTTAAAATTGGAAAAAAGAATACATCATACAACATTGAAAAGAAAAACTAAGCACTGAAAGTACTCTTACCCAGGTTGTTTAGTTTTCCTCGCACTGAAAAGCTTCCCCGAAGTGGATCCACCGGAACAAATGCCATTAAAATCTTCAAACGGCATCATTACAGTTTCTTATTAAGGTGCTCTTTCTCTGTACCTCCGCCCTTCCTTGTGTGCTTTTTCAAAACCCCCCTGTGAAAGCATTAAGAAAAGCACGTGTGCCACGTGAACTGTGCTTTAGAAAATTTGCTCTTCACATTGGGCGCACGGTATTTTCCATTTTCCGACGTGCCTTTTTTTTACTTCTTTTTCCTTTGCTCTCCCGCCACAGAGCTTCCAAAGGCCCGTGTGAAATGTGCACCGCAGTCTCGTTCGTGGAAAATCCCATAAAAATACTGCACATAATCACCGTTTCATTTTCCTTCCAACTCTCCACGTAACACACACACACACACACATGCACATATTGTGGCATGCATGCGGACGCACATTTATTCACAGTTGAAACCGACTCGCGTATGTGCGATAGGAGATAAAATTTATGCAAATGCTGTAAAACTCGTGGTGTCCGTGGGAAGGGAAAAAGGGAGCGTTTCTCGGGTTGGACCGACGCTGTTCTGGCGGATCGGCGTCCATTTGGACGATGGAAACCGGTGGTTCCGGTAACGGTGGAGCGCACTGGCATAATGAAGGTGTTCCCGAGCAGTGCAATTAAACGAGTGAAGCTTTCATTTCACCGGGTGAATATTTTCATTAAAACCTGAGTTAAAGTCTGATTGAGTGTAGGGTAAATAGAGTCTGCAGAGGAACCCATTTTAAATCAATTAATTTAAAACTAGTTTGAAATAATTACCTCATCGAAACATTTTATTTATTTCTTCCATATGATACTAGATTTATCTAAAGTGAGAATGTTTTTGTTTTTTTGAAAAATAAATGCCAAATTTTTACCTTAAATAACGACTTAGTTTTCGCAACTCTCAAAGGACCCAATAACCTCAACAATCGCTGTTAATTTGCTGTCGTTGCAAAACAATCTCCTGCGGGCCGCTTAAAAACGCTTCGCCAAGCATACCGCACCGTTTTGGAGCCGGCTGATTTTTGCCAAACGCGCTCTCTACTCTGACACCCTTAACCTCACCCATTCTCCAATTTTCCCGAGTGGATGCTACGAAGCTAATTTGTTCACATAACTCACGCCAATTATCGGTGGCACGGTGTGATTATTGTTATTATTTCCATTGCCTCAAGTGCCGTCAGATCCGCCCGAACAGATAGAGAGGTGGATGCCCGCTCCCTCCAAACAGCGTCGTCCCGTCCAGCGGTGTGCCCCCTGACATGAATAGCAATTACTTTTTATTACATCTGACACGAACGCTTTTGCTCCCTCCCCGCCCGTGGAATTATCCCAACCTTCCGGTGTTTTCCACTGCCCTTCTCCCCCCTCTTGTTCCACGATGGAGCTTCTTCGGGAGGTCAGAAAGTCCTGGCCGCTCGGTGTGCCTAATGGGAAACGGATTACAATTGCATCGGTACCAGTTCGTTTGTGCACGCGACGACGACGCAGCCTAGTTGAAGGGAAAGCAGCGTTAGGAGGTGGCGGAAGGCGGGCTTCACACGGGATTTTATTTCCTTAAACTCCACACCCAGCCCCGATTTACGCTCGAACCAGCTCCAGCTTCGTAAAGTGTTCGTATATTTCAGAAAACGAGACTCAACTTTGTCGGTTTTTCACACGAGCTGCAGCCGTCACCGTTTGATTTCTTGGCCTGCAATAAATAACGTAATAAAGTAATTAAGTCGTATCCCCCCAGTGAAGCTGGAACGACTTGCAGGGTCGTGTAAACAGGAGCTGAGTATCGAAGCAGTGTTTTAATGGAGAGCTTTATGATGTTTACCACGAAACTACTGAGTGTGTGAAAAATAACATAAATTCCTTTGAAATTTGCGTTTGTAGCCAAAATTTAAATATTTAAATTATTATTGGAAATTTGAATCAATAGCAGCATTACATCAACTTTATAGTACTTAACGTAAATACAGGATTTGCAACCTATGTTAAGGTATAACCCACCGATGAATGAAATAGCTCATCCATCAATTGTCTCTAGAGTCTAGACCATCTGGTATTAAAATAGCTCATCGAATTCGAAGTCTCTAACTCATTTGACTTTTTCTCCAGCCCATCTGACTTTGTCTCTAACCTATCTGATTTTGTCTCGTAGCCGCCTGGGTTTGTCTCCAGCCGAAACCCACAAATACTTTGTTTATTCCTTGGTTTTCGACTTGATAAAAAATTGATCCAATCAAAATTTACCACTTTTGAGGCAAAGTTGGCTGGCAACGCCTATAATACTACTTCTCATATGGGACGAAACCTTGATGGTTGATGTTTTTCATGAGCTTAAAGCTTTTGAACAGAATAATTTGAATTTGAATTTTACTAAAACCAGATTCTTGCAAATGTATGTAAGATCATCTAAGGACTTGGATGTTAAATGCAGAGCTATGGACCTCGGCCTCAGCTGCGTGGCTTAAAGGAGGTTATCAGTAGGTTCAACGGACATGTTAGGCAAAAATCATTATAAAATCCGCTGTTCTCTATACCCGGTGTTAATTTAATAATTAAAGATTTATGAATATGTTTGCACTCAAAATCTGTGAAAACAACCATTTGGAGATGAAGCCATGAAGCATATTTCAATCATTTAATCTCTAGATACTAGATCAATGCATGGTTTAATCTAGTTTAGCAGCTAAAGTCGAGTTTAAATTCTCAAAAAAGCTCATAATGAACCTGTACTAGTTCCACTTGAACTACCCACAGGGAATCTTAGTGAAAGCAAGACTTCTGCTGTGAAATTAAACAATGCCGGAATTCAAGCTGGACGCATTGAATCGACTTATAACGCCAGTCAAATATGCAGTTAAGTCAGAAAACCGACTGACCGGACACCGGAGAACAGTGCGACACAATCACTTCGCAGAAGGAACGCGATGGCACTCACGTGGCAGACAGAATTTAATATCTTTCACCCGCTCTGGAAGTTCTGTTGCTCAACAACGGCTGAAGTGATACCATTCCAACACGCCGCAACCCGCAGTAGCTCCCGGTGCGGAAGAACGAGTGCTTGAGGTGCAGATTAAGGACAAATTCCTACCGGTGTTCTTGGAAGTTCTTGGAATCTTCAATCCAATCGAACTCCCGATCGCCGGTGGTCATCGGTCGAAGGCCGGTATTGGAAGTATTTCCCCCGTTGCACAAACCGATTGTCCGTCGCAGCAGAATGTGTAGGCCCCAAGATGTGCAGCCGGGCGTGAACCGAAGGTGGCTGGTCCGGTTTGTTGGGAAAATAAATTTTTGATTGCATTCCCATGCCCGCTCGTCATCTGCAAGCCGGGCGTACTGGCACCGGCCCAGGGTCGAATCAGTGATGAATTGACAATTTACTAATTATCGATCTGACCGGGAGCTGCATGGCTACGGACCAACACTTGATGCTAGTGATCACGACTATACTGACGCTGTTGACCGTGATGATGATGATGATGATGATGATTATGATGAGTATGATGATGATGACGATGGCCATGCTGATGAGCAAACATTTGTCAACTGCCAGGGGGGGTGAAAGTACCCATCCCTTCCTATGTGCAGGTGCATACCAGGTGGTGTTCTTCTGTCAGTAGTGGTTTGTAGCGACTTTCATTGAGTTAGTTCTGCAGTTATGAAAGGAAACACGTGGTATTCGGTTGGATGGTTAGTGTAGATTCATTCAACGTACATGAAAATTGATTTGACGTACCAGGGAAGCAGATTGAGTTCCGTGTACGGTGGAATGAAAATGATGATTGATCGTTCTTGTACTTTGACGTCGGTTTACATCCCGGTCGTGAACCCTCCTCAGTAACCGATGGACAACGGTTTAATACTTATTTGTCTCACAAGTACTTTAGTTTTCTTCTTTTTTCTATCTTTTAAAAGAAAGAGAATCAACATGCCTGGATAATTCCTAGAATCATGTCTCCCTTTTCTTTGTTCGTGATAGAATTATGGTGAAGATAATAAAACGAACAGTTTGAATAATATTGAATATATATCGTCTAAGACTTAGACTCTAAGTTAAGCTTTTACGAACATCAATTATATATTTAACTTTTTTTATATGTATGGAGTATTATGTGTACTAAAAACTCAACCAATATTAAACCATCGATTCTGAAATCTTCCTCACATTTAGTTTAAGCACTGTAGATTTTATTGTAGATTTGTTTGATCTAATTTTTTATAGAATAATTTAAATTTAACAATTGAAACTCTGTTTAACTAACACAAACAAAACAAGTATGTACACATCTGTCAAGGTGTATCAACCAAAGTTATACAACAAGGTTTATATAACGCGGAAAAATCGATGAAAAATCAACCATGTTTAATGTGTCGTTATTTAACAGTGATTCAATTAAAACATAATTCTCATGTAAGGTTCTTTTCTCTACCCTTTCTTCATCGAGCATCGCTGGGGTGTCAAGCCAGTAAAAAAAAATAGATCAATAAACAAGGAAAAAGGAAAGCGTGTTACGATTTTGAATTTTTCAATCATGGTTGCTTTAAACGCATAAATTCTCTAGTATAAACTAGAGCACAGTTAAAATCAAAAATTGTGGAAGGAAGCAAAGGTTCACCTGGTATGTTCACATGATGGTAAAAGAGGATTTAATTTCGCCCTCCGATGAACAGCTCACCTCAATTGTTTTTCAACGACCCACGGAATCCTCTTCTAACACTCACCTACAGGCAAGCTTGATGTTGGCCGCTCGCCACGTCGTCACCACAAACGGAATGCAATTTAAGAATCGTGTCCGGCTCGGACTATTTTTTAATGTTCGCCGAACACTTGTTTTAATTATTCGTGGCAAGCCGCCGCTCGGTTCCACGGTTGGGTACATGTGAATATTGCTCGTTTTAAAGTGTTCCCGCATTTACCATGGAAAAGCTTCCCGGCTCAACCGCCGATACATGTCTGAGCTGAGCGATGCACTGTAGCACTATTGGTTTTTTTTACCCTCCCGTGTCAGTGCTTTCAGCGGATGAATGGTGTAGCCATAATATTTCCAAAACAAACATTCATAAAAGCTCTGTCCGTGCGCCGGACAGAAATAAAACTCATTCACACCCTGAAACATGCATCCCAACTACATCGAAGTTTTCCCATGCTCGCTCGTGCACGGTAGAAACCTATTCTAGGCCGGGGGGCCACTTTTAATCCTGTTTTGATTTGGATCACGGAGGACGTGTTGTGCACACGCGTTGTTATTGCAGGACTCTTTAGCTTTCCATTCTCGTCCTGTCAGCCATGTTTCGGTGTTGTTGATGTATTGTTTAAATTGATGGATTGTTTTGTTGTGTGCTATCGATTCATCGTCATCGTCATCGTCATCGTAATCACCGATCATTCCAACCGATATGTTTTCCCGCACGAGCTCTGGATGTGCTGAAACTTGAGTTCATATGATAGTTACTGGAATGTTGGTGTGATGTTTAGTTTCAACAATAGAGTGTCAGTTGATCAACATAATACAGATCACATAGTTGAAAAAATAGTTCGTGATTAAATTCTCATTGTGTACGTAATGAGTAGAGTTATTCTAATGAGTGTTTGAAACTGTTAACGAAGTCAGTTTTTATTACAAAATACAATGTTATTCAATCAAACCGATCCATCTGATTGATGATCCACTCGACATTGAAGCATTGTTCAATAAGATATATTTAAATAGATGTGTGTTACGTTTTAAACAAATAAGGACTAAAATCTCTCAAACTGATCGGAACTGAGCAAAATCATGCAGATTTTCCACCCCGTTAGTACCCCACTGCGTAAAGGTGTAACGGAAGTCGGCTCCTCCGTAACAATACCCCGTAAGGAGCACGATCGGGTAGCTAATCTACCGGAACATTAAAACCAAACGCCAGCTCCGACAAGAAAACGGGACTGACTTGCGGAGAGGAAAACAAAAAAACAAGCAAGCACTCTCTTACACAACTTAATCTATTGCTAGCGTTCCGGCAAAGCAAAGGAAGCCATCCGGTTTGGAGGTCGTCCGGAGTAGCCGGAGGATGTGCCAGATTTTCCACACTTCCCTAACACCGGACGTTACAGGCGCATCGGCGATGCATTTATTCATGGTGGTATGTTTTTCCTTGTGGCTCGGTGTTTTGCTGTGAGTTTGAATCTTCTTCGGCGAGACGCCGTCGGTGCCATTCTTTTGGGATCGTGTTTTTCCTCAGCATCCTGCCAGGAACTTGCACTTGCGTGTGTGTGTGTGTGTGTGTGTGTTTGTGTGGTGAGCTAGTGCGCATGATGGTCTGTTTGTTTCGATTGTATGACTCGCCAGTTTTGTACGATTGCACATTTTACCGATGGTGAGGACTCAAACGAGCTGTCCATTCTTGCTGCAATCAACGTTTGCGTCGGGAAAAGGCATGGAGGTGGCTCAGCATTATCTCGCCTCGGCTACATCCTTCCTTCCTCGCAGCGCAAATACATTTTCAAGCTGACCCATTTCTTTACAAGACCTCAAAAAATGAGAGCGAAAAAACAAAACTCGAAACAGCGACTCGAATGTTGAATAACGCAATCCTGCATCCAGTGGAAGCATTCGCACGCACACAAGATTAGAGATCCCCTGCACACACATATATACGTCCTGCGAGGCCGCAGGATAACCGACCGATTCGAGTAAACAAAACATCCGTCCTCCCGGGGGACGGGCGGGCTGGACGTCGTCCGTCGTCCGCTGGCTCGGAATGAATAATTCATTGTTTCTATCTTGATTGCTGATGCAACTGTCGTCGTCATCGTCGTCGTCGTCCTGCTCGGTGCACGTTCCAAGAAATCCGAATCGGAGAAAACGGGAAGTGCATGTGCATGCGATGCGACTCTTTCCTGCCCGGCATGATGTGTCTTGCCTTTCTGTGGGCGGTAGATAACGAGCTTCAAACGGTGACACACCGCAGGATGGGACACTTCATACGGCCGGTGGGGTAGGGACAGACAGGCAGACGATCCATTCTGGCCCCCTTTCGGCAACGGTGGTGCGATAAGAAACTTGCCTTCTTAAGTGTGCCTGCGTCGGCGTCTGGAATGGGGACCATTTTATTTGCTTTGATGTTGTCTCAATTGGATCCGATGCATTGCAGGAGGTTTTATAATTGTTGGTTTATTTTCCATCCTGGAATGCAGTCTGTCAATTGATATTTGTGAGGATGTTTGATGAATTGAAATACTTTTACCAGCTTTAATATTGTGAAAAATGTTGATGTGATGAACAGCTGTTAAATTAAAATTAATTATATACTTTGATTTATTATATTATGTTAATCTTATTATAATTGATATCAATCTGTTTTTATTTAACATATATAATCCTTATGATGTAAACAGCAATGTATTTTGTGACCACAAGGTTAAGAAAAAAATCCATTAGGAGTTATGCATGTCGTTCAGAATATTTCATCATCTCTTCCTTTTTATTTAATAGTTCGATCAAAGTAAATTTATTCTGGTCTAATCATGAAATATTAAATATCGTCACGAAACAGAATATTATCCACAATACTTTAACTTACATTTTACCCAAACGAAATATCAACGATGTTTGATGAATTGAAATATTTTTACCAGCTTTAATACTGTTCAATATTTTGAACAGCTGTAAAATTGAAAATTATTCAATCACTTGACTTATTAGAAAAAAAGAACCTTATTATAATGGACACTAATCAGGTCGTTCAGAATATTTCATCGTATTTTCTTTATCATTTATTAGTTTAATCAAAGTAATTTTTTTCTGATCAAATCATGATGTTTTAAATATCCTTACGATACAGAATATTATTCAAAATACTTTGAATTACATTTTTATCCAAAATGTATTACACTTTCTCTCTCTTTATAAAATCTCTCCTGAAAACGAATTCTTAATACCACGATTCCTACAAACGAAACCTTCAAGAAGTCGCCTGCTCGCTTGATCCCATCTGTCGCGGTTTAGGATGACATTCGGTGTAAATATTAAATGTACACATAATTTTACGGATGCAAAATAAATTTACGAGTTAATCAATATCGAATTTATTTACTGACTTCATCCCTTGCCTCGGGCGAGCGGGAGCGTTGGTAAAAACGCATCGCGGATGAATCGCCTGAAAAGCCGTTTTATGTCCCATGATATAAAGCCAAACGATGGCGGGTTGGTCGGTGTTTGTTTTTCTTTTTTGATTTAGGTTGTTTCATTTTTTTTTTTGGGTGACTAGCTAGTTTACGGGTGCCATGCGTTTTTTTTACTACCGCCCACGAAGACGCGCTTCTTGCGTTTACGCTCGCAAGTAAAACGATCCGTTGAACGTTCTGGTGTCTGGGCAAAAGTGGGAGCGTAAAATTTTGTTTATGTTCCATCCGGAAGCTGGTCGTGAAACCATTTCGCTGCAATTCGCCCTCCGATGTCCTCGGATGGCGTCAAGACGACACGCACTTACTGTGTGTCATCGTGTTGTAAGCTGAGGATTGTAAGGAGCGTGAAGGACACTCGTAGTATACACACAAACACACTTACGCCGAAGAATCCACTGGAGCTTGCGATGTGGACAGGCTGAAAGGATTTGCGGCAAGTAATATCACTAAAGCTGACAAACTGGGTACGCCACGTCAAACAATGGACACGTAGCTCTTTCGCTTATGGTGGAGAAAACTTTTGAGAACTGCAGTAAAATTAGTAGGCGACAATTTTAAGCACACAAGATAAAATTCCCTGGGTTCTATTCTATAAGTCGCAAACGAGTGGCGCTATATTCATCAAACTATTTACTATAAGACTCATTTCCCTTCTTATTCCATCCTAACAACGCCTCTTGACCAAGCGAAAAAGAAGTCAAATTGTGTTAGCCAAACATAAAAGGTAATTAAAATTTTTAATGAATTTCCCCCTTAAGAGGGGAAACTTTGTCCGATGCAAAGGCACCGTCTCCAGTAATGAAGGCCTTCCTAAGTCTCCGAAATTGGTCCAATCAGTATTGTTGTTTTTCTGCAACAAAAACCAAAAAAGATTGAAGTTCCTTTAGAGTCAGCAGTTGAACAAAATGTCTTCAAACCGAAAGACGACCGTGCCGTTGATGACGATGATGATGGCGATGATGTCAACGGTGAGAATTTGTCACCGGTGGCTCGTGCCAACCGTCCTTCCGGCCTTCAATGATGGCAATTTCATTCGACTTTTGAAGACGACCGCGCAAAAATCGATGGAAAAAAGCCGAAGAATCCTCGAGAAGTGTTTCGCCGCAGCGAAAAGGGACACGGTGGGATGAAAATCTCTGTAAATAACAATAACAAAACTTGAGCGGTGTCTTTAAGTAGTACTCTGGTTGCAGTGACCGACGGGAGGATCAAATTCCCACGGTGAAAGCGGCCGAAGTGGGTTCCCGGGCCAGCTCGGGTGTGGATTGAAAGTGCGCTACCGAGGGTGACTTTTCATCGACGTACATTTTCGCGCAAAATTCCGAAACCTGTTCGTCCTCTCAACGATCGGTGGGGAATGGTTTTTGTTGATATGTTAAATACGATGCCCCTCGAAGGGGATAGAGGCGAACAGCGGGCTCCCGTAAGGGGGAATGCAAAGGAAAATACTAGCAAGAAAAAAACCCGGATGGAAAACCTTTCCCCCCGGCAGTGAAATGGGATTAGAGATAAGGTTTAATTTTCGGTTGGATTTGTTGAAAATATGAATTTTCTTCGCGCGCCAAAGGTAGCTCGCTAAAAAGTGTTCACCGAACCGAAAGGAAAGTGCGCGTTTTTTGGGGTTGGGTAATGCTTGCCCTCGAGCAGCGCGGGACAGTAAACAACTGGACAAAATTTCATTCTCCGACAAACTGAAGAAGTTTTACACCGGGCCTCCCCGATGGTACTCCACGGAACCTCCCCCTCGGGTTCGAAGAGTCGAAAGTAGCGCAGTAAAAAGTAATTAAGCGGCAAAAATTGAATCAACAGACTTAGAGTGGGCTTTTGGGCTGATAGTGTATTGCTCTCCTTGGGTGTAGAGGGTGGGGAAGAGAAAAAAAGTACTCCAAAGCAATATAATACCCCAAAGCAACCAAATGGAATGAAATAAAAGAAGAAGTTAACTTGGTCGGAAAGTGCCGCTGATGAGTCCGACCCGAAGGAGTATGCAAATTGGTCGATAAAATGCGATTAAGAGCTGAGGCTGTTTGTGATTTCTTCTTTCATTTTCTATTCACTGAGGTCGTTTTGCTTTGCATGTTTCGAGGAGTAAGCATTAAATTAAAATAAAGCTCAACCTAGCTACTTTTTTTTTTATTTTCACTTGACCATTTCCCACACAAATTCATCAATGATGACTTACAGATACTCCTTATTATATGATTTGATTATTAAACTTATTTCTCAAACATACAATTAATATTTTATTTTCTATTCACTCATTTAAAGCAAAACTTTACGTATTGCTTTACATGTTTCAAGGAGTAAGCAATAAATTCAAATGAAGCTCAACCTTTTTTCTTTTTTCAAATGACTATTTCCTACACAAATTCTTCAATGAGACTTGCATTACACGAGTTGTTTATTTATTTTATGTCTTATACATATAAACAATATATTATTTTCTATTTACTCACGTCGTATTGCTTTACATGTTCCAAGAAGTAAACATTAAACTAAATAAAGCTCAACCTAGCTAATTTTTTTACTGTCTCTTGACCAAGTTTCACACAGTTTTATTTTTAATTTATTTCTTAAACATTTAAAAAACTATTTTATTTTCTATTTACTTAGTATTACTTAGTATTACTTAGTATTACTACTTGTAGTATTTACTATTTTGTTTTACTGTCACTTTTTCTCAAAAAAATTCTTCAATGATGGCTTATAGATTACCCCCTATTATATGAGTTGTCTATTTAATTTATATCACAAACATATAAATAAGACGATTCGTTTCGTTTTCGAAACATTCTTTTATTAAACAACTATCACTTGGGGGAAAATCATTTCATAAAACCGAGTCCGTAGAAAACCACAAATCAAGGTTGCTTGCACGAGAGGTCTTAAAGTTCCCTCGAATCGTTGTGAAAGCGACACAGGAAAACAACACCAGTTTTAAACGAAAACTCTCAATTGGGCAATAAATATAAAAGTTAATTGTAGTTTTATTTGGTTTCCCTCGCGCAATTTATGCTTAGTCTGCTTGCCGGGAATGCATCCTGTGCTCTGTGTGCCACAAAATGAAGCCCTCCCCCATTCGAAACGCATCGAAACGCGCTGATCCAACGGGTTTTCTTCTGAATCGACTTCATTTACAGGCCAAGGATGTTCCTTCTTCCTCTCTAGCGCGAGGCCCGGCGTGTTGCTGATGAGGTGAGAGCTTGCTAACGAAGCGAACTACTGAACGGAGGAGGTGTTTTTACGACAGCACTGGGAAGGAGTCAACCGGCCCGGGCCCGGCAGAGCAATCCGGGGCATTTTCCTTGCAATTTACAACCATACCGGAGCCAGGTCTTGTTGTGGCGTTGGATGAAGTTTGTCTGCCGGCAAGCTACGGGAAGACGCATTAGATAAGATGAGCTGCCGATGGGTTGAATTGAAACGGAGTTACGGAGAAACCCCTTGCCACCCGCTCCCGTCATGGCGGCTTCGGCGAGGTCGAAGCTGGCAAAACAGGATCGGCTCCGGTAGAAGGAGTTATGATTAAAAATACTTTATTATACGACTTCCTCTCCTGTGTGGCTGCTGTGAGGGTTGTTCGAGGGGAGGCTCTGTGCCGGGGAAAACAAGCAGGACGCCGCTAGCCGTGCAAGTTTTCCACAATTTGCCGAACAACTGGGTAACCTAAAAGTTAGGAACACAGCGAGAAGCATCTGATAGAACGGGGTATTGAGAAAAGTGCAAAGTGGAAAGGTGGAAAACGTTTCCAACACTTTTGCCAAACGCACGTCAGCGAAAAAGTTGTACGCTTGCTCAAGTTGCTGAAGGTTTTGAAGGGAAGCCAAACATTTTACGGGTCAATTCTTTCGTAAGATCCTTACCGCAAGGTTTCCATGGTGCTATTAGCGCCTTTAAGAGAATAATTGCTACATGATACTACGTGAGCTACCTTAAGGTAGACGTAGCTTTGCTACTAACAAATAGTAAACGTAAGTTTAAAAAAGAGTAAGTTTTAAATGCTTTAGTATTAGTCTGTTTCAAAAGCGTTATCAATATCATTCTAAAACAATTCAATAATTTTTTTGAATAAAATCATATGCACTAGTCATCTCAATTTTGTCCAGCTTTTATCGTAAGGCAGAAGACTATTCAGTCCTTTTTTTATCGCTGCCAACGCAAGGAAATCCTTCTATAAACCATGATGACATAATTAAAACCCTGCTAATCTTCTTATGACGCCTCAACCGCTCACCGGTGGTCAGTCTTCTGATTCTGCTCACGTTGGTTTTATCGCCCCGGAACCAGCACGTTCCGGTTGTGGTCTATCTGTAAGAAGTAAGGAAAAAAACAGTAATGTTCGGTTACAACGAGAAAATTTGCTCTTCTCTCAATGAAGAAAATCGCCGCCAGCGCTTTGGAAAGCTAATGATATTGCTCGATGCTGGAAAACACCGCAAATTGGAAGGACGAGATTGGGTTGAGAAAAAATTATCGAAGCTCAATGTGACACTAGCATTGAAAAATTTGACACGACACTTCGTTATTCGGAGAAGGGGTTCATAATAATTGATTGATGAAAGTGTAATGTTTTGACTAACCTATGATTCGTTTTTTTTAAAGTATCAAATACAGTTATCAACAAAAATCAAACTTATGATTTTAAGATTCGACTTGCGCTTGACTTTTTTCAAATTTCCAGTCTTAGCAGTTCCTGTCCATACTTGTTTGCCATTGTTAATAATGAACTTTAATTATTTTTAAATCATTACTCTGGTATTATCAAAGTATTGTATTTAAGAAGAGTTTTATTAGATAGTTTTATTTAGATAAAGTACACTCTCAATAACTGAAAAGGTCATGGTACCGTTTTACAAATGACTTCGTTTTATTTGCTCATTTATTATCTTATTCTTGATGTTTTAAAAGTATCTTTTTATTGCTCGAGTTACGACTAACATAGACTTCGCTGATCCAAAGTCCATTCCATCACCACTTCATATCTCCCAAGCTCCATTGCAGATGTGGAGATAAGATTTCCGTACAAGATACGCATGCTGCCTTCGTCGCGGAGAAAATACTGATACACGTGGTAAGCCAAGACGTATTACATCGCCAATGCCGGAGGCGCAGGCGAAGTCGGGCGATAGTGGCGAAGTTGTAACTGATGACGACAATGATATCACGAGCGGCTGCCGGATGATTAGTGTGACTTTTATTAGACAACCACGTGGTTCGGCAGCAGCGTTTAGGAAGGGAACTCTCTAGAAAATGATTCCTCTTTACCGCGTGGTAAAGTTTCACCAACGGCGGTTGTGAGTGTTTTTCGCAATACCATCGGCAGTGGCATTCCATGGTGAAATGCTCTGCTCGGGGGATATTACCACGAAATCCGTCTCATTACGACCATTCACGGAGCATCATGAAGATGTTGAAAAGAGAAAATTCCCGAGCAACTTACAAAAGTTACGCCATCAACCGGTGTTTCCCTCCGGAGCCGAATGGCGAAAGCTCTTCATTAACTTTGGTATATGATCTAATTAGTGTACATGCATATGTCACTTCGAAGAAACAACCGAACGGGGTATGTCCTGAAGCGATGGAAATAGCAAAACTTACCTAATGAGGGACATTCCTACTGGTTTCTGACATTTTGATGCATAGTTTGTGATATTCTTGAAAATCTTAAAGAGAATTTCGGTCCTTTATTTATATTATCTTCTTGGATCTTTCCGTCATATTTTTTCAGCTTTTTCAAACGCATTTGATAGTTCTTGACTTAAAAAGATTTGCGATATTTACTTGTTTCTTTTTAATTGCGATAGTTGTTTTACCTGTTTTCCTGGTGTCTCCGTGAATCTCTCATGATAAAACTATACCATTCAAGAAAAAAATTTCGCTACAAACAAACAATGGCTTCTACCTTTACTTAAAATACTGGTAGTGCGAATGGCATATCACAATAATTGTCTAAGGACTTGATCTGTCTTGATTGGAAATCAAGCGGACCCTCGTTTCCAATGATCTGGATAATTGCGCTACAAATGAGCAAACAAGTGACCATTATTGGGTCTTCGGGTCGTGTGTCCTTCACACTGAAATGGTGAAGATTTTATGGCACCCGACCAATCAACTTAGACCCGATTAAAGGCTACCCTTTCGAGAAACATCAAAAGTGCTGAAATTACATCTTCCATGCTGGTGCTGTGGACCTATTCACGCCGAAGTCCGACTACAGTGGTTAACAAAACGAATAAAACAGTGCAGCTGTGGTCTGACTCGATTGTTACCTACAGATTTAGCAGGAGAAAGGAGCGAGGAAATGGTGGTGGTACGTGTGACTGTTGGCAAATATTGACGACACGGATTAAATCTCGTACTTTGTGCGATAGTTAATTTGATTGATACCGCCAGCGTGGTCGCAGCGACAAGACACGAAACAAACGTGCAAGAAGATGATTGTAAGATGGTTAGTTAAACACCAGTACCCTCAGCCGAACTCACTCACCACGATACAATTTTCCCTAAGTTAAGATGTATAGTGTTCTGGCTACGCAAGACATTACAGTTGACATTAAAAGTGAGGCAAAGGGAAATCGGCAGGATCGCAGACTGGAAAGTTTTTAGCAATTTTCCTCATAGCTCTCGCATCCACTCCGTTTCGTGTCCCTTTCTCGCCTACCGGTCGCTTTAGCCAACTTCTTCATCTCTCCCTTACCGTGCCATAGGCTGACGGGTGTTTTGTCTCTCGCTTGCCGTCTTATCGGCCCTAGGACTAACGTTTTCATCTCGCCGAGTGGAACGAACATCAATCAGTAGAATAAATAATCTGAAAATTAAACAAAACTGATTGCGCTTCCCGCTGCGATACGCCGGCTTGGCGCTACGAAGGAACGCAGAAGCAAAACTAAGGGTTGGCAGATGAGGGCAATAGTGAAACTCTTGCGTAAAATTTCTCCGTCTGAGCTGGTAGTACGGGTGGAACGTGTTATACCTTCCCTCAGGTTTCCGTTTACCGGTTTCTTCCAGCAGCTTCTAGAGCTCCGGTTCTCCTGCTCAGCCCTAGAGTACTTTATGCGAGCATAAATATCGTGCACGAGAAAAATATGTTTCAACAACGTCTGACGTCGTCTCGTTCCGGCAGGTTCGAGGTTTGTGTCGAGCGTATTGATCCTTTGACTTGTAATTTCCTGCCACGTCACGAACAGCGCAGCTAGCTAAACGGTTTGTATTAGTATCGGGTAGGACATCGATAACGAATATTTGCAACACCACCTAGTTTAAAGTATTCAAACAAAATCCTTATTTGTACTACATAATTTATAAAAAGAGTCCAACTTTAAAGTTTTTAGTTTAACTATGTTTCTTTTTTATAAACCTTACAATAATTCAAGTGAGAGTTATATAGGCAATAATAAAGTTTTGTTGTGCGAAACACGGTTTGAGAAACAACAGCTTCCAACTACCTTCGAAACGAATCGAATAAAAATGTAAACAACTAGATTTCAACATCATCTTAAACAAATCAACTTTCTCATAAATCGCCACTGAATTTGGGAAAAAAATAATTGTCATGAGGTACCGAATTTAAAAAAAAAATTATGTTTATCTTGACTAATATAAGCTGAGAACAGAAAGGAACCTCTTTTGAAGCCACGTCGGAGTTTTTCGTCAAGTTATTCAATTTTCTCCGAAGTAATCATGGCGTCACTTTACCTAAACGTCCACCATTACGCACGTAGTCACATAGTGGGGCAAACCAACCAAGACGACTTAAATAGACAGAAAAAAATGAAGGACAGCAAGGACTTTCTCATTCCAGACCTTAGGCGAATTGGCGAATCGGTAGAAAATGAAGGAACCGAATATAAAAATAAAACTTCAAAGTGATGTTCTCGCACGGGGGAAAAACGAAAAAAAAAGACAACAAAAAACTCGCAACAGTTACGAAACAGCCCACACGGGAGATCATGTTGATATTGATAATCGAAGAAGGAATAAATTTAAATAAATATCGTTTGAAGTTGTTCCGATCGGTTGTTCCCATCTGTCGCTCCCGCGACATGCTAATGGGGTCGATTTTCCTGGCGAAGACCAGTGGAGGATGCTTGTTCGGAAAATCGGAGATTTCAGCCGGTCGGTGGAGACATCTTCAGCATGTCGCTTGACTGTCCAACCGACCTTTAATGGTGGTTTGTGACCAGGCTGTGTGCGCAATGCGAATAAGGTACATCGATGCCACATCTTTTTTGACGAGCACCATTTTCTTCAAGGAAAATTTATTCTTGTACTCCTCGGTATGTCGTTAGATAAAATTACGAAAAACAACACGACTCGTCAGTCTAAGGTCACGTTGCTCAGTCATACCATGAAACAACAGTTTGCAAGTAATGGTTCTTTTCCCCTTGCTTCGTAGGGAAATTAATGTTTGCTTTCCCCATCCCGCAGACTCCAACCCGGCTCACGACCAAAAACATGAGCCGTTCTCGGTACTGAGACTTGGTAAATATAATTACGCCATCGAAAAAACTTTTCCCAAGCGATACTCCCCCCCCCCCCCCCCCCCCCCCCCCTCAGCCAGCGATGGAGCGAGGGCATCGGAAAGCAATGATTATGTTTCAATAAGAAAATCAAACAACAGCCGAATCAACCCCAGAGGCAGATGCTTCTCGGGAAAGTGCAACTGTTTTCCGATCCGTGCTGATTTCGAGCACCGATCTCGGGCCTTAGGTGAATTGGTTTTTTTCTGTCTGGGCCCTTACTTACCCAGTCTTACCTTCGTTATCATCCGAAAGCCAGACGTACAGGAATTTTTCCGTGAAGGAAGGGACTTTCGCCGCTTGGGCTCATCTAGCGAAGCAGTTGCGAGAAATAGTTTGCTGGTTCATTACTAACCAGAAGGAAAAGTAAAATGAGACTAGAAAAGAAACAAGGGAAAACTCGTCTGAAACGACCGGAAGCCGAAGAAAGCCGTTCCACATCCCGTAGGGCATAACACAGATAGAGAGAAAGAGAAGTTAATACAAATTTATTGTTAGCAGAAAAGTTTTTTGATTAAAGGCATACACCGTGTGCCAGGGAGAATAAGGAGAGGATTTGTTGCGCAGATCCAAATATGTTTGTTGATGTTACCGTATTTAAGACATTCACAAAGAAATCTAGTCTTGTAAATAAATAAAATTGACGAAACAGAATGACGTGGTATGATCTCAATGACAGCCTCTTGATAAAATTTCACAATGATTGGCCAACTGAATCAAAAAGTATTTCATTGATTCGATTTCCAACCCCACAAAAATCCCGGAACGATCCAATCTTCACGCGGCTCGCAACAAACAGGAAGCGCCGTTGTAACGTAATTCATTCACATTCTCTGGATTGGCTCGGCCCAGCTCGCTGCAGGAAAAGCAAGGTGTCTATGATAATCTCTTTTCTTCTCCGTCCACCAGCGCCCTTCATTTACACACAAATGACTTTTGTTCTATTTGTACGGTTTGTCGCCTTCCGCCGCCTTCTGATGGTAATGATATTTTTTACCATTATATTTTCGAATTATTAAAGTTTCCTTCGGCGCTTGGAACTCGCTGCGCAACCGAGAAAGAACAAATCCCGATTGCTTACGCTTTTGGAGCTACCCTTATTTGTAAAGCAAACGATTTACTGAAATATACCGACACCGTTAAGAAGTACAATAGGTTTATCATTGGTCGCTGATGTGTAGTCCTTGGATCGAGAGTGCATGCGAGTGTTCTTTCAGCAGTCCACCCTGCTAGCATACTCGCATGTGCTTGAGGTCAGGTTGAACAGTAGACCTGAAGGGCAGGTGTACTTCCAGACCGTCAGGAACAGTCTGCAAAAGATGGTTGGATTGTAATTCTGCACAAGAGGTGAGCAGGATTTAAGCAAGCTGTGACTATTCTTACCCATTTGGAATGCATCTATAGTAGACGGCGCAGTCACTGGGATCTCGCACATATCCCTTTGATGGACAGTATTGAGGCATTGGAGGAGGTGTTGTTCCGGTCGGCTGTTTGGTGGTAGTGGTAGTAGGAGCCTTTGTTGTGGTGGTAGTAGTAGGAGCCCTTGTTGTAGTAGTAGTAGGAGCCCTTGTTGTGGTAGTGGTAGCCCTTGTTGTGGAAGTGGTAGTTCTACTCGTTGTTGTAGTTGTAGGTTTCGCAGTGGTTATACCCCCATTCTCAGTGGGCACTTTTCTGTTCAAGCCGGTGTTTATGCTCCTCAGCACCGGATAAGTTCCTTTGCCACATTCGTTCACTGCGTCGTCACCTTCCGCCTCGAACAGTGCGATACCTGCCAAGTTCCTCGAAATGGCGTACGAACCCTTCAGCTGCACGATCGGTAGATCGTCGTAGCTAACCCACCAGCGGCCTTTGTGTGCGTAGTACGCTTGCTGCGTCCGGTCCAGGATGGAGGTCCAACCTCCCTGTTCCATAGCAACGCACAGCTCCTGGTAGGACATAATACCTTCGGTAGTGGTGTACGGACCCGGTTCTCCCCTACCGGCAGCGCGCACTTCCACACCATTGTCTTTCTCGTCATGCAATTTAAACGTGACCGCGTTGCTCGATATTCCAAGCACTAGCTTTGAGCTCGGAGCACCCGCCTTTATCCAGCCGGACATGATGGCGTCCACGTTCAGCTGCGCCTCGTAGGTCGAACCCTCCCGGCCACTCACATTGATTGCCGCCTGATGGCCCGTTTTGCCGTCCCAGAAGGCGTGCAAATTGAACGCGGTTACGTGCAGATAGTCCACGAACCGGACCAGGTTCGGCACGTCGTAGCTGGACATGAAGAAGTCGTCCGTCGGAGCCACGGTCAGCGTTAGCAGCAGCCCATACATGCGCATGTTCGCCGACAGCTCCGCGATGAACGTGACAAAGTTCGAGCGATCTTCGGGAACGCCACCCTTCATCACCGGATAGTGCCAGTAGAAGTCGAGCCCATCAAACTGGTACTGCTGCGTGAGGAAGCTCACGATGGTTTTCACGGCCGCCTGGCGTAGGGCAGCCACACTGACGACGCGCGAGAACGTGGCCGAGCTGGTGGTCATTCCGCCCAGCCCGATCATGAACTTCACGTTCGGGTAGCGCAGGCGCATGGCCTGTAAGCGTTTGAAGGCACCATTGGTCTCATCGGTGTAGCTATCGAGCAGCTTCAGCGTGCCAGTGTTCGTTAGCGTGATCGAGTTGTAGATGACGTGCGTGCAGAGGTCCCCGTTGATGTCGTCCACCGTTCGCTTGCCGGCTCCCACGCGGTAGGCCGCATCGTTGTTGAAGAGGCAAAACACCTTATCTGGAATTGAATTGAATCAACCTATTTTATTTGCTCAACGGTAACTTTACTGATCACTGAAGACAGGTACCAAAATGATTCTCCGAAAGCACATCATGTTGTGGAAGGATGTATTTTTATTAAATAAAGGTTTTCGAGAGATAGCTTATAGGTAAGAACTACAATAAATTATTGTACACAATCCGTTCGATAACTGTAGTTACAGGTATTGCTCTTCGTGTCAAAGTAGAGACCCGTTGGGCATTTCAGCAGCCAGTTTGGCTGTACAGGGCTAAAAAACAAGAAGAGTAATACTTAGTATTGCTGTACAAACCAGGTGTGAAGGGTTCTACTTACAGTCCCGCGAGACACTGGTAGAACTGTCCGCAGTTAGTTGGATCCCTCAGATATCCTGAGGCAGGACAGACAAGCTTTTCATTCGGACTTTTCGTAGTTGTGGTCGTTGGTCGGGTTGTGGTAGTGGTCGTTGGTCGGGCGGTGGTAGTGGTCGTTGGTCGGGCGGTGGTAGTGGTCGTTGGACGGGTTGTGGTAGAGGTAGTCGTGGTTACCGCAGGACGTGGCGTTGTTGTGGTAACAGTAGGGACCGTGGTTCCAAACACCTCACTGAACACCGCCGAGGATATCGGAAACTGGCCTTCCCCGCAGATACCTTTCGCGTCATCCGACTCTATCGACCAGATCATTATTCCACCCAGGTTCATCCGCTTGGCGAACTGCACCTTCAGCGCGATCGAGTACGTGCTGTCGTACGAAATCCACTGATCGCCACGGAACGCATACGGTACCTGTTGTTCGTCGCTGAAATAGGAAGTGTAGCCACCGCCTCTCAGTTTCTCGCATATTTCCAGATACGACAGCGTACCGGGTTCCAGTGTATAGGGCCCTGCATCGCCTGGGCCAATGGTTCGTGCGCCGAGGCGCGTATCTTGTGTTGAAGCGAGCTTGAAAGTGTGTCCGAAAGCGGGAACACCCATGATGAGCTTCGATGGAGACAACCCTTCCTTGAGCCAGGCGCGCACGCACGCATCCTTGGAGATGAAGCCAGTATTAACATACTTCCAAACGTACCGGATCACCGGATTTCAGTTACTTACCACATTCAGCATGCTGGTAGTGTATCCAGTCTCCCAGGAATTGGGGTACAAGGGTGCATTGGCACCCGTTTGGGCGTCCCAGTAGGCGTGCAAATCGTACGTCATCAGGTTGACAAAGTCGACGTACTTATTGATCTCCGGTACGTTGTACGCCGATATGAGGTAGTCGGCAGTAGCAGCCGTACCGATGGACAGAATGAAACCCTCGCGGTCGAAGCGGGTACGCAGATCACGCAGCAGCTTGATGTAACCTTCACGGTCGTCAACAGCACCGCCGCGCAGCGTCGGGTACTCCCAGTCGATGTCGAAGCCATCGAAGCCGTACCGTCGCACAAACGTTACAACCGAGTCGACAAACACCGCCCGCAGCAGGTCCGAGTTGGCCATCGTGGAATAGGTGGCCGATCCCTCGTTCCAGCCGCCGATCGAGATCATTAGTTTGACCTTTGGGTTGCGCTGCTTGAGCTGCATGAACCGCGAGAACCCACCGAGGCTTATGTCGAGCCAATTGTCCAGGATCTTTACGTTGCCCTTCGTGTCGAGCCCGACAAACGTGTAGATGATGTGCGTGCAGAGGTTCGGGTTGATATCCTCCACCTCGAACTTGCCATTGCCAATGCGATAGGTTGCCCAGCTGCCAAAGTAACACACGACACGATCTACAGCGCGTGGGGAAGAGAGTAATACACCGTCAGTCAAACCATGAAGAAGTTGTTTTCAATGTTGCATAATAATCAAGCAAAAATCACTTCCCTCAAAATCACCATAGGAAAAGCAAAACATTGCAACAACAAAAGTACAGATCAAACGAGAACTGATTGGTAAAACTGAAAATAGTCTCTACGAATCGGTTACTTCACACTTTGGTCACGTGGCCACTTGCCTGAAGCACTTTTCTTGTTCCGACAGAAAGTTTGACAGATCGATTAGACCGCGAGGAGCTGGAATGTTCCAGACTGGTGCAGGCCATATCCGTACGTTTATAAGATCTTAATGGTGATTGAAAGCTTTTTAATTTCTTCTATATGTGCGTACCGGTGGCAGCGTTGATGCTCGCAATGCTGATCAGCAACAATCCGGCTACCACAGCAGCCTTCATGCTGAGGCCGGTCCTTACTAGGAAGGAAGTTACACGTTTATCGACGATTCTTTTTTACCGTTACACTAAAATCCACCTGGTCCACTTGCTTTTGCACACAATTTTCGGTTGTCTTGCAAATATTTTGACAGGAACGTTCACTTTCAGCATGGAACTGAACTGAACTGAGCCATCGAATCGTGGCGGTGAACTCGTTTTATACTGCCGAAGTGCAAGATCATGGCCGAAAGCAGTGCGGTACAGATAAAGTTTCGCTTTGAACCCGCCCAAGGATTGTGTTATCTTGAATGATCCGCAAACTACCGTATTGTCTTTCGTGTGAATAAAACTTTTTTTTTCCTACGAACCAGACCCAAATATTCTTTGCACGTTTATCTAGAGCAAACAATGTGGCCAGATAGTCTCGGAAATGTTTTCCAGGGCATGGGAGTGATAACAGGTTGTGATGAATTTTGGCAGCTGAAGCTAGAGCTTGTCACTAGCAGATTTCAAAACGTTTGAATGAACTCCCCCGGTGAGTGTTACCGAGAGGACCGGAAGCGTGAGACGATAAACAGTGTAATAAAAATAATAAGTAAAGCAGTGATTGTGATGGTTTATGAGGTTCAGTTTCATATCCATTTGACATTATGAAGGTTCTGCAAATAATGCAATGGTCTAGAAGCCTTCTCTCTTGTTTAAGCCATGTATTAGTTTCATTCATTCAAGTAGTTTTTCTAGCATAAAAAGCGCCAAAACTGTGCTAAAAATAATTCCTTATCATTCCCCGAATATAATTTTATTGCATTTTGACCACAGACCACATTTTTTGTTTACTTAACAAATAGTACTACACCCAGACAAAATTGAAGTTAAAATAACCCCATCTTAAAGCTGTAATAATGTTCGCCATGTTTACAAACCTTCCGCTAGCTTCGCGTTCAATGAGTAAAGTGTTTAGTGTCATCATCTTGGCTCCGCGGATACCTTTCTGTTTTTTTTTCACTTTCTATCATTTTGATGAGATGAATCATAATTTTTTTTCGGCTCATCTGATGCTCGCTAATTGGATCCCAAGAGGGGACCGTGCTGAAATCAATCACTTGTGGACACGTGCCCTGATTAAATCGAATCGCAACTGCTATTATAATCATTCATTCCTAGCTGACGCATAACGCTAAGGTCGGAACGACAGCAGAGAGAATGAGGCAGCATGCGCATGGGAACACGTGCCGGCGAGAAAGAGCGCGGAAATGTAGATCAGAAATGCAGATTTCGCAATTGCAGCAGCCCCTCTGCTGCTCTTCACTGCATTGTATCACTTTGCTCGCGATGTCCATAGGCAGAGAATGCAGATAAGACGTGCGCAACTTGCGCTTCACACTAATCGGTAAATCAGTACAAGACAACACTTGGATGATGGTTTGCAAGCACTGATTGATGCTGCCTTGATATACGAGTAGCGTAGCGTAAAGTTCAAATGCTTGCCGCTTGCGATTTGTCGATTTGGAAGTGTCGATCTACCTCAAAAATTTGTTTTTCTTAAACTCTTGAGGGATGTAGGCCTTCATAATAACTTTTTTGAATTCTTAAAATTGCGGGTGGAGTTTACCACACACGATGTATTCCAGTCACTTTGAAGCTAGATCAGGGCAGAAGTTGGTTGTGTAGTACATAAAAAACGAGAAACATAAAAACATGAATAGAATTGTCTAATTTCTGGCTGACGGTCGCAAGTCCGCCTGACAGGCCGACAAAACAGCCATCAGAATTCTTTACTGATATAGTTTTACGATAAAATTTAGTCCATCATTTCTTGCGTTTCTAATGAGTGAGATCGAGAGAGAATAATCCATTTTTTTTTAGTTTTCAGGTATTTTTGACCTATCAACCAAATGCATTCTTCATACTGTATATCTTTATTTCCCTCATATTGACTGGAGCAGCACTGTATACTCGCCACAGCTAGCCATCAGCAGATCGACACAACGACCGTGCTACTAACCAAGCAAAGATTTCCAAAATTTCGCAATTTATTATTATTTCAATTACTGATCCCCCAAAGAGACTCTATATGGGCTCGTGTAACGTGTTTTACCCAGTAGTTCATTAAATTTTGCCCAATTTGTATCCCAGTTCTACACTAGCTCCGATTATAATAACAAAGAAGGTATATTTAACCGAACGAATAATTTTATGGAAATAAGCTAAAATGATTTGTGTTCTAAAGGTAGTGATTAGTGGAAACAAATGACTATACATTGCATAACAAATGTACAAATAAGTCAACCTGAATATTATTTCTATACTAACGATTTATATCTTTTCATTTCAGGTAAGTCAGCTATCTGACGCTGGAATCAAACACCTTTACGAATAATACTCAATACTCGTGAGTACATAATAGTTGGGAGGGTGTTAATGTTCTTGAAATATGTATTTCAGACCTGACAATAATCAAGAGATTACGCAAAACAATAATTTGGATACCGACAACAATATTTTTCAATGAAAGCTTCCATGGTTTTGAATGCAGACTTAAAGGAAGCTCTATTGCTTTATATTTTATAACAGTTTGTTTCATTTTTTACCTCTTTAATAAAGTTGAGTAAAAAATAGAAACCATAAAAAAGGAAGCCACCGCAAGAATAACCACAATCGAAAACCCGTTATAAAGAAACAGACTCGGCCAGATAAGCAAGAATTCCAACCGACAAGTTGGGATCGTATGCAAATTCTTGTTCAAAACTTGTTAGACAGCACAGTCGTCATATTTTCCCGAAGTCATATTTCAAACTTTTCCTTCCTAGCTGACGCTCCGGTGAGGGTGTGGGGCACCGATCACACAGACACACACACGCCCATTGCCGTTAATGTACAGGATTTCCCGTTCCCGGCACTCGTTTGCTCCGTCTTCAATTTGCTCTGCGAAATTCCATCGCCTCACGACGCCATGCACGACGGGCGAGGATTTTTGGGTCGTGAGTGGTCCCCCGTGATACCGATGAAAACCCGGAAAGCTACGCATGGAATAAACAATGGGCGGAACAACTACACGGGGCCAGGTTTCGCATCAATTTGTCCTTTGTTGGTGAGAAAAAGTTGGTTCTACCGGCTTCCCTGGCGTCAGTTCCTTTCCACCGTTGGTACTAGTTGATCGAAAATACAATTTTCTAACCTCAGTTTTCTACACCGGAAGTTTCTTCGATGCGTTCTTCGCCCGGTTGCGGTCGTTACTCTCGCAGGTTTACTTTTGTTTCCTTCCGTCGCTTTTCTCGAGCGGCGTGAAACTCGGCGTCCTCCTCAGAAGAGGTTGAGATAGACAAGAATCTAGGGGCGCAGAACTAAGGGTGGTTTGGATCAAGGAGTAAGAGCTTGGCGTGCATGCCAACTCCATGGTGAGACCCAGAGGTAGAGCTGTTTAAGTTTTTCCTCCCGCGGTTTCCTACGAACAAATCCCAATCAGGCACTGGCTCATGGACAACTTGTTGGTTGTAACGAGTTTTGAAGTTTTGTCGCATAGTTTCATGCTTCCCAGTGGCGTCCCGTTATGTATATTTTTTCGTCCAGCGTACGTAAGTTTCTCCCTTCCTATACATATTTTCCAACTGTTTCTACATGCATATCGCATATCAGTCCTCGCCGTTGTTGTCATGGGTTATGGTGAGGTTCTTTTTAATATCTGTCTCTAGGTTTTGCCTGCAGTAGACACCAGCAAAGTGGCACAATAACATGCATATCTCTGCGCGATGGATTGCTATCGCATATGGTAAACCTTATCTGTTCGCAAACAACAACTAGCCATGCAACAATAAAATAATATTAACGGCACGAGTTGAGCTTGGCTCGGTAGCGTAAGATATGTGGAGATTTAACCGCTGACCCGTTTCCGTTTACAATTAATATGTTTGAAACATTGTACTTGCATTTTATTACATACCTTGTTTACGTCATATTAATTCTTCTTACATTTTTCGATATTTTTTCGATATTTTAATATTAATTTTCTTGCTGTCTTTATATAATTTAAACATTTTTTAATTTCTGAAGATTTTTTTCAATTTCTTATCCCTTTTTTTATAAGTTCGGTTGGAAACGTACGCAATAATACAAACTACGGTGAAGGTAAATGTGCCATGGCTGTCTATCAACTGATGGGAAAACATTTTTTCAGCTCCTCTAGTAGGAAATGGAATCTAATTGATCCGTGAAATTGGTACTCAGTCGTGTGTTGCTTGCTACGTGAGGTTCACTAGGCCTAGTAGAACAAGCAACCATGTTGGAGAATATGCCGGTATACGCTTTAAAGAAATAAGCTTAAAGATATGTATTGTTTAAACCAAAATGTCATGTTGAAAAAAAAAATTAGGTCATTGTAATATGAAATAAAATGGCAGTTCACTAACGACCGAAACGATTGACTCTCTTTCTTCATCTTTTCTGGCGTTAAGACTGTCTTTCGTCTCTCTTTCTTTTTGATTATGAAGAAGTAAATTATAGAATAACCTATAATCGTTTATTACTGACTCAATTTATTATTTCATTTGTCAAATTATGACAATTGTTTTCTTGTAATCGCAGCACATTTGTCCCATATATTTGCAAACTGTTTAAGTTACGACTTTTATATGATTGATTGTGACATTTTTTTGTTTAGTTTAATTCTTTTGTATGCTGCTAAAATTATCCTTCCAATTGAAACTGTTTGTGCTTAATTTTGATTGTTGTTTCGAAAAACCCAAAATATGCCTGAAACAGCCTCTTGTTTGTCGTCAGGGCGAATATCGTTTACTTGTGATGATGGATATTAACTGGACCGAAAAGTCATTTTTATTTTAATGAATTGCCCTCGCCAGGCACTCGCCCCGTTGCCACGCGCAGGAATGGTGCGAAGAGAATTAACTTTTCTCTGTTCTCGCCCTCTGCTGGCTAAGCGGAAAATCTTTACACCCCCTCAATGGGATCGCAGCTGGAAGATGGAAAACAGCAAATTTAATCGGAGATAGTCAAAAGGGAAAAAAAATCGGAATCTTACACTTTTTATTTTCCACCGCCCGGGGGATCCGGGAATAAACCCCAGAATCAGCGCACCACGACGGGCGCGGGACCATGTGAAGGGCGCGAATGCGAATGTAATCAATTTTAAATGTGAAATAAAATGATTCCATTTTCGTTCCGCCAAGACCAGAACACCGAACCTCGAGGGAAAACGACAGTTGGTCACGGGTGCCATTTCGTTCCGTGCCACCTCTCCCACCGTGCCGTCGTGTCCTTGTCCGTTCGACCGTGGGGACACACCAGAATTACCTTAATGCGGCTAATCTTCCGCACGCCAAGGCGCGCTCGAAGCTGTTTGCTCTTTAAGGGTGTGCGCCGCGGATTCGATCTTCTTTCGAGGGCGTTCTTTAAGGGCTCACGGAAGATGTCACTGGAGCATCCAGTCCCGAGATACGACGGACGCTGGATGATTAATGAGCTGAACGAGCAGTGCGAAGGTAAAAGTTACATTCGGTTGTGATTTTTGTCCTCTCCGTTGGGCAACGCTGATTCGGTGGAAATTTTCTTGCTGATCCCACGGGGGGTGGGAGAAGTGGGTCGGGCTGGGCGTCGCTTATGAACAGTAAGAAATTTATTTGGAAAAATAAATACCGGAATCAAACACATTGAATGATGGATGGCTAGGAAGTGGTTGGTGGAATATTTGGTGGAGGGTTTAATTGAATGGAAGCTTAATTAACATATCGTTAAAGGGTGTGCATGTGAACTGATAAGACACTGTTGTTCAAAAAGGAGAAAAGAAAAGCATATTTCTGTGACATACTTATTTTTAGTGTGCCAAATTTCCTGCTAGCGCAAATTTCCTGCTAGCTTAAACAACTGCTTTAGTGGGTTTGTTTATCATCTTTTGACGTTTTGGTTTTTCGACGCAGTACTCCATCATTCCATCGGGTCAATCAAAAATCGGGTTAGCATTCTTTCAATGCTTTTTCTTCTTTGAAACATCCAAAAGATAATTTGTAAATCTTGAAGAACTCAATAGAACTTTTTCACATTTCAACGATTTAAATAAACGTTGTTGTCCAAAGTTGTTCCCAATTTGAGAAATCTTATTTGGATTTAGTTTTGGATTATTAAAAAAGTATTGTTTTTAATCGTTGTTAAAATATTCCAAAATACATATGGGTACTGCACAAGATAACCAAGATTTAGAATTTTGACTTTATAAAGGGCCAAATTGTCCCAACTTTTCGATAAATGTTAACATTCTCATACAAAATCGGTTTAGTCATGTACCAAAATCTATTTTTATAACCATCTTTGATGGCGATGAAATTCAACATTTGTTAAAAACCTCACCATTTTACCGCATGCTGAAATTTCATCATGTTGAGCAGCGTGAACGAAACTTTGTTTTGCCCACTTGTATTTCTGAAGTGGTTGAAAATATGTTCATTTTACTGAAGCACCAGCTCGAGTGGGCTCAAGAAGGGCCTCGTTCCTTAACCACCACCGAGGGAGGTTAACAAAAAATATGAACGCTGATGACTAATTTTTGTCGTGTCGCCGAGCGCCGGTTCGGCTGCAACTTCTTCCGGAAGGCTCAATTCGATCCTTCCATCCGGTTTTTGGCACAGTCGGTCTTAAAGGAGAGGTGAGGGAGGGGTGGTCCTGTACGCCATCAGCCATCGAAACCCCGTCCGATCGCTGTTCCGCTCAATCTATCAATCATGCACGGTGCAAAGTGCCATCACTGCCCGCCCGTCGAACGAGATATTAGATTATGGGGTGTAGCGTTCTAGTGTGAGGACCTCTCTCCTTTTTTTCGTACGCCTTTGCCTCATGAACCAAAGGCAAATGGAGGCCCTTGGTGTCGGCGCACGGGCGATTTTCTTTTTCACTCCGACGTAAGCAAAACCGTCCAACGTGTGACCCTTTTTAGCCACCCGCGGGCCCGAACGTATGCCAATTTGTATCGAACAGGGTTTCGCACCGAATGTTTGGCACGTAGTTTGTGTCCGGGTTTCCTTTTTTTTCTCCCCCGTACCACCCGTACATGGTTGACGGCGGAATAGCCCCGTGTTCTGGTTATTTGCAAAATCACGTTCGCCGACCGTGAAAATTGAACCTGTCAGCCACTTCAGACGAGCTGGTTTAACAACCAATCGAACCGAAAAGAACCTCCGAAAATGGCGGGACATTTTAATGCACTCGGGCAGGCCGGGACGGGGGTTTTCCTACCACCATCCCGAACCGGAATGACAGAACGTACGTTTCAGTAGGGTAAATTGGTTTTTTGCACCAGCTACAGAATATTGATAATGAAACTAACTATCGCTTCGAATCAGTTGATTGAAATTTTCCTAAAATTCCCTACATTTTAAACCGGTTATCATTGTGATTGATTTAAGGTTCTGGTAGTTTATACTGAAAGGGGGACAAACTGATAAGTAGAAACACGTGCATGTAGAAAGCATTTATTAATGGAACAAATTATTTAACAATCCTGTTTGATGAAAACTTCTATCGTTCCTCTGCGACAGAACGAACTACATATTGTTGCAGTGGAGTTAATAAAAATTAAATGAATTGCGTCGTGGGAAATGAAATTGAAAAACGTATGAAGTTACAGGAAAATAAATAAAAAACGCAGTAAACGGTTCCAATAACAAAAACCAACCCAGATCGAGACAAACCGGTGGAGTTTATTGGCGTACTACCAAGCGAAAGTGAGCAAAAAGTAAACTTTTTCCGTAATTTGACGTTACTTGTCCGAAAAATGAGCTGCAACTGTGGCGCAATGGAGGAAGAAAATCTCCGGTTTGCCTCCGCCAACCCCGGCCGCCGCGGTGCGGGTTTCTTGTTTTTCCTCCCAGCCGAGGCGTGCATTGTCTCGCCGAACGCTGCGGCAAGCCATAAAAGTAATGTAAGAATGTTAGTTACATTTTATTGGATTGTGCTCTGCTTTCTTCTCCGAGCTGGACTCTATCATCTCTCTGTCAAGCTTCCGTTCTGCAGTACACGGTTGAATTTTATCGGTTCTGTTCGGTGGAGAAAAAAAATACACCCAAGAGCAGGTTTCGAAGCAGTTTTATTTCATCCTATTTTGTAGTTCGTTTACGGTCCTGGGTTGTTATATTTTTTTATTGATTTGCTAACTTTTCTTTGTGCTCGGCTCGGATGCTTTACGTTTTCATCTTGTTACTTGGCGACTGCAGTTTTTCACTCTCTAAAACTACCACTGCACCTTCCAAATAAGTTTACCCGGCCAGCTCGGAGGAAAGTATTTACGTCCACTGTCGCTCTTTTGTTGCTAACTGTTGGGAGCGGCTGAAAAATCCTATCAGAGGAAGAATTGATTTATTTCACAGATTGCTTCAGGCGGAAGTTACTTTGGCACCGAGTTGTCTGTTGGAACAAAAATGTGTGCAAACTCCAACAGACAGATAAGCAAAAAGTAAACCAGATTATTCGGTTGCGATATACAAACGTAAGGTATGTCGAGCGAAAGACAAATAAGAAGTATGCAACTTTATTTAGTTTTCGAACGAACATGATGCGAGATAGTTTTTCTAACGCGAGCTTGAGATAACTGTCACAATTGCATCGACTTAATTCCTTTTTTCTATCCAAAATTTACTTCAGTGAAAAACGTCGAAAGAAATCCAATGAATTTTCCAGACAATACAATCAAGGCATGAGTTATAACGTCGATATTTTAGATTGTGGAAAAAATACAAAAATGCTAGATCGAACACGTCACCAGATCATGCTGAGAAGATAATTGGTTTGATTTTTTGTAACGAAACATTGAGCAATTTTACTAGTACGAGAATAATTGAAAAACATGATATTATTTTAGTCATTCTGCAGTTCTATCATATGATGCACGAAGAAAAACTTAACCGAAGACAAGTTCTTCCGTTACTTGTTTTACATTATGTAACAGTTCTAATGTGTCGATAAAATACGGTTTAATTTTGAATCTTCCGATCTCAATATGCGTTTTTGAGTTTTGAATGTATGACTTTTCCAAAGAATAGTTTCAAACTGTGAAATTTTGTTGTAGAATTTCATTATAATTATTTTATTATGATATTCATTTTTGTGGATTTTGTAGAAAAATTTAATCCTGCATAAAAGAGGATAGTTTTTATCTTTGTTTAGAGTGCTTGAATTGATTCCATTTACTAAACAATTCATAGAGTAAAAAAAATGCGACGATAGTCCTAGTATACTTCTTCAAATCGAGCATTCCCAGTGGGAAAAAGGGTTCTCCAGAATAAAAGGATGAGAAAACTCGACCGACCGAATGCCGAATTCCCACCCCACGCTAAAGGTAGCGTATTATTTTTATTTATTCGTCTCATTTGTTTGCCAATCAACGCCTTCAATCTCCGGTGGCTTCGGGAAACGAGCGAATAAATATACATAAACTATCGACACCCGGGCAAACACGATCGAACCGACATTGGGCCAATTTTGTCCGATGGTGGGGAGAGGGTGGTCTCGGAGAGGGGTGACCATGCTGGGCCGTTGCCGTTCTACCCCAGTACCGGATCGGAACCGGTGCGAGCCGGGGGAAGTGTCAGAAAAAAACGCCGGATATTGACTCCCAACAGTAAGAGCCATGGGTTGAAGGAAAATATTCGCCCGAGCGACCGAACTGACATTGACAATCATTATTCAACGCTAATGGTGCCTGTCCTTGATCGCATTTATGAATTGGAAAGAAATGGGTTACGGGAAGGCAAGTGGCCTGCTTAGGTTTGGCCGCTCGATGAGGATAAACGGGCTGCTTGATGTGAAAGTGGGAGAATTAAATGAAATGGGCCAACCTTCACCGGAAGGTAAGAAAAACGACTGGAAAAATTCGTAAAAAGGAGTTCGAAGTGGGCGGAGTAAACCGGGGAACGAACATGGAACCACAACAAAGCGAGCCTGTGGGTTTTGGAAGGTAAACCATTAAAGGGTAAATTAACTTATTAAAATGATATGATTAAAATATGATGTGTTTGGCTTTGACGACCAGTTATTGTTTGATTGTGAAGGGGGAAAAATAATTTAAGTAGCAATTTAAAGCTATTAAGAATACATTGATGAGAAATTTAAAGAAATTGATTGCAATCTGCACAACGTTTAAAGTTTTTAATGCACAAAATAATCATAACAAGACCAAACTTCAATATTAATAGTTTTAGGGAGTTCTGATAATATGTTTCGAACAAATAACAGAACAGGGCTTCGTATATGCGAGACCTTTCCGTATCGTTTATCCTTCAAGAGTGTCTGAAACAAGAGTAAAGTAGATTCATAAATTTTTATTGATTTCTTCGGAAACCCGTCCGGCTTCGAGCGAAAGATGTTTTCCTTCCTTTCCCAGGCAGCAAAAAACAAGTGAAAACCCTGAGCCATTGTAGTGGAACGAATTCCTCAGTCCCCACCGCGCTCCCTCTAGACAAAGCCCAATCAAATGGTACCTTTTTTTTAAGAAATGGGCAATACGGCTGGGAGGAAAAGCGAGAGCGTGCTGGTCAGTCAGCCTTTTAATTCCATCCCAATAACCAGAACCCGAAGGGGGCTCGGGTACTTCGATCGGTCTTTGGCAGATTTTCCGGCTGACTTGGTCCGAAGGGATTTTTGTCGTTGGTGGAGCGAAAAACCCCGTTGCGAGAAAGTGAAAGAAAAGCTCACCCAGGTACGAGGCATTTATTTGTGTATCGAATTTATCGTCCGGATAACCGTCCGGAATCTTCCGGAAGATCGATTGGCTTGTCGGATTGAGCTCGTGGACGGGCAGGTTGTGGTAAATTTTCATCGGTCAGAGTTGGCGTGGAAAATTCGTAGCCACCTCGGCCGGATCCCTTTTATCGGACCGATTTGGCTCGTTCTGGTGCGACTCGGATCGAATCGAATCTGACCGGTGGTGCACCGATGGTGCTATAATATGTAAAATCTCCCTGAAAAGCTCACCTTTTTACCGTCCAATCATTGGCTCACGTCGGGGTGTATCGTAGTGGGGAAGACGAAATTGGATCTTGCCCTTTGCCTCCGACCGACACACACACAGTACATACAAGGACTCCTACGAACGGGCAGCAATTCGTTCGTGTGAGCCAAGGCTTCAGGATTTATTACATCTCGTTGCATCCCAACCGAGGAGGCTAAGGCCGGAAGTGGGTGGAAATCGTACGACTTTACTTCTCCACGCCCAAAACAAGCACCAGTTACGACTAGAATCGATTTCTGTGATTCTCCACAAAGCATGCGGCCAGCGAGGTTTTTACGCGAAAAGAAAGATCGGTGGTCAACAAGGAAACTAATATTTTCTTTTGTAGATGCTCTACCTTTTTCCTTCTATTTATTCGCTTTCCCTTCCTTTTCCCTTCCTTTCTCTCATGCGCTTCGTGAACGCCATTATCTTGAGCTCGCACAGTGTGTGTGTGTGTGTGTATAAGGTCTTCTAGGAAGGAAAATATCGCAGCACACAAAAGCAAACCGGGAAACCTACCCAATGTTGTAACGAAGCGAAATCAAACAGACCGCTCAAACCAGGTATAACGAGGGAAGCACAGAAATAAGCTCGCGTTCAGGAAAAAAAACCCCGTACGCCGCAAGATGTCAAGGGAAAGCGATCCTTTGCCCACAATGCTTGCTTACGTCACCAGCAACCGGAGGGGGAGAGAGGAAGTTCCACTGGACGGGGCGAAAAGTTAAACACGAGCGCTAAAGCTAGATTTATCAAACTCCACTAACAATATTATCCGCAAATATTGGTTCGCTTCTTGTTCGCCGCTTCTGTTTACGCTGGCCAGCAATCCGTCGGTCAGCATTTGGCCACGCAGGCGAATGTGCTGGCTATGTTTTACGGGACGTTTCTTTTCTGGGCTTTCGTTTTTTTTCTTCCTACTTATTTGGAGCTAGTGTAAGCGAGGAAAAAGCTTATTTTACACGGAAAACACCTACCGCTCGGAGGAACGTGTCCAGAAATGGATGTAATGGAAGCATTTGAACAAAATCAAAAAAAATTGGAGCAAACCAAGAAAGCATACAAGTCGTGGTTGTTATTTTTAAGGACGAGTGGCGAGCTGTCCTTGAGATGTCAAATGAGAGTAGACTTGAACAAATGTAAAATGGAAACAAACATCCACTATGTTTGATTTTCATGTTTTATGTCACAGTTACCTCCAAAATCGATAAAATATGTTCTTGAAATTCAATACAAGCAAAGTAAATTAGAATTGACACATTGTGTCTCGAATGTGGATATGAATCTTTGCTTCGATTTTAAAATTCATGAATCTTTCAATTTTAGTTTTATGAGTACCAAAGATGCCCGATTGTGTAAGGAACAGACTAGTGGAATCCTAAAAGTCGCTAAAGTGAGAAGGGTAGTGTAGGGGTTGAGCCGAGTAGATAGAAAAAAAAATTGAGTGAAATGAACGGGTGAATAGTGACAAAATTATTCGTGATCTAGCTGGCAATGAAAATTGGAAGAGCGATGGCCTACTGCTGAACCGAGGTGGATCTGCATTTTGAAAAAGGTGGAACAAAGTAGACATTGGAAAACGAAATGGATTGAAACATCAGTCTTGTGATTGAAGTTAACTTGAGCGGTTGGATAAAGAAAAGTGGCGAGGAAAATATAGTCGAATTTGGATTTCTAAAAATATATAGAGAAAATGTTTCGTGGAGATCACGACAGGTAGGTCCCTTGTTTTAGTTTTTAATCGCACACCCAAAACCCATAAAAGAGTCATGAAGAGTAAATAAGGACTCGTCAAAGATTAATAACTGTTTTGAGTTTCCAATCCTCAAAGATCTGAATAAATCTACGGTGAAAGATTTATCTACGGTCAATATTTTGTTATAAGTTAGTTGTTATGAATAGTTAGAAGTTAAGATAAGTTATGAATTAACCATTCGTTTTCTACTTATTTTGATTTGATGGATTATACTTATAACAATCATTTGGATTGAAATACTCCAACTAAAATGTAATAAATTATTGTAAGAGCATTATATTAATTCAACATGTCATTGAATTGTTTTTAAAGTTTCAGTTTTACTTTTCACTATTTTTACTTAGTCATTCATAAAGGCCATAGTCTTATTTGTTACGATTTTTTATCCAACAACGCAGGAAACTTTTACTTGTATACGATTTTCTTCCGTTCTATATTGTTCACGGGTAGTGGAACAATACTCACAGTGGTGGTAGATAATACTCACAAGTGTGGCTACACATTATTTGCTAACAGTACAATGTAAAGCAAAACTAACGCAACCCGAACAAGGTGACAAGGTAGAAATGAAGCACCTGCAACGGGTTTGACCCATTCTACAAACCCCGCCGGTACATGCTAACTAGATCGGCCTGTCATGAACTTCGACATCCGGTGTCATGGGACAGGAAAATCGGCGCAAATGTATCCTTCCATTCCGCAGCCCGCGGCCGGTGAAGTTACTCATCGAATCCGATTGGCAATTTACGGAACGCGCGTACGCGTTCAGTGTTCTTTTTTTGAATACCCTTGTTCCGGTGCTTTGTTGGGAGGCAATCGATGGAAGGGGTCTCTAAAGAGGGGTAGGGCATGTAAACGCTTATGAGGTGCGTTTTTCCTCGCGTCCGTGCTCTCTTTCTTTCCCTTTCTCGGTAAAGCAATTTAACGTCTTGACAGTTCAATTCCTTTGATACCTGGTTTGCCAACTTTGCCCTCCCATCGGATTTGAAATTTCCTTTCGCCGAAGGTGAAGCGCTCCGATCGACGTTGATTGCAAGGTTTGGTGGGGAGTTTGGGGAGTGAGTGGGAGAGACAAAACGCTCGGCGTTGGCGTAACTTTGCCCGGTTAAAGGACGTGGAAATGGTGGTACAGGAAGGAAGCACGCTGAAAGGAAAATTACACTCCGCAAAAACACCTTGTCAAGGTCTCTTGGCCTCTCTCTCTCTCTTTTGCTCTATCTCCTCATGGAAGGAAAGTCTTTCCCGTGATTTTCCTTCCCCCCACACACATTTTCCAACCCTCGCCCCGCCCAACAAACATCTCCCCAGGTTGTAGACGAGCTACGTATACAAAATGTGACATGTAAATGATTAATGATTTTATTTCGTGGAGCAAAATTATCTACTCACTCGCCCCTCACCCCATTCTTCCACGCTGTGACGGTGGCAGTTTCTTGGAAAATTGCCCTCCCAACCTGCTGGCGCTGCTGTTTCCCCCGTGCCCCCCCATTACTGCCAATCCTTTCAATGACGGATAACGAAGCACCGTTTATGCGCGAGGAGCACCGTTTTGCTACATAAACTCCATTTTCCGTCCGCGTTAACACATTCTTTCCCTCCAGCTGTCGTGGTTCGAGGTGGTGGTGGTAGGGATGGCTGTGTGTGCGTGTGACAGTTCGGAGCGATCCGGAGCGTTCACTTCCGGGACCATCCGGGCGCTCCGAAAGTGAAACTTACCGTCGCCTTTCAGCAGCACCGTCTTTCGATACTCGTTTCGGGCAAAGTTTGCCGATGAAGATACGATCAACAATCAGCGGTGGATAAGAGGCTGTACACTGTTGGCGCTGGCCGAAGGTGAGATGAAGACCCCTCGCTTGCGTGCTGGCCGTTTGATGATGATGCAGATAAAGACGTTCCGCGGGGTGGGTTTACCTTCTGGACGACAGCTGGCCGAGCTGGGTTGGCCTTTCTTTTTTGCCTTCGTTTGCAGATATTGCAGACCACCGCGCAGTAAATCACTCCCCGGGCGGGAGAATGATGGAATATATGTTCTGCGTGTGTGTAACGCTTGTAACACCAGGATAAGCGTAAATGTCCCGTCATTGAGATGGCGCTTGCAGGGATGGGGAGTTTCTTCCCCCCGGAATTGGTTTCACTTCCATCAAACGGTTCTCCCGCGTACGGTTTTGTCACATTCAAAAGCAAAAGCACCCCCAACCCGTCTAACACTAACGAGGGAAAATGGGGTTTTCGGGGACAGTTCTAAGCGCGTCGGTGGGAAGTGACAAGCTCCATCCGGATGATACTATCACACGCACACCCCGGAACGAAGAACACGGAACGATTGCAATGAAAGACCTCCCGCTGGCCTTGATGCTTGTAGTTGTTCCTAGAATCCCCGGCATCTTACAGACATCCAACGGCAGCCCAAAGAACCAGTCCGTGTCCTGCAGGAACCATCAGCTAGCGGCAATCGGTTCGCGGGAAATGTTAAACATATAAGTCTTCCGCCAGACCGCTTTTGCGGACCTGGAAGAAATCCTTCAAGTGTAGTCCCGGACTTCCGCTTGATTGACAGCCCAACAGCAGGAGTCGAGTTCGGTGGAAATTATCGAGGGAGGAGAAAGGTACCAGCTCGATTGGACCGTAGCTATCGCTCCGTTTCCGACTCTACCAACCACTTCAACTCCTCTTCCCACTAAACCTGCACGTACTTTGTTTGTCCGACGGGAGAGCCGTTATAAAATACAGTGATTTATGTTTACGACCCCTTAACGATTCGATCGGCACCGAGCGACGGACACCCCGCGATCCGCCATTGTGGTTAAATGGAACCATCATAATGCGCTCGGGTAATGATCCTAACGCTTACTAATCTAATTGAGTGCTCAACTGTATAGGATTGATTTTTTTACGGCCAACATCACATGTCTGGCGGTGTTCTCTTGTTCGCATCCGTTGAAGAATATTGTATTCCGTCCATTATCCTTGTTGGTTAGCAATGGATTATTCTCTTGCTTTTTGCTTCAAATTAATTCTCTTAAGAATGGTGATAAAATAATGTTAAATTTAAACTTTATCTGATGTAAACGTAACTTTATTCAATTTAAATGTTTTGTTCTATAGCTTAAAACCGTTGCATCAGGGATCCCCCAATAGCTAAAGTTTTAAAAACTAATTTATTTTGCTTGTTTAAAATGTGGTTTATAATTTTGAACAACATTGAATTTGAACAAATTGGAGATGTTCAGGTATCTCGTAAATGCGAAAGTAATTTCAAATATCTTTTTTCATAAGGAAAAGGATATGCAAGTGGAGGTACAGATTAAGTCGTCTACACCTCTACAGGAATAAAAACCATAATCAGTTTTAGAGCAAGATAGCCCAGATAAAACTTTCTTTTTGAAATAATTTTTGGGGGAAAAGTATGTTTTATTCATTGTTGTCAGTTTATTCTCAACGGGCACGGAAATTAAAAAAATACTCAAAGATAAACTGATCACAATCCTTCACTTTCCAAAACAATCCAAATCTGTTTGATGGGTCTACAAAATCATCACAAACCCGATCGAATATTTGAACCTCGCTGGTATGTCTCTTTACTTTTATTCATTTTACAACCATCGGTACCTTTGTGATGTACGTATGTGATGTATCCGGTGTAACACTGCATTTCTAAACCCTTCCATTCCCTGTAGGAAATTCCTCTCTGTGTTTGCAGGTGCGAAAACTATCGTAAAAATCACCTTTTACCTTCGTTGCCCCGAGCCATACACAGTTTACAGAACAACGTAGCATAAACCCTACTAACAGGCAGCGACCAATCGATGCGTTGTAATGCAAACCCTGCGGCAAACAAATAACAACTGTAACGTTTCTATCAGACATTTTCAAGCGACTAAGTTCCCGGGCGGTTTGATTGTTTCAACCAATCCCCTTTGTTTTTCTCGTGTTCGAGCGGATTTTTCACCCATCCCCTTTTTTCTCTGTTCTACTGCAGCTATGATTGCGAGAGTTTTAGTTTTGTGTAAAGTTAATTCGACTGTAAACTCACCTAGCTACGGAGCGTTTTCCCACCGACACTTTTATTGCATGTTAACTATTCGGATGAAAATGTTTCTCGTCGTTGACGGAAAATTTCAAATAAAAATCAAAACTATACCAGTTTTGAAAGCCATCAGTTTTACATTGATTTAAAAATAAAATTCCCATTTCTAGTAAACGCACATGAATCAATCCTTTCAATACCTTTCGATAATGATAAATTGAGGTTTTTGTCCTTAAGTGCATTGTTTTATTTATTAGAGAAATTATGCAGATTGCTCAGTTTAAACGTGATAAATTTCTTAAATATGTATTTCTCCACCTTTCGAGCCTTGTTAGTGTAAATACAATTTAAAATTTTATTTTTTATTCATTTCCTTTTTACATTGCTGGTCCTAGCATTGCTGAGGACTACCAGGCCAGATTGCCAACCCCTTACAAAACGAGTAGAAAAGTGCAATGATTACACTAATAAATCATGTTTTAGCTTCCAACGCTCCTGTAGCCAACGCGATCGTTATCGTTATGCGTTTTAACCATGCAACAAGGAACGAGTTGCGACCGGAGACCGAAGTAAATGCAACGTCTTTGGATGGCGCTGGTTTCAGTAGTATTGTAGTGGGCTAGAAGTTGACCTACCTCCCGGTAGGTATTTCTGAAAGCCCTGCTGGGAAGGATTGGCAATCAAATCGAATACATTTACATGAGTGTACTGTTATTGTTGCTTTCAGGAATTAGCACTTTTTGATATTTGACTTATGCAATTTAGGGGTTTGAGCATTGGAACGCCGATACATGTATTGAAATGATGGGTCATTATTGTCCACTCAAAAGTATCTGGACGATTCCAGTTTTATCGAAATTTTGTTCAGTGCTTCGACATGGGTTCAGGTTGATATTGACTGATTATTTTTAATCACTAAATGTAGCATTTTGGTTCTATCTACTAATTTAAAAGCCCTGAATTTGATTGAGCTATATTCAGAGGCGGATCTACCTATCAGCGGACTGAGCGGCCGCGTGGGCCCCAAGCTTAAGGGGGCCCCGTGGTGAAAACCCAAGATCGCAACAGTAACTACCGATTTTTCTTATTCTCACAGTGGTATACATACTTTGATCAAAGTTATTACAGATGTATTTTGGTATTGCTTAACCATTGTTAATTTTCACCTAAAACCTTGCCAGAATATGTTTTCATGAATCTTCTTTCTCATCTAATAATGTCCGTTTGACTTAAAATGCTCTCAATTTATGGTCCACCAGTTGTAAAAAATAAGTTCAATTTTGGCCAGATATAGAAACATTTAGAGCAATGGAAATGTATGGTGGGCCCCCGTTTATCCAAGCGCTTGGGGCCCCCGAACGGATTGATCCGCTTCTGGCTATATATCTAAGGAAAAGCAAATATGAGAAATTTACTGAATTATCATCTTGCAGTATACATTTTTTCAAATTATAAAAGTTCAAAAAATCAATTTTGAATATTTAATAAGACAATTTGTAGAACACCAAGAAATATGTTAGTAACCATCGAAGTTTAAAGTAAAAACATATGAATTTGAAATTGAAATTGAGCCATAAAATTGAGTTTTTGTTGTTTCTAATTGCATTAACTTGCAACCATCGATAGTCCAACCATCATCGGTATGGCCAAAGATCCATCTTTTGCAGTCACTTCTCGAAGGCTGACGAGCATCACAAGCGTGCACGGCTGCATCTGATTATGAGCTGTAAAATTATGTAAAAATATTTGCAAATTGGAACGTATTACTTTCCCCTCAACGGCTGATACTTTCAGAGAAAAAGAAAGCAAGGGAGCGGGACGTGCAAATGTAGCACGACCAGCCATAGTCGGGGAGCTGGAACCGACGGATCGATGCACGCGGTTTCATGGGAAAATTGAAAAACCGCTCGGTTTAAAGGCCACCATAAAACTCTCAGAAGCAAGCCAGAGGGAAACAAAGGATAAGTCTTGGTTAAGTGACAGCTTTGCCAAGGCCACCACCCGCTTGGCTATCGATTTCGAAGCGGGGACAGCTCTCAATAACTGCAGATGACAGGATGGAAAGTAATTTTATTGATCCGAGAAGAAAGCTCTCAGTGGCACCGGGATCTGTTTTAAATTCCTAAGATCTTGCTACCGGGAACTGTAACAAACGAACCCATCGTGATGACAATGATTTGTGACAGGATTCCCAATCGGACTTCTTGGTGATGTGGACAAATTTAATAACTATGCCAATTGAATGTGACTTGAATTCTTTGTTCCTTATCCAAAGTCCAACTGAGGCGGTAGCGATTGAGGCTGCTGTAGGTCAGTGGGTGCATTTTTGTTTGAGAAAACAGAAAGGAAAGTATTATTCCGACTTGGTGAATTTATTCAAATGATGTTTGAACCAGCACATTTACTTCGCAGCTTGCTGTTTTTTCTATGGTAATTTATCCCTCAGCCTCAAGCGAATAAATGACATATTAAAGATGCTATGTTATATGTTTACTCGTGCGCTTGTTACCATATCCTACAAATAGTTTTATTGCAGAAAGGTTCAGAAAGGTTTGGTGAAGCGATTTAAAAATTTATTAATTTTCTACCATTCCATTCCATTCTGAATTCTTTACGTTAAATGTCCTGTCAGCGTCATGTGTTGCATGTTTAATAGCACTCCTGTCCTATGCATGTGGTACGCAGAGTTTGATATTTCAATAAATACTCAAACGATACTCATTCATTCATTTCTGTCTTTTTTCCATAATCCGGAAATCAGCCATATGTACCAAGACCATGTAGAATTTCTCTGGAATGAAGGCGTAACTAAGAGTTAGCCCTGAACTGGGAATTCAAGAGCACGAGAAAAGGGATAAGAAAAAACAACATCAGACCTAAAACATGTGAAACTAATGTATAAGGAGTTCGAGACCTCTTCATATACTTTTTTTTACACTTTCTCTTTCTTTTAATGAAACCTTGTTGTTGTTAAAATAATGTGAGTAGATGAATAATTTCAAGTATAATCAAAGCAAATAGTGGAAAGTAAATAGAACGCATCAAGTGTTGACAAAGAATAAAATTAAAAAAAAAAGTTTCCATTGTTATGGAACAATAAAATCAATTATTTGAAGTTAAAACATTACTTCGAAGCATTTCATCTGATTTTTGAGAGATTTTCCACATAAAAAAATGTAAACACCATTTTAAAATAACTTTTAAAATATGGTAACCGAAATCTAACCTGGAATTTCGGACTCTTTTTCATGATCTAGTCCCTTTCAGGAAACATATGCCGACCTCTGACGTAAAACAAGTCCACCAGTAGCTAAATTTAGAGAAAGAACAAGGCGGAAAGCAAAAACAACGAGACAAATTGACGAAAAACTCCAGGAGGAGCAAACGAGAAAAAGAAGGAATGAATCATTTGCAACTATTTTTCATGAAATCAAAGCACACTCTCATCCATAGATGAAATAGAAAATTTCCTGTTACTTGGTTTATAAAAATTGATGTTGCATTCTGCTCGGAGTGGAACAAAATCTCAGTAGAAGCAGCAAAATAAATCTTCACTGTCATTACAATCCGCTTGATCTCTAGTCTGGGTCAGATTAAGAATTTTTTCTCCTCTCCTAGGAAATAATTCCTGAGCGTCGAAAAAGTAAAAGTAAAATAAATGGTTCGACAAGATCGCAAGTGACGAGAAATTCAAACATACACACCATCGGAAAATGTTACAAAAAGAGAAACAAATCAGATACATAAACGAGAAGGCAAAGCATTTACGAAAAAAAACCAGGAAAACCCATCACCCATGAGTCATGGCGGAATGCGGAGAAAATCTTCTTGAGTAGCGAAATATTTACATAGACGGGTCATTAATAACAACAACGTAGCGTTGGGGAATGGAAAAAAGTAAAGAAAAAATTCAGCAGCTTTGGTTTGGGGTTTTCCCTTTCTACGCCATGAGTTTCCTGCACCCCAGTACGGTCGATCGTAGCCAAGGACGAAGGACACGTTAAGCCTCGGACACATCGACACTTCATACGGAGTTTCCACTGAACGATTTTTTTTCGTACACTTTAATGTAATCGTTTCCAGCCAGCTGACGCCTTCTCCTTCTTTCCAAGCATTGCACCCATTCTCGCTCACTCTTTAACCCTCTTTTTGTTACTGCAAGCCGATTTTCCATCCATTGGAACGTGTAGAACGCAAGGCACTTTCCACACTCCCGGTCGGCGATGTGGAGGACATTTTTTATCCTGCCATCAGAATCACTTCACCGTACCTCGTCTTCTCGTTCTGTTCGAGTCTATCCACTTTTCCACCCGATTGCGGACCCGTGTGGAGATGGAAATTCCTCATGCCGCAGTCGTAGGCCAGTTAAGCGTCCGGCGAATCTATGGAGTGGCCGTGTCCATTAGAAACACGCCCGCCAGGCACCCGATAGGGATCCGCTCTGTGCGGGAAGGACCTTCTTAATGACCTCAAGTATTCGATGTCAGCCTTGATTTGTGTCGTTTCTACTCTACATGATTTTTTATGCCTTCCTTCCGGGCGCAAGGGGGTATGAATTTTTCACGGCATTTCTGGAAAATGTGTTTGAAGTTGGATACGTTTGTTTTTTTTATTCGCTTCAAGGGCAATCGTAGACGAGAGATGTTGTAAGTGTAGCTGTTAGACGGCGCTATCTTTAGTTCAGGAACCTACATTAACACCCGTGTTTCTTTGATTCGATCGCTATTTGATTGATAGTCCACTCGATTATTGATAGTTCAAGCTGATAAAATTTCACCTCCTACAGCAAACTCCCACATGTTGGGAAAATCATTCGTGTGGTTTCACCTCCGAACAGGACGTGCGAAAACGAAGGTAAAATTACCATCCGTGACAACCATGGGGCACTCCTGTGGATCCTGACCCATCGGGGGGCCATTTTGGTCATTATTTCTGAAGGATACCACTGGGTGAACACTCTCAGCGGGATTAAACGCCACCCGCGGGGGGAGGACAGTGAACACTCGGGCTCATTTTCGTCGAGTGTGAGCCCCCCTCCTGTGCAGCGAAAGAACACTGAATGGGTGCTCTCTTTTTTTTGTGCCGAATCTTTAATATCAAAGAGACAGTTGCGAGAAGGCATGCTTTGGACCACTTGATTGTAATTTATTTTCTCTTATGCCTTAAGTGCAGGAAGCAGATGGGAAATATTTTCATTCACTCTTTAACATGGACAAAAACGAGGTCTGCACTGAATTCTTTATGGACCAACGGAATACTTCTTTTGAGTATACTCAGAATACGCTAGAAATGGAAGCAAAGTTGTTTACTTTCACTTTTTATCATTCAATGTTTTCAACTATCCAGTAAACATCATTCAATGTTTGCTAAAAAATTAAAATTTGATACTTCATAACCAAGGTATATTTATCTATTTTATTTTTACTATAAGTTGTTTTGATGTTTTTAAAACTATGAAACCTGTTAAAATCTATTTCAATGTAAGAGACTGTCGTAATCTCCATCTCTTCTACCAAATTATTCTCAAATTTTTTGATAACAAACAAATAGGACTTGGTTCATTTCGGCTTTATATTCTACCTTTAATTTTTGTCATTCTACGAACCAGCTTAAAGACTATGAACATTGTGTTTCTTTTACCTGTCCACAACACACCGTGATGAGTTATGACCTCTGCCATGCTCGCTTGGTCACTCTAACCTTTGGCTAAGAAGAGTTTCAACAAAGCGAATTAATATTCATACTTTCCTCCCACTGACTGTCGACTAGAGTCAAAAGGACCTCCGGGACGACCATGGTTGGGTCAAGTGACCGTTTCATTCATTCCTGTGCTTTTACCCCCCCCCCCCCCCCCCCCACCCCTTCTCATCCCCTTTATTGGTTTAAGTCTTACATACAAAGAAGTAAAAAACCCCTAGTACCTTTCATGCAAATGTTACAAATTTAGCCAAATCACGCGAGATGATTGTTTTAATTCGCTCGGCAAATATAAGAACACACCAGAACACAGCGACTTGGTGGTGGTTCGCTTTGCTTCTGTGTAGGAATATTTTTTCCCCCAACGATCGGTAAACCACCACCCACGGGAGTTTTTCATGAATGCAATGAAAATCTAGCAAGCTCCACCGACTAGAAAAATGGAAAGAAAGCAAAACAAAATGTTGGAGCACTCGGCACCGGTTGCTTCACGTTGCTCCATTTAGTCCTTGGCTTTGTAGCGGTGCTTCCGTGCTGCTTCGCTTTCCATGAGGCACTGTTTACTTTTCGCTGATTTGAGCCCGCTCCAACCAAGGACCCCGCGAGAACCGGGTAGGTTGGGAGTTTTTCCTCCCCTGGGCTTTATTCCGTTTGGCCGCAATCACTGGTCGCAAGGTGGAAGTCAAAGGATTTGCAATTTGCGCTCTAACACGATTATTATTTTAACCCCAGCGATGGAAAAAAAATAGAAAACGTTAAATTGGCACCAAATCGACAACTGTTTGTTGATGAAATTGTTAATATTCTCGACAGCGTTTTGCAAGTAGGCGCTGAATTGAGTCATTTTGCGTTGGATTCGTGAGTTCGTGTTTTTCGGCTTGACGTACTTTTTCAACATTAGTGTTTTTGTCTTCAGACATAAGAAATATTACATTCTCCAGTTTATCAATAGATTTCTTTCAGCAAAATAAAGTTTTTACTGCAGTATACTATTCTTGCATACAAACAACAATCTTTAAAGATATGTCGATTCACACTATCTTCTCTTTCCATTTACACCTCATTTCTTTTCAATTTGATCCACCTTTGAAGATAACATATCCGGTTTGTTTGAACCTTTCACTGACATCAAACGGTGCCCCGTTCTATCTCCAGCATGACACAAGATAAATTCGTCTCACATCATTTTCGTCTATTCCAAACGCTGCCCAAACGCCCGTCGTGCCATTTATTTCGGAGAAAAGATTCGTCCGAGCTTGGCGAATGAACGGAAGTGTAGGGAGGAGAACGGAAAAAAAACTTACAATAAACCGGAAGAATCCCCCTTCGCGGTAGGTGGCATAATTTGTTCCCATTTGCAGCGAAACTTTTTCCCCGGACCGGCCGACGCCATGCTTCATGCTTGCGGAACTCAAAATAATGATGTCTTTAACCAAAAGAGACGTTCAATTTATTTCGTATCAATACGGTCTGGGAGGTAAGGAAGTATCGAGCCGAGAACGCAATCGGAAGGACCCATTTGGTACGAACCGGGACGGACGGGGACGGGTTCCATGCATGGTTCCGGATGTGGTTGCGCCACAGGAAAGAGCGAATCAGAACGGGTATAAAGGGGAAAAGAATAGAATAGAAATTGTAGCATGGTAGTATTTCGTGGAAGATCAATTGAGCAGAAGAAAATTTCTTCCAATTTTCTTCGTTATTGAACAATGCTGATTGTAGATTTGTTATTGGAGGGACTATATTTATCACATGGGGGAGCGTTTACTTTTGAAGAAAATGAATCTTTGTACAAGTTTTTCTAGTTTGAACCATTTTACTGCATATACTTCATCTCTGTGTTTGGCTCTTTCAAAATGCTTATAGTATTGTATGTTAAAAGCATGATAGATTTTGCCAAAACGTTTAGCCATCGTCGTCTCTTTGCATTCATTATTTTCCTTTTCTTGTGATTTTCAAGAAAAGTTTAACATTTACCCTTGATTGAATAACGATATATAAACCGTACGTATATGTTGGAAATATGTTTCTACTCTTCGTAAATGTTTATTTATTTTATCGCTTATTTTTATTCGGCTTAGTTTATCCATTTCTAACCTATATTTTAACTTTTTATGACTATTTAATCACAAAACCGTCAAGAATTAAACTTCAATTGAGATTGTTAAAAATATAGGATACCTTAACAAATCAGTCTAAGGTTGGGCAAGTTGGTGAAGGACAAAGGATGCGAGATTATTCTTTCTCCTTTTAATTAATATTAATGGAGGGTCCTTGTGAAATGGACGTTGAAAAAAAAACACACTGAGAGTCAACCCTTTGAAAAAGGACAAGAAAAAGAAACCCCCAGGAAACGTTAAATGGCAAACCAGGTATGCTTGGTCTGCCTCTTTTACATACCCCAGCATAATGCAGAAAGGTCTTTAAGGTTGTCTTCCATTATCTTTTCTAGCACCTTAAAAATGTTGCACTTGAGTGCGAGCACTTTGTTATTTGTTTCACCACCACATTTGTGTTTTTCGTTTTTTCTTAAAGCGACATTAGCGGAAGAAGAGTTCAAGCTTCGTCTTTTTGTCACGCTCCATGTCGTCATGGTCAGTTTTTTGCGTGCTTCCATCTTGCGTTCTCAAAGTGATTCCGGTGCTCCACGTACGGAACTTTCGCGCAAGCCGTTAGCTTTGTCTTAAAGCACTTTCACCTAATTCACTGCCTCGGTGCATCCGTGACTCTGAGCGGCACTGCTGACAGATGGCTGGTCGTTCGCTTCCTTCTTTGGTGTCAGCGCTGACGGGGACTTTCAAACCCTTCCGTTCGTGGTTAACCGGAAAATTTGAAACCGTCACTCAGCCAGCCGAGCACCAGTCGGAAAGCCGCATGCCGAAAGACGGAGTCTGTGCGGACGGCTCGAGTGCAGTACCAATCGGGTGCAATATGTGACAGGGACACGTCTCACCGCAACGTGTGAGCTGGAATTTCACTTGGAATGTCAGAGAAGGTGTTCATTATGCGATGGTTTTGGGGTGCCTATGTTGATTAATGGGCACACTTCGTCATTTTCACTTTTGTGATTTCTCATCCATTATGTTTTCGCCAGGCATGGATGGTGTTAAATGTTTTCCAGATAGTTTGACAGATCATAGTAGAGCTAAAGAATTCATTCATTTTTGATATTTTTGTGGTGAAATGATCAAAACAAACTAACAATATTTGCTGAAAAGATGAAAATAACAGGAAAAAGTGAAACAAAATGGAAGAATAAAACAAAACACAACAAATGTTTTAGAGCCGAGAAGGGGCCACCAAATCTGTCGCACATTAAAAGCATCTAACGACGAATGGCATTGGCTTCAACATTAAAACTCTAAGAAATGCTGGTCGTATAATCGATTATGATCGGTTAATGACCGCAAGCGGTTTCTCCGAGTATCGCATTAACTAAAACAAGAAAAAAAGAAGACGAAAAAAAAAGGTTGACTCAAACCACGTTCCGCCGGTTTGACGTAGGCGTTAATTCGATCATCATTCGCCTTTGGTCGTTAGTTTTAATGAGGGGTTTTTAGAGATGTTCTCTTCCAACCCCATTTCGTTCCATTTGCTCATTGGGTTTCCTTTTGTTTTCTTGTTTTTTTCCTATTTGCTGAAACCAGAAATGAACGGAGCGGCTGCATGTCGAGAGTGGGAGGGGGGGGGGGGGGGGGGGGGGGTTCGAAAATTGTCACTTTTAATTAAGATAAAATGAGGAATGATGAGAAATCGAAATCTTGCGATCGTGGTCTGCGTCTTTCGGGGTTTCTAGTGCAAGCCGGAAGATTAGAAGATTAGCTTTGGGGCGAGAGTTTCCACCGGCAGTGTCTCGATGGTGTGGGCGATTGGGAGCTAAACCAACGATTAACAAAAAATTTAACATCTCTTCAGCGATGTGAATCAGAATAAAGTTTGGAGCATGAAAACAGGTTGTGGATGGAAGTGATGAATAAGAGGAAAAGGATGGAAGGTTTATATGTTCAGATGCAGGTCTTTAGACGCCTACACTGCCTTATAGAATCGATTGTTTTTGATGGATATTGATGAACTCTTTCGATCGTGCATATTTACTGATGAACTTTTAATTGGCTTTATAGCAAACTTGTTCCAATTTGTTCGGTTTTGGTTTTGTTGCAACGCATGCTACTAAATTTTCTCTTTAAATGCTATGCTATAAATTTTCTCTTTAAATCATTCATTATCCAGCTATCCATTTTACAAAAAAACTCAATTCTTTTCTCCAAAACTTTTCTTGAACATTTCAACTTTCACAAACCAAAAATCTTTTGGCATTATTTGAGACGACCATAACGGCACGTTAGATGGTTCTTTCTGGCAAAAAGTGTTTGTGTGAAAGAAAAAAACATTTTCCTATTCAAATTGCAGCCATCCATTTTCATTAGCGTACCGACATTCATTCTAATAATTTCTGCTTCATTAATATCAATCCGTGATAGGGTGCGCGGATTCCATTCTATGGGCAGTTTTTAGAAGATAGTACTTTCTTTTCCGATCGATTTTCTTACTTTTTTAGAAAGTGTAGGCCAAAGACAAAGGACTGCAACAAAGAGTGCTATCAGCTTTGTACCCTTTCGTTGGCGTTTTTATTTTATCCAACTAGTTGGTTTAATGTTTTTCTTTTTAAAAAGTTATTTATTTCGTTATACCAAACGCCATAAAAATATTTTAAAGATCCTCAACTCGAAAAATTACCCAAAAAACGAATAAAACAAGAAATTCCGATGAGCCTATAATGCGTATCGGAAAAGTAAATCTTCCCCTCGGCGAGAGAATGACCATAACGAATCGAAATAATGCGTTTTTATTACCGACAATCGAGGTTCCTTCATCCTCGTCTCGGATGGGCAAAATTCGGATTCCAAAATCGCACTGGCAAGAGCACTCGGCTTAGCCTACGTTTTTTTATGAACTTCACGTAAAGCCTTTCCCTTCCGTTGGCGTAAACAGTTTGAACGGAGGAGGAACTATTGAAAGGTCGTCCGAAAAGGGGTCTGAACTTATTGGAAATGTCCGAAAATAATGTCCTCTCGATTACATCGCGTGCCCCATTTACGGGGCGGGACTTGACTTCACAAAGTGTGTGTCTAGTAATGGAAAAGTTATAAATATATATTTTTTCTCGTTTCCACCATCCTCTAACCTGATGACACACTTCCGTCTCGGAAAGGAGTTGTACTTTGCTGAGGGGATTTGTTTGTGTAAATAGTTTTTCCGGCTCACCCAACGAAGACCGTCCGGTGCCGTTTTCACATCGAAACGCATGAATTGTAATAATTTTAATGTTTATCTCCACTCTGGTTCCATTTTTGTGCCCCGACCGTGAGCCGTTCGAGGATGTATATTCTGTTAGGCAGTGTAATGGGGACGACAAAGAGATAAACACATGACCAGCTAAGAAGAAAACGAAGGCAAACCCTTCTTGGCATCTAACGGTCCCGAGTGGAGATCGTTGCGTTCTGCTTCGGGAGCACGTGTGGCGGTTAAAAAGGCCTCGATTAGGGTGGCCCTTTTGGTTGCGGCATCCTGAGCATTCTGGGGTCATTTGGAGCGAACCAGTCGTTCCGGTTGATATGAACATGTGTTTCGTTTTTGTATCGATATGCCTTCCGGTCGCCAAATTCCCTCGGGAGATTTTCCTCGGACCAACTAGAACATTTTCTTCTCTTCGCAGCTCTCAGAACCCCCTTGCTGGAAGTTATAAAAACGAGTGATTTTCGCGATGAAATATTGTATTTACTTTGCGTAGATAAAGCAGTTTATCCTCCCCTTTTTTTACTTCCGACAGGAAGCTAAGGGCGAGCGATACGTATCTACCCTGGAGCTAAATGTTATTCAATCTGCATCGTGAATCGTGATAAACTTTTGAATGAATGTAGTATAAATAGAAAATTTCTTATTCCGAGCAGGTCCACTCTGTGTTCTATGGCACGTTTCTTTGGAAAATAAATTCTTGTAAGAGAAGAAAATCTCTAATACTGTAAGGAGAAAAATAATTCGATTAGTCAGAAAAGTGACCATTTACTTCTCTGTTCAAGCCGGTTTGTGGAAGGGTTTTACTCGATATCAAGGAACGTCATTAAAGTTGATTTGTAATAAGAAAAGAGCACAAACTTTGATTAGTCAATCTCAATGACGTCTCATCCAATGAAATTGCAAAAGAAACGACGAACGAATCCGTGTTTGTTCATTGTCCTTGCCTCTAATGATTCAGCACACCTGCGACAGCTGGAGTACGCCGGAATTGTGGAAGTAAATCATCCACTCGCCAGCGAAAGGCGACAACTTACCGAAAGGGGTCACTCCTAGCAGCTCGTTGGTTCGACCATTTTTCCTCCGAGATGATGCCACGATGATGGGCCAACCAACACCGACAGCGCCCTTAAGCTCATCAGTAGGGACAGCCATATCTTGTCGTGCCGAAAATAACTCAAGTCCAGCCGGCCGGCTCCGATCCTCGAGATTAAGTCTCCCAGGATGTGTCAGGCCGAGCGTGATGAACTGTCCCCCGGTCTGTGCGACTGTCCAAGTCGTGCTAAATTGAATACAAAACGGGGATGTTGTCCCGTTTTCGGGGGTAAATGATGTACAGCGCACAGCAAAAGCAGCAATCTTAACCCATCTGTTATCCACTCCGCAGAACGCTTATCCTTTCGCTTTGGGAACCTCGCAAAGGAGTGTCACGAAGCAGGAAAACCGTTCAACGTCGGCAACATGAATCCTTGGTGTTTCTTTCCTCCGCAGCGCACGAAAGAAAGGCTCCACTCTTTCTCGCTTTGTTCTCACCGCGCTAGACAAGTGGCACCGAGAATGGCCGGCAGCAGAAATGCACCGAAGCAATATCTTTAGTTTTTTTTTGTTTCGAGGAGATATCTTAATTTTGTTTGTCCTGTGCCTTTCTGTTGTGCGATCGTGCTGGCTACCAAGTTGTCGTTGCTCGCGCAATTTATCCCTCAACATGCATCTTGAAATTTGGTGAAGAACAAGAGAACAGGAAAAAAAGCATACATCCTTGTGATGCTCACTCGTTGAAAGACGGAAGGACAAATAAATAGAGTCCCACGGGCGTCCAGCAGTAGAACGGAAAGCACTTCAAGCCTTTATTGGTGTTAGACTTGCGTTGAAATTGAATCAAGTTTCGTGCGCGCTCGGACGTTTTTCAGATCCGGGTGGTTTGCTTTCTGTTACGTGCTTTGTTCCTCTGATTTTTTGGAGATCGCTGTTATTGTAGACTAGATGCTAGACTTGACGATGCTCGGTTAAGAAGGGGTGAAGAAAAGAGTTATGGTGTTTTATTTCTTTACTAAAGAGTTATGTTTTAACGCTAATTTAAAAGTTATGCTTTGACTTTTTTCGTCAAAATATCATTTGAAACTCTTCCAAGAAGCACCGGATGAAATCCAGTGCTGGACGTAATCTGTTATCGATAAGTTGTTAAGGAAGGTCTAATTTAATGATTACAATTATGGCATATTTAAAATGATTGATGTTCATGCTGTACGAGTATAAACCCTACTCTACAAATAACCTTTGATGAAGTAATTTGACATATGCCGCTGTCATTGGATTACAGAAATGATAAGTGATACATGGATTGCTGGTTATATTTATGAGAACCACGCATAAGTCTAAATTAGGTTCAATATTAATGAAAACCCTGAAATTGTTAATATCTTGTTAGGTAAAAATTACAGAACGTTTATTGTAGAAATTCCTTAGTAAGTGCAAAAAAATAAAGATTTCAAAGAAGACAAAAATAAAATTAAAGATTTTGTTGCACAAACCAAAGAATTTCTACAATCATTTTTTTTAATGAGCATTTTAATTATATGTTGATTTTTGTCAACAAGTGTAGAGATTGTAATTTATTATTTCGTTTGTGTCACAAAAACTGAGTTTCAAATGTAAAATTAAGATGATTTTATTAAAGAAACGTGGAACAAACGAATCTTCAATAATATCTGCAGTCCTTAAAACTTAAAGGGTGGAAAGTTTCAAAATCTCCGGTTTGATATTGACCGAGTTGTTATTGCCAATAAAACTCCATACAAAAACAAAAACTAACATAGTCCATAGATCTTATAACAATTTTTTTTTTTAATTCTACTTAATGGTAGATATTTTCAATAAGTGATTTTTTGGAGTGGAAACATACATTAATTTAAAAAGTTATTCATGTTCTTTTAAATTTATTACATTTATATTCATACGTAAATGTAAAAACTCTTCAGAATATTGAGTTCAGCTAACTATTTTTAGAATTTCTAAGTAAGTTTGGATGCTTTTTCTCAAGTATGGGTAGAAAATCTACATTTATTGTATTTATCATTCCGACAACTAATAATTTTAATGTCCACAAATAACGTGTTGTTGTGAATATGTAAGACGAAAATTAAATATTTCGAAGTTGCATATAATTAGCTTAGAGCGCTACTCATCAATTTGGGGAATGTTTTAAGCCATGAACGGCGCAATCATTAGCAAATTGTCAATAAACCTTACATCAAACGCTTGCCAAGCAGGAAAACTATCGGCACTATTCGCTATCGGCTTAAGTGGGATCAATTCTTCCCGAAAACAACGGCCCATTGCGACCCGGTTTCCCATTCGGTGGAAAAACGATACAGAACGCAGCACTGCACCAGCGCCAAAGAGTGCAACAACAATCGATTGTGGCATCAAACGTAGGAGAGCACTGGGACTGGGCCAGAGCTTATTTGTGCCATCCATTTGCCGCTGACGGATTCGTTTCCGAAAAGAGCAGTAGCGGAATGTACTGGAAACAACAGAAAAAAGGACACCCTCCGACCCCACTTTACCGCAGGCCCTTGATGAAAGTTCCGAGAACCGAAAGTGTATCATAAATTTTCAATGTGGGAAACGGAAAATATGTGCCATACGAAACCGGGCGTACCAACACATGCACAGTTACATAAATACACAAACAATGCCTCCGTCAACGGGTTTTCGGCGTACCATCCTGGTGGCGAATTTTCCGAGCTCCATAGGCTGTGGTGTGGTTTTGTTTTTGTATTTTTTTTGAAAGGGACATGCTGGGGTTTTCTCTGGACGGCTGTCATTTCCATCATCTCGCTCAGTCTCGCTGAGGCACACGAAAATGGGTTTGCTGCGGACAGGGCGAGGACGAATGGACGGGTGTTTTTCATCAACTCAGCTCGTCGTACGGAAAATGCATAAATGCACTCTCTGTTGCTTCTTTTTTGGCAGTCCTCGTGGTCGGTGCCATCGTTCTTCGTCACATTCTTTTCTCTGTTCGATTTTGTTCCAGACCCACGTGGGTCATTCTCATCGGTTTGGGAGCCATTTCCCCCCCCCCCCCTCCCCTTCCGCACCACATAGAACCTCGTGTGGTTCAGGGTTTGTGGGGAAACACCAGACGTCGGCAAAACTGTTTTCGCACTCTTCCGGATCTCGTCCCGGTATCTATCATTATTTTATTTCAAGTTCCGCTTCACCCCGGCATAAAACAGCTTGATCGTGTTTCCGAAAATTGGTACCCACTCTGGCGCTTAATAATTGAAACACGATACACTGCGCTCGGAATCGTCAGCATCGCATTCGTTTGACCGTTCTCGATTTGTATCACCACTTTCCCGACCGTTCACAGATCGAGGCTTTGGGTTGAATTCGTGCCACATTTTGCCCTAGTAGGGCATTGTGGAGTATTATTTTTCACGAAGGAAATTAAAAATATAGAGACAAACCCGACGAGCGGGAAACTTACCCGGAAAAGCTTCCACTGGTAGTGCGGTTTTTCACATCTGTTACGCCTGTCTATAGTACGTGGGTTGTGCCACGAAGAAATCGTGGTTTGTGAAACTTTCCGAATTGAATATTTCACGCTCATATGACTGAGGGCAAGGCAGCCACAATTTTCCCAACATACCAGAACAGGGGGACGAGGGTGTTCGTGTGGCTTTTTGTGATTCCGCTAGCGGAAGTGCTTGAAAAATGGTGGCAAAAACAATAAACCACAAACCACCACCTTCAGCTCGAAAGTCTCTTCGTCCGGAAATGTCTCGTGAAAGCGAAGCCAACACCAAGGAATCTTTAAGCCTTTGAAGGTAGTACATTATTAAAGTATCGTCTTCGTTGAAAGTTTCCTCGTGCCCGTGGATCGTCGATCTGTGATAGTTTGACGAATTTCTTTCGTGTGCTTGGAAACCGAACGCTGCTTTTGGGGTCTACCATGGGTAATATATTATGCTGTGGTTTTCCCAAGGCTTGGAACTTCCATAGCTTCCACACAAGAACCTCAATATACCGATTCTCTGACAGATTGCATCTGAAGGGAGGGATAACAGTAAAAGATTTTGTTTAATCGTATTTAAATCAGTTGATGAAGATTTGCAAAGAATAAGTATATATAAAACAAAATTAATTTTTGTGATATCATAAAAGAAGATACTTTTTAAAATGGCTTTACTAACGTTTCTCTTCCTACGTTTCTTTTCAGGTAAGCAACTTCAAGCGTTTCTCTCGTAGGAAAGGTAACGACATGGCGCTTCCGTAGAAAAGGATGTCACAACACCATTTAATACTATTTGTCAGCTATTTAATTAACGGTGTTCAGTGGTATGTCCAAGTATTTTATTTAATTAATTTTGGCAGTTGCTACTTTCAGTTCAGCTTCGGCTGCCATTGTTCCAGACTGAAATCACATTTAATATCAAATTAGTGCTTCCTCTTGGGTGCTCTTCAAACTCTTCATATCTTACCTCAGCTGCATTCCTCCGCTATTTCACATTCACTTAACCTCACATTCGATTGGTGCAACGCAGTTCACTGGAGGATTCGTCGAAAGAAAAAGGAACACAACTTCAAACTATTTCGAAACGACTATCTGCCGAAAGTACATTCTCGTATGTTTGAAATTGTTGCTGTATTTTGCTTTGAGAGCAACGAACGAGAGATCCTGACGACAGCTTATTATTAATTGAGTTTGAAACCGATAATACTCGGTGCGGTAAACTTCTCTCCGAAGAAGAAAAGCCTTTATCAGAACTATCAAAGTGAACTGTAGCACTTCTTGAAACGTGGCATTGATAAGAAATAAGCAATATTAGACATTTTAACTGCTTTCTTATTTTTCGTTGAATCCGCGAATTGACGAATGATTCTAACAAATGGAATTGAACTGAATGAGTATTTAAATATGTTTTAAAAAACAAAGCTGGACTATCGTTATGTTGTACCAATACCAACTTATTTGTTATCTAAAATTTTAGGTATTTGGTCAGAGATAAAATTATGACGGACTGGGTTGATTAGCAATTTCATAATAATAAAACAGTGCTACCGTAGTGTGTAAAAATTCTGAAAGGAAAGTAACAACTGGAAAGCTTCTCAGGAATATACTGGAATTTGAACACTTCTAAAGATAGTGCTTGTTCCTTCCAACATGAAACATTTTTCTGCAAAGATGCTAGCTGTCACTGTGGGAAGCTGAAGACGAATTCTATTCGTTATTTTTGTCAAACTGAAAGGTAACTGATATGAATAGTAAAAGCTTTTACTTTGCCATCCATCCAACAGCTATTTTGGATTTTAGCTGAATTTTTCTTCCCTTCCCGTGGCTCGGTCCAAATTCGTGGCCGTCTTCCGCTTGTGTGCATTTACTCGTCAAGTCGGCGGATCAGGTGTCCCGGGACACCGTGCACTTTCGACCGAGCTCGCAGCAAACATGGCAATGCATTGCCACACCGGGACAGGTTCAGGTAGCCAAGTGGGAAAACTTTTCGCGAGTCCTTAAGGAAGATCTTTCCGGCAAACATCTGGCTCGTTGCAGTGAGTCGTGCATGTAACGCGCATCCGTCCTCGCTCGCAGACGTGTGCACCGGGGAAACTGTGAAAATTGTATTTCGGTGGTAACTCCTGGCAGAGTTTTGAATGTTTAATACTTGAATAAGTAGCTCAAACAGCTGCATCGCGTCTTATCATGTGTTTTTTTTCTTCCAATTTTTTTTTGCTGGATGTAGGATGCTTTTTAACAAACGGTCGTAAGGAAGCATCTTCAAATTTTTCTACATTGGCATATATTTCATTCTTTTTTCGACATCCATCCACACGGCCACTAGTTGTTCGCTCTATCATGCGACAAGTGAATCGCATTCCGTCCTTCAGCGAGACAAGTTCCTCCGAAGATGCTCAACGTGAAGGATTTTTGCTGATTTTGACAATCGACATGCTAACGAATGGCGAAGATGTTGCGAAGTGACAGAAAAAGCAAAGAAACACGAATCTGCCATACGCAGACCAGATGTTTTGACAAAAGGGAAAAGTGTTTATGTTACTTTTCTTTTCTCCAAAGTAACTACTGCACTCTTGTGTGATGCAAACATGTCTGCCAATAATGGTGCACAGTTTGTTGGTATTTACGGTGGTTTTTGCAAAAAATAGAAGTCATGTTATTTGGCAAAGTGTATGCACTGAGATCCTATTTATAAGTAATTTGAATTTAGTCTTTTTAACCAATCGTTTAGAAAATCGAGTTGAAGTTGAGTTGTTATAAAGTGGTTGTTATCAATTAAATTAAAAGTGGATGTTAAAATCGAATCGAAGAAGTGGATGTCATTTTAAAAGCATTTATTAAAGTGAAATCTCAAATCGTCTATCGTAGACCTAATATTAGCTTAAAAGTGTTTAAGGATTAAGGAAAACCTTCTGCATTCACCATCGCAAGTTCAAATAAGTTCAGTGTCAAACCGACGTCAGCTGCAGCAACCACGAACATTGTGGGCGTTAGTTTTGGGCGGGTTTTAGTGTATTTCGATGAGAGTTCTATTGAAACCGTCCAAAACTGAGGCCAACACTGAGGTTCGAATGCATCACCCGAAGCGGCAGAAAAGGGGCAGGAAATGGTGTCGAACGTAATTGGTAACCACTCGCCGGCGTCATTCGCATCACCAAACGGACCGTGGACATATGTTCCGAAAACATCATTAGCACTCATCTTCTTTATATTGTTTGTTAGCGAAAGGTAGAACGGTGGCGCAAGGAAAGGTCCGTCCCGTGCACATTCATTACAATCGTGTTACGAGCAACGAATTTTCCGGCTTTTCTTCAAATATCCTTCGCTCGTTTAATTTACATCTTGTTAATGCCCTGTGCCACATGGGCAGGCATCTTCCGTCTTTAATCTCATTCTATAGTCAGCAGAGAGAGGTAGGGCATGATGTGTAATCAAAAGTTGATTAAACCGTTGCTCGCCCGAACTCCCGAAGGGGTGAAGGTGTTCTCCCAGGTACCTGTGCAGTCGTAAAGTGTAATTTCATGTCGAATCCCGTGTGTTCATCCCCAAACAATGGTAAAGTTGAGTGAACAATTGCATCCGAATTGCGATCACTGCGTGTCGCAAGAAGGAATCGTTTCGTCGTGACAACATCTTCGTAATTTGCTTGGAGGGTACTAAAACACACTCTTCCCTGCGGTAGAGACAAACGTTACTTTACACTTTTTTAAAATGGAAGATACTTCCAGTCTCCAATGCATTGTTTACCATGTCAGCAGCATACAATGTCGTTAACTTCTCTGATTCACGCTGGTTTACAGCTTTCGTTTAATTAAGGAGAGAAAATTGTTACCTCTAGCAGTCGCAAGTATCATTTTATTGTTATTTATGGTTGTCCCTTAAAAAGAAGGAAATTACTTATTTCACAAATCAGTTCCTCATGTCTTGTTGCGAAAAATACAAATCATTGTCTTGCAACGTGACATCGTGCGAGGAGAAGGCTCAACTGTCTGTAGCAAGGGATATTCATCGCACGAATGTTTATTTACTTTTTAATTACTCCTGAGAAAAGGGATAGATATTCGCATTTGTTCTGATCGTGTGGAACGTTGCCATTTGCTAAAACCTGGGGTCCTCGAGAGGATTTTTTAACGTTTCTTGCGAGGAGGAAGCGTGGTAAACCAAGCACTGGAAGATGCCGGAGCAAAACGACGCTCAAAGTGTCACAAAGTGTCGTCTCCGTGTCTGCTCGACACTCGGAATGAGGTACCAATTGTTGGATTTAATTATTTTATAATTGCTCCGAGAGCGAGAGGACGCCCGGCACCGGGCTCGCAATCGTTCCGATGTTGACATATTGCCAACTACGCAGCCGAGCGTTGCGGAATGGGAAGAACTCAACATTCCGGTTTTATTGTGCTGTTTGTGGCATGCTAATGGATCTTTAATTGTTTTATGGGCAAGTTACTGTCAGCAATTGTGGAAATTTGAGAAAAGTTACCCAAAGTAAAAGACTCAAAAGTTTGGATAAAGTAAAATCGCTAGTCCCAGTGAAAATAAGTTTTTGTATGTTACGTTTTTTGGTTTGTTACGTTTGGTTCCAATGTTTGGTTTTATGTTGTAAGATGTGATAAAATCATTAGGATTTTTGATTTGAATATCATGTAAGATTTATGTTTAAGGTTTGTGAAAGAATTGGATGTTAATTTAGACTCTTTGAGGATCACAATTAAGGCAACACATAACATGTTTCTTCACCAAAACAAATTGAATAAATTGTGTTTTTGTATGAAATATGGTTTTGTTGACATCCTTAACAAATTAAATAGAACCTACATAGAACTGTTCACAATACTTTCAGTTCCTACAGACTGATTGGTGCCCATATAAATTATGGGCAGCTTTTTAAAGCCATTTGGAAGCATTCCAAACATGGTGTCAGATACTTCACACTTTCAGCTTTGCTACCTCGGCCACCGTTGTATCGATTCATTCCGTAATTGATGCATTTTCGCACTTCAGCTTAGCCCGGATCGGTATGATTGACAGCGTGCAATCACGAACGAATGCATCTTTCATTGCACTAATGCATCTCTGGTTGAGCCAACAGCGAGTGAAAGCTCTGAAATGAAACACTGTCTACGGGGAAAATGAATATGAAGTGAAGAAAAAGGACTGAAATGTATTGTGCAAATTGTTGCACTCGAGCTGAGCATTGCCAAGATAGGAGAGAATTTTATCTGATGAAGTTGAACGAACTGCAAAACAGAATTTAAATGTTGTGTTCAAGAACCAGTTCATACTTTCATAATTCTTAGCATGTCACAGAAACTTATCAATGTCCCCAGAAGCGACAGGATTAAATCAATCTCTATCTTCTTCAAATATCTCCAGTTGTGAAACAAATCTCATAATCATAAATTGTACCTAAAGTTATCGACTTTCTTCCTTGGCATCGTCTCACCTACAGTCATCTTCTATTATTACTCAACAAATTCGTCGATAAATCTTTACTAACTCCTTCCACAGTCATCATCACCGGCGGTTATCATTCACGTTACGGTCGACACCAAATCACAGAGGGAACGAGAAACTCCCGTCTCTTCTTATCATTTGGTCGGAAAATGGAGTTTTAACTTCTAGGTGCTTACCTTGTGAAAATCGTATAAATCTTTCCCCAGCCTTATCTGACAGGCTTTGCAATGGCAAAACTATCTTTACTAGTCTGCGCAATGAAGAGGATCTCAATTCAACCGGGAACCTTCGGGTTCGGAAAGGTTGAATGGAGGAAATAGTTGAGACTCTATCATGTCTGTCACATGCTTTCCTACGATCTGCGCTTGCCAGTATTTTGAGCATGAAAATTGTAGATGAAAAGATATAAGAAAAATGGTATAAAATGTAGAGGCGCATTATATCTAAAAATTATGTTCCTATTCAGTTCAGAACTAAGATGGATAAAAAATATTTTTGTTATAATATATGCGTTCATAAAAAAAATACATGTTAAATTTATATGTTTTTTATCATAAATGAAGAAATAATACCTGATACATTAAAATAACCTCCTTCATTCGCTACTCCTTCCCTGTTCTAACGCAGCGTGAAGTGTGTCTAATTCAAATTTTCACCCTTTTTAACTTTTCCATTGGCTGCTCGAAAAGCTTCGTGCAAAAAAAGGAAACATGCTGAGCGGTGAAAAAAGAATGCAGATATATTTTACTTGACGTTTTTATGAAAATAATCGAAATTTATTAGATCATTATGAATTCATGATTATAATGCAATGATTTATTGCCTTCCGCTGAATGCTTTCCAGTGCTTTTCTCTGCCTTTTTAGAATAGAAAAGTACTGAATGGGCAAAAAAGGTTCACTGGGTGTTTTTTGAGCTGGGGTGGGGTTTTGAAGGAAGAATATCTGATCCTTTTTCTTTTTTCTAACACACACACACACCCATAGGTTGAAGGGAAAACGATTTGGTTGGGGAGCAGGATGTCCTTGCACATGTAAAACTCTCCAAAAACTCTTCCCTAAAACCGCGCACATTGATATCCGTTCAATCTATTTTCCCAAAACTTTACACAACGAGTTGAAACCTCAATTTTCTCCTCACTCGCTTGTTCTGCTCAGGGCTCATGGCTGGCTGAAACGAGGGGACCACGGAAAGACGGTTGTGGAAACGGAAGAGATTCGAAGGGAAGGTGTCTTCTATCCACCTAGCTTCAAGCAACCGCATGCAGGCCAGAATGGGAATCAACATTCCACTTCCGAAGCAAATCGATCGTGCCGAGGAAGCAGGGTCCGTAGGAAACTTTCCACTTAACAGCTCGGCCCCATGCTCCGCCAGCCGGAAAATGGAAACTTTCCTCGACTGTATGCACGGCCAGCTAAGGCTAACTCGTGATGCTTGATTTGCGGGATTTGTGCCAACGAATGTTTAAGAGCGATAAGCGGAGAAGGGTTTTCCTGGTGCAGATATTTTTTTCCCTGTTTTCTTTCTTCCTCTGGTAAGATTCTTAGAACAAATTTTGTCGGGAACTTTTTAATTGCTTCCATCGATAGACGCTAGGGTGGGTTCGAAAACTTTTTCCACGTGCTTCGACTCCGAACGGGTGCTTATTAGGAGCAAGTGGTGGTGGGATAGATATTTGGTGGCAAACAATTTCCAATAAAATTAGCCGAAGATGCATTCATTAAATTATCTTCCGTTCGCCGCAGGAAGCCGAAGTATCCAATCCATGAGTGCAGTGCGCTTGCGAACATTTTCCTGACATTAAACAGATATTAATTGCTTCGAAAAGTTTCATTAAGAGAGGTAAATTTAAAGGTAACATCTTGTTGACACATCTAACCAACTCAAATTGTGTGATTCTTTACAACCCTCTTTAAATATGTGATCCTCACACAAATATCCACCTGCCTTTTTTGAGTTTGATATAAATCATGTTTGAACAATTTCTATGAATTTAGTAATTAATGCAATTTCGATTGATTGTCAAATTTTCGGAAATAACATTTCTATGCAAAAATACCGCAAACATTTAGCTTTGTTGGATTATCGAGAAAATTCAATTGTTTCAATTCAATTGTGAGTGAAACTGATTTTTTTTATATGGCACGACATCCCAAACTGAAATATAAGTAGAATAAAATAAAGGAAATCTCTTATTAAAAGTTTTTCCAGGCATTTTTAAAAAAAACTATGTTCGATTCCATGCAACAAATCCATGTGATAATTAATATTGAACCCTGCATTACGCGAAAAGTTATCAATGATCTATTTAAAAAATCATCACTACAATGTTTTTTCTCAACATCAGAAATTATTTTTTAACAAATTTTCAAAATTTCGTCTATGCGTTCAAAAACATTCCCCAAATTAAAGCACTCATTATTCATGACATAAAACAATTCATCTAGGATAACGCTCGTACGAAAACGAGCTCTAGAAGCAACGCAAATACCATAACAAAATGGGTACAAAAGTGATGGAAGAACCATTTTCCAGCATGCTTGAAGACAGCCAAAGTGCATCGGATGGAAAACCCGATCCGAAAGATGCGAGCTTTCACTATCTTTTGCGATGGTAATTTCGCATCCATCTCCCTTCCGACCAACGTCCCCAGCAGCCTGCAGTCGATCCCCGTTCACACCTACCGAGTTGTAAAATTGTAGTTTGAACTCTCCTCATCTCCTCCAGTCAACTTTCCTGCCGCATTCTGTCCCTACCAAATGCTTGCGGTAAAACTATGGGTTCCTGAGACGGTAGCGTACTACAAACGAATTTATGTACGAGTCTCGGTTTGCGAGGGGGAAAATGAAAAACTTTTACGGTGAGGGAAACTTTTACTAACCAGAAAATTAAACTATTTTGTTGTTTTGCATTTTTATTCCATCGCTTTCGATCGGAAAGACCACGGGTTGGGTTTGGGTATTTACATTTTTTACTTGTTTTGCGTGTTCACTTATCCCATCCCGAGCTCTACGGGATGAAAAACATGATGGAGAACTAGACAGAATTATCTCATCAAGTTTTACAAAACTGCTCAAAACGGGGCGGAACCTTTACATTCGGTTGGGTTAGCATAGGATATGCATTTGTTTATAGATTTTTCATTGAATGATCAATATCCATCTTTGATGCTTTAAAGATTTCATCTGTTTTCACTTTCGATTTGTTGCGTTAAGTTTAATCATGAATTTAGTGACTGCAAATATTTCTATAATGTTTCTAAAGGCACTTTGACGCGTTTCAAACTTTTAAATGCTTCTTCAGCGAGTTTCCGAATGTGTCAATAGTAAACATCTACGTTGGCAGACTTTAAATCCTCCTACGAGGACGACCAGCATCGACAGCATACCTATTTAAATATCAACACCGAGAAGTACGAAGCACTCAGTATACTATTTTCAATGCCGATAGTATCTAGAGAAATCACCAGACTGTGACGATGCCGGTCGGTGGAAAGGTCTTGCCAAAATGCAAACCTTTCGTTCCACACCAATCGCGCCAGACACTCCACAATCGCTCGTGCCTGAACGCACGTTCCGGTGAGAGCTGCCCTTTACAATTTTTATCGACCTCTGTTACTCTTCCAACATTACGGATTGATTGAAATATTGAAATAAAAAAATGCAGAACTCGTTCATTCATTGATACCGATAGCTATTGGGGGAAATCATAGTTGGAACGAAGTTGAAAAAGAGTTTACTTTAGACATCAAGGTAGAAGGTGGGTGAGAGCAATGAGGCTGTTCTGATTTGAATTTAAACATTACTTACCATCAACATGATAAAAGAAAAAAGGCAGTGGAAAGTTATTACTACATAGAATAATACAAAACAATACTTTTTGTCCGTGAATGAAAAAGATACAAATACAGATCAATAATAAAACGAAAAGGAAAAAAAACCATGCCACCTTCCAATCTTCTTGGTGGGTCATTTTGTGGAGCATTCCTTGAATTTCCGTGAAAAAAAAACGAGCTTCAAACGCATTCTAGGGCATTCAAATAGAAAATTAATTACTCAAGCCATCAACATTCATGGGCTTTGTTTTCGGCTCCTTGCCCCCGGATTGGTCAGTTCATTATGGGCACCGTAAATGAGTCGGATTAATGAGGTGTCCCGGATAGCCGATGCTTCATTTGAATGGATTATGGAAATTCCTAAGATTAATCAATGCATTCCAAGTGCTTACCGGCGACGGTGCGAATCGGTAGTCGAAGGTGAAAAAGGATTTTCGTTGAAATGCGTTGCGGAATGGCAATAAAAAAAAGTGCTAAAACTTTAGGTCGATGTTCACGTCACGTTTATACCATTTGGCACGGGTGGGAACAGTAAAATCGTTCATCAATTTGTTGCCGAAAATTGAAAATACGAACGACAGTTGCGTGACATTGAGCTTCGTATCGTAAAATCGGCCTCATTTATCGATATTGCATCGTAACCTTGAGTTAGGCATGGATTAGATAAATAATGTATAGTTATCCTCACTTTGTGATATAGAACAACAACATTTTGTGCAATCTTAATAGAATAGCTTTCCATTCCATTCTTTTTTCTTATTAAAAAAAATTAATCAATCATCACATCAAATAAAGTAAATAATCATACATATCACATAATTTAATTGGATGCACGATTGTAATCATGGGTTGTATGATTACTTCAAAGGTTGTATGCTTACAATCACGATGAGTTATTTATTTCTATTAATTATCTTACAAGTCGACTCACTCATTTCACGAGAAACATGTATACTACCATACTGTACTATCACATAGCGGAAAATTACCTCTTTGACATCACCCCTGGCTCCCAATCAATCTTTCCCTATCGGTTTCCATCTCCCCGCAAACCGAATGGCGCTAGCGAAGGTATCTCGGTGGGAAATCGGTACGAAAACGATTAGAAAAATGATAACCCATTTAGCTAGTCCGGTATTTAATTGCTTTAAATTATAGCCGGCTTTCAGGGCGCCAATGCTAAGTGAACAAAGTCGGCCGTCACCTACATCACCACACTCTGAGGCCCTCGTTCTACGGTTTCCGAAGCCTCGTTTCTGGCAGAGAAGAAACGCTAATGCGATATATCACTGCCACTAGCTTCTTCTAGCGCCCTCGTTCTGGGGGCTTCCACCCCTTTCCGGAGGGTGGGTTGGAGATATAATGAAAATGTCACAGAAAGAAATTAGAAATGAAAACGAACGGAATCAACCAGCCCCGGGAACATAAAGCTGGCGAGAGCAGGCCCCAATAAACGGGGTGGGGGCATAGGTTAAGTTAACTCGACAGTTAAGGAACGCATTGGGGACCTATGGGAAGGAGTGCGAACGTTAAAAAAATAGAATAAAAATGGGGAAAAAGGTGTAATGGAACGATAAAGGCACCGTTAGATGTGGCACAAGGTGTGGGAATCGAGTAAACAAAACGCGAAAAAAAAAGAAAACTCTGACGCCTTTTCCATTGCCAGGCGATCCAATTAAAAAAGGACTCGCTCCGTTGGCGGCAACCGACGGAGCAGGACTTGCTGCTGCTGGAATGCACGATCCATACACTTTCCTTATCCCCAGAGCCTACTTTCGCACACACAAACACTCATCAGTGAACTACTTCCTGCAGGTTTGCCGTCGCAGCCATGACTTATCGTTCTCTTAAAACCAGAACACGCCAATGGTTCCCCCCGTATCGTTCCCGATTGATAAATATGCACACTCACCCCGGCAGCAGGGTGTGTGCGGTGTTCGAAGTCATTCCACTCCGGAGATGGAAAACCAAAGGCACAGCGACGATAGAGCCACTCCCAACACGTTGATCCTACTACGGAACAACATTTACCGAATAAAAAAAAAACAAGACAGAAAAATCTGCCATTAAGACCCGCTCCGACTGTAAAAGCGTCCGCCATGTCGAACGTCGCAAATCGGATCGAAGCGACAGGCGCTGCGAGATAGGAAATAGATTGGAATTCATTAGAGTCATAATTACATTCTCATTTTACATTCGTCGTTTTCGCCTCCTCGTCTCTCGGGCGAATATTTCGCCTTCCGATCGCCGATTGGGCGGAAAAGGACCCGGGCGGAAAACGGGGACCGACGGGGAAAGACAATTTGTTTATCAACCCCCCAAGGCACTCCGGCAGGGCGCCTGTTTAGGGAAGTTTGCCCGTCGGTGTCGCGGTGGATAAAGTTGCCAGTAGCAGTGAGCGAAAGTGTGTGATAAGAAAAGCGGTACGGTTGGCGATAAATCACCTTAAACGAATTGTCTATCCCCGTGGATGGTGTGAACGCTTGGTAACTGGGAGTCGCTATTACGCTTGAAAGTAATTCCGGTTGAAGTAGACAGTCGATTTACATCGGCAGGAACAAAACGAGCGATTAATAAGGTAATGTTTGTGCCTCGTCGTGTCAAATTGATTATCAAATGTGTAAGATTCATTTCATTTCGAAACAAATGCAATCTATATGATTCACTGTGCTCATTTCCATATGCATAAATGTTTTTAAAATGAAATTCATATCATCATCTCTTCAAAATGAACTTCCTACAGTTCAGAAAGATATTGAAATTCTACTTTATAACATACTTTGTAATTTAAACAAAAGAAAGCAGGGCTTTGCCTGGGTAAATTATAAAATTACTTGTAGCAATAATTTTCATTAATTTTAGCAAGAAACATGGATGTTTTCCAACATGATTCTTCTGTAATTTCTAATGAATTGCCCAATTTTGTGCGTATTACACACAAAATGAGGCAAATAATTCTAACAAAAAAATTCCTTGCATCGAACTAGTTTCTAGATTCGGCTAATTCAAAATTCTGACAATCTTATAAATTGCTGTTTGTTTGAAAACTAATCATGATAAGGTCCTCGAATGGAATGGTTTATCGTTCCAGGTTGATTCTTTTCCGGGCACGTGTTCTCAATCATCTTCCAACGGATGATTTCATTTCGGGTATGAACACGTTTCCTCCAATCAAACAAAAAAACCGAAAGGCGACCCAATTTTTCACAAACAATCCCTGCGAGGAAATTGATGAAGATTGCTATCACCTGCTTTGGCAATTTTTACGGGTGAGAAAAAACAGGGGAAAAGGAAATAAAAGTATCGGTGGAAGTGGGGAAGTGTAGTAGTTTTAGCTTGGAAGACATTTCACCCCAGGCAGAAAGGTTTGCCATGTTTGACCAATCATTTCCTGCCGCCTTAGGTCGGACGGACAGTATAAACGGGGAGTGTTTAAAAACAACTCAAAGATTCCTCAAGAAAATGAATAGGGTTGTGTAAAAAAATACTGACATCAGAGTTTCCGGATGGGTTACTGTTAAGGTGGCGTCCCATAATGATTTACCATTCGGGCAAAAGGTGAAATACTGGAACGGATCCCTAAAAACACGCAGAGAAAAGAGATTGTACAATAACTCTGTTAAGACAGGGCTTATTTTTTATGACATCCATTCCACAAAAGTCCCTTAAAATATTCCACTGCTGATTATATTCCACTCAGAACACTATAAAGAAAAAATACTTCAAAATGTGATGTAAAGAGCGAAAAGTAAATGACGTTACAGATAACATAACGTTCTGCTAATGAAGGAATGGGGTGACGAGCAACCTCAGTTGGAACCATTTCATTTACACCCAGTTTTGGATGGGGAGCTATTGTTTCTGTGTAGAAAGTAAGGAAAAGAAAAATCACACCCGGAAGGGGTGTGCCGTGGCAAGAAATGTCTAGCTAAAATATTGCGTAAGGGGTGGCGTGCCAAGATAGGAAGGGAGAAAGCCTTGGAAGCGTTACGTTTATTCTTCCTTATCATAGCAAGATATGTTGGAACAGGAAAAAGAACTTAGGGAAAAGATGTGCAGGAGTAAGTGTGACTTTAAGTCATTCTTCAAACATTATTTTCAACATGAATAACTTACAATAGCTCTAACCACATTTGAAGTATTTTATGAAAAAATGATACCAATCTGCGGTTCAAAACTGATTTTAAGTTTGCAAAAACGCTTGGAAACAAGATAGGTATGAGCCAAAAAATTTGACAAAGGCTATTTGAAAGGTAGTTGGCAAAAGTTTTGCGTATCTTGAAAATGGCACCAGTGACACCCTTCTTGAAAAGCAAACGGCAAACAAGTTTACGGATTAAAGGAAAAACAACTTTAACAATAAAATAATTCTCGCAGGAAAGGGAGATCGTAAAATTTGGTACTAAAATAAATGAAAATTGTAATCAACATTGTGGGTCTTTGTAGCTCTCGAGGGAGCTAAATTGTTGAGGACATGCGATTCGTGAACAAGCATTTCAAGCAAAAGATAAAGTAGTGGTAAAGTGTACAAACTGTAATGGAGTTGCAAAGAAATTCTGTTGAAACGAAACCAATTTTTGTTTTTAAATGTCAAACATAGGGTTATAGATGTTGTGGCTGTGATAGAAGAAGTAGCTGATCAGAATATGCGGTTTTACTAACGATAATAAGAAAGGATGTTATTATTTTCGTTTGATCATTTTAATATTTTTTTCTTGAAACATTCCTTTTCTTTTTAAATACCATTCATTTGTTCAATGTGTTAAGTGGTCAAGTACCACAAATGTTCAAATTAAGTTTTGCTTGTGAATGTTATGCTCTCGTAAATGATTGTGTTGTATGAATCGCATGGCGTCTGATGCAGAAAAAGAAGAAAATCCAAATCTGCCGAACGTAATTTCTGTCCTTAGAAAGTCACTCCAACGACCTCGAACCTTTAGCTTAATTTACATAAACAATCAGCACTTCGAGCGTTTTCGGATAAAGTTTTGCGCCGGGAAAGAATTCATCTGCTGTAGCTAGGTTACGTTCCAAAATGTTCTACTTCAACTACAAAAAAAGAAACGAGAAAAACATAGATAAATGCATGTTAATTAGACTAGCAATCGGGCAGTTGTCAAAGTGAAACTTTTCGCCATCTACTCTGACTTGATTAAATTATCTTTCCGAATTCCCTTTTTTCGGTAGTATGGTTTTTTCGGCAAGCACGACATCGAAAAAAAAACCAACAGCTCTCCTGATTAACCGTAAAGCTTGTGGGTTGAAATTTGGTCCCAGCGGATCCGGGACAAGGGAAAGGGAATGGGGGAAAATCACCACAACAACGATCGCAAACTTTACCGTTTCCGAAAAACTCCCCACTCCCTAGCACTCCAAACACCGAACACAACCGGCTCGTTTGGGAGTTTTCTTCTGACCAAAGGACCGACCATTTCCAAATCGCCGCCATTTCGCTCATCGACATTCTGCCCAGCACGCTTCGGAAAGCATTTGCTCAAGCTTTATCAAACATTTGCGTTTGCGAAGTCGCGGACAAGCTTGTGCCAATTTTCGGTTCACCGTTTTCCTTCTCGCACTTTTTGGTGAGGTGACCATTTCGTTCATCACTGGCCGTGCTGTTGACAAGTATGTGAAGGCAGTTTGGTGTGGGTAAAGAGCAGTAGCAACGCAATAGTATCGCATAGTGGAAAAATTGAGTATGAAATAATGCAAAATAAATAGAAAAAAAATTGTCAAAGATATGGAAACTCATAAATTAACGTAAACGGGGTCGATGATTATGATACAATCAATTTTAAGATATTAACGTTTTTTTTAACTTTTTACCGTTCTGATATTATTTGGCAATCCCACAACACTCTCAAACCGAGGAAATATCCTTATTATAAGAGACGTTCAAACTGCGGCAGGTGGATCAAATTGTATTTCTCGCGGGATTTTCCCGCAGTCACCTCGCGTTTGATCCATCGTTGCAGCACGGAAAATGCCGGCATGCGGAAAATGGTGGCATTCGGAATCGCTATAACAGCGACCGCTAAGGTGGTGGCCTTCTACGAACCTGCTGCTGACCGCGGCGTATCACCGCAGCACACGATCACTTTACGGCTTCGGTGCGTTGCTGTTTATCCGCCAACTTTGACCCGTGCTCGCTTTTTCGCCGGCCGAAAAGGGCAGCAATTTTACTGGGTTTTCCCCGGTAGCGCGCGTTCAATACCGGACGGAACCAGTGGTACAATGTGGTTTGTATTGACTTTTCCTCGATTACGTGGAGCTGGCGGCATCGAATCGAAAGCGTAAGGTTTCCTCATCCTCTCACATTTTCCCCCTGTCGTGGATTAGTTTGGTGGAGTTTGGCTTGGAACGGACCAGGAATGTGGGGTCGGATTTTCATCGAAAAACTTTTCACATACATCGCAACGGACGCGACGGAGTTTGCTTGAGAGCGAGAGGAATCAATCAATCCCTTCCCCCCAGTTCAACGGTTTCCGACGGAGAACGGTACAACACCACCAGCTGACGGGAGTTTTCCAACCGAAGTCAGCACATTTTCCACACCATGTGCGCGGTGGGAATGGACCCCGACCGTGGCAGAAACAGACCGCGCAAATATACTGGTACTCCGAAATAGTTTATGACGCTGTCGGTGTTTCGGTGTATATTTTGACAATCTTCTCAAAACGCGCGCCGGCTGTGGATTTTCCTCCTCTGCTAGTGAAAAAGCTGACGGGTACGATGGCAAGCGCTTTTGCGCGGGGTTGCCCACGAACACCACGCTTTCAATTTGCCATTGTGTCTGATGGACCCGTATGCCGTTTAGTCCCCTGGGCGAATGTTTTTGGGAAAAGAAGTTGACGATCACCAACTTTAACCAAGCTCCCTGACTGAGCTGGTGAGACGATGTGCGAGCAAAAACACCTTCGTCAACAATATGACTAGGATAAGGAATTCCCTGGTTTGGTGTCAAAGTGTTCGGTTACTACATTCCAATTTAAAAATATTGTCATTTTACGATAGTACTCACGCTAGTTTTGGATAAAGTGTAACAATTTGGGAAGCTTAAAAACGACACATAAAAATTAAAAAGAAGTGGCGGATTTATTCTACTACTAAAACAAGGTACATCTTTAAACGAATACTTTTAGCGGATCTTAATGCAATGGATATTCATCATTTTTCTATTCTATTTATTATTTTACTTTACTATTTTAATTTGGTATTTATTCATTAAAATGCTGCTGCTCATAACCTGCTGCAAAGATAATATTAAAAGAAATCTAAAAAGAAGAGCAGGCAATTCTGACGAGAATTCTTGTCACCTGAATAACAACAAAATTTTTCGTTGGGTATTGACTTCACACATGACACACTGTCGCGTCATCAGATGGGCACGGCAGGGTGAAATTTGTGGTGGTGCTGGGACGGGAGAATTTCTGCGTTGATGTAAAAGAGACATTACTATCATCATCTCGCTCTTTCCCATTGAAATCCTATCTCAACCCGAAGCTTGTGGCGGTAGGGTAATTTATAGAAATCTTATTTATATTTATACAAGCTAACCCAACGAACTTCGCCTCGTCAAATTTGAATAACCCGCTAATATTGAAATAACAAAGCATTGGAACTCAAAGACCCTTATGTTCGTTGATGTCGACACATATCAATAGCAGATCCATCTTTAGGAAACGGCATATCAGGCAAATCCAAAGCATGTTATAAAATTATGTAAAACGTTTATTGACTTCGTCTTCACTTACATCACGATCAAACAATTTATATGAGGGCAATGGTCCAATGGCATCAGTTTTTTAAAAGCAGCTAAGAGTGCACGCGCACTCTACCATTCGTAGTTTCGATACTATGCGCGAAGTTCAGATAAAGATTTGTAATGAGTTCAATTTTCGATGAAGCGTATTGCAAAAGCAACACTCACGTTACAATCCACGATCCCGCACAGATTTAACTCGACAATTCTAATTTTCATTTGTATTTTTTTTCGTTTTCCTAAACATCGTCCCAAACGGTTTTGTTCAGCCCAAACATCGTCCCAAACCCAAATACAACATCGTTAAGATTGAGTTTCTTAGTTATAGTTGTAAATCGTATATTTGATTTTATTATATGGAAACCCTTTTTCGAGTTTTCTAGTTTTCTTCCTTTTTCTTAGAAATTTTTAAAAATATTCATCCTTACAAATTCTTAATTGAGTCAAAAGAAATCAACCACCAGAAGGATTCATACGAATTAGTCCAGTCGTTGTTCAGTTATAGAAACTTTTTTTTATATGGAAAAAGCCGTTTTTACAAATTTTCGAATTTTCGGGCTTTTTCTTGGGAATTTTCAAATTTTCTTTTTTTCTAAACCTTTCTAAGGTGAAAGGAACAAATCATACAAAGATTGGTCGTACCAATGGGCAAGATTCCAGCCGATTTCAGCATTCATTTTTATAGATATACGTAGATAATTACTTTTATGGAAAAAACCCTGTTATCGAGTTTTATTTATATTTTCTGGCTTTTCCTTGAAAATTTTCAAACTTTTCATTTTTCTCAACCTTAGTTGGACCAAAAGGAATAAGCCATAAGGAGACTTCATTGTGATAAGTCCAACCATTTTTTAGTTTTCATTAGAGAAGGTAAATTATTTTTTTTTTATATGAAAAAAAAGCCGTTTTTACCGAATTTTCCCATTTTCCGGCTTTTCCTTGGGAATTTTCAAATTCTCTTTTTTCCTAAACCTTTCTTGGGTAAAAAGGAACAAATCATACGAAGACGTCATCAAGATTGGTCCAGCCGATTTTGAGTTTTAGCATCACGAACATACAAACATTCATTTTTATAGATATAGAGAAGAGATTTTATTATTTATTTATAGTAATCTTTACATGTAGAGCTCATACTCTTACCAGTGTTCTTTATAGAGTATTCTGAAAATTACGATTTAACATTACGGATCAATCCGGCCGCTTAGTTTTAGGTAAACATTCTTTATTTATTGCACTCTGCGGGACAATCTTCCTTATCGCAGATGTCGCACATATTCTCTTGGTCCACGTCGTAAACTTGAATGGCGTTCAGTTCTGGAATTATATCGAAAAATCATCAATTAATAGAGCATATTAGTTGATGTTAGTTTATCCCTGGATTACACCCGGTACTTACGGGGATAGTAATAATCGTGCACTAACACATACGCTGGACGCTTGAGAGCCACTTTGAAACGTCTGTAGGCTGTGATGTGGAAACAATTCCTTTCTATTCCCATATTATCGTAGTAAGCCACCACTGAAGTTCCACCGAAACGTATCTCAATTTTCTGTGAAAAGTATTTTTGTTGGTCAATTGGGGTAAATCCAATCTACTTTCTATCTCGTACCTACCCGTATCGGGTTAACCGTGGTTGTCTCGGTGATAGGATGGGGATCAACAACGTAGCCACTGGGAAAGTTTACCTCTACCAGCGCCATATTGGAGCGCTCATTTGCAAGCTTGGGAATGAAATTCGCGCATATTTTCAGCTTCAACTCGTAATCGGAGTTGGTGTTCAGCTTTTCGAGGGTTAATTCGAATCGGTGGGTGTAATTTCGCAGATCCAGTGCGTACTCGTATTTAACGTCCAATAACCCAAAGCCCAATCCTCCAACGTTTATATCGATTTTCTTAACATCGCTTGGAATATCCGTGCATTGTTCCTTTTCGATTTCTTGTGATGCTACATGGAAGATCTGCGTTTCCGTTTTGTATTTCAATTGGATGGAGTAATCGTTTCTTGAGGGCGATATTAATTTGGCCAGTTCGGTGAGTGCTTTCAATCCAACGAATGTGTCTTGCGTTCGTTGAAATCCTCCACGGTAGTACCGTTGGTTAACAAGCCAACGCATGATAGAAATTCCGTCCAAATATTTTTCCGCCTGAATTATTGCCAATAGTGCATAACCCGTTGTCTCAACACTAAATTCTTCTCTTGACCAATATCTGATGGTACTATCATCATTTACGGTTGACTTAGAGATTAGATTTTCAATAAATTCATGGTTCCGATGATGTTTACTCAACATCATAGCGTATGTAGCAATAGATAGATCGTAAAGGTCATTTACTTGGAGCAGCCGAGCAGCAACGTACTGTACAGCTGCCGCAACTACATTTGCGTGCAGCACCTTGGCACTATCATTCTCCAGGAATGCGATCAGCACGTATGAAGTCAGTGCAATTCCATCCAACGAACTACTTTGCATATGGTAAAGGGTAATCCTTCCTACTTCATCAAATCGCCCACTGCTATGTTGTTTCGATGCCAACCATCGGAAGGCATTTGCCACCATTGTCGCATCTACCTCACTGATGTATTTTGATGCAGTTTGCATTGATTTTGCTACAAAAGCTGTCAAGAACACACTTCCTTCACTTGTTCGCCACACTCCAAAGGGACCGTCTGCTTGACGATAACTCAGCTGATTTTGATAGCCAGATCGGAGTATTGATTGGGCTTTGTTGATCAAATGTGTATCCTTTGATCCAATGGCATACAAATAATCGAGGGTGATGATGTTTGGCACAAACCCAATCATACGTTGCTCTCCACAGCCAGTTGGAACATCGATAAGATCCTTTAAATTTTGTACAACGGTAGTGAGAATGTTTGCTAGAAGAAGAAACAAAACATGTTGTTGAAATGTTGCAAAACCAAAGTGCTTGAAATTAATTGTATCTATACTCACGATTGGCACAAAATGAGATGTGATGCGATCCAACATCAGCCTTTTTATCTATATCCAAGATGATGGGAAAATACTTATTCGCATAGGTGTTTTGCATGAATATACGTGTTTCCATCTTCTTCTCGATTAAACTTTCGGGTAAAACTCGAATCACTTTCTCGATTGCATCAATTTCTCGGCCCCCCATAATGGAAGCCTTCAAGCGAACAGCCATCTCTCCAAGCTTCCTGGGTTTTACCAAGAATGAAATAGGAACGCCGACGTTCGGTTTAACACTGACGGACTTCGTGTAGCTGGATGCTAAATGCGACAGATAATTTGAAATTGCCAAATAATTTTAGACTCATAGATTCAACATAGAAAGACAAACTCACCTCCTGCAGGTTGCCCAACGAATTCGGTTTGATTCCTAACATTGTACATTGTTACATCAGCAATGGATTCTAAGCCGAGGTTGTTGAACAAGGTGAACTGTAGCGCAACTGCCTCACCTCGCTTTACGGAGTATGGAAGATTATCGACGATGTAAAACGACTGAACCGTGATGAACTCGATCGGCTGTTTGATGATCCCCAGTCCGTACTCGGGATCGATTGAGAAACCTGTCAGCGACCAGGCTGCGGTTGACTCTGGTACATTTTCAATTAAGTTGCATCGACCATTGAATGGAATCGTAAGGTTTTTCCACAAAAAAGACTCCGGGAAATATGTGCGATACGGGATGAGCTTCGCGGCCGAGCCATCCGATTCCAATCTAGCCAACTTATCGTTTGCTAAAACATTATCAAGATGCTTTAATGGTTGACTGACAACAATTATGAGCCAACAATCATGCGGAACTAGTTTAAATACTACTCTGTCATACTATTAAAATCAATTAGAATACGCACCACCTTCAAGTTGTAAGCTGTCCAAAGTTCGGGCAAAGAGTCCCATACTCTGTAAAAGAAACATCAAATCCATCATGATTAACCAGTTCTTTCGTTCTAGCTTGGCTTTGCTTACATGCATTTTATCGTATTCATTGTTCTGGATATCATCGAAGCCGTCAAACACTGCCTCTATGTTTTCCCAGAGCACATCATGATTACCGTTGTGCTGGAGTAAGCTTTTGTCGTAAGCTGCAAGAGCTACATAGGATCCAGGCCGACCTTGCATTTTCAGTTCAATTTGGCGTCCAGGTTTCACGTGAAGTACTTCACCATCCTCCTTATCGATCTCCATTTTAAACTAATAGAAAAGGAACAAATAAATATAAACTTTTTACTTTTCAAACTGATTTTTCAAAATGCCCTTAAACCATGACGCACATTGTTACTCAGCTCCTTGAATTCAATCTCCATGGTATCGTAAACTATCGTTTTATTAGCTAAGGTTGCTACTATGACTCTCGATTTCGGGATCATTTTGATGTTGGCATTAATTTGAAGTGAAACTTTAGGGAGCTTGGGGGGTCTCAGCAATCCTTCGTCGATGATGTTCCCCTTGGATACAAGGGTAGTACACGAGGAATTGCATTTTATCTGTGCAGGTTATCGAGTACTTGATAGGTTTATTCAACATTATCCTACAGAAAAGAGAGTTTCAGATTGAATTTTTATTAGTTTTGAGGAAGTGCATAGAGCATAGAGAGGCACTTACTTTGATTGAAGTTCAATCTTGACGTAAGCATCTGTGGTAGTTTCGACTTTATGGATATTCTCGTCCAGGAGATCATTCTCTTCTATTTTCACCTGGAATAAGGATGGGAAAAACGGAGGATTTTAAGGGAAGTCTAAATTAAGTGCAGTTGATTTACTCATAAAAGTACCCACATTAATATTAATCATGTTTGAATCTGTCGACGGCATAAGCATTTGCTTGATCACTCCATTCTTGTCACTAGTTCGAGTTTCACTATAGTCATCCTTGATGCCGGAAATGGTCACTTCTGTCTCGACATTCACTGCGGGAGTTCCGTTGTGATACTTCACATGAATATCGCATTTGTACGACATGCCTGGCCGGAATGCAGGACTATCTTTTACCAGTTCAACGTGATATTGGTACTGGTGCACCGTTATTGGCTTTTGTATTGTTAGGGTGCGGTCTGAAAATATGCATTATAATTTTTTTAATGTTGAAAGCCTATCAAACCAACGCGGAGAACGTTCCAATACTTACTTGTGTATTTCTCGATGAATGTAAAATTGATATTCACATCGTGTTGACGGTCGTAAAAATCGAGAAGACCATTAAACTTTAGTTGTACCTGACCCATACCGTAAACTTCCCACGTTTTTGTTTGATCTATCATATCATCTGACAAATAAAGGCGCAAAACAGCCGTCCCTTGTACCGGTTTACCGGTGAAGTATTTGGCTACTACCGTTAAGTCGAGCGCTTGATCTTCTCTCAGCGGCACCTTCGTAGGGTAGACGTCGATTTCATAAGTAGAGAGTACATATTCTTTCACCTCGAACGACTTTGTCACCAGTTCTTCTTCACCGATTTTCACGAACATTTTAAACATTCCCATCAGTGGCGTTGGAGCTATTTCGAGTTTGTTCTCAAAAACTCCAAGATTAAGACGACCCGCCGACCACTTGCGGACCACATTCCCGTGTGGATCTTGAATGGTTACATTCACCGTGTGCACGTTAGCCGGAGGTTTCAAATTGGTGTCTAACACTATCACACGAAAGTTGACCGTATCACCGGGCTTGAAGACTGGCTTATCGAGCTGTATCAAACCAGAAACTGATTTTGTTTTAAGTATGAGATCAGCCTCCTTATGAAAGTTGAAATCACGTAGGCCATCCAAGGTGATTTTATAGTTGCCTGGTACCAAATCCGGGAACTGTAAGGAACAGTATGTTAATACCGCGTGTCAGTTACCGGCGAAGAAAACGTACTTCAAAGTTCACCAAACGATTTTGAAAGCGTCGCACATCCACTGTTTTGGAGAGGCCGAGTATGGTTTTACCACCTTCCGTTGAACCGTCTATTTTCACTTTCAGATCCACTCTGCCCAAGGACGAATTGAAATTGGTTATGACCAGCGTGTAGTTCTGGTTCGATCGGATATATTTCGGGCCAATCACAAGCAACCTGAAAAGGACATCCAAAAAGACTGTGTAAAATACCATACTGTTCTATTTTGGATTTTAGCGTGCAGCATAAGGTAGGGAAAGTTGAAACACAATGTACCCATGAGTAGCACTGACAAGTGTTAGCACCAAAAATAATCGTGACCTTACGAACTGCAACATCTTGATGCCGCGAATAAGCACTTTGACGTCTGCTTTCCGAGCCGTTCTAACTGAATCTGACGCGTCTTTCTGCTGGTGGAGTGTATCAATGAGCAATCTTGGAAGATATCCACCAAATATGGGTATTCCCCGTAATCTTGATTATTGTGTGCCGTGGTTGACATCAACTTCGCTTGATAGTGGTAAATTCCCATTGATTAGCGTGTTCGGTATGGGGCCCGTGGGCCCCCCACATACCGCACTACTAGGTTGATTGCGTAGCGTAATTTTCATAAACTTCAATTCAATTCAATTCAAACGGTTCACAAAACGGCATTTGTTATACCTATTGCTTACCTTTTTCGATTTTGACTGGGGCAGCTTGATTTGGGATTTTACCATTTTATTATTATTATTTTTGTTATTATTATTATTATTAATATTATTATTATTATTATTATTATCATTATTATTATTATTATTATTATTATTATTATTATTATTATTATTATTATTATTATTATTATTATTATTATTATTATTATTATTATTATTATTATTTTTATTATTATTATTACTATTATTATTATTATTATTATTATTATTATTATTATTATTATTATTATTGTTATTATTATTTCTCTTATAATAAATTTCCTTCCGAGGGTTGGCCATGGCCCAACAAACACGGGAGCGCGAAAAAAACTCGCGGTCTGATTCGGTGTCGCTACTCATACAAAATTAGAATAATGGACCTGCCGAGCAAAACCGACCAAATCTCGGATGGCAAAAAAACGAGAGAGAAAGTGCGCTTTCTGTGCCAACTTACGAAAGTACTACCTTTTCGGACTAGTGTCAGCTTTTACAGCGTGATCTCTGGAAATACTCTCTCGCTTGCTTGCGCTCTTTCTAGCAGGTTCGCGCTTCGCGCGGTGGTTTTATTCGTTATTTTGGGTATGCCAGTAGACAAAAAAAAAAAACAAATGGATGCATTTTGTTTTGAAATCTTATCCGTTGATTGATACAAATGAATGATACAATTGAAGAAGTGGAACGCTTATTAGTGATTTGGACAGAAGATATGTTAAATAAGCGGTTCCCTCTCAGTGTCAACTCTTCAATATGAGGTATGAACGATATGGCAGAGGAAATCCGCAATACGCGAAAATTCGATATACGCTATTGCGTTCGGTCTATCGGTTAATTCTATTGCCTGCCTTAACATTCCATTTTCATGATGATGAATTGATAGAAAACCAGAAATAGATTAAACTTGATCAAAGCCTTTACCCTTTCCAAGCTCGTACCATCCATCGGTGCCTCGATGACTATTATTCTTCGTAAAATTTTCCCCCACCCCCAGCGCCGTAATAATCCTGCCACGTCATGCGGTAGTCATTTCTGCATTCGATACAGGCTAATGGAAATCCATAAGTATCGCAATCGGGGCCTTTCCGCGTTTCCGATGGCGGGTTATATTTTATCGTCCTCCATCAACGCGGGTGCGTTTTTTTTTTTGGTTCGCCACCGGTTTCGGGTGCATTTTGACTTTCGATTGGTCTTTCTAGAGACATGCACAGTGAAAAAAATGACTTCTGGAAAACAAATTGAAGAGTAGTTGTTCTCTTTTCCCTGGTTCATTTTTGTTTCGAGAGGGTGCCGCTAAGCGATGGGCTGGAAAGGACTGCACCCTGTAGAAGCATTCTCTGCCTCCGGGGTCCGTTTGACGATTGCAAAAAAGTGCAGCATCATGTTGCAGCACTGGTACGCGGCATAGCCTGCAATCCACCGCCATCTGTCCCCGGTCACGTCATTTTTCTGTGGCCTCAAGTGTAAAAACCGGCATCGTGGTCCTCTGATGGATTCGGTCGCGACGAGTGTTGGCGGTTTTCCAGCAATCCTTTCGGGGTTTTCCCTCTTTCTCTGCTCGCTGGTGGCTTACTCTAGTCACCTTTTTTCATCCTGTCCTTTCCCTTGTATATCTTTTACTGGTAGTGTTGGTGGTATCTCGCTAACTATCTTTGCCACCCGCGCCACCCGATAGCCATCCGAGGGGAAAAAAACGGGGGCGTCCATTGATGAGTAATCATTATTTTATGATGAATGGCTGTTTAATCGATAGTGACGAATGAAAATGTTGAAAACGGAAACCGTGGATGGTAGTTTTTATTGCCGACGTGTGATGAGAATGGTTGTAGTAGTAGTTTCTATTTTTGGATCCTTCCGGACGGTGAGTGGGCCCGACTGGTTCGCCAACCCCGGACGCCGGAGTTTATTTCCGGTGGTTTCTTTCCACCACCAAGAAACTGGAGCTCCCCATGCGGAAGGCGGGGAGTGCAAAAGGAGTTGGTACCGACACGAAGACAAGTGACTCAGGATAATTTACCACCGTCTGGCGGGTAATCCTGCGGCAAAGTCCCAGTTTCCGCACCGTTTTGCCTCACGCCAGCATGGAAGGGAGGGTATCGTGTTTCCCCCCCGGCACGCCGTATGGAAACACTAGACGACCGGTCGGGCTAGTTAAGTCAGATAACAATAAATCACCTCGGATACTCATATAAAATGTAAATTTATTTTTCAATTTTAAATCTCCTGCGCCTCAGCACTTGCGCGCTCCCTTTCGTTCCGAGGGGGTTTTGTTTTGCTGTACTTCCATTCGCGCATTTCGCGGAAAAGTCCTGCTCGTATGCATTAAAACCGGAGGGTTGCTTGGGGGAGGCCGTTTCGCTTCCCCAAGGCACAAGATAGATACCCTTGGGGGGGTGGGAAAAACATGTGCCCGGGGGATGTGCCGCGTGTTGCTCGCTGGTGGGCGTCGTCTCCGTCTGGTTGCGGTACGGGGACTTTGGTTAACAATCGTGCTTTTAATTTCACGCGGAAAATGTGGCCTGCCAATGCGATGCGGGAGGGAGGGAGGAAGGTGGCGAAACAAATCATACCACTCCCGAGGCCTTTTCCCCATGACAGCGCACCCGAGCTTCGCGTCGGTTAAGTTTCGTAACGCATTTCTTCACGAAAAGTTCCGGGAAAGGTTTTTTGGAACTAGGATAATATAATTTTTAACTTGGTTTTTCCAACAATTTAACTTGTTTACTCATATTTTCTGCAAATAAAATTGGCTTATGTTTTACTTTATCATATTAAAAGTCAGATTTTACAATAGCGTAAGTGCTCCTATAGTGGTGCTAATACCAATAGGGGTTGTAGTGGGATAAAATTCTAACTGTACGATGAAATAAATACCAAATAAATACAGGTATTTTTTCTTCTATGAAATGTTCTTTGATCTTCTGCGGAATGTTTAAAAGATAAACCTTCTCATTCCGTAATAAATTAAGGCTTCAAAATTAATATTTTCTAAACAGGTTGTACTAAAATGCGGGATTTCTTTAGAATTTATAAGGTATGCCATGATTTCCTATACATAAAATTTAAATAACTGCAAAATATAAATAACTATAAATAACTGCAAAATCTATTGGTTTGCGAAAGGTGGTATATGACTAAGAAAATGCAACGGTCTATGAGTAATTTTGCCATTCTGTTTAAAAAATGCTTCAAAACTAAGTCAAAGTCAAAATATATTCAGTCATTTCCAAGAACTACCACCACAATAAGAACACGATATTACAACTATAGGAACCACACCACTATTATTGAAACAACCAACTAAGAGAAAAAATCGCTTTTTTTCGGTTAAAATAGATGTTTTCGCGCTTTACGGTTAAAATAGGTGTTTTTAGATGAAAAGCCGTGTTTCGATCATAATTGGAACAAATATGTAAAATATTGTGTTTTTAACTCTTATAAATTACATCATATCGTTTGTTACAAGACTAACTGCGCCACTATTGATACCGTTACCATAGTGAAATTATGTGAAAACGTAAAAATTAATCAAAAGCAGAAATACATGTAAGGAAAAAGTTATTTTTATATTGATAATTTTCGCCTTCTGTCCAAACAACTTATCTAACCATCCTTCTTTATCGCCAACTGCTGATCTCCGACCGGCCGACGATAATAACGCGAGGACGAAAGAACCGCTGGCGGAAAGTTTTCCTAACGGACGATCCTCCCCACCACAACACAACGTTTGCAAACTGCATCCTGCAGAGCAACGATTTTCGCCAAACACCACTAATCATTCGAAGGCGTCAACGACCGACCGGGGATTGGGTATCGTATTTTTCGCACAAAACTCCACGCTCCACCACTCTTGTTTTCCATCCGCCATAGTTGGTGGAGTCGTAAATTGTTGCGCGTACTGCCAACAGCAAGCCCCGAGCGTTGGAAAACCGTCGTACGGCGAAACCCTCCGACGCCAGTCTATGACAACCAATAAACGAAGGGGTTGTGTTTTGCCTACTTTATTACCATCGTGTCCAGTTTTTCCCTCCCCCGTTACGCCACAACGTCGGCCTTTGAATGCAACCTCAAACCCGGAGGATGTCTGGATGTACCGTGCATGTCCTTTCTCATAATTTGCATGCCGAGTTGGGTTGGTTTTTAATATTGGTCTCTTTTCCGCTTTTGTGTGGAATTTATATTTCCCATTTATTGAATATCCAATGACGTTGATTTTATACATCAACATAAGTTTTTCCTATCACTTTTAAAATCCTTCCAAACATTGAATCAGTTAGACTATAATTTGTCATCGTCCAACTCGTAAACCGATTTGAAAACACGTACTTACACACTCCAACAACCTCCGGTCCGATCGGGTCCATAACAAAATCCCTTCCCATCGGGTGGTTTACAGAAATTTCGTCAAAAATCTCCCGTAACTGACCATCTGGTGCCACACTCTTCTCCCCGGTGCCGGTTTAATTCGAGGGATTTATTTTCCCACACCCGCTCCCGCGCGCGCGTGTCCTTGCCGGTGCGTGACGGTGACATGGAAAACTGGTCAACAACTTACACTCCTTCCCTTCCCGAATCGGTGCAATTTTCTCGAAACCCTTCGGCTAACTTTCTTGCCCAAGCGGTGCGCAGGCCATAGTTGAAATCACTTTAAATTTAATATATCTGCCGCCAGCCCAGCTGTGTGAGTGGTCGTGTGTAAGATGGTCTATTTTTTTACCTTCTCTGAACCATTTCGAGCACGATTTGGTTGTGATTTGGCTGGCGAAGATTTTCCTCCATTTTTGAACGCATCGAAACTCCTGGCAGGGGTTTTCGCTTCCGGACCTTCCGTCACTTCTGCCACAGATTGGAGAGGAATCGTGGGGGAAAAGTGGGGCAGCCCGGGAAAGGGGTGCAAAAAGCTGACAAAATTGAGTTGATCACAATTTGCCGAAAAATCGACCCCCGTAGCTCGACGCTCGAGCTTTGGCTAGGTTTTTATTTTAACACGAACGAGAGAGGATGGAACAAGTTTTCGGTTCGTTTTCTTCGATCTGTTTCTAACAGTTCGTCGCAGGCAGCCGGGCTTCCTCTTGCTTGTTACAAGACAGCGAGATGGTCGAGGTGAATGAAAATAAATCCAAGCTTCATTTTAGTGCTGTGTCAACAGATTGAAACCCACCGGAAGGAGTTTTGAGCCAGCATGATAAAGTTTCTCCACCGGTCGTTCTGCCCGAGGGAAATTTCCCCTTCTTCGAATGTTGGTTTCTTCGTGGGCGATTTTTTCTTCTTCTACCTATTGCCAAGATGGGGTAACTTCTACACCCTTGGGGAGGGCAAGCGGGGAGCGCAATCCAGCACCATTACGAGGGTTCTGAAAATGTCCTGAAAATATCCCTTTTCTCTGCCCTTTTACGCAAGCACTTCAGTGACAGCTGTGTTTCCGGGTGCGCACTACTCTCCAGTTCGTGTTTCCGTCCTCCGTGAGCTACGCCGGGAAAACATGGACATGGTACCAGCTGGCGGCAAGCGAAAAACAGGAAGAGCGCCATCGCATGGCTCGATGTCTGCCCGGGACGTGACGATGATGGGCATGGGAGTTCTTTAAATTTAATTTTTGTCCCCCAAAAGTCCCGGAAGCTGAGACCGACGGGTGGAAGATGATCCGACAGCGTCTTCCGAGGTGCGGGCAAAGTAAGATCTCACGGAAAAAGTTCATCGGTAGCGAAGACGTGCGCTTGCGGTCAACAACAGCTGCATCGGAAACCAGCCGACCTTTGCGAAATACTTATCCGTTGTGGATATTGTTCCTTGTGTAAATTTTTCTAACGATCAATTTTATGTTAAATTTAACATAATACAAACATGTTCATTTAAGAGAGATTCTAAAGTCCGATAACGCGATATACTCATGTGGAATTCTTTGCTACAGGAATTGAAATGTGTTCCCAGAAAAGATTATTAGGTTCAGTAAATTAATTGTGGATCGGGTCCATGAGCAATTCGTGAAAACCGTAATTGATATCATCACGAGATGAAATGAAAGCTCGTTGAAATCAATTTCAATAGCACCGTGTGGTGTGATTTTTAATCATGCGTTTTCAGTATTTTTGAAAATATCCAGGAAATTTCCAGTGAAAACCAATTTGGGCCCCTAGCCATAACATGTACTTTGTTTTTTTTTTCATAAAAATCACTGTTACCTGATACTTTTATCCTACAATCAAAAAGTTATCTGGCGGACTCATCGAATCATGATTTTGTCAATATTTTCGAACAATTCTTTTTCAATAAATAGAGTAAAAAATTATACAATTTTACTTCCTATTTCAAGAAACGCATAAAGTCTACGTTTAATCACGTGACTCGTATTAGTAGAAATAACGATTTTTATTTAGAACGATATTAAGTTTTTTCAAATGCATGGCAACATCTAACAGGATATTGATTTAACTATAAAACATTTTTCTTCTGTTACTCTTAAACCGGATTATCTTTTCATTATTTCGTTTTTTAGAACGATTTTTAATGGATACAGTAAAGCTGTCTATTATTATCCTGCTCAAATTTATTACCCGACTAGCTGATTAACCCGATTTCATCTGGGTAGAAATAAATTCCAGACGAAAGTTTTGTGTGTGAAAGAGTTTTTTCATTCAAGATCTTGAATTTTACAATCTTAAGTTTTTCTATTTAATCTTAAGTTATTTTATTAAAATTCTATTTTTTAGTATAACCTTTAGCCGACGAAACCATGTTAAAATACATTTTGCATTCATTATCTAACTTTGCTTAGTGAAACCATTTAAAATTAACCAATTGAAGCAAGTATGAGAAAATCTGTGCTTAAACCTCAGTTGGACCAGGACAACATATAATCGACGTCCGGCAGTTTAAAGAAACGAAAAGCCAATCCACGAAGTAAAGTAAATTATAAGAGTAGCAGAATTTATGTTTTTTTGTTTTTAACCACGATTTAAGGTTTCATTAAATTATTTCGCTTGATCGTTTGGAAATAAGGTTTTGTGAAAGTTTGCGGGAGAGGTAACAAAGAGTGATCATATCTACAAAATTAAATTCTACAACAAAATTGACTACCCTTAAGTCTAGTTTGGTGCACACCAGACCAAAACATTTTGCGTAATACAGTTGTATGTATGTCATCAGAATTAGCGTGTTTTGAGTCAAGCCTACATTATTTAGTTGTAGAAAAGGAAAAGAAGGAGAAAACAAAAGGGATAGAATATTGGGACTAAGGCCATCCGTCGTAAGGTAGCATCTTATGTATTTACATAATTTCTATTGTTCTGGTGATAGAAAGATATAGGCAGGAAGGATGCATAGGAATGTCGGACATTTCACACTTGAAAAAATGCCTTTCTTATAATTATGTTTGGTGTAAATTGATTAGACCAATTTTGTTCGATTGAGAATATTTGCTACGTAGGAGAGATGAGATTGAGCACACAAACTGTGACCATTCGATTTAGTGACCCCAAATTGTTCGATAATGATACCCATATTGCATTGTAACCATTGTTGAGCCAGGGGGTATGGTAGCCCCTCTTACCCCTTCTCCTAGAGAGATGAAATTTTATTACATGATGGCTACATATTTAAATAGTATGTGTACCAAATTTTGTAAAATCACATTCCATAATTATTGAATTATTATTGTTTTTCAACATTTTAAAGGATAGGTGTTCGGAAAGGGGAAGGGAAGAAGGACATTCGAAAGAATAAAAAATTATCAACATTCCAGTCAAGTTTGGTACAGATTGACTAAGTAAATTTTGCGTAGCATACATATGATTAGAGTGAACGCTTTTTTTGGTTAGTTTTTGTTTCCTATTTTTTTACTAAAGAGGAGGAGATAAAGGGAGTCTGGGCTCAGATGAACATTAAGAGTGAGGCCATTCGATTTAGAGACCACAAATACCTCGAAATTGATACCCATATTGCATTTTTACCATTTTTGAGGTATTTGATAGTGGGAGAGCACTTCTTTCCCTTCCCCTAGATGGATGAAATTTTAACCCATGATATGTCCCTATGTAAGGAGTATTTGTACCAATTTTTATGAAAATCCGTTCAATAATTGTTGAATTATAATTGTTTTTCATTAATTTTAGAGGTTAGGTGTTCGGGAGGGGTAGGGAGGGATGGGGATATCAACAAACGAAGTTCAGATCATTCAACCATGGAAAATTAGCTACCTTTCTGCCAAGTTTGGTACAAATCGGCCCGGTAGATTTTGCGTGATGCGAGTGCATACATATATATATACAGACAACGTTGACTTTTATATATTTTACCCGATGATTGTATGCAGATTTTTTTAAATCTGTAGAATATTTGTTTGAGTATAAAACTTACGAACTAGGTCCTTTTAGGATCAGGGCACCTTGCGAGCTCGCAAGTTGGCCACTGAAAATCTCAAATAAAATGAAATCAATCTGGATAACAAAACGATGTTAAAATGTTAGAGAAAGTTGAATTGCTTAATATGTAAATTTTAATGTGTTAGTAGTTTTCATGTTGTAAAAATAGTTTCTAACACATTTTCTTGATTCGAGTACTTTAAACAGGAATCAAAGTTAATATATAATCAAGTGTAGAATTCTCCATTTCAAGTACTATTCATTTTCTTTGCAACTAAATCTTTATATCACATTTATAGTCCAAGAGTCCTGTTTCGCTTGCCCAATTTCTTGATATCTACTTAAAAGGTGCCTCAGCCTAGGCTGGTTGAGTTGGATTTAATTTCCTAGCACAAAGCACGTTACTTGGTACTGGGTTCTATCCGAGCACTTTCCCACCTCACCTTAAAATGATGAAATCTTACGTAATTATTTCGATACGCCCGGAAATGCGAAACAATTCTCGACTCAAGAAAGTTTTACCCCAGGAAGCAGCGTTCGGCTGAAGGTGGCAAAGGTGACAACGGGGGAGATCAACTGGACAGAACGGTGTGCCAGGTGCCGATTTCCATTGCGAACGGATTTCCCCGCCGGCCATTTCTCCCGACTGCACGAAAGGCCCACCAAGGCTGCCGAAACCGGTCCGGGTCGGGTCGGGTTTTCTCGCCTGCCTTGGCACTCAGACTTTGGTGTAGGATTAATTAACGGAAATAAAGGCCAAAGCAGCGCCTTTTGCGCACTAAGCGGATTATCATAATTGTTATCGATTGCATCGTGGCTTTTCATCACACTCAGCGCGTGTGCGTTTGTGTTGATGAGCAATGTGCGGCAAAGGTTCGAGCCTCCGAAGCTGGGTTCGGTTTTTTTTGCCATCCTGACGCCAGTAAATCCTTGCCTCGGCCATCCGCTCGTGTGTGTGTGTGTGTGTGGAAACTTCACACAAAAGCGACGCACGGTGCGGGAAGAAAAGGCGCCGGCGATAACATGATGGAAATGTTTAATACGATACGGTACAATTCGATGATTGATTCGATTAAAGGATCACGTAGTCGTGCGCAAAACCGAAATGAAATCACAACAGATGTAGCCCGAAGCCATATGCACCAAGAGGGCGGTTTCTGGGTGGTGGTTTTCCTTCGAGTTTCCAGCCATTTGTTTTTTCTTTTTTTGTATCAGCAATTGATCGGTGTAGTGTAGCATCACCTATCCCTCATTCATGACCGTTGGTCGAATGAGATTGAAATCAATTCGATTTAAAGATCCCCTTCCAAAGGTACGACAAATAGAAACAGAAAAAATCCACCACCCAAAACGTTTATCGAATTTCCAATTTGCTTCCTTTTTTTACCAACGCCCTCTTTAACATTGATCAAAGCACTTCTGGTGACAGGTTGTGGCAATTTAATAAACGACGGAAGTGACGAAAACCTCGCACGATTGTGTTTGCACAAAAGAAATCACTTTCGTCCACAATCGAAATGAAAACAATAAAGTGTCACACCAGTTCTGAGATGTTTCTGCAGGACTTTCCTTTTCTTCGACAGATTCATCCATGCGAGCGATGTATAAGAACCCCAAAAACTAATAGTGAATCTCGGTTTCACTTATGCCAGCAAAAGTTAAAAAAAGCTGGTAGAAGTCGTGATGAAAGTCATTGAAGCTTATAAAAATCAAACCTCTACCTGAAATAACCACCAAGTTATAAAAATGTCGAATAAATAAAATATAGAAAAATACTTTTAAAATAGAAAAACTTAAACGCAAAAGCTCAACATTGCTCAGGAGCTCCAAATTTATTTTCCAATAAATAGTAAATAAATTTGGCTAATAATATTGGTTTGCCCAATCCCTGGGTATGGTTCGATGTGTCCCTGAACGAAATCGGTCACTGCATTTGCACCGGAAGGGAATGTTTCGATTTAATTTGCTTCGGTTCGTTTTACGGCGCATATATATTTACGCCAATTGATTCGTTCTGGACGTTCCACCAATAAATGTCCCCTGCTTGGGGGCAGCAACCTTTGTACGATTTTTCTACCCGGCTCCAAAGCTAGATTTGATGATGGAAAAACGAGCCACCACCTCGTTGGGCATTTTTCCGATAAGTATCTTCACTACAGAGCACACCACCTTCCGGGATTTCCCTTGCGCTCCTCAACGGAATTATATTTACTCGGTGCAGCCCCAATGATTTTCCCTTTTCTCCGGTAACGGAGTGATTCGGAAGGCCCACCTCTCCGAACCCAATTTTCGGACACTCGAACCGCTCGTGGAGGGGAAGGAAAACTGCAGCGCATTTGGTGTATGTTAGCCGGTACGCCTCTACTAAGTGTGATTGCTGGTTCCGGTGGCCGAATCAGGCTTCCAATCGATTCCGATGGACCACGGTGCCTGGGAGGCGGGAAAAAAAGAGGTTGGCCGAAAACGAAAGTATGTCTTATGTTTTATGCATTTTATCGCCTCCAAAAGGAAAGCATTCATGATCGCACGGGACGCACGTATTTCGCTCCGCTATCCCCAATCACAGAAGTGGCCAGGAGCGTTGTGCATTGGTAATACCTTCTGGTACTGAAAGCCAGTTAGGCAAAAGGGTTCTTAGCTGGAGAGCTCCAGCGCTCCAACTTGGCTTGGAATAGGAAATGTCGTATTCAGTGTATGTACTTCCAGTCTAATGACTCCAGAACAAGATAAATGTATTGTTCGAATAACATATATGAAATGGTATTTTGAAGAAAATACCTCAATTTAAGTTATTTCGCAAGTTTTTCAAATTTATTTAGTTTCGATTCCAACGTGCAAAACAAATGCAAGACAACTAACGTTTTGTTTAAAAATGTGTTCCCCAAATTTCTTTGAAAGAATGACTTTGAATGAATGTGTGATTTTATTAAAAATTCTGTTTTTTTATTTTTTTGTTTTATCAAAATTATTTAGTTTAGGTTCCAACGTGCAAAATATATACAAGACAACTAACATTTTGTTTAAAAATGTGTTCTACAAGTTTTTTTTAACGAATTACTTTGAATGAATGAATGAGTTTATGAAAAATTCTGTTTTTTTATTTATTTGTATTATCAAAATTATTTAGTTTAGGTTCCAACGTGCAAAATATATACAAGACAACTTACATTTTGTTTAAAAATGTGTTCTACAATTTTTTGAAAGAATTACTTTGAATTCTTGAAAAGAATGAATGAATTTATGAAAAGTTCTGTTTTTATATATGTTTGTTTATAAACCAAGTTCGTTCGCAAGATTCACAAAAATATTTAGTTTCGATTCCATAATACAAAACAAACACAAGGCATCTAATGTTTTGTCTAAAAATGTGTTTTACAATTAAAAAACAATGACTCGTTTTTAAGAAACATGACTTAATTTTAAATGATTCATTGGTTAAGCGTTTCCTTATTAATCAACACTTTCAAACTCAGTGTACAGCTGTAATCGGGTCACATAATTTTATCTTCCAGCATTACAAATTCGTTCCCAGGTAAAAAAAAACAATGGTATCATTTTTCATTGCGCTGCCTTAAACCCGCCTTGGTTGATTCTTTCCCTTCCCAACACGTGCTGGCGTCCCAAAGGATCGATTCGTTTATCGTTTCGCATTCCGCGAAATTTTCAAATCGAATTGCACGAAAATCGGGGCGTTTTTCTTTTCTTACCCCGAGAACGAACGCACGCCAATCAACGGGCGATCAAAATAATCATGCAAAATTTTCTTTTTACCATCCTCTCGAGACTGTCCATCACCGTTTCGGGTGCGTTCTTTTCTCCTCTGCGAAGCCCTACTTTTTGTTTCATTTTTCCTCTTCGCAATCGTGGACGTGCATCGTACGTGTTTATGTTATTTCTTCTTCAATTTCCGTCCCATTTCCCAGGCCTGAAAGAAAGCGTAAACCTCGGCTCCGGCATTTGCCAAACCCCTTGCCCGGGTGGGAGCGCGCAATGGGGGGAGGGAAGGATTTGCACGTGAAATCCCTGTCATTTCTATCACAATCATCATTATCGCCAAAATCATTGCGCTCACTCTTATTCACTGCCGACGCCTTTCGTCTTTCGCGGGGCCGATTCATTTTATTGCCATCGTTTTCGGTCCGATGGGAAGGAGGTACCAGAGAACCGGCGTAGGCTTTTCCACGAAAGAACGGTTCCCGCTGGAAAAATTTATTGTCTTCGATCAATTTCGCCGTACATGTCTTCATGGTGGAATGCGCGCAAAACGGAACGGACCCGGGTTTTAGCGGGCGAGCTGTTTTCATCACGGGGGAAAATGTTGCCGAATTTTTCCCGCCGCCACACGTTCTAAAGATTTTTCTCAAAACTTCCCTTTCCGGTAGGCGGGAGGGGAAAAAAATTAAGTGAACGGTGAAGTAAACTTTTTATTCCTCATCGCCTTTCGAGATCCCATTGATGGGGGTTTTTTGAGTGAAAATCATCTCTAAGAAAAGAACAACCAATTTTCGAAAGCGCAAATAAAATGCGCCAGAAAGCGTGGCAGCGAAGCCATACGGTTTCGGAAAACCCTCCAGTGTAACTGGCGGTGTACCACTCTTCAACCGCATCCCGGTTTCGTTTCGCTTTTCGTTCGCCTGGCTTCGGTTTTTTATTTGGAGATGATTTTTATGTCACAGTTCGATTTCGACGATTATTGTCATCCGATAGGTAACAGCCATTTCCAAGCGCGCAACAGCGGGTTTCCTTTTTTTTCTCTTGCTTTTATTTTTCATTCGATTTCTTCTGTTCCCTGCCAGCCGCCAACAACGGACTACATTTTCGCGCAAAGAGGCTAGGCTTCTCGGGGTTTCGCGCCTGTTTCTGCCATTTCGGCGAAGAATTCCGCTGGAACGATAAAACCGCTCAGCTGTGTCGGATGGCGGTGGGGCGGAGAAAGCATGCCACGGTCCCCTTTCGGATGGTTTAGGGGTAAGTGGGGGTGGAGAAAATACAATTTCTCGTTTGTGGAAAGGATTTTTTGTTCGCCCGCCCAGCCCCATTCCTCCCAAGGGTCTTCGCGGTGGTGCTGCATCGATCGTTTGGTAGGTACCAGGGTGGAATCCGTTTGACGAAAGGCAGAACATACGATTTTTACAATGGTCATAAATTTAGATTGAAAATTGTCGCGCCCGAAGTGTGAATCCGTGCGTTGGGACGCCCTTCCCTGCTCCAAACATGCAAACATTAAACAGCGGCGAAAATCCAACCGAACGAACCGGGTGGTGGGGGGAAAGGAGCAAATCTTTAAAGTTTAAATTTACTGTGCGGTATTATGTTGTACGATTTAAATGTATGGGACAAGTATTTTCGTTTAAAATTATGGAGTCAGCGATCAAGCCAGTACGACCATGTATCACAATTAGGATATGTTTTATTCATTCAATGGAATGTGCTGAAGGAAATGATCTTCTTTTGCATTAAATACGCCCATTTTGAGACTATTTTGGCATGAATTTCTACGATCGTTCAACGAGATGCTTTTTGAGAATAAAATAATAATTGATTTGCTTTAAAACATTAAATTATACAAAAGATGAATGTTTTGCAATTTGATAAAAATGGCATTTTTTGAGTTAGGGCTAATTTATTACGCTACATTATTACGTTACAAATAAAAAAGCAAAATTAAGCTACATTACCACAGAGTTTCGTTAAGTATTCGATAAAAACGCTATCGAATGAACTATTAGTTCACTTCTTTACGTGCAAGACATTATTTACAAGATGCCTGTAATGAGAAGAATTTACAAGATGGTGCAAGGCAAGATATAGGGTATGAAGTAGGCATGAGAATAATTTCTCTTTATAAAGATTTGAATCAGAGTGAACAATCAACACGATGAGCCGAATCTTTAAGCCACTCTTTTGTGAGTTAACACGAGTAAAATGATTCATAAGTCATCGAGGAGATTTGACTCCCAAAACAGTGAGTGAGTGAGTAAAAAAGTTGCTAGTCGTCATGAAGATTCGAATCTCAAGTTAAGATTCGACTTTCAAGGAGAGATTCGAATCCCGAATAAGGACTCGAATCCCAAGAGTGAGAAAAAGAGTTACTAGTCGCCACAGAGAGTCGAATCCCAAACTGGGATCAATCAATCAATCAATATTTGTTTTTCGAATCCTTGTTTGAAATTTGACTCTTAACTTAGGATTCGAATCTCTATGGCGACTACCAACTCTTTTACTCACTCATTCTTTTTTTCTTCTCCTTCTTTACTCAAAAAAATTCGTTTTGACAGATTAAGCAGCAGAATTTCACGATTACGCTAACGTTTAAGGTTCGTATTCCGTACCCTTTATGTTGAAATTTATCCAATCAATTAAATCCATAGTATATTCCGCATAGTACATGTCGTTAAAATTGATTATTTTTTCAACACAATAAAGCGTACGTCGAATAGATTTAGAGTTATTTTTATGAGAAGACAAACTGAGATAAACTGATAAATATAATAGTTTCCATCAACAACAACAACGCCACAAATAGTCAACAAGGCATACACGTTTTAAGCAATTTGTGCACGTGTGCTGGAAAACGTCTCCATTACCTGATTCGCTCTCGATTTTTCCTCGTTTGCGTTACGGTTTGTTCCAGGCGAGTGCGAGTGAAAGTGATTATTGTAACCATGCGCGGTCCATATTAAACACGAACGGCGGTATCATTGTCCGTGCCGGCGGCCAGTGCTAGACGATGGTCACGATGGAACCGTACACCTTGTTAAAGTGGAATCTTTATGCGACAGAAGCTGCGTGATTTTTAATGCTGTCCTGTTGTGGGTGAGGGGGAAGATGGAAGAGGGTCTGTGCGGGTGTGTTTCGATAGAGTGGAACAAAGGCCGACAGCCGTTCGGTTACGTATGCCTGGCACATAACCATGCAGCCAGCAGCCATTATTGACCGGGCCCGGCCGGCTGTGTCAGTCCATAGACACAGCGGACGCGACTGTATCACAATCAATTTTCGCTGAAATGAGCTCATTTTCGTGCCCCCGACACCTCCCCCCAACCAGCCCCGGGCGCGTCTCCCGCGTGTCATTTATTTTCCGTACAATCACCCTCGATTTCGCCAGCAATCAGTTTCCCACTTGTGTCCTTCGCCCTTCACCCCGTGGTTTTCCAGCCAAAGGGGGAAGGAAGGGGGGTGAGCTGGAAAACCACCGAGTGTTGTGTTGTGTGGTTCGCATGTTCGCCTCGCTTTCCAAACCGGTCCCTGGCAAACGGACGATCATACGACGAAAATGGGCACGATTTGCAGTCGCTCCGAAAAATGCCGGAGAAATAATCAACCTCCAAAATTATCAGCTACGAGACAACGGGCCCCCGTAGTCGTTGTGTCCGAGGGCTGCTCGAGTCAACCGACCGGTAAGCCTCGGGGTGGTGTCGCTTCGTAGTTTTCCTTCAAAGCCACTGAGCCCAACGGAACGGTCCATTTTTCGGTGCTCGTGAAGCTGGCCGGGCGAACGGATGGAAAATTATATGTTCAACTAAACTCCTGCCCCGAACTGCGCGACGAGACTCGGTTCTGGGGCGGCATTGGTTATGTTTTAGTTGTTCCATAGAATGTCCGTTCTGTTTCCACCCCACTGTTTCCGCACCAGAGCTGTCCTTTTTTCAATTTCTCATTCGAATGGGTTGGCAGTACGCTTCGAAATGACATTCCGCTGCTGGGGTGTCTGTTAAATGGGTCTTCCGGACTCGAAAACTTTCATGACGGTTGGAAAAGACCACTTTCACTGCGCTAACTGCGAAGGACGTTTTCATAGCACTGGTGGTTGACACGATGCAGCAGTGTTTTAGCTAACTTTATTGATCATCACTTCTAATAGACGCAAACAAATATTGCCAAATCTGATCGGGTTTGTTGGTTGTGATTTTGTTAATTGAAATAAAAAGTTAAAGTGGATCTTTGTCATGTACTTGTGTTCATTAAAATTTATGCTCTGTGTTTATAAAATATAAATATAAGATCTCAAGCTTGACAATTTTTGTACAAGATTGATTAAATTGTTTTAGGCTTTATAAATTTTTTTGGAGTTTTCGTCTTATATTTCATTTAAAAAAATAAATTTTACTAGTTATGCTTAAAAATACAGTTCCTTAATGTCTTATGCTGCATAATATTCCAATCTTCGTTTCAATTGATCAACTTTATTCTAACACCACCAGATTTTGATATCACTTCTTCGGGTGTGTGCCCCTCTTCACGGAGCCAATTCAATTCGATTATCAGCAGCAGATTGCAGAGTCATCAAATCGTTATCACTCCGTAAAGCTGCTCGTCTAATCATCCCATTTCAATTCGTTATTAAACACAAGCAGCAGCAGCATCGTTGCCCCGCGCGAAAATTATTGCATTCTTATTTTACGACTTGTAAAGCATCCGGTCCCTGCTCGGTGTCTATCGCCCTTGGGAGAAATCGTACGAACCTTCGTTGGCCTCCCGAAAAACACAGCACTATCGCAAGGTCGCAAGGTAGGCAAGCAAGCAAATCGTAAAAGCCGCACAAGTGTGGATAAAATTTGCAGCATGCAAAGAGCTACCTTTCCCCCACCGGGTTGGAACTCAGAGATATGGCACGATCGGATCCTTCGCAGGTGGCCACGATGGCCCCGGAGGCCGAAGGATGAAGCGAGCCGGGGTTTGAAGAAAACTCATAAAATCTAACGGCGCTTACCGCAGCGGAGAAAGTGCTCTTCCAAGGGTGCCATTTGCCGGTTTTTACCTTCCTCTTTCGTACTTTCCAAATTCTGCAGCGTGCTGGCGAGTGCTCCCACAATCGGAAGAAAATTGCACACAACGTACACCGGTGGCTCCGGGGCAAGAATATTTGACCCCTCCAGGGGAAATGTGTCGTGGCAAAACAAAAACAAAAAAAAAAAGAAAAAAACCAAGCACCATCTGAGCCGCCAGAACGACCAAGTGACAACTGGCGCTGACAGTTTTGCCAAACCGAATGCCATCCCGTTTGTTCGAAAACAAACGACCACCGCCTGGATGCAAGTCAGTGTCACTCGCATTTTCCACCCCGTTTTGGTCGGTTTTTCGCACAGCCACGACCACCTCCACCATCGCCACCGCTGCCGTACTAAAATAAATGGCCTCAATATACGTGTCGGCGGCACATATGAAATATTTAATCATATACAATATTGCACTTTTATTCATACGTTCATTACGCCCGGCAATGAGGTTCGTGATCGTGGCCGGATACTTTACTGCACACTGCTGCAAAGCGTAGGGTGTGTTCAATTCGTCCCGGAATGGAAATGGAAACAATTTATTCCTTCAAGCAAAGTAGGTTAAGCGGCGTCGGTAATGCAAGTGCGTTAAATTCAAATGTGTCCTCTCATAACATTTGAGGAAAAAGTAACAATAAATACTAAAATGAAAAATAGTTAATACTTAAGGTAATCAACCCGGCTATTCCAAATTTCGGCACACATTTTTCACTTATACCTGTATTTAAAGAATTTAAAGTACAAAAAGAAAAAGGTTTGAAGCAAACAAACCACAAATTTAAATTTAAAACATCCATAATTAATTCAAAGTACAAAAAGAAAAAGGTTTGAAGCTAACAAATCACAAATTTAAACTTAAAACATCCAAAATTATCCAATAAACTTTACGTTCGCAATGAAAAAAAAACAAAATGGATTTTCTGAACAATTTTACGATTGATATTTAGCTAAATTGATATTTAGCTTGATTTGAACCATGTAAAGTCTATCCATAAGTAAATTGATCCAAAGAAAGTGCCCTACTCTGGCACCTCTAATGCCGTCACCCTAAAACTAAAAATTTTAATAGTTTTAGTAACTAGTTACGATTAAATTATGAAAGTAGGCTATGATTTTTTATCAGGAAATGAGTTAAATTTTTAACAAACAGAATACGTAAAAATGCAAATTATTTTGAGTGCGGGAACTCTATCCATCAAATAATATTTGTTTGTTTTTTTTCCTACGTGGTTCTCTTCAAATTCAATTCTTCCAGCAAACATTGATGGAATTCAATAATATCGGTTAGGATTGATTACTTCAACTAAGTATGAATAATTTATTCATGCTTCACCCTCGGTTCAGGCTCTCAGCATAAATACAATCCCATGAACCATGTGTTCGGAAATTTTGTTTATCAAGCTGCAATCGCTCCCACAAGAGGGCTCGACCAAACGAAAAGCACTTGCCAGAACTAGATATTCACTGCATAAAGTTGAACCACTTCGACCGATGTCGACGGTGGCAGGTTAAATTTCCTCTCAAGCCGCTGGTTCAGGCGTTCGGCAAAAAATTGAAACAGCCCACAAGTCGGGATCCGAAACGCACCTTTCGACAGGGACGCATCGCGCCAGAATAAGGCGTACGCATCGTGTCCGTGCAGGGCCCGCCTTTGGTACGGACCGATTTTCCGGAGGCAGGAAATTTCATCAGTCTGATTGCTTTATTATTAAAATACGTCCATCAAAAATCCTTGCGGCCGGAACGGAACCGACGCCAGGGCAGCGAAGGGCAGCTGGTGCGAGGGAAAAATGGATGTTTGCTTCCGGTTGGTGCTTTTCCTTACAAAAGACCAGATGGAAAAAACCTACGGGACGGACCGATGTCTGGCTGCTAGGAAGCAAAAGTCTGAACTTTTCGTCCCGAAACCAAGCGCCTCAAACACGTCAAAAATACGGCTGAACGAGAACCTGGCCTTTCATCATCTCGGCGACTCGGAGGACATCCCAGCCAGTTGCGTGGCACACGCACAATGGCTCGATGGGGGCAGGTGGTGTCGGACTTTGCTGGTGAAAAGTTAAACAGAAAACTGCACCTACCCGTCGTCCGGAAAAGCCGCCCACGTCGGCCAGCGAAAGGTCGGCCGGGCTTCTGGTCGGCATTGGCATTGGCCGACGGACGGACGGACCGTCGTACGGGTAGTAGGCCAGCCTTCGCCACTAGAAATCCCTTTTTAATCATCATCAAACAGATTTCCGCTGCCTTTATTCAATCAACGGAAGTCAAGAAAATCCGCTCCACCGCCCACCGTCGGCCGGACGGATGTTGTTGCGTCGTTCATTTTCCATTCCCTTAGTTTTCCGGCAACGGGCCCGTCGTGTCGTAGTGGTGAAAAATCAAAAGCGGCGCAAAGCACCGGAAAACCCGGACCAACCAAGGGAAACCAGCGGCGGGGAATGGGGAAGAAAAGTTAATATTTTTAATTAGCATTATGATAGAAAACAATCAACCGAAACTTGTGCGCTGTCAAGGCCGGTCCGGGAAAGGTCCGGGAAGGTAGGAAAACGCACGCCGTTCGGGAGGGGGAAGCCCGACGTTGCGGGTACGTCGTTCGATGAGGGAATAAAATTGCAACTCACTTTGATACGGAACCCGTCAACGTGTGGAAAAAAATAAATAAAATATAGAAAATGGATCCGTTCCCACATTCTACGTCAGTGTGTTGTTTGTGGGGTGAAATATGAAAGGGAGGATACATAATTTTAATAAAGGTTTGCTCGAGGAGCATCCTTTTAAGATTAATGAATTAAAAACAAGATAATGGAAGAATGACTTGAAAAAACGCAGCACGGGTCCCGATAGTTGCTAGATCATGCGGAGCTTTAAAATAAGTAGTACCTACAAAATGGAGTATTTCGAATTAATTGTTCATTTACTCAAATGAATTACTGAATATTTTTCCTGAATGTTTAGAATTTATTTATTTTTCTTTGGTTTCTTATCGGTTTCATTTTTAATTTTCATTATTTTTCATTTTAATTTGTGTTTTCTTCAGTTTTGTTCATTTTTAAGCTTAAGCTTAAGAAAAATGTAAAGTATTTAAATTAAATATTACTTTTATATTATCTGATTATAAGTTATCTGATTTTGTTCAAAATTTATGTATTTCACCTTGTTTATATGTTTTCATTTCTGGTTTTCTTAATTTTCCGTTTCAGTTAGTGTGTTTTTTTAATTCTGTCACTTTTCTAGTACTGTCTGTCTATTTTAGTTTCAATTTAAATTTCTTAAATAAACACGATTAACTCGTTGGCTGCAGTGTCATCTAAAAATGGGTAACAGCAACATTCATTCAATACCGTGTTTGCCCATAAATAAATGAAAATGCAACATAAAAACTATAATAATATCAAAAAGCGCATTCTTTGGGAAGATAAGTTTTTGCTTGACCGTCTATTTAACAAATGTTATGAACAAATTTTATCAAAACAGATTATGTTAAAAAGTGTGCTAAAACGCTTGGTAGTCAACGTGTGAATTCCATCAAACATTGGATAAATTTTACTAGTAAAGATATTCTAACACTGGTATCACTTGTACTTGACGTACCATTACTCCTGTATTACAAACTCAAAACACAAAAATACGTGACCACGATGAACCTCAGTACAATTCCCAAGCCGATGGTTTTGATTTGGGTATTTTTTCCGACTGTTGCAGATGGCTTTCCACCTTAATCGTTGGACATTCTACAACTAGATTGTTAAACCTCGTGTCAAATGGTTTGCAGGTTTGGGGGACCAAAACTGGGAAAAAAAACCACGCTACATGACACGAGTCCTTTTTTCCTGCCACTGAAAACCTCAGGTACTCCACTGCTGGAGGGATGTTTTCCCAACGGTGTGTGGAATAGGAAAAAAATTAACATGTTACACACTTTCAACCACAGTTTCAAGCCTTGTCCGATGCTTGGGAGACAGAGTTGGACGGTCGAATTTGCATATGAATATGTACATTCTGCTAGGGTCGTTCGCTCGATCTCGATTTTTACTTGATTTTCGATTAATTGAAGCCAGGAAAACCCCCCGTAGAAGTCGAAGGAGCGTAACGAGGTGGACTTTGATGATGGCCAGTGTTCCCCTCGAGTCCGAACCGGCGTTGCACTAGAACCAGGCGGCATGGGAAGAGATTTACGACCAGTCTAAAACCTCCGGCCGCTTGATGCCGATGCCGAACTATCCGTTTCGGTCGGGGTGCATGTGGTACCTGCCACCGGCATAAGCCATTGATCAGGCCGAAGGGCTCGACTGGGCGTAAGCGTACAACATACTGTCCAGTGATGGAGCCGGCGTACATACATTAAATTGCCGTAATATATAAATTTCAATAAAGAACACCCTTGTGTTTCATCCTGCAAAGGCTCACTCATACGGGTTGCTTGCTGTAAAATGGGCGGTCGTGGGGAAAATAATTTCTTTTTCCCATCCCCATCCCCGGCCCGGCGGGTGGTTGTCATCATGCCCCACGCTAGCTCTAATTACATTAGGCTTGGGTTGTGCGCAGATATATATAACGGCACCTCACCCGACAAATTTGCTCCAACCTTTAACGGCCTGTGGTGGTTCCACATTGAAACTGTCCGGGGTAATGGGTTCGTTCACGAATTTTGATGACCCATTCCGGTCGAGGCAAGTGACTTCGTAGGATATTCACTTGATGATCGGACCGATGGTCATCTCACCGGGCCATCTCGCCCTCTGCAATGCCCCATTAGAGCTTAACTGCGGCCCATTCCATGCATGAGCGGGAAGAAGCTCGTCCGTACGGTGCCGTTCCAGTTTATCGATGGAATGATTTTTGCCTCGCCACATCGGTACGATGAGGAAATGGAAGCACGGTGGAAACGAGGTGTGATTTATATGTAGCCACCTCGAATGGGGAAAAAGGGGACCGGGACACCACATACGCAGCCTGTGTGGTGCCTTTAAAAACCGTGACGAATCGTGTGGAAAATTCGTTCTCGTCCCCGTAATGAAGCCACACGCCCTATTTTTGGGTATTACTGTAGGGGTTCTTACGCAGGACTCTCTGCTAGAAAGCGCTGAAAGAAAAACACAACGAATAATCAGGACAGCATTTTCCGATCCGAATGTGCGATTTAATTTCCTTTCCCATTGTGGACGGAGGAATTTCACTTATCCATGCTGCGATTGCATCTAGCGTCAAAACCAGCTCGCGCTCAACAAAAGAAGTGCAAGAACAAAACCAATAGCTAGAAAATAAATATGTTTTCTTCCCGAAAGCCTCATTCCGAAATAAATATGAATGGCAAAGGAGAACAACAAAGGAAACGACGGAAAAATGGTTGCGAATTATGGACTCCTCCGTCCATACGCCCTGTTGCGAATCCGAGTTTGATTAACTTCGTCAATCGGAAGCATTACAGGAAAAAGAAGCAGAACAGAAAAGGAATGAGACGTGTGATTTTTGTGGCAATTTTAGGAAACAACTGGGATTGTGGCAAAAAGCAGGGGTGTGCCGAGTCGAGATAATTATTACGTGTCCATCGGACACGTGCACTATCGGTAGGGGTAGTTTTCCTACTCGCTATGTTGGAAGGTTGGAAATTGCATCGTTAATTAATTTATGTCGTCATTTTCTACAATAAATTGCGTCGATTTCGCAAAACCAATTAGCGAACTTTATTGTAACATAAGGATTTATAAATAGTAATCTTAATTCTCCGATTTTTTTCCCAATAAACTGTGCTCTTTGTAAAATAAAAACACATCAATTTTACAGCTTTTTACTTCAAATAACTTTTGTACAGTTTGCACAAATCATAACCATGCCAGGACAAAAAGACGAGAATAAAATAAACTCTAGTGGACCACGCAAACATAAAGTAAATCAATACACGAAACACCGAACAACGATATGCCTCCTCTGAAAACTTTGCACGACACACTCAGTGAGGCCTGCATTTTTATTGATTAACATAAATTGGATAAATATTTGATGAGCGTAATCCAATTGGCGAATATCTCATCGGCTCCATGCTTGCGTCCATTATTGATGATTTACCGGACAAAAATGAGACCGTACTGTGCTGCCAGTGACTGAAAATAAAAATCCCACACACACTGGCCATCGGAAGTTGGCCAAAAGGATGGAATGTGGCAGCGGACTATGGAGGGAAAGCTAGAGGAGTGTGAATGAAAAAAAAAAACGGAGGTCTGTACTTGACCGTGTTTGGGCATTTTTTCGAGAGCTTAATTTTTTCGACATCATTTTCCATGAGTTTTGGTGCCCGGTTTTCCGTGAGCTGTTCGGGAATTTGTGCTGATGTGGATACGCTTATCCTGCGGGGCATGAAATGCCACGTTCTTCACTCTACCTTGTTTAATTCGTTCCCAACAGAATCGGGATTTTTTTTAGTTTACCGGGGAAAATCAGTCAGAGTCATGCGAATCATCGAAGCGATGAATGGTGCCCGATAGCCAATCTTGAGGGATTTCGATTCCCCGAACTTAATAATTTAAATGTGACATCATTTCTCACGCAGCTGGCTTGTGAACCAACGCCGATACCGGTACCTGACGTTGCGTATCGACACATGTCAAAAGAAACACATCAAATAGCTCCTCTATCGACACCGTCCGATTCAAAGAGTCCATGAATGCATTTGGGATGGGCTTTTCGCCGAAATGCCGGAATTGACAACCGAGATGAGTAGATTGTGATGGGAGCTGATGAGCGAACTGATTGGGCGACGCTGGTGTTCGGTTAACTAGCAGCTTTATTTCGCGCGCAGCTTCGTGGAACGGATGTGCGAAACTTGCCGTTGGCTCACACCCCTGGCGCACGATTGCAGTTTATTGCTTGCCGGTTCATAAATTAAGGACGATTTACGAGCCCGAAGTCGCGGGCAGGATATCGATCAGGGTGGAGGGGCACGGCGTTACACCAACAGTTACACCAACAGCAGAAACCTCGACTGCACAAGCGAACTTTCCACCCGGTTCCCGGCGTGGCCAGTAATGCATCACAATCCAGGAGACAAATGGCAGCAAATGTGCTACAGCGGTGGTATATGTTTTGTTCTTTTCCACCGATCGAGTTTTCCGACGGCATAGGAAAGCGGTTGACTTGCAGCAGTTCGGCTGAGAACTGTTCATGGTGGCAATGAAAGTAATGAAAGGATTTATGACAATTGCAACGCAATCGGTGGTTGATTCATGAAGTTGCGTTTGGACAATAAAATACACCGTTTAGTGGCGCGGAGAGGATGAGGAAGGAATTATATTGCTTCCAAGTTAAATGAGTTCAATTGATCATTTAATGAGTGTGTTTTCGCCCACAAGAGCAGTACTCAAAACAGAGCAGTAGGAACATTTTTCCTACTTTTGAAAGCGATTCTTACCTTACAATAGATAAAGAAGTAGAAACAGATATAAAAATTATTGATTGGTCATTTCCGGGTTTTTGCGTGTAATAAATCTCCATCCTAGAAACTATTAACTCGTTATGCTGAAACTAAAGTTGTTTGTTAACAACTAAACTTGAAAATGCGTTGCATTTAATGCCTAAAAACCAATAAATTTTATTTAAAAAAGGTGCTAGGAGAAATCGATACTCTCTCTACTGCAATGATTTTTTTATCATTAGAATTCAAAAAAGTGGTCATTTTAACCGCATCGTAATTTTCAATTTTAATATCTCGAAAACGGCTGAATATTTTTATTAAAACAGAGGCTTTTCTTAAGATCCAATGCGCCACCTTACACAAAAATTTCAGATTTTGTTGTTCAACCAGTTCCGAGAACCAAATTGACTGCTTCTAGAATGATTTTTAGCGGTCATTTTGACCCTTGTTTTTGAAATGCTATAACTTTGCTATTTTTAAAGATTTGTTAAATTCTTAAACGGCTGCTTGTAAGCTTTTTTGTTGACTATCTTTTGTTTTTTTTAGTTTTTCGATACACCGCCTCATTTAAAACAAAACAAGGTGTAAATGGAGTTTTTTCAGCTTTTGTTTATTCAAAATGTGTAATGTAAATCCAGAAAGAAGATGCATTTGCAATCAGTTAGTTAGCCCAACTTATGCACGCCTTCTACTTTTATGACAACTTTTTCGCGCATCATTTGCACGAATGTTCTAGTGATATTATAATTCAAAATACGCTTGAAAACTGAAGTATCAGCTTACTGAATTACAATAGTTGACCAATACATGAACAGTGTAATTGAAGACAAAATAATAATGTAACTCACGAGAAACGGCTTCATGTCCCGGTTCTCCAATATAAAGCGTTTCTACTTGGATCGTAAATTTCCAACTCAAACCATTTCCAGCCTCTGCTCCCTTTTGAATCTTCTACTGCTCTTTCCAGCTTTTCGCTATCGTGAATCAGTACCCTACTTTGTACTCGGCTCGCGGCCAGGCCTGGTGCAAAAGTTTTAATTTTCGAAGTCGTTTTAAAGTCAATCTATTTCCACCCGGTCCCCGATCCCTTTAGAGGACGTGGACTAGTATTATCTTCCGCTGGGGTTGAACTGGCATACGTGCGCCCGGAAGGAAGGAAGGAAGTTCGCGCTCTGTCTCCTACGTTATTGGCTGGCCGATGCCCCGGATCGGATCATTCCATTACGAAAGAGAGATGAAAAGTCGTCCCAAAGCCAGAGCGCACGGAAAGGGAGCGATGCTGATGTCCACATAGGGGTTCAATTATGCCGTCGCTCGCGAGTTGGGTCCTCTTTGAACTCGCCCGGAGAGTTAGCACCGGCCCGAGGGCTTAGAACCCGGTTCAGACTCCGGTCCGGAGCCAGGAAATCCAGTGAATCTGGGCAGCAACAGCGGTCCTCCGCTACTGCAATCCATGCACCGGGAGGATGCACTTTCAATTTTCCACCCCCCGTTCGTAACTAATTCCTTGGCGTGACGGTGGAAAGCGAACAAAATCAAGGGAAGCGCAGGATCAAGCACCGGAACGCGCTGGCGACCATTAAGTTTTCACCCCCCACCCCCGGGAAGTGCATCGTTGCACCGTTCGTGCATCGGGAGGAAAGAGAATGGTAGGGAAAAAATAATGGGAAACTGCATACGACGGGAGAGATCGCCACGAGGCACCCGCGTTTTGCCGCCAGGACCCAATGTCGTCGTCGATGTCTCCGCGCGTATGCTAATGTGATTATCGTGATTTATGGGCATGACATGTTAAATATGTACTTTATCGCAAATTTGTGTAAGGTCCTGTGCACTCCTGCCATACGCTTTCCACACTGGAGGGATACACTGAGTTCGTTGCTCAATTGCATGCGAGAACCAGCGGAAAAAAGCAGTATGATGCACTTTGAGAATGAGTTTTCATCGTTGATACCATTTTTTGTTAGGTTATCTTCCGACTTTGCCATATCAGGCCGAGATTTGGTGTGTGTTAATTGTGTATGTGTGTATGTGTGCGTCGCTGGATTTTTTATTCTCTCACATCCTCCCCCGGGTGCAAGTGCAACTTTTAATGCAGTTTTATTACTGCACCGTCATAGATCTTCATCCGGTCCATCGGCCAGATCGGTGGATTCTGGTGTGCTTGCGCCCTATTATGCGCAGTTTTCTTTTAACAATGTTTTCCCGATCCGCCCCCGGATCGCGGATATTGCGTGGCGTTTCATTTTCCGCCCTTCTGCAGGCGGGTTTGGTTTATGGGACTTTGGCCGGTAATGGAAAGCGCAGTAGCGTATCGAAATAAATGGCACGGAAAATGGATTCGATCGGGATGAAGATGTCGCACAGGGTTGGGGTGAGCAAGGAGATAATTCGAGTGATAGGAAGAAGATGAAAGTGAAACAGGGAACATGTAATAATGTAGACGTTGACTCAGAAAATGTATCAGTGAATGAATTAACTGTTATTGGGAATCAAATAACATATTATAGAGGATATTAAAAGTTATTTAATGTAATCTAAAGAAAAACAATATTCAATGCTGCCAGAAAGTATTTAAAAGTTACTGTTTGTGTATATGCTATGAATTCTCTAAGTTTTCACGCACAACATTCGCAACAACCATCACAATAATTTTCTTTTTTTTTGTCTTTTTTTCCAGGTAAGCATTGGGACCAATTTTTCACGATCTCATCGGTTTTCCACTTTTACCCAAGCCCTACGGAACACCCCAAGAAGCCAACGGTAACATTAAATTACGCTACAACCTTTATCTAACGAGCGCAGTTTATGCAATTTATCTCAACATTTATCCACTCCCGACGCCATGCCCGGGCTGTCATTACTAAACTTCTCATTATGGTTATGGGCAAAGTTTCGCTCGTCATCTGGTTCTGGGTGGTAAAACCCGGGCTTGCTGGCCCGGCCGAGTTCGGAAAACTGTCTCGCCCTCACCGGGTAAAACCCAAATCAAAATGACACGAACTGCCCGGTGGTTTACCGGTTTAACGTTCGGACGGCGATGAATTTAACACTCAGGTGAACTTTCGTAATAGTCAACCGGGAACGAAACAAATCTGAGGATGATAATGTTCAGCAGTTTTTCGCGGAAATGGGTGGATTTTTCTCAATGGGTTGACACTAGTGTTGTGCTTAATGAATCTTTTGAAAAATTTCATTCTTATGAATCTTTCACCTTAGATTCATTTAAATGGATTCATGAATCTTAGGGTTTAAATCTTCAAACTATTATGAATCTTTCGAAACCTTAATGAATCTTCATGAATCTTGCATGGGTCTGTCATGAATCTCCACGATTCTTTCATTGGCGTGGATCATGGAGGATCCCTCTACCCATATTTGACTGATTCTTTTTTATCAGCTGGCGTGTCTTTGAGATTCATGAATCTTTCGTCGAGAGATCCCTGAAATGCAAAGAATCACTCAGATACATGAATCTGAATTTTTTTTACAAAACTTTAGTTTACACTCTACAATGCTTCTTCAGTATTTTGTAGCAAATAGTAATTTCTAAATTATAATTTTTTTTAAATTTCTATTGAAATATTATTGTCTTCTTGATTAAAATATTCACGATGAATCTGAAAAGTTTACAAATGAAAACGAAAAAAAAACATTACACAAAGAAAGCCGTCAAACAAAGAGCTTCTTCAAACAGGTGATGGATTTAACCCATTGATACGATATTAAAACGAACTTGTGTACCAAGCACTCAAATCCCGTTGTCTAAAGTCTGCTTCCGGAACGGTAGACATTTCTCCTCCTGTTTAAATTTCCCTACCAGCTACACGCATTTTCCAATATCAACCTGCAAACCAAACCCGGCTCGACCGGTTCGAACCGAAGTCAAGCAGCTTGAAACATAAACAGAGCAAATTTTGCACTAATAATTAAATCCATCAAATGCATCCCGAAGTCCGTCCTCCAGGACTCTCTCTCTCTCTCTTTCTCTCGGGTGCGTCCATTTGCGAACCGCACGTAAAAGACAAACAGTGCGCAGGGAAGCGGAAAATGCAATCGAATGCTCTCTGTTCCGGGGGGGTTGATTATATGCGTTCGAACCGAGGCTGGGCGAGGTTGGGAGGGTGAGTTGCAGTTTGCATTTGCGATGCACTTAGCCCACAAGTGCTCTCGAAGACGAACACGAATTTACCGACCGGCGCCTGATGGCATTCGAGGTGGGTTTTTGCTGCCGGCAGAGAACTACAGCCGGGCGGAAATCCATTCGACTCCCGAAGTGTCCTTGACGACGGGCTGCAGGAGCGAGTTTGGCACTAAATGGGAAGTTCGCATGCACTCTCCGCCGGTGGATGAAGTGAAGGAAAGTGAGCATTTCTATGAATATAAACATGTTCATTGAAGCATGGGTGGTTAAAGGAATATTTTGTTAGAGTTTGGATGGATGTTTAAAGTAAATTTGGGATTTAAACAGGATTAACGTATCTTACCAATCTACTCTTGATACTAAACGTATAACACGTTCAGTCGTTATCTTTTCTATAAGGCTGAGGACATCATCTCTTCTTTTCATTATTTTCTACTCGATGAACAAACATCCAACGGTTGGGAAATAGAACATCATTTGCACCTGCATCTGCTGCTTCGTTGGAAAATGAACGTTTATGATTTATTCGCCAACCCACTACAAGACAGTCCACAATGAAGACAAATACGAGTGCACTTCATTCCGCTTCTCGGACGAGTGACGACAGTGACAGGATAGACTACCCATCCTACAAACTCACACTTTCTCTAGCACACCTTTCTTGCTTTCCAACGGTAAAAAAAAAAACTTGTCTTCAAAGACAAATTCAACAATTCCATCCATCCGTGGTTTGGATCTCCCGTCATGCGTTGCAAAACCCCCGAAATGCTCAAACCATTTATCATTTTCGCATACAATTTTTACCTCCCACGTACTGCGAAGGCGTGCCGGCACTATTCCTCACTCCAACCGGGCCGTTCGTCTCGACGGAGACGAGCAAGACGTTTTGGGAAGCACTGGATGGAAATGTATTCTGTGAAAAAATTCCCTCCCGATGTGCACTTTGCCGGTTTTCTTTTCGTTTTCGAACGATCATCAAAAGGGCTTTCTTCACCTCGAGTGTTTTTCCTTCCCGGGGTTTCCCCGGAACCGCTTTCTTCCGGCCACAATATGTACCGACCCCCGACGGTTCCCCCGTTCCCCTAGTCACTCGGGCGGCAATGGTGGTAATCATAATAAACGAAAATAAATTGTAATCGCCATGCATACGTAATTTATTCATCCTTTTTCCCCGTTCGCTGACGTGTCTTTTTTCTTCTCGTTTTTCTTGTGTTTCTCCGGTTTCTATTTCTATCTATCTATTTTACAGAAAATGGACCAGTATCACATTTTCTATTTCTTTTCTGTATGTTTTTTTTTTGTGAAAGCTTTGTTGTGGTCTGTAGTTATAGGTTTTTATTTCAAAACAAGTTCCTCTTATCTGTTAAAGTTTTGTTATTTCTACTATTTTTATCCAGCTTTATACTTTTATTTCATCATATTATCATGTATTAAAATCAATTCATCTTCTTTTTATTTTAGAGTTGAGCTTTTCAGACTGCTTACTTTCATGGCACAAAGCAGTAATTTTTTCAACCGTCAGCCCCAAAGTCGTTCAAAAATTCTACCGGTCCGCCGGAGCTTTCATTAAAATGAGAAATTCAATAAAAATGATCATAAACACATTCTGCACTCGTCAAAAGGCAACCGGTCGACCGGTCGAAGTTGCAAAAATAAACCGGGCTAGCACCGATAAAGGTGTTTTATGCCTTCTGCGCCTGGCACACGAACATAGTTGCCACTTTGTCCGTGGGGCCCGGACGGCCATGCTCGTCCTTCAATTGGCAGCTGCAGTGCGAAAACACGGCGAGTACGAGGTGAGCGCTCGTGTTTGCGCCTGCAAAACACCCTTGGAGCCCTTGAGGCGCGCTGGTTTGCGCGGTGGCGAATGTGATCGAGTGCACGATTGGGTTGCCTCGTGGTGCTGTAATGGCGTGCAATTCAAATAAAATATCCTCCATGGGATTCGGCAACCGGCGCGGAACGGTGCAAACGACTATCGCGGCGGCAGGACGTGAACTTGTAGACACCTGAATCCCGTGGAAAACACTTTTGATGCTCAACCCAGACCACTGCAAAAGGATGCTCGCCTGACGAGACTCAAGAAGGAAATGGAAATAAAGGGTCCTACTTTGGTGTGGATGCTGCTGCTGCCGTCAAGCCATTGGTGCTGGCCGTGGGTTGAAGCGAGAACGGAGGAACCTATTATTTGCACCGCTAGGTACATTTTATTTTGCATTTATCATGCGCCAACATAATTCGCCCTTTTCGCCCCCCCGGAACATCCTTGCTAAGCGGAAATAAAAGAATACACCGGCAGATCCGTCCGGCGAAATTGGCATGCCCATGGGAGGGCGGGCGGGGGGCGGGGGAGTGAAAATAAAATGCAATTCATTTCCGTCTACACCTGAAGACAACCTGATCGTTCGGTGCAAATTTGTACGCCCACAATTGCTTTCACCCACCCAGCGGGGAGGCGAATGAATGGGAAAACCGTTTTACGTGGCCAACCTTATCCACCGAAACCACGGAGAAAAAAGTAACAGATCCCCTGGCCTGCTTGCTGGCACGCGCCTCTAGGTACTTTCCCTTTTCGTTTTGTCACTTTCCACTCCAGAAAAGGGACCGACGACCGAGACTTTCTTCTCCTCGGGCGTGCAAATATATTTACCTCGAGAATATTTTGTTCCGCATTTGAAAAATCATTCGTCTCATGCCCCCGTCCTCCACCAACTGGGCCCGAGGATTTTTTTTTTTCGGGAAGTTCCTGCGAACGTCATCCGGGCAGCATAAACAATTCGGGAGAAAAGGGCACATACCAGCGAACCACGGGATCGGGAATGGTGGGAGTGAATTTATTTGTTTCTGATGTGACGATAAGAATTTTGATTATTTTCTTTTACTATCATCTGCTTCGGGTGCTTCGACAATGGGGGGTGGGGGAGGATGCCGTCTTGCCGCACCATAAACATGCCGTCTGTGCAATTTCTTCTGCCCGCTTTCTTACCGATCATCTTCACCGGTATTTGTCTTTCGCATGGTACTGGGTGGGGGAGGTTGGTTCTCCGTTTTCCATGCCTTTTCCGAACTGGCACCGAACCGTCTCGGGGCAAGCGTGAACGAGGCCGGATGTTTTTGTCTGCAAGAAAAATCCCTCCACCCCCTTTATCCTGAAAGGGACCCGAAGGGGAAAACAAATACAAACGCCCCGATTCAAATACCGACCGGAAACGATAAATTTGATTCACTAGCTTTCTTTTTCCCTTCCCGCATTTATCCGGGAATACGCCGCCGCCACCGACGCAGCAATTGGGCTGTTTTGCTTGCGAGACAGGAAAACACAAATTTTTCCTCTTTGAAAACACACCGATTGAGGGGTGGGGAAGGTGGGGTTTCGGGGATCTCCCAAAGTCGGCACACGAGTGAACAAGCCATATTCGATACTTAGTTATCCGACCGTCCGTGAGTTTACCGACTGGGTAAATAAAAACGCACTACGCACGATCGCAACTGGGGATTTTACCGGTTTTTTTTTTCTCTTCTTGTACCCAAATTCCCTTTTTTTTCATTTCATTGGGTTGGCAAGAAGGTGATTTTGGGAAACAATAAAACAAAAACGTAATGGCAAAAGATGAAACGATACCCCTGACCAATCGAACGGGAGGATAATAATCGGAATCGGAATCGGAACCCTTGACGGTATCCGCGAAACCCACGCCGAACGCTTCGGTTGCAAATTTATTCAATTCGATACGGTTTTAATTTGATTGATGTGATTTCGGTAGCGAGATTATCGATGGCCGGCTCGGTGTGCAGATATAACAAAAACGGAAAAAAAGATATCCAAATGAATGTTGGGCTGGCAAAACAAAATTAGAAATGCGAAGGACCCTCGTCGAGCGGTATGGGAAATTCGTTCGATGATGAGGCAAAAAGAAAAAAGGAAAGTTTCACATGGCTGGCAAGGGAGAAATTTGCTCCTCATCAGCGCTACGAAACGTGTCGAATCGTAGTTTTTGAAGCATGAAGTTAATAAATAAAAGGTAGTCGTTAAATGGAATTGGGTTGACCAAAGTTCTTGTTGGAAAAATAGCTGTTATCTTGATATGTGCAGAAAAAATGAAAAATTATAAATTATCTATTTGTGTTGTATCGGATTTTTTACACCTTTTTGAGCGAAAGGAATGTTTCCAAAGTTCGCATTGCGAGAGAAATTTTGTACACTAATCAGTAGAAGTAGAAAACAGAAGACTTGCTTAGAGAATAAAGTGCTTCGAATCTAGTTACATTTTCTTCGAAAATTATGATGTTATCAATTTATAACGGTCCCACTAAACTATTGACTGTGTTTTAATATAGGTCCATTAGATAACAATAGAAACCAAACTTGAAATGTGAAAATAATAATATTGAGCACCAATTCATAGAAATAAGCAAAGTTAAGCAGAAACAAACAAAAAAGAATTGATTTAAGCTGCTGCTACGATATGCAAGTTTAATTTTTGTACTTCAGTAAGTTTAATTTGTCAAATTGTTTCAAACTGGATATCTTTAGCCAAAAATTATTCATATTTTCTATTTATGTATTCTAAGGCTCTTGTTTATTACAACATCTAAATTTATAGGCCATTGGGACATTATTAAGATTATGCAAAAAGTAAATCAAGGAACAAATTGTTTGAAACGAGTCGAAGAACATTATTTTCAAACGTCTGTTGAAAGCTTTCAATTCAGACAAATCTTTCGCATGATAACGACACGAAGCGTCCAGCTGCTTTCAATCGTACCAATCTTTCCGAATTTGTCTCACTTTAAACCCCCAAAATCCTATGCGGGCGTGTTATCATGATTGCAAACCATCAACCAACCCACTGCATCCAATCTTGAACATTCCATGAGTGCAGCCTTTTAACGCAGCCCGGCCAGGGCGGAATCCCTTCCACCTAATCCATTAGTCATGTGGGTGGATCAAAGGGATTTTCCCATGTGTGACACTGCGATGAAGAACTGCATCAGCATCCGATGGCTAGCGAAATTGGAGATAATCATTAAACTCTCATCACGTAGCACTCGGAGCCAAATATTCCTCCAAAGGGAACCATCCGGGGGAGAGTATATGCGAGGACCGTGAGGTGACGATCAGCTGCTGCTGCTTTTGAGCGTAAATAAAGAAGCTGCAGCTGTCAAAGTCAAACAAAGTCTGCGGTGGGAGTGACATTGAAGTGGTTGAAGATGCGTTTAGTGTAGCCAAAAACGCCATAGCTTCGCCAACTCCCAACATGTGAAGCGGTATGAAAAGAACAACCGAGGCACAAACCAGGTCCTATCCAGATTCCGGTTTTTTGCCAGTCACAGCTGGCAAAAAGGCATCAAAAATGATGTACATCAACGTTTCAGCACCGGAACGGTTTCGTTCCGGCACTTTCGGCATTTCCTTCGGGTGGAAGTTTTCACCTTTTTTCGTCCTTTATTTCACTTGAATCTTGCTGGCCGTTATCTAGTATATAGAGGAAGGGATGAATATGAAAAGTAACTTTGTTGTACTTTGTTAGTACCGTGCTATTACTGCTACAGCCGGTGTCTTTCGGATTACCCAGGATGCCGGTCTGGTGAAACCACCTGGCTAGAAAGATTGTCCGCTTTTTATTGATGCACTAATTTGACCTGATGAAAGTTGGCTCGTTGCCTTCCGCAGACGTCCGGTATTCGGAGTGATGTTCCGAAAATAATTACATGATAAAATACCCGCCGGTAATGGGTTAGTTTGATCCATTGCTTGATGAGCGTGCGTCGAAAGGGGTGTTTGCAAAGTCATTGCATCCTTTCGCTTTTCGAGAGAGAAAAATAAACTGCAAACAGAAACCATGTGCAATGAATTTGGAAGCATTCACTTGGAAGACTCTACCCGATGCACTTTTCGGGTGTGATCATATCCCTTTTCAACGTGAATCATTTTTCCACCCCGTTCATGTGCCCTGGGGGAGAAAAATCCCTACACAGTGCGATGATGAGGGCACTGATGACGATGCACAATATTTTGCTGGCGAAGAAAATGCATTCGATTGAGCATCAGGTCTCCCTCTCTCTCTCGTTCTCGCTGCTCCAGGGAGGGGATTGATCTTATGTGTACGAATATTACGCATATCAGACCCCTGATGCATGCTCTTTGTTCCCTACCCTACTACACCTCGGTGACAGTGGGGGCCAGAGCATGACATCGATGGTGATTGCCGTTCAGCTGACGCGATGACGGATGAGGGTCGTGCGCACGCTGGAAAATCCTTGGCTCGAGCCCGAAGGGAAAATTACACACGAAGCTGAGCAGGATGCGATGCCCGGATGAGTCCACTGGGAGCGTTCGTTCGGTTGAAGAAGGACTTGGCCGTGGCTGTTGATCGCTCTGGATCATGACACTCCTCCAAGGATGTTATATGAGCTCCGGAAAGAAAAGGAATCAAGGAAAACATGAGCCAAGGGATGCCCTTGGATGACTTGGCACATTGTATGCTTACAGTGTTGAACGGTTATTTATGTTACGGGTTAATATTTTCATTGAAAATTCGTTTTATTAAGTTTTATTCTATCAGTTTTATAACTGAATGTTTTCTACTTTGGTTCATTCGTGCTTTTCTTCTAAATAGAATCATTTAATCATCATTTTATCGACTAGACTAGATGCCTTTCCATATACCAATCCAAATTTAAGGCTCCAATTTTTCTCTATTGAAACTTTATTTTAGCACCTCACTGTAGACATTATCTATATCTCTGTCTACCTAAAGTTTTGCCCCAGCTCGATGAGTGATGAGCCGGTGACGGTGGCAAATCGTCAGCACAACGTCTCGATGATGATGGCGATGATGACGTTTTGCGACCCGGTCCCTGATTGCCGAGGGAATGCAACGGTATAGTTCGGGGATTTCTTCTTCCAGAAGCCCCTACGATTTACTTGTGATGAAAAGACGCTACGCATACGATGCACTCTCTTTTGCCTGTTGGACCCTTTTTCACCATCTTCCTTCTTCCAAGTGAATTACCACATGTTTGAAGGAAAAAAATGGTACACCAAGAAAGGCACCAGTTTTATTGGCGAATATTCATCAACAGCTAAATTACGAAAGGCGAGCGAGTGGAAGGCTAACTGCTGCGAAGTCTAGTCCGTTCTCGCCAAACCCCTCGGTCGAGGTAACTGCTTCGAGAGTTATTCGCACCATGGTGCAAAAGATTGCCCCAGGTGATCCCGGGGCTAGCGTCAGCTTTGCCACCTCACCCCGACACCCCGACAAGTTCGTCCGTCGGGGGAGGGTTGTTTTTGAGGATCCGCCGGCTAATTGGCCCCGGGTGGCCGAGTGGGCGAAGGGAGGACGAAAAACTCGGGCCATAACTCCGAGCGGTGAGTCGGCAAAGTTATGGTTTTGCAAGATGAAGTGTTTGACGTAGACAGAAAAAAAAGAATGGAAAAATTCACCCGTCCCTGGAATCGGTGCGAATGTAAAAGGTTTCGTAATCTGAACAAATTGTAATACTGGTGTTCTTATTGTTTATGGTATTAAAATCAGTATTTTATCTAATCATACTTCGTTCTGACGACGGAAACCAAACAAGTTACAGATAATTTATCTTTTATACACGTTGGCTAAATCACATTTTTATCATTTGGTTTTATTCTTTTTAAAAAGAATGCTATGAGATTTATTTATTGTTAAAATCATCGAAGGAGTTTTCGTAAAATATAAAATATTTATCCATTTCTAAACACTTCAAATCACAAACACTCCTTTCAAAACAAAGAAAAGTTTGCAACGAGCAATTAAAAATTTCTTCTTTGCCTTGTTCAATATCTCAAAAGAACTCACATTAATGATTCCACGACAAGCTTTGTTACTTTGTTCATTGTACATATGTTCCTAATGGACATCACACCACAGTCAAAGTCCGTGATACGATTGGAGTTGATCCTTTACGTCAATTTGCGTAGTTCGACTTAAAAGTCCCTTTCATCTTTAATGTTTCAATTTCCATTAGGATCCATTTTGAGCACTTTTGACGTACACCGAACTCAACATGAATCCGTTTTAGCTACTCATCAAAGGAAAACTGCCCCTTTGCATGAAGGGCAGAAGAAAGAAAAACACCAGCGCTCACCTCATCCCAGTTTCTCATTTCATATGGAGTTGTTTTCAGAGGTAAACTAAAAGGATAACATTAGTCAGTTGTATTTTAAATTCGAGTAGCAGATTTGTGTATAAAATACATTAAATATTTCATAATTTGGTCCCGGACCGGTGGTAAAAGTTGATAACATTTCATAGAAGTTGGGTAAATTAGGGTGTTATATTAAATAATAATTCAAAAGAATTTAAATATGTTTTGATTAAATTGACCCATAAACTTGAATATAGCCTTTTAGCACTAAAAGTTGTTTGGAATATGTCTAGGATAAACTATGGTTTTATTGTACATTATATTTGCACAAAGAGTATTAACCTGTATTTTCGCACTAACACAACAGACCCATTAAAGGTTGATTTACTTATTTCGTTTACCTTTCCTCACACTAGTTTGGTTTGTATTCTCACTTATCCTTCCCTCTGCCGGCGACATTATGCACCGTACTCCGAAAGGGCGACAGGCTCTTAATAAATGTACACTTTTTCTCCATCCAGCCGACAGACAGTCGACGGGATGATTAATGAGACCATCTATTATATCTTTTTTCCTACGCGCACGAATCACTCTCCGTCGGGGTCGATCCTGATTTCTAACTCCCACAACTCCCCTCCCGGTTCGATCCTTTCTCGGCTTCGGTCCAAGCGTCCTTTACACGATGTGCCACCAGACGGTATCATTTCCACTATCACACACATACACCGTCGTCTTATCGGGCAGCTCCGTGGAAACCCCTCCGTCTCGGTGAGGAAGAAACTTTGCGTGACAGGAAGTTTTTAAGGAACGTAAGATTTCAATAAGTAGCGCTTCCGGTCTATCGGAACCCAGGTACCCCGGTAGGTATGGCATTAGTGCGAAAAGTTTTCCCGTCCACCGGCAACCCCTTTTTTCCTGCCCGCCCTCCCCCCCCTACAGGGTGTCCGGTTTGTGCCGTTGTCTGTTTCGGGGAAAATCCACGGAGCAAGGGTGCGTTTTCTTTTCCTTTTTCAACCCGAAAACAACAGAAAGAAAAAGGACACATTTTTCCAACTCGCATCCGGAAAGTGTCCGGAAAATGCCGCAACGTGTCACCGGAATGCTAACGCAAACAGACAACGCGAGAGCTAACTGATGAGCCTAAAAGGGGTCCCCTATGAGGGGGTGGGAGAGGAAGTGTAAGGAGGAAGTGACTAGGCACCGTATCGCACTACACGGAATATCTCACACCGATACTGATCATGATGTATTAGGTCCATTTTGAAACCACCCTTGCCACCTCCCCTTTGCTCGAAGAGTCATTTCAAGTCCATTTTCCGGGGGGGTTGTTTTTTTCTCCCTCGTTCCTAGCACGGATTTTCTGTCTCGTGATACAGAGTCGTTCATTCATCTGTTTGCTTATTCATCGAGTGTTGTGATACACTGACAGGCGATCGATGCATTCGAAGGCCTTAGGAGAGACACTGGGTGTACCGTTTCACGAAAGTTTTGAAACAAATCCTAAACTTTATTAGCTTTAGTAAGTAGTTTTAGAAGCAAAAATTGATAATAAAATCTATGGAAAATTAAAGAACAAGAAAAATGTAAAATAATTTTTCTCTTTCAATTTAAAGGCTAAAGAAAAAGTTACAAATCATGGCCACTATGCTTCACACTATCAACAAGCATTTTTATTTACTGAAAAACACCGGAAGCTTCAAGCATTCAGGTTGAATGTGCAACCCGATGGAGTAGATCATGAAACATGGCAATAAAGCACCGCCCGACGCCCTTTGACGTTGACGCTGATGGTGATGTTAACGATGACGTCGGTGATGAGGAATTGCAATCCCGATGCAAACCATTCGCCTTTCCATGCTACGCTCCTGGGGTTTTTTCTCATCCGCTTCCATTCGATGCCTTACTGCACCCTTAAATATACCATCATTGTACACCCTGATTAGAGGACAGTTCGCCATCATTAGCTGTCAAAGTTGGGTGCGTCACTGTGTGTTCGTTGTCATTTTCCCTACTGGCGTTCTCCCTTTCTTTTCTTTTTCCTTGTTTGCCTTTCGTTTCGTCCATTTGTTATCCCCTGAGGGTGCAAAAGCGGAACTAACTCGGGGTGACAACAAATACTGATTTCCCAATTTTCTTGCATAGGGAGAGGGGGGGGGGGGGGGGGCTATCGGTTGACGGACGCGTCGGATGATGGACGTGTCAACGGTACTAATGAGTGGTCATATTTTAAACGCACTTCCGACAGGAATAATTACCAGCAAACCCCCACCAAGAATACGAGCGTGTGTGAGTGTGTGTGTTTGGCTGGAGTTCGAGCAAGCACCCTTCACAATCGGGACCGTAGGGAAACCCTCGGACAGGTTCTGAACGAGGTGAGAAAACGGAGATCATGCTCGACGGGTCAACCGGCGGGCCGTGTCGGGCAAATCAATCAGTAAATGTTTGATGAAGTTCTCAGCGCATATCCTTCCTCGAGAACCTGCAACTCGACTTTTGCGGGGACTCTCCGTCCACGAACTGTTCGAAGGCACAACGCAAACAAATTCGATCCCTCTCAAGTCCCTGAGCGGGTCGTCGGGTCAAATCAGATGGCATTCGAAGGCTGACACCGACCAAAAAGGGGTTTGTCCTTGTCGGGGAAAACCTAGAACAAACATGGAAGGAAACTTTCCCGCGAGCTCCTTTCCCGGGGCAGATGGTACGCCGAGCGCAGATGTGTGTACCGAATGTGTTTGTGTTTTGCGGTCGACAAAGGATTTTCGGCGCTGGGTGATCCTTGAAAATTTGTTCTTGACCGTTCTTCGGCACACAGCCTGAGGGTGTTGTTTTTCCCGAATCATTCTGGCATCTAGTAAGTGCGGGAACATTGTCAAGTGCTTGCTTTATTGCGTAGTATCGGAATTGGGTTGCAGATTTGTAAAAGGATATTTGCACAAGCAAAACAAAACAGTTGTATTTTTTAAAACAACAAAATTTGAAACTATGGTATTTTCACACGACTTTTTGTTTTAGAAAAAATACACAAAGGAATGGATCATTCAATAATTTAAATAAAAAATGTATATAAGCGAATACAAATAAAACAAAATAATTCCAACCATCAATTTTGATCTGATAAAAATTTGTCAAGTGTTTGCTTTGTTGCGGAGTGTCGGAATCGGGTTGCAGATTTGTAAAAGGATATTTGACCAAGCAAAACCAATCAGTAGTATTTTTTCGACAACAACAACAATTTTCGGAACTATAGTATTTTAAAAAGACTTTTTGTTTCAGATAAAATACACATAGTAATGGATCATCAAACAGTTATTACGTAGAATTGTGGGAAAGCAAACAGAAATAAAAGAAAATATTTTGAACCTTAAATTTTCATTTGATAAAAAATTGTCAAGTGCTTGCTTTATTGCGCAGTATCGGAATTGGATTACAGATTTGTAAAAGGATATTTGCCCAAGCAACACAAAACAGTTGTATTTTTAAAAACAACAAAATTTGAAACTATAGTGTTTTAAAAAGACTTTCTGTTTCAGATAAAACACATTTATGAATGGATTATTGATAAAAATAGCGGAAAAGCAAACAAAATTAAGAAAAAGTATTTGAAACCTTAAATATTAATCTGAGAAGTACTATTTGTAAAGTAAATAAAGAATATAAATTCTCCAATTTAGCATCATTAAAGAAGAAAACTGGAGAATGATAAATAAATCTGACTCTTCATAAACGAGAACGCATTGCTATAAGGTGAACTATATCCGCTACTTGTTTTACGAATGCAACAGCTCTGATCCTGGGGAAAGGACTTCATTTTTGTTACATTGATTTCTCCATCCCCTCAGTCGATATAACGCATTCGGTCAGTCCCGTTGCTCGTTTAACAAGCGTCACATGAACCCGACAGAGCCATCAAATATCACGAGACCGCAACGTGCAATCAAAGTCCCCCGTATGGCACCCTTCCGCGAACCGACGAAATGCATCGGTGCAAACCCGCAATCGATGGGACGTGCTCGAAGGCTGACCACTGTCCGCGTCGGCAGTACCGGGACTGACCCCGGGCTCCAGCCCGCTGACTGACAGCGACATGAAGCGTAACATGACAGCGCAAATTAAATGTGTTTGATTTTTAACCACCAGAGCACCGTCCAGTTCGACTGCTCCGTGCGGAAGGCAGGGCCATCATAACGAGTATCCCTAATGATGCACGCCGTGAATTTAGTTGGCAAATACATGCCCATTTCCCGAAGGAAGACATTCTGGACCGAGAGGCACTTTCGTGGGCCGACGGTTTGCATTTATGACAATTGCGTCCCATGGGGACGAGTCCTAATGCCCATCAAACGTTTCCCCGGTGGAAGCTCAACTCTCACCTTCCGTTTTTCCTGCCATAATTAATGCATTCGAAGCTGTCTCATTATTATGCAACAACCTTCCCCGTTCGGTCTGCGCTTGCTACGATAATGGATTGAAGCGATCGCATAAAAATATAAGTTCCTCAATTTTGGATACTCAAAAGGACCTCGTACCTCGAAGGGGCAAACTTTCGCACCGATGACGATGTGCTCACTTTTAACGACAGTGTCTGGAGGATCTTCGCAAACATAAATTTTCCATCAAGCACTCGTTCCCGACTGACCCTTTTTTCCCCCGGAAAACGTTCCCCAGCTTGTCGTTCAACTCGATGGGATTGGGAGGGACGCGTTTGGTCACTGCTACGGCAGGATACCGTAGAGGAAAGTCTTAGGACTAGGCCATTCAGCTCACCCCTTTTTCAGCCAGGCAACAAAGTGGGCTCATTGCTGTTTTTCTTTTCCTTCTTGTGACTTCCCTTCACTCCCGGGAGTACTCGTATTTTTCTCCATCCAGCTCTTCAGGTAATATCGTTTACTTTCCCTCTCAAACTGGAGCATCGCTCTTACGAGCCCACGATTAGGCATCTTCTCGTTGGCCATTAGTTTGTACTTCTGAGATCGTTTAAAAAGTCAACAAACCCATTCGCACGTTATCGTTAGCGCTTTCACCGCCGTCCGTGGGGTAATTATTATTTTCATAAAGATCTCCTCTGAAACGGACGAAGTTGATGGACACACGGTGTTTTTAAACAAATTGTATTTGGGTTTTGACTACTTTCAAGTGATGTTAGATAATATTTTGATTCAGAATTCATCTTTATTGGTTACTTCAATTAATGCCCTGTTTATACATCCTTAAAGTTGGTACAGTATGGTATTCTACTTCTCCCCAATTTCTGACAACTTTAGAATTATTTTCCTACCGTCCGACACTTGCTCAGACCACAGACGAGACAACCCCTTTTTGAACAGTTTCTGTTCGCCAATCCCACGAGTACCTTCGCAATAAATTGGGATAATTTATTTCCCATTTACATATTTGTTACATTCTCCCAAACTCTGTCCTCTGGTAAGCGGACATTTGAAAACATCCACAGTTCCCTCCCAAATTGTCCCTCAACTCATTAAGCAGGTGACAAAAGAAGATTAATGAACCTATTCAAGATGCAATAACTCTTATCCTTGTCAGTAGCCGAAAGTAATTTTTGTTAGATGTGTTGCAGAAATCGCGTACAGTTCAACATAATCCTTGGTTCCATGCTGTTTCAGGAATTTTATCCCAGTTCAAAAATGCACACCATCCTTTGAAGCATGTGTGGGATTATTCTTTTAAATCCGCCTTTCACCTGCTTTTTCCCTTCTTTGCTCCGCGATCGGAAAGATGGCAAATTCGAGGCAGAATGTCGTGGCGTTAGCATAGCAAATCCCACCCGCCAGTACTGCGGTGTAATGAGCCATGACCTGTAACACGATCCCAAGCTTCTGACGTTCGATGGAATACTTCGACGGGAATGTCTCTGACTGGTGCAGCATCATTCCAGTAGAATCGAAAACCGTACGGCCCGGAGTTGTAATGAACCGCTCGTCGTACAAAAGCGCTCCTCAACCTACATTGGTACGCATTCCAGAAGGCATCTGTAACCCAAAAATCGGCACCGAACGAGCGGGATTGATTTCCGAACCACCTCGGCATTAGGAAGACCACACAATGCACCCGGATCGGATTACGCAGCCTCCTTCTGGCCGGCTTAGCCGCGGAGCACGGGGAACCCGGGCCTCGATTCAACGAAGCCTCCGAAATCCGATCGACATCTTAATGCACAACATATGTAGCGGTGTGAAAGGACCGATTCTTTCATCGGAACGTAATGCAGGGGTTCTTTGTTGTGGGACGTACATTGAATGTTCTTTCTTGGTTGGGCTTAAAACTTTTTTTCCCCCTGTTTCATAACATTTTCTCCGCTGCAGTAGCAGAGCATATGCTTTTTGGTTTGCTCTGGAATGCTTCTTTTCCTCACAAAAAAAAACATCTTTCGCCCTCTTCCCATATGCTACACATAGAAAGCATTTCACGACACCTTTCCTTAAGCAAAACATTCGTATGTTAAGTTCCATCGGGAATTTCTTACAAACCTCGCTACTTTGTGGAAGGTAAGACTCGATTGTTGCATTGTGTGATCCGCTTGCAAAAGAGCATTGTTGAAGAAACAAACGGAACAACCAGAAGCAACTGAGATACGCCCTCTCACTTATCGGAAAATCTTCGCCGGCGTAGGTTTCCTTCAGCCCTCAACCATCGGTTACCTTCATTGATTTCGATCGCATCGCAACGGTTGCGCATATATGGTAAGAGGAAACCATCTCCTCAAGAAAGCCAAGGGAAAAGCATCATGTTCCCCGGGAGGAAGTGTATGATCCTGTCTGGCTCAGCTGAACCGTGGTTCAAAGAGTAGGCCAAAGGTAACATATCGAGAGTTACATCAGCAGAAGGAATACTGAAGGTGCACGAAAAAGATTCTATAGAGTGATGCATGGAACGTTTTGATCATTGAAGATATATTTGTTATTTTGATCTACAGACAAGAAACGTTTGGAAACTGTATACAGAGGTTTTTGAAACAGAATGAATTCGATTTTTCATTAGGGTAACAGTACCAATAGTAGCGCAGTTAGTAATGTAACTAACAATATGATGTAATTTAGAAGTATTAATAACACAATATTTTACATATTTGAACCAATTATGATCGAAACACGACTTTTCTTCTATGACTTATTTTTGAAGCATATTTCAAACAGAATGGCCAAAATACTCATTGGCCAATGGATTGTATTGGTCATAGACTAATGCATTAGACTCATAGACCTCTCACAAACCAATGCATTTTGCAGTGATTTATAGCCTTAAGAAAATCATGGCATACCTGATAAAATCTTCAGAAATCCAGCATATTAGTACAACCTTTTCGGAAAATATTAATTTTTGAGCCTTAATTTATTACGGAATGAGAAGGTTTATTGTTTAAACACTTCGCAGAAGATCAAAGAACATTTCATAGAAGAACAAATATCTCCAATGTATTTATTTCGTCGTAGAGCTGGCATTTTGTTTCACTACAACCACTATTGGTACTAGCACGACTATAGGAGCACTTACCCTACATATAAAATAGTAAAAAGAGTGCTTTCAATTTAATGCAACAAGAGTTTAACTGTTCATTTCTTGCCTCAAATAAAATCATTTTAATAAAGCTCTAATCGGCGGTGAATCAATATTGAATTAATTACATAAGCTGCTCCAGCGCACCTCAGATTCCGTTTCGGAAAGGCGAATTTTCCTTGCCACTCGTTCTAATTACTATTCGTCAAACGACGCCAGCCGGATTTACGGCCAAGCCGGACGACCACCACCACCGGGGCTCTGTTCAAACAGCCGAAGCAAATAATTTGCCATCGAAGCAGGAAAAGGGCTGAGCAAACTCTTGGGAAATGGTGCAAAAGACGTCCTGCTACCAAAGAAAACCCGGCGTCTCTGGAGTGAGAGAAAAAGGAAGAAGAAAAAAAAGGCTTGACTGCCGGCTTCCCTTTCCCCGACTGCCCGGGTAATGACTGGAAAATCAGAAGGACCGCAGCAAATGAGACAGATTAATCATCGACGCTCAATCTGACGAGGGAAAGCCGTCCATCCTTTAATGCCGGCCCTGGTTCGAACTTTCGCCCAACTTTTACCCCTTTCTCGTGAAGCGTGTTTCGATGGCTTCATTTTTATCGTCCCCGTCGGCTACTTTCGGGTGGATGTTGGTGTCGTCGAACGAAATCGGAGCCGGACGACGGGCCGGAGGGCCGTCTGCCGGAAGAAGCAACTTTCCAAATCACATTATCTTCCATTAGACGGTCGCTGATAAGAGTTTCGGATAGGGCGGGGGAAAGTTTGCACATTTGCAGCATTCGCACCGGACTCGGGGAGATATAATGAATTATCAATTTCTTATCGGATTTTCTCGGCTTCGTCGTGGTCGATGTTGGCAGTACACTTCATTAGGGACAGCCATCATTCATCGGTTGATTCCAGCAGGAGTTTTGTCGGTGGATCTAAGATTTAATTAGGTTTGATTTTTATTGAGCTTTGCCTCATGCCCTCGTAATATTATGCAAACAGGCAAAGGATGCAAACATATAATATAAACCCTTTGAAAAAAAATAAAAGTCTTGTTCTGTGTAGAAAACTTCATTACATTTTTTAAGAAGAAATGGAAATCCATGTAGGTCTATGATAACACCACCAATTTCAATGATTTTTAAAGCCACGGGTGAGAAACGTATTTCTACAAAAATAGCTTCTTGAAGTCTTTAAAATCAAACGGACGTCAAACAGGCAGAGTCCCTTTTGAATGCAGACTTGGTGGCTCTGGATGGCTGGTTGAAATACAAGAAACTCGCATTGAATGTTAGTAAAACACACTACATGGTAATGTCGAGGAGGGAGTGGATCGGCCAGCTTTCCATCGCCATCAACACGGAACCAATTGACCGAGTCTCCCAGGTCAAATATCTGGGAGTAATTCTTGACGATGGGCTTACATTCAGTGCACATATTGATGGGGTCATCGCTAAGGTGGCAAAGAAGTGTGGGGTGATAAGTAGACTGGGGAACAACCTAAATTTTTTTGGGAAAGTTCACCTCTACAAATCAATTATCTCACCGCATTTTGATTTTTGTCCATCAATATTGTTCCTCGGCAATCGGACACAGCTCAAAAGATTGCAAAAAGTGCAAAATAGGGTAATGAGGTTAGTGTTGTGTTGTAGTCGGTACACGCCGTCTGCTGTTATGCTGGATGTTCTGCAATGGATGTCGGTAGAGCAGCGGATAGTGTATCAGACTATGATACTAATATTCAAACTCCTGAGGGGCTTGTTACCGGGGTACCTTGGAGAGAGAGTAGTTAGGGGTTCTGACGTTCACCGGTACAACACTCGTAGGGCTCATGATCCCAGGACGTCGAACTTTTCCACAGTATTTGCCAGGAATTCACTATTTTGTAAAGGTATACAATGGTACAACAGCATGCCAAGAGAGATTGCCGAGGCTGCAAACGTTCGCGAGTTCAAGCGCTTGTGTGCCGTGTACGTAAAGCAGGTTGTAAAGTAGAACCCTGTAGAATGTGTAATGTCTCGTAGATGTGTATTGTCAAAATTTAATGTTTGTAAGCATTGCACTTGTCATCACGATCTCACAGATGATGATGATGAGATTTTTGTTTTGCAAATTTAAATGTAAATAAAAAAAAAAAAATGGAACAACATATCTTTGAGACACGCGCGCGTAAAAGTGGAAATTTGAAGTTGATCTTTCTGTAGAAACTGTATCAGTCGCTCTTGTGCAATCACGTGGCAGGCGCCTCGAATTCATCCATTGATGATTTTTTCGACGTGACCAACTGTTTCACGGATAAGGTTTGCTTAATTTGCCAATCCTGGAAAGTGGTAACTCCCCTCCATATGTTGGATAAGGGAGATACCGGCTACACGAATAGGAGAGAGCATTTTTTGGCCGTGCACTCCGGAGAGCGGTTCCACGACTCCTGTCTTATGGAAGTTGTGCTAACCGCTGTACGCAAGGAAAAGAGAGCTGACCGGTCTTTTTCGTGAAGGGTCACTTTGATCCCACCACTTCGTGATTTGCTTTAAAGGTTAAACAAATATCTTATGATAACTCCGCCATTCTCAAACCTGTGTTGGGGTAAGAGGTGGGACTCATCATCATCAAAATAAATAAGTTTACCTTGGTATGGATGTTTCTTTATCAATGTCTCAGGCAATCCCCTTATTATGTTTCTATTGGTGTCATTAATCCACTCCCGAAAATCACGAAGAAAAGCCCCTTCGACTGAGTGAGTTCCCCAAAATTGTGTCTATCAGTGGCGAGAACTTCGCTTTCGCCTTCACTGCTCCTCATCACCACATTGCTGGCGTGATTATTGAAGATTACGAAAGATAAACTGTTTATTGTGCGGGAGAAAGAAAATTCGGGTCGAAAAGAGGAAGGAAGGCAAAAACGAAAACAAAACTAATTCACGTTCAAATATTTTTTGCCTCTTTACGCACACTCACTTGAGGAACACTCTTTCCCAAACCGTGGCCACCGTTGCTGCCGGTTTCACGAGAGGGAGATAAACATTACGAAGAATGGGGATAAATTTACAACTTTTAATGTAATCACCCTCACGTGCGTACTATTTTCTTCCAAGTGTCGAAGAAAACCGACCACCCGGGCCTAAACCGAGCCGGGGTCGAGTTTTCCCGGCTCTCCCCCCCTCGGCGTGTAAGATTGCTCGGCGCTCCGCCAGAACGGCCGGACAGATGAGTGAGCCGACAGAAGTAAGGAAAATTCCCGAAGGCATAATCATCACCGACACCTCTTCCTTCATTACTTCGTGCGCTCCTTTATAGCTTTTTCCCGCTCCTTCCCGGGAACTCGCTTTTATTCCTTGTCTGGCTTCAGCTGACTGCCGTTCTGTCTCCTTTCTCATCCACGGGTGCAAACGGTGGCCGGATTTTCCACTCTCTTGAACGGAGATTTTCCTCTTTACTAGTCGACCCTTCGGTACCATGTAGGACACCACCGGCTACATAAGTATCATAATTAAAACGGAAAAACGCATCCAAGTGCGAATTTTTCCTCCCAGGCAGCAACACCAGGCGCAAAGTCCTCACTACTACTCCACGAATGCGTATGCTCCGTCCCCGTTCTATCTCACCATCCCACTCGCTCGGCCAAACTCTGCCAACGAAAAGCCGTATAAGCTGCGAAAAGCGTCCATTCACCGCTGAATTAACAGACCGGCCCTGCGACGGGTGGGATTTTCGAATTAAAACTTTTGATTACTTACACGAAGGCGGCTGAATCGGGACGAGATTCCGAACACAGGTCCGGCCACGATTGCTCCGGGGAGAAATAGAATCCAGGATTTTCATAACCGCTCCCGGGATGGGGAGTTGGGACGGTAATTTTCCAATTTTCTCCTTCTTCCCTAATCCACTTCATGGAAGATTCACTCCGGTACTGGACGATGGGGAAAAAAGCAAAGAAATATGAGGAAAGGCACTGAGAAAGAATGCGTCCTGACAACCGAAGCCTTATAATCTGATTCTAATTAATCAAAAGAAACATTTTCGATTCGTTTGGATTTGCTGCGTTCCGTGCGTTGGTCTATGTCATGAGGGTATTTCTTACAAAATATCATCCGTAAGCATTGCTAACCATTAGATTTCTTGTCCAATGCCAATTTGATAAGCTCAAAGTCCAAGGAAATACTTACCGACTAACCGTGGTCCACTTTTCGTGAAAATGAATTGAGAAGCATACCCAAAACATAATCTGTTTCTGACAAATCAGTTGAAAAACTAAGTTCATAAAACATGAGATTAAAGATTTCCAAGCACGTTGGTCAGGCTGATTGTGATTTTTCTATGATCACCTGCATGAACATGGCTATTCGTGACTAAAACGAGAGCTCTTCTTCGAGCATAACTTGGCACAAATTATGAAAAAGTAAATAAGATTATAATAATAGAAAAAATTGTGTTATGTAAACGAATGGTGCTTGTTTGTGTATACTTTTTATACTCTCTAGGAAGGTTAGGTAAAAATGAAAACTTGTAAAATACCATGATTTTCTTTGTTTCCCGTTGATTTTTATGATTTTGACGGTGAGGCGTATTAAACTAGAAGTACCAAAAACTTACCGTTGATATAGTCGTTTCATTTTGTTGTTGTTTAAATGTCAGTATGTTAAAAAACAAATTTTTTTTTTTTATATGTTAAAGCATTTCTATGAAGTTATTTTGGTTTTGCTTACAATTGAATTGATTGCTGGAAACAAATAAACAAATTTATCATTTGCCAAAACATTCTAGAAAATTTTACTCCTGAAAACTTATAATATAAGAAAAGGTAGAACATGGCCATTTTGATGTCATGATTGTCAAACCAAAGCGAACATATATGAATAATTTAAATGGGCATATTGTTACAAAGCAGACTCATTGTTATACAGTAAAACGAACATAATTGAAGAATAATTCACCAACAAAGAAATTTAATTTAGAAATATTTATATTGAACAGAATGACTTTCCCTTAAACAAACCTTTCGTGGCTTTCACCTTTCTATTATTCCCATCTATCACCAAATGAATGCAAGTAATGATTTCCACCGTAGGATGGCATTCCAGCCAGCAACCAGCCCCTTCGCTCATTACGTTCACTCGTGTGTACCTTACTGATGCCGTTGAAGTGGGGTCATCCTGTGTGCATTCCTGGCCATAAACTTCTTCCTCGCCCCTCGCTTTCACCGTAATGATTATTCGGTGCTAGCACGGGCTAGTGCCGGTTAAATGAAGTGCAATCGCAAATGATTAGCCCCTCGGTGGTACCTTCGCCCACGGCTAATCACCTTCCACGCCCAACGTATTTGGTTGGCGTTCCGTGGGGGAGGAGGAACCACTTCCCCGATCCAAACCAGCGCTAGAAAGTATCCTTTTTGCCGGATGCAATAAAAACCTCCACCCTAACTCCACCGGGGCTCCGTGGGGGTTGAGAGTCCAGTGGTTAAGAAAAATCCACCATGAGATTCGAACGGTTTACCACCCGTTCCTTGCCCGGTCCATTGGTGGCTCTCCCCTTTTTTTCTCCCCCTTGCACCCGGAAGCCATTAGCTGCCAGCTCCCGTTACGCAACAATCCAACTTCCGCCGACGGGAAATGGTGCAGAGAAAGGCCGTAAAACAAAAAGAAACCCCGAAAGCAGAACCCCCGGGGGTGGAGAATTTGTTGTAATTTATTTCGGCATCGCATTCGTATTCGCATTCCGGGCCTCCGTCCGGCGAAGCACTCCTTCGTGTATTGATCCTTGCTTAGATCGATTGTTGCCTCCCACTGCCGGGGCGGAAAGGCTGCACATGTCCAAATGCAAGAAAAGTGTATCAATGGAAGGATTTACTCGTACAGTCCTTCACATCCAGTATGAAGGGTGGAAAACAAAAGCAAGGAATGCAGAAAATGTTAACCCCGTTTGTCCCGTGCCTCCCAGCGTGGTCAGCCCACACTTCGAGAAGGAAGTCATCCATGGTTGTTGTAGGAAAAAGGGAAAGCAAAATAAAACCGGAAAAATGATGAATAAACAAATCGCACGCACCGTTATCTGCTTAATTTACGCCCCTCGTGTTTTTGTTTTCATGAACTTTTCCTTTAGAAACCTCTGTATTTATTCGAGAAACAGAGGTTTTATCTTTAAGCTAAAGATCGTTTTCAAACTTATCAATACATGGTTAGAGTTTCTTTCTCAACTCCATATTGAACATCTGATCCGTCTAGCCTTTTTTTCTGGTTTGGTTTTGGATAAAGGTCGAAGAAATATGATAATTTCAATGGTTGAAATCCTGTCCTGTGGGTGCCATATTTTAGTCAGTATGTTATTTATGTCTTGAAGAAAATTTTCAAGTTGCACCAATCGGGGGAATAACCTATAAAACTCTTTTCAGATGTTTTAAAACCAAAAAAACTAAGTGCCCTTTTGAAAAGTTTAATTTATTGAAGTCTTCCATCATGTTTCACTTTAATGTTCTATATCGCATACTTTTTGTGGAGAAAATTTTTTTATTTAGAGAAACAATTTAAAAACTGAATGTTTGTGATCTCAGAACTTCTTTCCTACTAACACTTTCGTAACAAAAATCAATAGACTTGGAAATCACATCTTATTTGTTTGTTAACATTGTTTTCTTTGCCCTTATGGAATACTATTTTTTATTCGATCATGTATTATCATGAATAAAATTTTTAGAATCTCTTTCAAATCATACCGGAAAATCCCAGTGGCCCGCTTGCTCTCGTGTACGGAGAAAACATCAAACCCCGTTCAACTTCGCTCCCACAGGACGCTTTACTGCATGCAATGGTCACTCGTCGTTTTCCTTCGGCAGAAATACATCGAACCGCACGTAGTTAGTTCGCCCTATTCTTCAGCTTGGATCCGCTTGCTCCCGATTTTCCACCGTCGGTTTAATACAACCCGGTGCCAGTTTACGGCCGTCTCAATATGGTTCCAGTCTATCCATTTGTGACCGTTCCCTAGCACCGATTTCCACTCCTCCACGGTTAAAAGATTAATTGCTCTGTGCCGAGGCTATAAATTTTGAATTTCCACCAGAGAGTTTTCCAGCCCTTTGCTGGTCAAGGTTTTGCGTGTTTTTTTGCTTCCTTTCTTCGTTCTTTTCTAGATGCCCTGCTTCTGCATCACGGACCATCTCTTGCTAACCGAGTTGTGCCACCTTTTCCCAGCGTCAATCGTTCCGGCTGCACGTTCGGCATGTTTGCCGTCGGAAACGAACGAAGAACGAGCTTACGGAATCCTTTCAAATATTTTTTTCTTGCACCACCGCTGGTTTTCCCTTGAGTAAAGAATCCGTTTTCCACCTCCACTCGGCTTCTGAAGTGCATGTAATTGTGCGAGCACAAACATTGTAGGAAGTGACCGGAAATGGGCAGCGGGCAGCAGGTTCAAGTGACCAGTCCGTGACCGGCTCGGTTCGTTGTGAAGAATCTCGCATCGAAACCGCACACACACACACACACATATACACAAACCCCCGACCGCTCCTTACCGAAATCTCCGTCCGTTTCACCCATCAACCACAACAATCGAATTCCGGGAGGTAAGGGCAATGGCCATGCTGGTCATTCTTTTCCGAAAGGATCAAATCGAGAGTGAGGATTAATTGCTGCGGTGGAATTTTTCACGGCCTTTTTAGTGCAGGAAGGTGGAAGAAAATAGCAAAAAAAAATAACCAGGCCCACCGGGCGAACAAAGAGCAAAGTGAAGCAAATAGAAAAGTGGAGGCAATAAAAAAAGTGCACCACTCACACAGGACGAGATGTTTGCCTTCCTCGTTCGGGAAGCATTTTTCCACCCAGAGCTCGGGCGGTTTGACCAGGAATCTTCGGAGGGAGAGGGGGTGGTCCAGCCCGACGATACGACGATTGATTGCTGTCGTACCAAAGGCTGTCATATTGATGACTCGGTGCGGACGGAATCTTTCGATTCCGGTGCCAGCACGTTTTCCCTTGGCTTCTCTGGCCGGACCAGAAACTCGACCCCGAGCGTGCAGAATGCAGCACAATCACGTTAGTGACGAGCATTGCGAACGGAAAGTGCAGCAACAACAATTTAGAAGTACAAAAGTATTGCAGTGCAACAATATTTGATCGTTTGTTCAAACGAACTTTAACAAAGACATGAAGGCAAACGTAATAAATAGTAGCATTTAGTGATGGAAGCATTTAAATGAAAACGAGAAACAAATAACTTCTCCTTCTAAGTGTTAATTTGAATGTTTTACAGCACAAAGGGACCGTTGTTTCAAAAACACTATTACACTAGAATACATTGCTTACTTGTAATCTTACCCGAATGCTTTTTAAAAAGTTACCCTTGACACTTATTTTGAAAACGCTATAGCTTCACATTTTTGAAGTTTTAACAAATCCGTAAACTGTTATTTTTTAATATATTTGTTGACTATCTTTTGGGCTTTTTTAATTTTTTCACGTACCACTTCACCATTCCGCTAGCGATGTAAAGCAAAAAAGGTCGATATGAGTCGAATTTTAATCCTTTTCAACTTTTGTTTGTTTTGTCAAAATAAGTCATGTAAATTTAGAAAAGCGTGCGTTATAATGCTTTTATATTAAGTCACCTTCAAAACATAATTTCATATTTTTAAGATAACAAACGACGCCACAAATCGACCTTCAAGATGTGTATTTTTAAATTTTCCATGGGTTGTTTCCATCCTGTGTTTTCATCCGTTACTCCATACGCGAGCGTTACTATGGAAATTTGCGTTATTCGATCTTTGAGGCCAATTTGTGCCGTCATTTGTAATTGTAAAAATTTGATTTTATTTTTGAAATGTTCCTCAACATACTAACATTCTAGAGCACACTTTTTACTGGATTTACAATATAGATTTTGACAGACAAATAACAGTCAAAAACTGTCTACTAAAAGTAACAGTTTTTGGACTTGAAAAATCTACAAGAGTAGTGAAGTTAACGCGGTTTAAAACAGGGGTTAAAATGATCCAAAAAGGAATCTAGGGATAGTCACGTTGGTTCTCGGAACTGGTAGAACAGAAAAAACTCAAATTTTCGTTTTTGATGTAGCTTTGTATTTTTTAGAAAATCCTTTCATTTGTAAAAAATTTCAGCCGTTTTCGAGATTTTAAAAACGGTATTGCGTTAAGATTAAAATGACCCCTATTTGAATTCTAGTGTTAAAAACCATTCATTTTCAAAGCAACCTTTTTAAGACGCTAAGAAAACTAAAATTTAATTTTTCTATTCATTTAAAAGAAATATTAATCGAGTTATATTTTAAACATTGAAGCATTTCTCAGAAACAATTGATAGAATTATTTCTTTATAACAATAATTCAATTTATTGTGGTATATTTCCGAAAACTAGCGTTCTACTCATAAATATAAACATCGATGTAAAAGTCAGGTCGAACGTGATTTTTAAAGCAACCAAACACAGCAAGCGTTAAATAATGAATACACAGTTTTGCTGCAATTTAGTTTTCACCTTTCCCCGCGGTGATGTGAGCGTTGCAGCTCGGAAAAAATCTTTCACCATCGTCAAGATGTCACATTTATCTTCCATTTTACTTTCCAACGCCCAGAAGCGGCGGGCGTTCGTCGTTGTAGTGCGAACCTTCTTTTTTCCATTCTCGTAACGACCCTCGGGATGCACTACACTTTGCCTTTTTCCCGGAAGTCCAGCGTGACTTCTCGTTGACGGTGGGTTTCCGCCACCCGCTCGCCGGGTGCAGGGAAATGCTTCGATTTTCCCACCGCTTTGCGTTCGCGCGTCAGAGGTAAAGGTTTCGGAAAAAAGTGTCACCGCGCCGCCGGTCGGTCGCGATATCAAACGCCAAAGAGTGAGTGAGCATTTCCGTAGTAAAATCTTATCATCCCCTTTTGCCCGCGTACCGCACCGGACGCACCGCATAATACTCGCCCCTCTTGCGGGCTCCTTTCGGGTGCTCTCAAGAGTGATAGTTTTCGTTTTTCTTCTATCTGTCCACCGGCGCTGGAACGACCGGCGAGAAATCGCACTTTCGCGCTTCCCCGCGCGAACCGAGAAGGAGCACTTTCCGGAAGCGGAAGTGCCACCGGATGGAGGTGGAAGTGACTGCAACTGCACGCTATGATACTTTCGCCGCGGTGGAAGGGTAACAGAACCCCGTCGGGTGGAAAACCTCCCCAGCACAAATGATAATAAATGAATGTGACTGACTGAAAAACGGTGGAAAAATGAGTCCTCGGGAAATAGTGAAACAAGTTCTGACGGCGGTTCGGAAGGGGCGTTGGGTTGGCCGCGGTCGGCAGAACTTTAAGATCATAATGGCAGCAGTAACCAAAGATAGTTTTCTATGAAGATTTTTATGTTCCTTCGCATTCTTCAACTTCTTTCTCTGTGTTTTATCTTTGTATTCTTATCTACGCTTTTCTTCTTTCTTCCACCTTTTTTCCACCTTCAGGTAAGATGATGGAATCCATTAAGAAAATTGCGATCCTGTGCGTCGTTTCGAAGAACCGGTCAACCAGTTCGGTTTTGAAGAGAATCGGGGTGAGCGATAGGAAAACTGGAGGGACGCCACGCAATGACAAACTGTTGGAGATCGATAACGGAACGAAGTAAAAATGCCCGATTGTGTGGAGTGTGGTGCAATTCTGTTAAGGAAAATGGTATTCCGAGCTCTTTGAACTTTCATTTCTTGATACATTTCATTTTGTACCTCTTCTGGTGGGTATTTTTTATTTTTCAAGGTTCATCTAACGGGAGGTGAACGTAAAAAAGAATGAAAACAAATAACCCTCCTTACTTTGTTACAAAAAGTCACTCAGTAAGTCTTCGTCTCACACATGGTAGAGGATTTTTAACAAACACACACGACTTTGGTGATTGAGAAAACGTTATCCTTTTCGACTCGGATTTCTGGGCCTCGCGAGATGCCGATGGGTATGGGGTGCTAGTTTCATAACGAGGAATGAAAAACTCTGTCCAACTCTTTCATCCAAGCGACCACAACGGGAGACAAACTTTCGTGTGTAATCAGAAGATTATCCAGCTAAGATTGCTAGTAAGTTTCGCTTCCGGCGGGGATTTTAAGCAGACCATCAGGGCACTTCATCAATTGGTTATTTTATTACGGTAGCCACGTGGGAAAGTATATAAAAAGAGATGAAAGTGAATGAAGTAATGAAAGTGAAATTCCTTTGAAAAGACAAGCATAAGAATTTTATTGTTGAAGGGTAACACTTCCGAAACGATCATGCCTAGTTGTGGTTTGTTTACATGATTTGTGACACATTCTACAGTTAATTTCTTACTTAGGGGTTGAAAAAACGAGTTTGGCTGCTACTTTAATTAATCAAATGTTAATTGATATTGAACCCAATGGTATCCTCCTGGAGTTGAATATATGCCAATTAATGGGGAACTCTGATTAATATCAGTTAGTTTCATCAGGTCTAATTTAACAGATTGAATCCTCTCCTCACTCTAAAATCAAAATTTAATTGATGAATATTTAAAGTCGGGTATTTTCCACCGCACAAGAGAACGAATCAATTCCCGGTTGGAAATCCTTTGCCCGATCGCTTAACAAATCTCCCAACCAAACGTGTGCGGCTGTGTAACACGAAACGTTCCATAAGAAAAACCCCCGGAGCCGACCGAGCTGCTGTTCCGATGTGAAGATGTTCTATCATCCGAAGGGTAATGTATTTGTTTGTCGCTGTTGTGCGCGAGCGAGCGAAAGGGAGGAGAAAGGGAGGCGATGCGGTGGGACAGTGACATGGATTCAAGGGAACAAGAACACCCAAGCGGCAGCGGCAGGATGTCACCGACGAAATATTTATTACCTTTCCGTATGTCGCCCGCTGTAAGTTGTCGTCCTGTAGTGCCGGCTCGAGGCAAGTTTTCGTTTTTCGCGTCCCTCTGTCCCGGATGGTCTCGCCTCATACCCTCGCATGTCCGAGAGCGTCTTGCACTTGCACTTTTGTACCGGAGTGCAGCCGTGCGCAACCATACAAGCGACATCGGTGTTTGCATCGTCCTTGGTGTTTCCTTTTTTTCATGCTTCGTTGCGTCTGCGTAATTCTGCGGATCGAGCGTGAACGGTTGGATGTTAAGGACTGTTACAGCGCTAGAGCATGTCCCGAGCGGAGAAGATGATACTGATTATGTAATAACTTTAGCGCCATGATAACATGCCAGTCCCAACGAAATCCCTGTAAATTAAGTGAAACACTTAACGTTTTACTATACAAATGGAAACGATAGATTCCTGAATAACTTTAGTTTTTGTTTGCTAATTGTTGGCCGTATTTAATGTAATTAATTCACAACGCACACATTTGTTTATTCATCACACATTTTTTAAATATAAAAGTAGGAATTGATTCAATTCTGCTCTTTTTTGAATAACATTGCTCTAACGGAAAGATGAAAGGTGCACCGGAATCCAAATATACCAATTGACAATCAAAAACTATAAATTATAGTTTTGAAAAATCATGAAAAATATAGAAATTATAGCTTTTTAAAAAGAGCGGACAAAATGGTCTTATCGACGCCTAATAATGATGACCAACTTGGTTCTCGGATTTGGTAGAACAGAAAAATCTGAAATTTTTGTCTTAATTTCCTAATCTGAAAATTTTTCTTAATTTGTCTTTTAATTTTAAGAAAAGAGAGTTTTTGAGGTATTGAATAAGAAAATTAGCATGAATTAGAATAAAAACCAAACGACAGTCAACAAGTATGCTAAAAAGCAGCTGTTTACAGTTTTGAAAGATCATCCAAAATAGAGAAGTTATAGCGTTTTCAAATGAGTTTTTAAAATTACCATAAAAAGGAGAATACAGAAGGTCAACTTCTCAAAAGAGAAAAATCTTAAATGTAGCTTGTAGTGCTTTGGATGTAATGAAAGGCCGTTTTTGTTGAAGTAATGTGCAGCCGATTTTGGGATATTAAATCCGAAAATTATGAGGTAGTCAAAATGACCTCTGTTTGGATTCTAGGGTTAAATTTGAAAATCTTTTCAAGCAGACGATAATTCTTTCATTGGCCTACTATCAATTCGTCCCTAGGCAAAATGGGAGTTGATGACAACTAACAATCCAAAATCCAATCTCCCAAGGCGCACAGCGCGGCATCTTCTTCGTTCAACTCCCTCGACACCGCACCGATGACATTTGCGTCCCAAAACGAGTCCTCCCGGACGGAACTTCCCATTGCCGGGTTGCACGCAAAATGAAGCCATTCATCCTTCGCCACACAAAAAAGAGCGATTAGAATCACATCGCACCCATCGGCGGTTGTTATATGCCTTTCGGCGGAATGGAAGGATTTTTTCCGCCGGAGTCATTTTTCATTCTCCGCCGCCGCCGCGAGCCGAATGGATCGAATTTCCAAACGACTCCCGGCATCCGGCCTTTGGTGCACCTCTCCGGGTCCGAAATCCTTCAAACAGCTGTTTGTAAACGGCCCTTCCTTTCCGGTGGCCCAGAAGGTGCACCCTTTCAGCGTCGTGTTTTCTTCGGTTGCGTCGAGATTATTCCCAGCGCAATATATCATCTTTTATTGCATGTCGATGTTGAATTCAACCCTCGCCTTTCTCTATCGATAAGCTCATGAAGTGTATCCTTAACAATACACTTGATGCGAGAGGATGTGAACATGATTACGGTTATTTTTAAGGCAAGTTTTCGGTAGTACTGTACGAGCGAGTGGCAGGAAATGTGAAATTTGGAGCGAAATTGTAGCTTTCACACCAAGTACGTGCAAGTTTTACCACTTCAATCGATTGTAATTTGAGGTCCAAATAAATAAATTGGCATTGCACAACACATAATGCAACCCATATAGGGTGTGTTGCCTGAACACGGAAGAACAAACCGCAGACCAAAGTAAGCATACCTATCCAACACGTTGATGCAATTACGGTTGCAACGAAGCGTTACATTTTTAGCAAAATCCATGCAAAAGTGGCTCATTCTGTGGTTGCATCAACTTTGCTCCAACCACAATGACCTGGTGGGTTTGTTGCCCTGACAAAAACTCTTTTCCGCTGGTGTGGTTTAAACAGAGCTCAATAAACTGCATCGAAATGCAAATGACGATGATTATTTTAATTTAAAATATACTAGAATAGGAATATGATTCATATCAAAATTATTAAATATTATTAAAAAACTATAGAAAAATGGATACGGTTAATGACAAGCGATCGTATTTTTATGTTCATATTTAAGTCCTCAATTTAACCTCAGAAGTATCATATGCAAATGTAAACCAAATGTAAAAATTTATTCTGCATTGTAAAAGAAAGCTAACAAACATATCTAAATATATAAAATGGATCAGTCTTCATCAAATACTTTCGATGTTAGTCATTTAATGATTACATCTCATCATGCACACGTTCTCGTGTGCGTGATCAACCCATGATGGAAGTGAATGTTTGACCCAATCACGTTTACCAATTAGTGGTACAATTTGCAAAATCCTATATCTAGCTGATTTGCAGTTGTTATTTGCATTTGATGACGCAACCAACAGTTGCATCATTGTTTAAGTTTAACTCATTATATTTTATTAGCGTGAATATTGAAAGTCCTTGTTTGCTCGAAATCTTTTTTTCTTAATATCGAATTGCCCATCATCGCATAACCTGTGCAAAAGGTAAGGTAGGTTGTCCGTCATGAATTAAATATCGAGCGTGACGTTTTACTCACTCGCGGACTACCGGGGGGCACGTGTTGGAAATCGTTCTTCACGCTCTTGAAGACGCGCCAACTGGAAAATCCACCAGCGCGAGCTGTGAAGCGGAATTTAATAAGCGAGTCCTTGCACATTCCGGCGTGTCACGAGTATGGGAGTATGATGTCGGTGTCTTTGGGTGTGTGTATATTTTTTGTGTGTGTGCTAGGTAGAAGATTTTTGCGTCATCGTTCGCCTCGCAAAGGAAAAGTGAAAACCTGTGGCTTTGGAAGTATGATTTCTTTCATCCCATCACCATGCGATGTCACCTGAGGCTTAAGGTTATTGGCCCGTATATTAATCGAGGCTCTCGCTCACCCTTAAAGGAGCACTTTTCTTGTTCGTGGCGAAGAAAGAATAAATTATCCACTATCTTCCAGGTCGTTGAAAATGAGAGCACCTTCGCGGGCTTAGCAGTATTTTGAAATAATCCTGAATATAGGTCGGGATGTGTTTGTGTGATACCTAGGATATTTTGTATCCATGTGAGCAAGAAAAATGAATCACTGCAGAAATTTATACCTTTTTTCAAGTTTTTCAAACATTTTTAAAAATATTACCTAAACTTGATGAAGACATAGAAGAAATAGTTTTAATTTTTTCAATATGGTATTTTTAATTGTTTAATACAATTTTCAAGCAGTTCTTTCTCTCAATATAAGATTTACTGTATGTCTGTTGAAGATTTAACCCTCACAGCAAACAATATAAGAGGCACTACTGGAAGAAAAAACTGAAAACGGTCTAGACATACCATTTAATATTCAAATCTCTAAGAGCGCTTGCACGTTCGATGTAATTGATGGATTATTACCTTTTTGTCTGGAACGTGAGCAACCGATAGAATCCAAATCGATCCCCATTCGCACATGTTTCTGCAGATAATTTAAACTTTTCAACCAACGGGCTACGAGGGCAGATAAATTTGAGCGACGATGCGTTATTATCAGCCGGTGGATTTTTACACGGCCATGCGTTTGCTCCATCAACGTCATGCTACTGACACTAATATCCTTCGACGATCACCTAGTGCTTTTCCGAACAACGGACTAGTCCTCGAAATGGCATTTCTTAGCGTACTAGACGTTCATTTTCCTCGATTCCGTCGATGATTGACTAAAGAACTGAATGGGAAGCAACTTTGTCCAACGTACACGGGGGGGTTGGCGAACCAACCGTTAACAGCACCAAAGAGCCTTCCGGGCAATAGGAAGTCGGACAGTTTGAGCGACGAAACGGGAAGTAAATTCCAGCTTCGATTGATAATGGCCGGAAAGTGAGTTCGTGCGACTCGTGCACGGCTCTGGCGGCGCCAACGGTTCGAACCTTCGATGGCACGGGGACATAAAAATCGATCCAAGACATCGATCTCGGTCGTAATAAATTGAGCGCAATTATTTAAACTTTGCCATTGGGAGCGCATACCACTCCAATAGGGATTCTTTACGAGTTTACGGGGTGAAAAGTTGCGGGTTGAAAATTTTCCCCCGATAGCGCTGCGTTGCCGAGACGTGCAAGAAAGGAAAAAAAGGGTCTCTGAAGTTCGCTTTTTTCCTTTCGTACTTCAGTAGCGTGATTTGAGAAGTAAGATTTTTGTTTAGCTCAGAGTTTGGTTTTTCCTCTTGGACGTTATCGGTGTTAGTCTTATATTTTTTTATGTTTTTTTTTCATTTTATCAATCCCTCCAGTTTCGGTCCACTTAAATTGGGAAACGATTTATTCGTGCTTGGAATTGGTAAACTGAAAAGTTGAGCCAACCACCGCAGACCGCACAAAACTAAAAGAAAGTTCAACTGCTTTAGTTTGGTGTAGGAATTGGTTTTGAAAACTTGTAAAACAACCATCGAAAGGTAATGAAATGCTCCAACAGTTTCACTACCAATATGCACACCAAATGCCAAACTGCGATCCAGCTTAAACGTTTCGTCTCCACAACATTATTAAGCAGTGGAATTTACGAATCGACATTTTATTTAATGGAACAACGATGAGCTAAGGATTATAATTTAAATTTAAATTTTTATCGTAGCCAACCCAAATGAAGCAGCGAAAATCATCGCCGTTTCACGTGAGAGGCGTGAAAAGTTTTAAATTATATTCAATTATTTGATCGGCATCATTTTGCCATTCAGATTGTGCTACCAGCCGGTTTCGGCGTCGGAGTGAATTCGTTGAGTTCTTTTACAGTGATGGACACGTTTGTACATCACGAACTGGTGAGATGGCAATTTCTTTTCGATTTGTCTAAATATCTAATATCTACTTCGTTTTTTAAGAATAATTTCGCAAATTATCATATTCGTTTCAAAAGCAGAAGTTATTAAAAATGTAAAAACTAACAACCTTCAGTTTAAACCAAACACCAAACGAATATTATATTTGAAGTTATTTGTTGAAACACTTCACTATTTTTGTAGATAACTAAAATGAGCGACTTTTGAAAAGTTTTACTAGTAAAGTTAACCACTGAAATAAGTGAGTTTAGAAAAATCACCATTTCATTCAACTTTTATTTTTAGCAAAAAGTTTTTTTTCTCTTGTAGCATCTATAATAATTCAATTCATTAGCATATTCAAATAGAAAGTTTTTACCATCTCTTTCTTGGCGGTTGTTCCCTGTTACTTCTGCGCTGACGTTCTTTTATTCTTAGCTTCATTCTGACCGTGTCCGTGCTGCGGAAGGATCGGAAAGGGACGATTACTTTACCAGTGAAAATGTTGAGAGCGAAACCTGATGGAAAAAAAATCAAGCGTTGCTCAATCTGTTCGCCGGTTGAATGCGTCAGCGTTGACGAACGTAGGAAAAACTGAATTCATTCAAATGGGCCAAGAAAAAGAGAACGACATGGACAAACTTAGGAGCGAAAAAAATTCTTTCTATGGAATCCCTTACGCCAGCTAGGAGCGCGCTTGAATTTGATTAAAAATGATAATCGCAGGACGAAACCAAACGCTCTCACGCACACGCGACGCATTATTAGCTCCGTCAACCACCGGGCAGCGGGAAGTTTTCCCCCCAATGCGCTGGATAAAGGATTTTTCCGCGCGAAAACGTTCGCTCGATTCGGTGGGGAGTGAATTTTCAATCCACTTGCGGTCTATCTTTAGACGCAGGCCCTGAAGAAAACCCCGATCCTGAGGGCGAAGGTGCGGGGTATTTTTTCCGCTGGAAAAGTTTCTTTGTGTCATCATGTTTATTCATTTCCGGAATACAAATCTGTCTAATTTGAATCGTTTTAAAATTGAGTGAAAGTGATTCACGGTTGGACTGGTCCATCGAATCGCTAATCCGCAGGAAAATGCGACGATACTCCGGCGGCGCACAGAAAAGATGAAATGTGTACGTCCTCCCCAGCGGTACCCTGACCACCCCACAAGGCCAACAAAGCCGCAGTTACGACTGCTGAATTGACATAAAACACTACGTGCTCAGGATTTTTGAGAGCTTGCATCGCAAGATTAACGACCGAGGCTGGAAGTTGGTCACGGCGGGGGGAATGTGAGCAGGGGGTAGAGGTCGTCCAAGGGGTCCTGAAATGATTTTCCACCGTTTCGGGAGCACCGGGGCAGGGAGTTATCATTTCTGTCATCATTATTCCGCCCGACAAACAAAAGATACTTTACCGAATGTCTCATTTACAAAAGCGACATCAAATAAACGAAACAATCATCGGTTGGTTGGTGCTGAAAGAAAACTCTCCTCCGGGGGTGGGGTGGCGGTAGGAGTTTGACGAGTATTGTTTGCGGGGTGAAAAGTGGAAAAGTTACGCACAGGAATCAATTGTCGATTCACGCAGACTGGGTTGATTAACATGATGAATTAATAAACCGTGCTCTGCATATTAATCGTAGGTATAACTTTCGGAGACAGTTCGCTCAGGAATTTCGAAATTGTACAACCAATTGAAAACTTCTTTTATTTGATTTGTACTTTCACCAAATGTTAATAAATGGGAAAATTAATTTAACAGAAATCAAGTCGAAATACGTACAACACTAATTCATTTCTTTTATCTTCTTCCCATATTTTAAAATGTTATGCCAAATTATTTGGTATGTTTTGCAAAAAATTCACTTCTTTCTACCAATTGTTCTTCGATAGATCGGGAAAACTTATTCCTGCGCGAGGGTAAAACCTCATGATTGATGGGCAATCGGTGCTGATAAAGTGTCATCAATTAATTTCATTACCGTCATCATCCATTGGCGGGCGGAGGCAGGGCCGTCGGTGGTGCTGTTAATCAGAGAGTATATTTCTTCATGACGTCGATTGTAGGACCAGGAAAAAAAAATCCCGTACACCCGTTTGACTATGCGGATTGATGAGCGCCATTAGAAACCCCCTCCCGTAAGACACAAGTAACCTCCTTCCCCCGCATTACACCAAAGCGTCCTCTCCCGCTGAATTTTATCAGCGAAAATCAGCCCCTTTATGCTTAACGCCCGCGGTTTCAACCTCGCGCTTCGATTCGCGTTTCGATTCGTTAAGCTTCACGGCGTTTTAATTTCGGGGTTTTCGGAAGAACCATTTTCATTTGGCGCGCGGGTATTTACCAGTGGCCGAACCGGAATCCAATAAGCGGCCGAGGCCCACATTCGTATCGGGGCCTCATCGGGGGCTCATCCTTTCGATCAGCTTCTGGCGGCAATCAGTCATTTTTCCTTTCTTCTTACGCAGGGAAAGGTGCGGGCTTTCAAATAAATCGAATATTTCCCGCTTTCCCCGCCACGATGGAAATAAAAATGGTTACCCGAAAGGAATTTTTAGCTCAAAGTGGAATATTCATATTGAACAAAGCCGAACCCGATAAGTCCAGCTGGGCCCCGGACAAGTTGCAAAAGAACATTTTTATTCAAAGTGGTACATTTGAGCCATCCCGACGAGTGGTGTATGTGAGTGATTTCTACCCCGCACGGTTTTCGGTGGTAATCCCGCAATCCCCGAGCCGCGCGAGGAAAAGGGTCGACGAAATAAAATTGGGATAAATTTCATTAGAGCATAATTATTCACGCCATGGTTACAGCTGAAGGGTGAATTTTTCCTTCATTTTCAGCATTCCATTTTATTTTTGCGATGCTCGAAACGGCGGCGCAATCTAGCGCATTCCAATAGGCCGTTGTAAAAAAAAAGAACTGTTCAATACGACGTACGTCGTCCCTTTCAATCAATTGGTTTATTTTGAATTTTAAAAATGCAAAGAAAGAAAATCGTTCTCGTTAAATCGCAGGTTCCAGCAATGGAAAGATAAGGATCAATTCAATTAAAATCTCTGCCAGCCACAAAAATGCCGGGTTCGATGAGAAACGTACGCATATAGTTTGAACTAAAGGAAGGCTTAAATACTTATTTTTCATGACATTTGCAGAAGCGTTATTACAGAAGGAGTATTTGTTTGTTCGTTTATATCACGAGCTGATGAGTTTTTCAATTTGTTTAAACATTTTACGATCCAGTACGTTTATTAAGAATAATTTTGTAGATATTCATATTTGAATCTAAATCTAAATTTTGAACGTTATTAAATATAGAAGAACTAACAACCTTCAGTTTAAAGCAAACATCAAATGAATATTATTTAAAGTTATTTCTTGGCATACCGAACTATTTTTATAACAAAATTTAAATGGGTGACTTTTTATAAATGTTTACTTGTAAAAATTACGCAAATAATTTGAACTACGCATTTGTACGCATAAAATTTGAACTAAAGGACGTCTTATACGCTCATTTTTCATAAAATTTGCAGAAAAGTAATACACAGAAAGGTGATTTAGACAACAATTTCTGTTACATTTAACCAAAACATTTAACTTAAACAACATATTCCATTCGTAGAACACATCCAATGATCATGTCTAACACAATAAGAACTCTTTTTAATGCCGTTTATGCTTCATGAGCTAATGAGCTTTTTACATTTTTTTTTAACATTTTACTATCCAGGACCTTCTTTTAGGAATAATTTTGTAGATGATCGTATTTTAATCTTAAACCAACGTTATTAAGTATAGAAAAACGAACAACTTTCAGCTTAAAGCAAACACGAAATGAGTATTATTTTAATTTATTTCTTGAAACACCAAACTATTTTTATGAACAACTCAAAATGGGCAGCTTTTTATAAATTTTTGCTTGTAAAAATTGCTCTTAATATTTTAACTACGCATTTTTGCGTATCTAGTTTGAACTAAAGGAAGTCTTAAATGCTCATTTTTCATGACATTTACGGAGGCGTAATACAGGAGTATGTATGTTCTGTGATAACTATTTCTATCTTTAACAACATATTCCTTTCGTTGAACACATTCAATGAGCATGTCTCACACAAGAAGAACTCTTTTTAAATGCCGTTTACTTGTTTTTTGTAAACCCCAATACCATTGTGTTAACAAAACGCTAGATGAAGGAATTTTTATTCAATCCGCTCGTCAAGAACACTTCCTCGACCGGTTACCAAGGGCAACCATTTTAGTGTCCCCTACCGGCAAGGAAAACAATTAATCATCCGCACGAATGCACACGTGTCACGATGGGGCCGCCCGGTGCTGTCAATGAGTTATGAGTTGCCCATAATGCATCAAATTATCAGAAACAATTAATCAAACTGTCGTTCACACCTTCCACCGGTGATGCTCGAGCCCGAGCAGGGCCTTACCTCCGGCGACACAATCTCAGCCTATTCCTTGTCGCAGCAGCGCATCAATCGCGTCTTTCCGTATCGACCGGGTAAAGTAAAGTTTTCCGCTCCTTTTTCCCTCCTCGACGAAGCGGTTCAAGATGCATGTTCACTTGTTTTACGGTCCTTCGTGGAAATGAGAATCTGATTTTGACACCTACCAGGTCGGCTTAAAAAAAACCCCAAATGCGATAGAACTCTTCCAAGCATGTAAAAAAGCTAAAACACGTGCGCGCCACGGCATAATAGATCATTATTCGATTTTTCCCCCATCTTGAGTTGACATACTCACTCTCGAGGCTTATAGTTCTTGGCAGTAGAAAAGATGGTTGTTTTTTTTTAAGTTTCACTTTACAACTGCGTTCCTTTGTTCCAACCCCGGCGTCGTTCATTAGCAGCCACCTTCAACGGGACGGAAAAAAGGGGGAAGTTACTGCATCCCCGGCGCATCGGAAAAGGGGGCCACCGGGAAGCCAAAGGTGACAACGATGATGACTTGCGCGAGTACGAACGCGAGTGGCTCGCTCGTCTCTATCGTCGACCGTCCGTGTGGAGGATGAGGAGGATGAGAGTTACCCGGAACAAAAAGCAAACAAAAAACGATCAAGATAACTGCTTTGTCGCTCAACACTTTGACTGCGCTAATGCCACCGTGAAAGACGGTTGACGGTTCGGGGTTTTATCGTAGTTTTAACGTCTTTGTTAGGGCAATCTCTGTGCAGGTCATCTTTTTTTTCTCCTCGTGTCAGCGTAAAGGCATTAACTTCTCTTCTTTTTTTTTTTGGTTTCGTCCCCAACCCTTGCAGCGGTCGGCAATATTTTATATGGGTTTGTCACGGAGGTGTAAAAAATTATCGTTAAAAGCAGAAGTCACTTGAGAAAATAAGCTGTAAGATGCTTATAAAAATGAGTAAACTAAATGAACATAGATTTGTAGGTTTACCTCAGAAACACTTGCTCTTAAATTTCATTTTCCCAAACACAAGGTTCCGAGAAGCATTGAATGCACTGTCCATAAAATATTTACTTTGAGCTTACACTACAAACACCCGGGATCAGCCCGTGGGGTAAAAGATCCCCCAACTAATCAGATAACGGCAAACCATTTTACTGCCATCGAGCCGGCCTTGATCTTATCGCACACGGACGGACGGACCCGGCTGACAATGGCAAACATTATTTTGCGAAAAATCCCGATACTTTCTTCCCCCTCCCATCCCCCGCGCGTTGGTGGGTTTGGTCTTCAAGACTGTCCACCGGGCCAGGCCCGGGCCGTAAAAGACAAACATCATTTAAGATAAGATGGAAAATCCCTCCGGAACGAACCTCAAACGGGCTAACAGTAACGAACAGCGAAACAGACCATGGGCACAGAGGTCGTCCCGGGGTCACGGGGAAAGGGCTTTCTCCATCATCCGGGAAAAGGGCAAATGTCGAAACCGAATGCTTCGGAATTCGATACCGTCCTATCAGCGGCATTAATTGCACCCTCTGCCTCTTCGGTAGCAGCATCTTGGCTTCGATATGCATTCGTTTTATGAGTGTGTATGTTTGTGAGTATCGGTAGGTGGAAGTGGGTGGTCCGGCTGTGTGTGATACCAGCGCCAAACGACCGTCTTTCCAACAGGCATTAGTCGAACCGGGGCCGGGGATAGATGAGACAACACAATCCGAAGCCTGTTATCAGCCACGCAGGACAGCGCAGTAATCGGGCTCGGTTGGCTGGCGTCTCAGGGCGTCTGAGACGGCATTTTGTCGATACAAGAAGGTATAAATCTCCGGACCTACTAATTCATGGCCGGCTTGGCCGGTCGAGGCGAGCTGATATCCCATTTGTTCAGGAATTGCTGCTGTGTGGCCACGCGGAAAGTGGGAATTTTCCAAAACAACAGTGAGTGTCGTGCGCTTGCATTATTACACACTAAATAATTTTTGAAACAATTTTTGGTTTGTATAATTGTTTGGTTTCTATCTGTTTGTGTGATCTTGCAATAGAACGGAATAGAAATTGGGATGAAATTCAATTTATTTCAGTCTTTTTGATGAACTTCTTTTTAAGTAGCTTTGTCCTTTCTCGAGTTGAATATCAGATCGTTTGGAACAGCTTTCATCCATTTTAACCATATTTTTTTGTAATTTTGAAATGTGTTGCATTGGCTATTTTCATACTAAATATGTAAAATGATAATTCGTTTTGATAAATCAATAATGTTGAAACAATTTAAAACAGCATTGCTGAAAAACTTTCAGTATTTTTAACAAATTTGTGTTACTTATTTAATCCTTCAACCAATTTGTAGTTCTGGTACTTGAAACCACGATTTAGAGTTTTTATTAAACATATACTTATTTCCGCTCGTTTGCGTTTGATTTTTCAAATATTTCACACAAACTTTCCTAAAAATTAGAACAATAGATCTCAAATATTTTTATAAACTTTTACCTTAGACAGAGACAAAAAGTTGATTAACAAGTAAATTAATAGAAGTTATGACATTTTCTTCTAAAGGGTTTGTACATATAAACATCTAAAATGAAAGCAATATATAAAATATGTTGAAATACATTCAAATCATATATTTTTATAATCATGAAATCCAAAAGTATAATGTTTCTTACAAAAACGAAATATAAAGTGTAGTTTTTTAACAACCAAAAACTTGGCTGTGGCAGATATTTTTATCCGGCACTGTACCCGGCCTGAGACTGACGTATTCACACTCTACCCAAGTGTCACCAGTACGCAAATGAACCCGCAGGAAACCGTACACTTTTCGCCATAAATCACAATCATCGGCCATTTATAGACTTCGGTTTCGGCTTGGCGGCATATCCTGTGCATATTCGTTTTCGAGCCATTGCCATTTTCCACCGTCCAACGCTCTCGTCCTCGCTCTCCTGGTGGAAAACTGGATGCTCTGTGGAGCCCATTTATCTCGTTTTGCTCCGTTGTAGTTTCTCGCATCCCTGTTAGTTAAACGTATTCTTTATTACGGAACAGAACCTGCCATCCTCTTCGGCATATTCCGAAAAGGCTTGTTTTTGCGTTTGAGTTTTCCCCTTAAAAAATCGTACAGACACCGTACAAGCACAACTCATCCTCCTCATTGACGCTATTGACGTTTGACGGCAGCGTTCTTATCGTCTGCCAATACGCCTCCAGTCCTTCTGTCACGGCAAGACAACTAGTTTCCCAACAAACCCAAAAAAGGCAGGAAAAAGTCAACCCAAAACTGACACCGAAGAATGGAAACTAGCTCCGAGGAAACATCTACGAAATCGAAAAACTGTCACATGTCCAGACGCAACACTACTTCCAGGATGTCTCCAATAAACATTTCGTTTTGGTTTGCGAAATGAAATGGATGGAAGCAAGCTAGACACGGGTCGGGTTGTTTTTTCCAGTAATTTCCAAATGAATTCACCACCCGTGCAACCAGCAGTAATGAAGAGCGATGCGCCACGAATGATGCTCCCACTCGAAACGGTTGGGAAAATTTGTTTTCCAACCCTCCTTGGGGATGTGAAGTAAGTGCAGGAAAAGCGCAATTTGTTGGAATGAAATTATGATGATAATGTTTTTGGAAGCAGCGTCGAAGCCATCATACTTCCACCACAACATCAACAATGAGCGGAGCGTACAAGTTATGCTTAACGTTTTCCCAGTCCTCAAAACCATGGGCGCGGAAGACAAATACACCCGTGAAATGGATGGTGCTTGAGATGAACTTGGCCCAGCAAGAATCAAGCAGTTTATTTTTATTTATTACCTCATACATTCATATAACTGCTCATCGCTCCCGCAAGTGTACATGTGGTATTAAAAAGAGAATTTAAAAAAATACAAAACAAACGTTTTCCCAAGCAAGATGAAGTCTAGTTGGCGCAACGCCTCTCAAAAACTCATGTCAGGGAAAATGAACAACCGGAGAAAACCCACAGTGACAGTTGAGGGCAGGGCTGGCATTCGGAAAGCTTTTTCACCAAAGCGCATCTGGTTGCGTGTTGCTATTGTTGAAACCCCATTCTCGATGTGCTTTCTTCTCGTAACATCGGCAAAATCTGGCGATTAGAAGTGATATAGTGAGTCGTGTTTTGGGGATGAGAAGGACAAAATCATCCTGGTAATATTATTTCCAACATTGGTAAACGTCTGGTTGTTGACGAGAGACATTTCACACGATCCAGTGGAAAGAGATACATAAATATGTTCGAACAACAATACGCAACATGTTTTCATGACAACCAAAACATGGTTTATTAACAACATTGAATATAATAGTAGTAAATAATATGCATTTTTACGCTTGTAAAGCCGAACAGTCTAGATTGCTTCAACTTTTCGTTCAAAACGGAACACAAAAATTAGAGTAACGTAATTTGGTCCGTTAGAAAATAAAAACAAAGGGAAAGAAGCCAAATTTTCAGAAAGCGTAGACAAGTTTGTAATTTTGTTCTACATTAAAACTAGACAAAAGATGCAATAGTAGTTATTGATAATTAATACAATATGTTTTTACTTCTATGTCGCAAATAGCATTTGATAATTTTGGATGGTATACAACCATCCATAAGTTTGCTGGTGTTTTTGTTTGTGTTTTGCTTACATCGTATAATTTACCTATTTATTTTGATACTTCAATTTTTGATGTGTTCTATGTTCGTTTGAAGTTGAAATTCTTTTCAAACAAAGTACTTTTTGTAGCTTTTTCTAGCTGAAATGAACTAATCACGAGTCTTTTGACTCGTGACTATCATCCTTGGTTCTGTTTAGAATCTGTATAGAAATCTATTCAATGGCCAATGCAAAAGCAGACAGTTAATACGATGGCGAAGTTTACTTGGTACATGATCTTTTTCATTAAAATAGTTTTTCATTAAGCCCCAATGCAAACAATTAAAACAGCCATCGTTTGTTTTATTTTTGGTCTGACGCTTTCGATTGTGCTTAAGGAGCTACTAAATTGAATTCCCCTCCTATCCCCACAACCGCCAGCCCCCCACCCTGGTACGGGTGTGTACGATTTCCCATTCCCAAACCCACCAACAGTCCGAAAATGCAGATGAAAATGGTGAATGTTGTTTCGAAAATTCATTTCCTCAAACAATACACAATCCGAGATAACATCAACATCGGGCGAGCCACTATACGTGCGACGCCGATTGTCACCGCCGCGCCGAAATGCGGCAAGATGTGGTGGCCGAGGGGGAGGAGTGGGAGGACCGAACCACAGCAAACAGCAAACAGCGGCCCCGGGTTCGAGGCACGAGCTGACGCAAATGGGAATTAAGTAAAAATAGAAACAAACAGAAACCATACCGAAGGAAATGTACACAACAGCGGGGAAAAATAAAAGAAGCTCCGCTCAAGCCCTCGAAATGGACGATCGGAGAGGAAAAAGCTCGGAGGGAAAAAAAAGTATGTCCCATCGAAGCACACTAATAGGAAAATCGCCCTCCGCCTCTCGTTCCCCACGTGCCGGAATGCGGAACGTGCAGCGCTCGGTACGGTTGAAATTTGCATTTTCCTGCCCCCGCTGCCCACCACCGGAAAAACTCCAGCGCCCACGCTGATGAAAATTCCCATCACTTGGGCAATCGGGAAAAATGCCGCCCAATGAGGAAACGAAGCTGTTCGAAATGAAACAAATATTTTTACAAGAGTCCAATTGATGGCACCGCTGATGACGGTGATGACGATCTAACGAATGTGTTTGCTGACGAGGATGATTTTGCTATTGTTTATGATCTTTCCCGTGGTCGGTTGTGTGCGAGAGAAAGAAAAAAAAATACGTCCACTCACGCCAGGGACGATTTTCATTACGATCCATTCACGTCCGGATTTCGGTTCGGTCGGTTTCTGGTCAAACAGTCAAACGAAATGTTGGGTCGCCAAAAATAGCCACACCTACAAAGATGTTCGTCCACGATTGTGAAGGTTGGAAAAAAGCCCAATCCCCCCCCCCCCTCCACCGCACACACCTTCGCTGCTACATTGTAATATACAAACAACAATAAAATAATCAGTAAAACAATAAACATTCATCAAGCGAACGACGGGCGGAAAAGGCGCACCCGGTACGGTGAAAATCCTTCCCCGTTTAACTTCCTCCACCCCCCAACGACACAACGGTGCACCCAGGGGCTGCGGAAAAAAGTCATCGACCCACCAGGGCCAGGGATGGGAAACCATTTGGGTTTGCTTAATTGCGAAAATCCCATGGAATGTGGCGGTCGAGGCGAAAAACACAACAAAAAAAAAAGGAAACCCGGCACACCAAAGGGAAAACACTTTTACACGTGAAAGGGCGTCCGTGATTGGAACGCCCATCCCGACGAGCCCACACGGTGGGCATATGGGGAGGTTCTCCTCTCCTCCTTTTTCCCAACCAGTTTATCCACTTTTCAGTAGAGGACACCGTGTGCTCGCAAGGAAAATGGGTGGAAACCAGCAAATACACAAGCCTAACGATCGGTGGCGAGTGTTTCCAATAGAGCTGAAAATTTCGGTCAACCTTTTAACGCCCTCGCACCCCCGGGACGAGATTTTGTGGGTTTGTTTTATTTTAACATTTACAATTCATTTACTGGAACGGTTTTTCTTCCGAAGGAATTGGTCACCCGAAACGAAAGAAAAAACGGAAAGCTTCATCGTTTGTGGAAACCTTTGATTTTGTACAAACATTTGTCAACTTTTGAGCTAATTTTTCTTTTTCTGCATTTACATGGAACTTGGCCACCAAAAAAATAAAAAAAAATAGCCAAGCTTGTGTGGAAAAGTGTAAGAAAATCCTTTCCATTCGTGCCATAAATTTGAACCACAACTTACAGAAGCACTCCGAGTTTGTGGCCCTCTGTCGGGTTACCTTTCTCCACTTTCAGCTCGATTGGTCATTTTCAACAGCGCGGCCTGATTTGTTTTATTGCTAAATGTTTTATGACCTCCCCCCCTCTTTTACTCCAGCCGGGCCGCTTTTCCGGCCAACGACAAACCTTCGACAAACTATTCATCCCCTGTACGCGCTCGTCGTCGCTTCGGTGAAAGTAAAACAAAATGGTAATGGGCACAAAAGGCGTAATGGCCGTCACTTTTCTTCGGCACAAATTGACCGCACGCGACAACCTGCCAGCTATGGGGGTGGGTGGAAATAAACCAAGATCGGACAGTTTTCCCGAAAGGGTGGGGGTGGCATTTGCAACCAGTTCCCCCCAAAATAGAACCAGCTCGACTTATGATGGATATTGGTGGCGGAAGGAAAGTTACCTGCGTGTTCGTTTGGAAATTTTGGAAAACTCTCAACTCAACGTCAATCGGCCGAAGCATCGGAAGGCGGTTGTTCAACCGAAGAAGTGATGAAGAAACATAAGCTGGCTGACCTTCGACCCGGCAACACGAAAGGCCCAAGAGGAAAGTGGGAAAACTAAACAGCCAAAAATAAAAGGCACACAGCGGCCGGTGTTCACCCAACGGGCCGAAATAAAAATAACCATCCGCGCCCCGAAGGTGCCGGACGGCGAAAATGCGGAGAAAAATCTGCTCCCACCAGCGCCATTAACAAAACGGCCGAAAATGTATATTTATTCCATTATTTATTTCGGGGTAATTTTTATGAAGCGAACGTGCCGAAAATATCAATCGATTGCGCAATACAATGTCCCGAGAGAGAGAGAAGAAGGAAGGAGGAAGCAACGTCGATCCAGCGACGTAACTGTTACAGGACGATTCCAAGCGAAATGATATCTCCAAGCGAGATAGGATATTGGAACGAAAAAGGAACAAGAAGGAAACGGTCGGCAATATTGGCGAGTGTCTCGTAAAACCTTCGCAAAATTCATTGATAACATGCCGGAGCATAGGAGGAAGCTTCGGAAAATCGTGCGCTCGGTGGATGCTAAGACGATCTGAGACGTATGAAAATTAATTCCAATCGTTCAGTCGATAGGAAATAATAAAACGTTACTGTACGATTGCGTAACACAGCACGAACATTTGATTTTGGCCAGAACCAAGAGCGAATTTGTTTTTATTACGGAAAACAAATGCAAACATCATCTGGTTTATTTGTAAAGTATGTAATTTTTTAAATTATTTGGTCTTCCATTTTCTATTGCTTTTGGTTTTTTTTATTTTTCTTAATTGAAAGGGAAGTGAGAAATTGTTTATTTGGAAGATAGTTTAAAGCAATAGTTTCTTTATATCATGTTAATTCTTATTTGTTTCTCCATTCTTTGTCATGCCTTTCATTAGTAGGTTCTGTTTTTCGTTCCTTACCATTCCAATGTTTTCTTCCAAGATATTTTTTGTAATATTGTGTGGTTGACCATCATTATTTCAAAGCCTTTTTCCTTGTTAAAACTATCGATGAAGCCTCTAACCAGACCCGGTAAACAAATTTGGACCTTTACTACAAGTTTTCCCGATAGTGGCAATTTATTTATGCATTGTTGTCATATATCATCCAACTTCTGGGATTTTCCATGCCACAGGCCGATTCAATAAAGGACGGAAGGTCAATTGGGTGAATACCGTTTAAGTTTTTCAGAGGGTGCGTTTCATAAAAAACTGCTTCAGTTTGCAAACGAAAAACCGGATAAACGATGCGCTGGTTGAGAGTGTATATCAAAAGTTAATTGATGGCAAAATGGAGAACCTTTCAACGTGTCTGGGAAAGAAAATGCTGTTCATAGACGATCTTTGTCTGGCTTATAAATATTCTTACAGAAGAAATCGGTTTTGGCGGTATCGGTAAACTGGAAAGAAAGACATCTCCAAAAACCCCGAACCAAGAATGGAAACGTCGTCTGGTGATCTTTATCTCACAATTGAGCTATTACTGGCGAGTAGAAGTTTGTTGGCGAAGCAGATCGAACAAGCGAGGATGCTACTGAAACACTGCCAACTTCCGGTAGCCCAGTGGGAGGTCCTTTATTTTCCTCCCAATCCGCTAGCACTCGTTCCCCTTCCCCGGACCGAGCTTTGCGCTGAGCAGGAACCGTGGGCTGATTATTGTTTGTTGCTGTTTGAAAAAGGAAAACTTTTCTTATTAACATTTTAAATGAAAATATTGTTACATCGTCGCCTTTGTCGTCGTTGTCGTCCATTTTTTGCTTTACCAAGCTGCTCGCAAGCGCCTTGGGATGAGGGTGGCGCGACATAGAGTGCTAACTTCCATATTCAACGACCGCTTCCCGTTGTGTGTGTGTGTGTGCTCGATGATGTAGTCTCGTGTGGGTGGATCCATTTTTCTACGCGAATTTTCCCGTCCATTCGCTCCCGAAGCGTACTCGATTGCGCATTTTTATTTCACGCCACATAATCTTTATTTTTTAACTTTCAGTTTCTAATTTATGAATATTTTTGCGAAGTTTTTGCTTATCGTTATCCGCTGGAGTAGTCCAAAACACTCTCCTTGTGGATCATATTGCACCAAACTTTACTGTTCAATTCATTTTTCCAACATTTTCATCGCGAACCTCTATGTTTTCCAAGATGGATTCATCGAAAAGGGATGAACGAATTACGGATTTTTAAATTAGAAGCTTTTCATTTACTCACTATTTGTTAACTTTTTTATTAAATTGAACTGTATTACTCAATGTTTTTGGTTGGAAGAGCATAAATTAAACATATTACAGGGTACAACCGTTTAAGATCATAACTAAGAGCTTCTTTAAACTCCCCTTAGAATACGTGGAATCGGCTATCAAAACTTTTCGATTTATTGCATTTCAAAAAGGAGAAAACTTGTGAAAAAGTGTTATCTCTAGACAAAAAATTAACTAAGATGGGTGGAAATTGCTTGGCCGGTGGAAAATTTGATTTCCAACCCCCAAGTGTTCCAAGCGCACAGAGAAAATCGGGGGTCTCAAAGATAACGGAAAACCGTTTTCCACCCAATATCCCGATCGATGGGAAAACTTTCGACAAAACGCGGGATGGGCAAACAGAGAAGGCGGATTTCCCAGACCACGCGGGGCGGAAGTTCGCAAGGATTTCATTTTCCGCGCATTCGGCGACTTGAAAAGTGAATGGAATGTGGAAAACACGTGTGTCGTTTTCCGGGCGGTTCGGCAAAACTGGGAAATGAAGCGATCCGGAAGACATGAAAAACGGCTTTTTGCGAACTTGCACCATCGCTTCCAAAGGTGCAAGCGCGCGCGGTACGAAATGCATGTACGGAAGAAAAAGCTGCTGTCTTTTCCTTCTAATTCTCCGCGTTCGGTGTTGGCGCATTTTTTTTCTGCATTCTTCCAGGGACCAACACCACGTAACATTCGACCAGCACATACCGAACGTCGTTTATGTGACGGAAGTGAACCGTTTTTAAGCCCTTCACCTCACCGTGGCTGAATTTAAATAATTTATTCATGAATTCTTATTAACATAGCTTTGCGGTGATCGTGGGTTGCCAGGCCCCCGACTCCCGCCGTTTTCCCCTTCGGGGAGCCAGCTGGAGTTTTTCTGCTCAAGCTTTGTGGTTGGTACGCTGGTGAAACACTTTTTCCTTGTTTCACAAGTCGCAGCGAAAGACGCGATGCAGTTTGAAAAACGATACGCGAAAAGGAAGCCTAATTCCAGGCTAAAGGGAAGCGGAAAATCAAGGAAAAACTAACCAAGCTCCAGAGAGGCATAAGTAACGAGCTACTTTAGAAAAAGGGGTTTTTTTCTGTTCTCTGCCTAGGGTTCAGTAGATTTTCCATTCCTGTTCTTTCCTTGTTGCCACCGCCCTGGATGAACGCTTGTGGGTCTGTGGCTACTGAAACACCTCTTCAGAAAACAAACCAACTTCCGTCACCCGTTCTCCTCCTACCTTCCCGCTCAAACCAACCACTACTTCGAAGCCAGCCAAGCGCTGAGGCGCTTTTCCGAGCGCACAGTTTTCCACTTCGACGCTCCGGCCTCGTTGACGTGAATGCATTGCCCGCGTTCGGGGCGCTTTCCGGGGCTCATAAATTCGATGGCTTTAGGTTGTTTTCCACCGGCCGCCCGTGCCCGTGTTTGTGTTGGTTTTTGTCGTGCTCATTGATATGTTTTTGCGTCCATTCCCATGTCGGAAGCGGACGCTTCCAGTTGTGTATTTTTAGGCTTCGTGCGTGGATACCTTTTCACGATTCTGTCGGTTTATTTTCGTTCCAAAAATGTGTGTGTAGGTATATATTTGTCAGCAACATGTTTAACAGCTTCTAAGGTCATCCGGGGAGCACTTAACTCCTTCCACTTTACACCCAGGATCCATTTCGTAGGTCGTTTTGGTAAGCATAGGCATAAGTTACGGTACAAGTTATGCTTTTTTCAAAGTACTGAATATTTTCGTACGTACCAGGCAGCATTTGTTTTTGTTTCAAATATTCCTTGAATCGTACAATTCAGTCTGGCCGTCCAAATATATATATTTAAAAATCCGTGCCGTCAAATTGGTTCCATAAACAAGGACATTCGATTGAAGGACTTCAAAACATCAATACACAAATAATAGGTCAATTTGTTAAGTAAATCTGGTCTAGGAAAAAGAAAAATGAGAAGAAAAAAAATTGAAAACAAAATTAGGACTAAAAAACGTACAGACGAACACATTTGATACAATTTTATAATTTAACTATATTTTCGTGATCGAATTAGATATGAAATTCATAAAGTTTTATAATATGAGAACTTTTTTAATTGTATTTTTTAATTTGTTCTCAACCTGAAATAAAACAAATCAAATGAAAACATTAACCAGTCTTTAGAAACCATGTAGAAACTTCCTCACGGGTGTTAAAAACGACGGGAGACCATCTGCAACGTCTACAACAAGCAGCTTTTCTTCAGAGTGATCAGACACAACTTGCTAACTCCATGACCCACAACTCTTTTCCGTACCACTTTGCATCAGCCTTATGTTCAATACTGAGAAATGGTTTGCATAAATATTGTCTCATTAATGAACATCACCCCTCGCGAGGGGCGGGCCCAACGGAATGAATGAAACCAACCGGATCTTAATGTTGCCCGCATACCATCAGCTGGCTGAAAGAAAGTGTAGCCACACCGAGGTGCTGGGAATCATTCACTAGTCGAACATTCCAATGGCAAGGTCGGGCAAACGTTGCTCGAGGGTATCTTCTTAACCGAAACGTCGGTGAAGATTAGTTTACAAAAGGAAAACGAAGTTGAAACCCGGGAATGGTTAAAACACGATCAAGCTATAGGACAAAATGAGTTTATGTTGTAAACCGAAGAAAGCATACTAGAAGAAAACGAATCCGATAGACTGAACGTTCTTTGCAAAGTGTGGAGCTTATTTCTCACTTGCGTAGCAAAAACTTCAATGTTTTTTCATGTTTTTGTGCTTAGGGAAGGAAGTTTTCTTTACAAATTTAAAATATTGTAAAGTAACGTTTTTAGGTTTAAATTTTTTTTCGTCAACGTTGTCATCGCATCAGTTTATTAGTTTCTTATTTTATTGTTTGAGACCTTGAATTTGAACTAAGTCATCTCCTAACGAACGGTACCAGATATTTTTGTTTTCCCAAGGTTAGGCACTACAGTCCGAAGTCGAGAAAACCCCTTTTTCGTTACATTTTCGGTGCAAATTTATTCAACAAACTGCCGAAGAGAACGCGGACGCGGATTCGTTCATTTGTCTTTTGCAAAGGGAAGCCCAATTTCATGCTCCCGCTGATGCTAAAACAAACAGCAGCCAGCAACATAATAATCACGGTTCCGCACACCCAGCGCCATCTTGCCCTTTTTTCCGTACCGTGAACGATATCACTCGAATGCTACAAGTATTGCGAATGCTACGGAAAGTATCGGAACCGCCCGAAACGCAGTGAGTTGTACCCGGCTAATGAGCTTTGCCTCCACCGGAAGGAACTCCAACGGGGACGGTGAGGCTCGCCGAGGAAAAGCCTATGTTCGGGCACGGGTCTCAAGACGAGGTGAGCCTTCAGGCTCACATAAAAAGCACTAGAAGTTGTGTGTGTGTGTGTGTGTGTGTGTGTGTGTGTGTTTGCCAATGCTTTCGCATAATCCCAGCGAACCGTATCGGGTGATGTGAGAGGAATCGGCGGTGGGAAAAAATCCCATAAAGACCAAGAACAAGAACGACGACATATATCGGTAGCACACTCTTCCTCTCTCTCCGTCACTTTGTTGTGTTTCGTGAACCGAAGGTCCTTGTAGGTAATTGGGTGGAGAGTGTTTGGAAAACGGGAGGTGAAGTATTCCACCGGTACAAAAAAAAGCAAAACACAAGCACACAACACACACCCACCCACACGCACCGTAGCAGGCGAAGAGGAAAATTATGCAGAAACAAATAAACTTACAAAACGCGACGACGCGTTTCCGTGGCCACCATTTTCTCCATCTCCGTCGCGTCCTGTGTTTGCATCGAGGCTCGCGCTCGAAAACATCGAAAGCCACCGCACCGAAACCTTATGCTCGTTATTTTAATTCCTGGCTAAATGCGGCACCATGTAGAGCGTGTGTGTGCGAGTGTTTTCCCGCGAGTCGGCCCTCGCTTGTACCATGTTACGCCGAGGCGAGTCGAAGGCATGCTGACTTCTGGCGCAAAACTAAAACAAAAGTATTAAAATTCCACCCTTCCTCCGGTGGAGCCTCCGTTCCTAAGTAAGGACATACAACAGCAGCCACATGCGAGCGCCTCTCGGCGCTTTGAAAGCTCCGGTATGTGGGAAACCAGTGTGTTCAAGATGAGTTTATTGAAGATGTTCGTTGTTTGTCTGCTTAATGTTGCCCGAGCGGAGTTCCATCCATTCGCCAGCTCGCTACAACGGGCTAGAGCCCGCTCGGGTGGTATCGGTATGTGTCTAACTTTCCGCCCACCCACGGCGAGCCTATCTCGAGCACTGGCTTTGCTTAAGGCGCCGCTGTGAACGTTTTGTAACTTTTAAACCCATTGTTTTTGAGGTTTGCTTGCTTTTTTTGCGCGAGAGAAGAGGGGGACAAAGGAGGGGGTTTGATTTTAGCTTCTCCCCGAGAAAGAACGCTGGAATAAATTACACACTCGACTAGCACCCTCACGGGTCTGGTTTCGAGTTTTGGAGCCTTTCCGTGGAAGAATATTCGTCACCGGAACCGCCACCCATCCTTCGGTGTTGATAGTGAATTAAATTCTCCAAACTTGACTCCATCAAACAACCGGGCGAAGGAACGTCATTTATTCCACCCCGGGTTTCAACTTCTCACCAAAAAAAAGGCAATTTCAAAAGCCACCATCCGATTTTCCATTCAGCGTGACTACGTTATTGCCATTCTGGACGAGCTTCAAGAACTCCAAGTTTGAGCTTATTGGCAGGGAAGGTCCTCCGCATAGATCGAAAGACTTCATTCGACCCCGGGACGCCTTTCCAATTGGCCGTGGGGATTCTTTTCCAACCCTGTAACCCGACCGAAGACACTAAGGACCCGTCGGTTGTGGGGAGGAGTTGGAAGAGGGTTTCTTAATCGTCAGTGTTGACTCATTTTCGATTCCACCCGCTTTTTCTACGTCACTTAAGTTAGTTTATTAAAAGGGTAGTGCACAGATTTCCAAACAAAGGTCAGGTCTAACGGGGAAGAAAAGAAAATTGGAAAATTTGAAAAACAAAAAACACATCAGCCACTTTGTCCTTCAACTCAGTTGATGTCACTTTCCAAGATCTAATGGATTTAAAGTTAACGAACATAATTGGAGCTCGTGAATTCTTCCCTGCTTATTATATTTATAAAATGATGTATTTAAATAGCATAACGTAGATAACTTTGCAGCCAAAAAATGAAAGTACGCAAAATATATCATCTAATGTAAGGGTTCCACTGGATCATTCAAACTCTTTATTATCTAAATCAGGCAAGTCAAACATACGGCCCGCGGCCCTCTGAAACGATACATCGATAGTTTGGATCCTTGAGTATTGACATTCGTTTGAATTCCAAATGTTTTTTGTGAATGGTTTCACGAACTGCGAATTCCAAAAGAACTGAACGAACATCAATTTAAACAATTTCTATAAGCAAGTGACGTACAACTTTAATCTACATCACGCCAATAATGACAAGAGCATAAGTTTAACGCAGATTTTTCGAGGCAAGCGAATAAATAGCGTTCATAGAAAACAAACGTGTTGAATTAAAAGAGTATTATAAAAAAACAGATGTTAAGCAATAAGTTAACTGTAGTAATAATGCAAATTTACTTTTCTAAAAAAAATTGCCAAAAAACACAGTGGCACAACTTGATTCGAATATATTAAAATTTGGAAAACGATTGATCAAGGAACCTTCGCTTGTGCTCGAAATTGTAAATTTTAAAAGAAGTAACATAATATTTAAAAAATTGAAAGCGTAAAACATGATTGTCTGTAAAGATCAAACTACACTGACATATTTTCATCAACCCAATCAATTATACGTTTTGGCCCGTAAACCTGTTTTGGGTGGAAATGTGACCCGCGAGGTCCAACGAGTTCGACATCATTGGTCTAAATGTCAGTCACTCTTAAAGATAGTAAAACTAATAAGAATGTTCTGAAATATAATTGTTGATTTGTGTTCGACCACCTCACTTGAATAAGCTTGATGCAATACAATACGGTCAAATGTATTCTCCCTGTTGCCTTTCTCGGATCAAACTCAACATATCTCCTAAAAATAGTCTAGTTTTTATTTTTTTCAAGAAATTCCGGCTAACCAATTCGTCTGCACCTGTTTGCCTCTTCCTAGATTTAAACTATTCCTTTTTTACATTCAATAATTTGGGATCCAATCCAGGGATTCATACTAATGCATATTTTTCTAGCAAATTGGATTGAAGAACTATCTATCTATTAAATCTATATCTATTTATCATGTAAATTTTACAATTGAAACTCAGTTTTACTAACTCGAACAAAACAAGCCTGTACACAAGGTGTATCCATGAAAGTTATGCAACAAGGTTTATACAGCACGGGGAAATCGATGAAATATCAACCATTTTAATTAGGCCGTTATTGTAACTATTAAATTAAAACATACCTCTCATGTAAAGAGTTAACATCATAACTCTTTTCTCAATCAAATTCAATTTCTTCTTCAAATTTTCTTCTTCACCGAGCATCGCTGGATAGTATTTAGTATAATTTGGTTAAACCAATGTATGCGATGCCTCTTTAATTTGTTGATATTTAAGAAGACTTAAAGGAGTAATGAAATCGACGAAATATTGGCAAGCAACACAACACCACACACTTCTACAAATGCTGCTAGTTTATTGACAATTACTATTCAACCAATTTCGGCCCGAATAAAGTGAAACTTTCCAACATCCATTGAACTGTGAACTGGAATTCGAAAGCTTTTCGGTTAGTTCCTCCCGACCGTTGTCAGATTCGGCGTTCACTTGAGTTCGATACAGCCCCTTTTACGATTCTAATCAACTTGTGTATCACTTCCGAAACCTTCCACCTGCCGCACGCTCACTCTTACACTCACCCTTCCCCCCCGGAAGCATTCCGTTGCCGAGGACGACATGCAAAAACCACTCGATCGACACCCGCAATCGCAACAGGCTCGAATCGAAGCTTCTGCTCCAGCGGTGCGTTTCGGTTGCGGTTGTTCCTTCGTAGGAGTCCGCCGCTGGGCGCATAGTGTCCCGAAACTTTCCGACAAACCGTCTTTTGACACCGACCGAGGGGTGAACAACCGCAACTAACCGAATTTTCCAACGTCGCTCCTGGCAACGGATTGCGGGTGGGGGGGGAGTTTGGGGAGTGTTGGAGCGTGCTCGGCGGGGAAGAGTCAAACCGATGCTATTCGATGGTTCTGGTAGTGAGCGATAGCTCTGGTCTGGAAAAGCTACATCCCATCGGACTGCCGGCCGTTGGACGGACGGACGTCTGCGTTGCCAGAGGGCTGGGTCTGACTGCAAGCAAAGTGAATTTCCTGATTAACACTTCCGGACTTTATGAATATACATGCGGTTTTTGCACGAATCTAAGGAACGAGCAACGGCCATAATTTAATTTGATTTACTTTTACACCGCACCGAACACATGGACCATCTTTCGAAGGTGGGGAGGAGGCTGCGGGAGGAAGCGTAGGAAATGTTTTGTATCGGGTGTCGGGTACCAGAGGATCTCTCATCTCTCGGTGTTACCTTATTTTAGATTTTGAGGTTTTTCCTGCACCGACGGCTCGCAGAGGGCGCAGGTATTTAGGTTCTGCAACCGGGCTTCATCCTAGCTTCTGAGTTAAATCTTCCCAAACCCTACACATCCTTGGGGATTCACAGGAGATCAGGACCGGCTTAGGACCTTCCTTCCCCAACTCGTCGATCTAAAAACTGGTCCGAAGTTTTTGGCCATGGTCGCCGTGGTCGTCGCTGGGAGCGGTTTTTCCAGCTGTCAGGTTCATCGTCACGTTTGCCAAAAAAGGTGGTAATGGGAGCAATGGGACTCCGGAACGTCTCACTCCACTCTTTGCGGGAGCTCCCGAAGCACCAACGCCAACACCAAGGAGATTTTGCACTATTTGCCCTCAGCTGAGGCGTTGACGCGTCTGGCGTGTGTATGTTGGTTGGTTAGAAGCCGAGGGTGGTTAGATAGTCAAAGTTAAGTCAAACCGAAACTCCTCCATCCCATTGCCGGAACTTTGGGGTGTATAACCAGTTTTCCACGCTGTAATACCGACTTCGCTGAACGCATCAACGCGTCCGAGTGGGTCCGACCCGATTCATCCCTCTCGCGCGTGGCGTGGAAAAGTACTGCATCCCTCAACACTGCAAACTACAGTAACTCATCTTCGCTCGCATGAGCGATGACGGTATGTCTTGAACTTCTCCGTCACCGCGCAACGGAGCTGTACCCATCGACGACTTCTCCTCGACAAACGAAATTCTGACCCGGGAAACTCATCCTCCTCCATCGTGAAGTCGGCTAAAACCGGGGGCACCAGCTGGCCGTACGTGAAGCGCAAATTATCGGATAAATTAGTCGACGCCTCTATCCCGAAAGTTTTCCACGGGCGCAGACGTGCGCCAGTTAGCTCGGTATTACTGCAACAGTTCGAGCCAACAGTTTAATTATGGTGCGGAGGTACGCGTTTTCTTATATGAGTCAAAGTATCTTAACGCGCTCCTCCGGCGGACGGGATGGGGCATCTCTCTAGATGAAATCGCAGGACATATGGGGCTTCGTCTGATGGAATTCGTATGGTTTTTCCCTCAGCAAGTTCGCCAATGTTGGGAGTTTTCCGCCGGCACGAACCAATCTTTGAAACAAAGCAGCAGCTCGAATGAGAATATACCGTGGACTCGCATGCTGGAAATGCGAGATTATAATGAACACTCATTACGGCGTCGTGGTAATTAATGAAGAGATCGCCCTTTGGGGCGTGTGGAAAACTCCTTCGATGCTGGATATTGCACAGAAAAAGGGGGTAACGTTAGCAACGAATACATTTTCGTTATTTTCGGGCAGGTGATAAGAAAGAAAGGAGTAGAACACTTTCTTCAGTATCATTTAAAAACTTACGAGTTGCATAAGATACATAAGAGGATCGATAAATAAGAATAGACTACCTACCTATTCTACTTTTTTGTCAAATAAAATACTATTTTTTTTAGCCATGCTGAAGGCAAACGGACCTTCGTGAATAATGCAAGCTTAGACAAATTTTAAAAAAATATGACCTTCCTAAGCCAACAGTGGCAAAAAGTGAATTGTTTTGAAATGCAAACCTGAAAAGGTGACTGAAAGCAACGGAACAAAAAAAAAGGAAAGGGTTCCGCATAGTTTTAGCCTCCAAACAAAGCCTCCTCATCGTACGTCAATTTTGACCACCCGGGAACCCGGAAGAAAAAAAAGCCGCCACCCGCCAGAAGGTGAGGCCATGGCGCTGGTCATGTTTTATGTATCCGCATGAAATAAATTTCTAACTCAATGAAATCCTCGACTCCGGCGACGTCTATCGTTCGGTTCCGGCGAAGCCGCTACGGTATGGCCTCGTCGTCGTCGTCGGCGCAGGGTTGATTTCCGGTTCCTCCGACCGACCAGCTTGACCGAAAAATGCATTCACTCATGACCGCCGGAAGCCGCACTAGCATTGTCCTTCGGGGATTTGGGAGCTCGGTTTTTTTTCCCCCCGACGTTTCGCTCCGCTCCGTGCCTCGTAAGTTATGCATTTTTCTACGGCCATTTTGTCATCGTTGCGCATGAGGCGGACATAAAAACCGGAACACCGGGGTGCTTTTTCATCGCGACCCTGGCGACAATCGGAAGCAGCTTAAAAATCGCGAGCCCGGCTGATGAAAACCGGAGAAGGAGCCCTTACGGCTCGGTTAGGTCAACATTGTTCCCAGGGCCCCGGTGTTGGTCAAACGGAGGAAATGGGATTTTCTCGGGCTAGCGAAACGGCACAGAATGCGAACAGGGACGGAGCGGGTGATTTTGAGCGGGGAAAATCCACCATGATACCTGCCCAAGTCGGTCGTCATCGTTTCCTTCCTACTGAAGCGAGGTGAGTGTTTTTCTACAAATATTTTCTTGTTTTATGCACTGACCGTTTCAATAAATTTTCTAGTCATAGAAACAATATTACGGCTAGTCTTTTTAAGTAAATTATTATTCTTTCCCCCTATGAAACTATATTGAGAAAGAAAATTGGATATGGAGAAAATGGAAACAGATAACGTTTACTCAAGAAGTGCTTTCGCAATAATTTACGCAACAATACTTGATCTTTTAATAGTGTTGGCAGGAGACGAAGCATCTCACAAATTTTGAATAGATTGTACTGCTTGCTTAATTTTTGTAGAAGGTGTTAAAGTATGTTAAAAGAAATAAAAATAAACACCAAAGAGTGTACAGTACCACTGTAACATTAATGCGGTGTAAAGATAAATATGTATGCACAACATAGCGGTAATGAAAAGCCTAGTTCTGTACTCATCTGATCAATCGGTCTGAAACTCATACTAAATTATTTTTTATTTTTGTAAAGGGGAGAAAAACGCACTCAATAGCATTCATCTAAGGTACAAAGCATGGAAATGCTCACATACTTTTGATCATGATTTTGAATGCAGAATCTACCTATTTCGATTTACCTCTCTTCATGCCATGTTGAGCTTTGCAAATCAATTATTGAGCAGTTGGGATCTTTTACATATCAATCAATTGATATCAATTATTGAGCAGTTGGGTTGCCTTTTTCCAATATATAAACTGATTAAGAGAAGAGCTTTTCACTACAAACATTTGTCTGCCACATTATGCATTCTGAAATCACACATTTTTGTAAGGTTTTCCAAATGGGTTCACCTTGCATTTCTGTTTTCTAGAACATTTCCGACTAATGTTTGAATAAACAGCATTCTTATCAGCAAACCAATATCTACACATTTTTAAATACACAATCAAAATAGCAATGACGAATAAATACAGTTTTCTCTCAAAACAAAAAGCCTTACCGATACTGAAGCATTTTCACTGTATTTAAGGTGACCAAGAAACCCCCCAGATAAAAGGAAAGCGTAGGAAAATGCGCAAATTATCAAACGGATTACGGCCCCAGCCCACCGCGCGAAAGGTGAAGAGAAACAGCAAAGCGAACCCGTCAACGGGCCGTTGAAGAAAGCTTCCAGCATAAATCCACCTTCCACCGGTGGCAAAGCCACTCACTTCAGAAAACTCGCCCAGTTTAACGGGACTCGGCCCCAAAACCCCACCGACTGCCGCGCGCTCGCGCCCCGGAAGGTGTGCGAATATTTATGATAAGATTTTCGTCCCGGGCTTAAGGACCGCAGCGAAAAAGCGTGAGGCAATAATTCAGAAATTATATTTTCAATTTTTAAGTCCATAGCGGTTTGCTCGTAGACCTCCCCCGCGTTCCGCTGGTCAGTCAATGTGGGTGAACCGTCGGTTTAGTGGGGGTTTTCCGCGTCTGGTTTGAGGAGTGGGATTGTGGATGGATTTTGGTGTGATCTAGCTTTTGCTGTGTCAGATTTTCACCGCCATTTTCGCAAAAGAGCAGTTCCATAGCATTCTCGGAAGCAGTTTTTCTCCCTTCTGTTGCTTACGCCAACCGGAAAATTCCGAGTAGCAGGAAAAACACCGTCGAACGGCATGGACAACTTGCCAATAATTTTGCCGCACGGAAAGCTCCCGGTGAAAGGTGAAAATTTGCTTAATCGTTGATAGTCAAACGGTCGGAGATTTATGACATTTTTGCCCTTCGAACTTGTCCTTTACCGGAGTGAGGATGGACCTATTCTAGAGTCGAATGTTGACAGAAAGAAAGGAAAAAAGCAAGGTTATCGTTGGCATCGCGTCAATGACCGAGGTCAGAGTGCTGTTTCTTTTTCAATCTATTTGAATCATTATGAAAATCCACCACCCACCAAGCATTACGAACTAACCAAAGGGACCGGTTGGGGGGGGGGGGAGCGGGTGGGGCGAGGATGAATTAAATGAGCGCCACCAGGTAACCCGGTGCAACGTTAAATAGCTGTAATAAAATTCAAACTTTGGCTTTTGGAAACTGCTGCCAAGCGTCGGCCTCCCTCGCTGCGGTAGAGGATTTCAAACGAAATCACCCAAACACCCACCGCCACTCAACATTCACCCTCGCGTCCATAAACGAGCACAAAATTTAGGTGATTTGCGCAACGTGCAGCAGATGGAAAAGTGTTGAAGTGTTTTTCTTCCCATTTGCCGTATCGGGTATTTGTTTGAAGGGTCCCGGGTTTTGTTTTTTGTTTTCCTTCCACTGAACTCACAGCTTTTCTGGGTCACCCACCTATACCGCTCCTACCAGGCGGTGAAGCTTTAAATTTAGCCAGGTTCAACGCAACGGGGGGAGGGAAAAGGCATAGCGAAAAAAGGTGAAGGAAAAACGACTGTTGTGGATCATAAAAGTCCTAATAAAAGCGGGTAATTTTGCAGTCCGAAACGAGCTGTAAATCAACAGCAATAAATTAAAATTAAAATTTACAAAATTCCACCACCCCCCCCCCCCGAAACGACTTATGCGCGAGAGATGAGAGGAAACCCGACCAGAAGGAAGGAGGGAGGGAGAGAGAGCTTCGGCTAACAAGCGGGAGTGATGGACGAAGCGGAAAAATAAACTCCGGGCAACGAAATGCGCACAATTTTCAAACAAACCAACTCCCAAACTGCCTTCGCACCATCGCGGGCGCGATGGAGATGTAGGAAAAATCAAATGTTGAGCGTGGAAAACTTGAAACTTTTCCCATACACCACACGCTGCTACATGCTAGGGTTGTCGAAATAAATCTACAATTTGTAAGGAACTTCAAGGTATGAATGTTTTCTGATGGTTAAGGGATAAAATAACATACATATTTCGTAACGTAAACCGTTAATTTACATAATTAGCGGTCACTCGAACAACCACATGTTATATTTATTAGTTTAGAAATGTTCCACCATCTTGAAGTTTTAAACGGGAATTTTCGGAAAGTAAAGTATTCCGTCATTTTTCAAACCAATATTGTCGCCAAAGATTTAGTTGCTTCTCTTCCGGTTAGTTTTTATTTGAAAATCCAACAAAATGGTAAAAAATAGCCTCATTCCTAACAGTCTCCTCAACAACCCGTGAACACCGAAATTCTCGTCCTAACTAGCACTCGTAAACTCGTTGGTCCATCAAATGAATGGCAATGAAACAAGGCCGGGTAATTAATGGGGAAACATAATAAAAATGGCAGTGTTCACTCTCACATCAGCTAGGAAAAATTTACGACCCGAACGGGAATGGTTGAAACGATCTTAAAACGAAACAGTGTACGATTGTTGTGTGCGCCGATTTCAGTGAAATGTTTCATCACGAATTAATTACGATACTGTGGAAATATACACTTCAATAGTGCGTTCAAACTTACCATAACGAAAATGGTTGGCAAAAGTAGGAAAGATGATGAATGTATTTTTTAGCTGGTAGAAAATAATCCCAACCCCCGCCGTGTTAATATTTTCTCCGAGTGTTAGAGTAACTCCCCAGCATAAAATCATCGAGTGATTTCAAGCATAAATCCTTTGTCACCTGCCGGCAGAGTTCACTCGACCGTACTTTTGGCAATTTCACCAACAAAGCCACCGTTTTCTACGGGCAATTTTACAAATCCGATAATTGGCAGCCGAACAATACCAGTCAACCATGCGCCCGAGCTTGGATGAAGCGAGCGGATGAGCCTGGTGACAAATGTTGTCGAAGGGAAAAGTTCCTCCTCAGGAAAAACCCCCCGGGCAGGAACGTTGCCTGAAATGCCCGAAGGATAGAGTCGGTCCATTTTACATAATTACCTATAATCAACTGAACTTTGTTTGATTGCTGAATGTGCGCCTCGCTGCTGGCTCTGGACCATACTCGCAACGAGTTTCGTTGTCCAGTTTTCCCACCCACCCCCTCAGTACACTCACGAACAATGGTGGCCGCATTAGGCAAATGGTGGATGCGTGGCATTGGCGTCTCCCGTTCGCGTATGCTTTTGCGTTACGCTTCAATGTTTTACGCGAACACGAACGGTGGCGCGCTTCGGTGACTTCTTCCGGGCAGTAATTTTCTATATTTTCCGAACAATCAGCCCGTTGCCTAGGTCGTTAGAGTATCGGGAAATTTGGTGGAAACCACCAACCAGGATGGTTGGATCCTGGACCACGGTTCGGCCGGTGATCATCAAAACGTCCGCAAATGTTTTTGATTCATTCGTCCATTTTCGTATTTTTGATGGAGGTTTTATCTCATGAGATTATGCATTTTTAAACCATTGAGCTAGTCCCATACACATGTGCGTATTAAAACGTAGTACGGAATCAGGTACAATTCTAGTAGAAGAATAAATTTTTCAAGAGTATTTTACTATCCCATTGAACTGGCATTAATTTCTTTCGGTGTTCTATCGATGAAAATACTTTTTTCCTGGAACGTTTGGTTTTCAGGATATGTTCTACGAAAAGTACCACCAACGAAGGAGATTAGATGCACCCTTATCATCCTGAAGTTCGTTGCAATCAATGTGGAACATTCCAATAATTTTATCGTAAATCGGTAACTCACAAGTACTACCAGTTAACAACATTCTTCTTCTTCTTCTTCTTCTTCTTGGCGTAACGACCTCTTGGTCATGCCTGCCCGTTAAGGGCTTACGAGACTTGTTTCCCTGTTATACGTGGATAGTCAGTCCTCTCGTACAGGGGAGGGTCCGGTCTCGGTTGGGATTCGAACCCACGCCGTCGAGGTGGTCGGCTCATGGGCCGATTTTCTAACCGGCGCTACCGCTCGGCTGTCGCGGACCCCCATTATGGATCACACAACATTATGGATCACATTTTCAAATCCCAACCGGGTCAGATATTGTATTCATACTGAACGCATTTGGCAATGCAAAGGCTTAATAGCATGACTTCAATTGGTATCTTTTCGACGAAAAATTAAATTGATAATAACCAAAACAACCTGAACAGTATGTACCGCCGCTTAGTGGTGTTTAATTACAACATGCGTTGCCTGGGGGTTGTTTGTAATTTTAGACGAATTCAAATTTGAATTAAAAGACTAATCCATATACTGTCTAAGCCACAAATGATGAAAATCACGCCAGTACTGGCTTGCGGCACTTCAATTAGTTTGTAGTTTGAAAAAAATAAAAAATCAATTAAATTTTGATTTTCGTTAAAAATTAATTTGAAACATTGAATGCAACTTATTGTTTTCACAGGAAATAGTTGGAGGATATCTATTAAACATTTAAAGTACACACGAGTAAAAAAGTAAAAAAAGTAAAGTCGTGGTTTGAAATCCCTGGCAATCCGTCAGCCTACTATATTTTCAGCAGCAAATCAAAAAATGCCATTCGTGCCACATAGAAGAAGAATAACAATGTCAAAGATCTTTCATCTGTTGAAAAATCACTAATCATCTGTTGAAAAATACAAAAACCAGGATACCTTCTAACTTTGCTGCCAAGATCCTTTTTTTTTTAAAGTTGAAGCTTTATCATATAAGAAAAATATTTACATGTGTAGAGTTTTTCCTTCACAGGATGGCAGCTACAAAGAGTTTAGTTACATCTCTTGAAGAGATGTTTCAAGATTGTGTTATGGACTGGTTGTTGCTTTAAAGCTTGAATCACTTTACATACTAATTTATTGCTTCTTATATTAATCTTAAACTAGTTTATTTACTTATGAAACTAAGTTACGAATCAATTCATGTATTGATAAGAGACATTTAGCTCTTGTTGATATTTTGTAGCTGCCAAGATACTTGAAAATCGACATATCGCGAAACATCGTTACAAGTATTATTTCTAAGACTTGGTAAAAAATACGCAAACACCTACATATACCACGCAGTTATCGTTTTATATTGTAATAGTTGGGGTACAAATATAGCTTATTCAGTCTCCTTTATACTATTGTTCAGACTACAGAGGAAGGTTCTAGTAACTCTGCGTTTAAAAGACGTAACACCGCTTATTCCATTAAAACATTAAGTATCTGCGCTTGTCCTAGATTTACTATTCTTATACTCTTCTCGAAACGATGATTTTTTGTTTCACTTATCTGCTTATGTGTAGCCAATTTGCAAAATCACAAAAGCTTGTCTTATCGAACAGTAACGATTTTGGGAACGTTGCTTTTGTAGAAGATGAATTACACGCACCAAAAGCCACAATCACAGCCGTAGGGACTTAATGGAAACACACTGTTAAACGGTACGGTGTGGTTTGTGGACCGGATCCAAGAGCCATCAGGAGCAGCCGGTTCTAAGCTCCGATTATCTTTCATTGCTTTGACATCTTCAAATTTATCTGCTTTCGAAAGGATTTTGCATTCGTATATCGCCCGATGTAGGGATGCCAGTAGGGAAGGGGAGCGTTGAGGCTGATCATAACTGTCCTAGCGGTGCAGAGCAGTGTCCTGCCATCCGGTGCATCCTAGGCCAAGTTAGTGTTAGCATGGATGTTTGTATGTCTATGTGGCAAGGATTGATGATTCTTGGAAAGATAATTTTTGCTCCATCCTGTGGAGGGCGTCTCTAAGAACGAAGACTCGTGTCCTTGGTGGCCCCGGGGCCGGAAAAGGGTGGAAAACAGATTTTCAACCCCCTCACCCTCGTTGGATTTCTTCGACCAAGCGCCGATGGCCAATGGTCACCCCTAATACCCAATCCAATTCATCCACATCGGCACGCCTAGAACCCAGGCATCCATATTTTTCCCCCGTTGCCAATACGGAATAGTAAAACCCAATGGATATCCTTTGGCCGGAAAGCAAGCGACCAGGCCCAGCAGGGCTGTGGAAAACGACAAGTGGACGAATGCGAATGAAAACCTGCATCGTTGTGCGAGTCACACAAACCAACGCTCAAACACTCCTCGTCGTCGTCGTCGTCGACGTTGCTGGAGGGTGGGTTTGTGCATTGAAAAACTGCAAACAAAGAGCAAATACCAGCGCCGGTGCACCAGCTCGTCGTCACGTTAGCGATGTGCATCCTTACAATCCCTGTGCCGGGAAATCATTCCTTCCCAGAATGGAGCAGGAAGCTTGGCGTACGGCGAATGGATCGAAATTGAATAAAGTGTTATGGATTTTGTCATTTCCGTCCGTACGAATACGGTTTGCCCTTTCGGTCGCCCGCCGTAGGACAAGGAAACCTTTTCATTCTATTTTGCCTGTTTTGTTTTGTTTTAGCCTTCAAGCGAACGGGGAAAGCAACAGAGGAGCAATATTTTCAACAATGATTTTCCTTTTTTTCCTGTCGACGATCGACGTTGCTCGGCCGTGGAACGATAAATAAAATTTTTATTTCTAATTCTTTGCTATTTATGAGTCAATGGTACCGCTTACCAGCGCATGCATCCTTACATCCGATTACAATCCTCCCTACTCCGGGTCGTCAGGCAACGTTAAGTGCATTTTCACAAATACTTAGTCACGAAGGTGTGCACTACCGTGGCGAAACATTAACTAGATGGCAGAGAAACTGTATGGGAGTGAAATGATTTGCTTTGTCCTTTCGCCAATCGATCGAGAAACGTATGGCCTCCGCTGGAGGAAATAAAAATCACCACCACACTGACACTGTACTACGCGTACACTTTTTCTAAGAAGCTGTAAAACAATGTTCCCAGTTGCAGACGTGATGGCGACATTCGTTCTGCCGGTTGTGATTCATTTGGTGTTATTTGTTCAACTGCCTGGTTGGTCGTGAGCGAAGTTCGAGGCCTCCAATCTCTTACAAGGATCGTCACTTTTCAAGAAAGTCGATCAATTTAGATGTTTTTATTTCTCTCTAGCGCTATGTTGGACGATGATTTGATGCAGTTTTTTACGACAACATGGAAAAGAAAACACATTTGTTGCCATAAACTAACAGAATTTAATCAATTTTGAAAGGTTTACACTATTAGCTTTTCTTGTTGGTGGTTTATGGTATCATTTTGTTCGTTTTCCAAGTTTTAGTCATATTAAACGAAAAAAGGAAGAGTTGTGTATTTTACAAATTTTAAAATTTAATTTTATAAATAGTTTTAGGACTTATAAACGCACAGGAAATAGAATTGTTTCATAGTTTGAGAACTCTTTAACGCGAAAAGAAACATAAATTAAATTTTAAAAAGGTCGGCCTATTCAAAAGAGTAAAATGTTGGGGTTCGTTTTTTTAAATATACAATAAATATTCAATTATTGTTCAAATATCATAAGATGTTGGCGATCATTTTTGTACCTCAAACATTTGAACTTTTCAAATGTACTATTCACTTGCGATTGATAGGTTCCATCGAGTATTTTTATTGGAACTAAACCTCCTCAACAATCTAGAGGTGACCAAATGAGTTTCTTTGCGCACCATAAGTTATTTGAACAAAGGTAAACCCCACCCCACGGCGAATAAAGATGCTTTACAGTGCAATTTCACCGCAAACCAGCCCTACTTCACGTGCTGCAACAATGCAGTCACGGCAGCCTGCCGAGCGGTGTTCCATCAATGCCTGTACTGTTGGCAACATTGCAATGTTGCCTTACCTTACCCGCGATGCACCACTCCGAATGCGACACAATCGTGGACGCGCTCCTTCACGGGGACGGCAACTCCTATTCAGTCGCTGCTACCGTCGTTGCGATGCGGTGCGGAAGCTGCAATCATTTTTCATATCCATCTGCAGTTGACATGGTCTGGCACGGTGTCCGATGCAGCACCTTCTTCTATTTATTTTGCTACCGGGAGTGCTTTGTTACTCCGTTGGTATGTTAAGTGGGTTTCTGTAAGCGAATCATTTAATAATGTCTAATGTCATTAGAAGAATTACGAAGAATTGCTACTCTTTTCAAATAGTCATTAAAAAAAGTGTTAAAAATATTTAAAAAATTACATAAATGGATAAACTATTTAAACACACATATAACACATTTCAACTAAATAACAGTCAATATGTTTAATAACATTTACTATCAATGACAAACTTTTAACACGCCAAGATTGATCTGAAATGTAGTACGGGAGTGAGTCAAAAAATAAAATAAACCATCCAGTGAATGCACGGAGCAGAATCAAAGTAGCGAGAGTTGTTCAACAACGTCAGAGCTAATTGATGTCACAAGATAAGTTGCACTCGTGCGCATTCCGTCCGACTGCACCGCATTCGTCGCGGCCTGGTGGCCTTATCGTGAGCCAGAATCCAACAGCACTCCGACACGGACCCGCTTTCCAACGCCCGTGCGAATGTGCAATGCTATCAGCATCCATGGTGCAGCCCGCTTCGATCCACCCCCTCCGGTGGAAATTACGTGGCCCGAAGCTGGTGCTCACATATGTTTAAACGAGTAAATTTTTGGCACCAACTCCTCCCATTCATGCTTCACGCTCGTTGGCGCAGTGCCGTTGGCAACATCCAACACTTGGGGTGGATCGGAGATGTGTTTCATTTCAGTTGAATTTTCTTTTTTCTGCTGATTTTTAACATTTCCGGGGATTTTTCCCCCGCGCACACGGCATCCGAAGGGCAACTCATTTGGGAAAAGCCAACCCGAACAAGAGAGAATTGAAAGGAGAGGATAAGAAACATGGCGAAAAAAAACGAAACACCAGAATGCTTCGTGATACAACGACCAGGGAAATCTTTCACCCATTCTCCGGCGAACGACGACGACGACGAATTGAGTGACGAATCTGGGAGACGTTCGGTGGGGAGCCGGGAGGATGGATTAAAAATGAAACAAATCTCGCAAAGCAAAGAGATCCACTGATGACGGAAACGGCAAAAAAAATAAATTTGGAAAAAATAATCCTACAAAAAAGACGAAAACGGGCTTTTGCACATTGCACACGAGAGTTTGTGTGGCTTGGATTTATTTTAGTTAATGAAGTGCCTTTCCCCCCTTTTCGCCTCCGACCCTGATTTTTCTCGCTTTGAGTAGCAAATCCTACCGGCAGTATTTCGAAACAGTTCCACTACCCGTTGCTTCCAGATGAAGTGATGACATTTTAGTTAAGTCAATATGTGCTCAAGACTAGAGCGCGCGCGCTGGCTTTCCGGTTTCGCTCCGATCCGGTTTCCGTGAGAACGTGTGTAAGCACAGTTTGGTTTATTTTCCTTCTTTTTTTGTTTTTGCAACTCTTTCGCTCAATCATCGCTTCATCTTGGGACGGGACCGTTTCAGATTTGAACTGCGAATACTTAGTCAAAAGTAAAAAGAAGTGTCTACAACAATCTAGCGCTGGTTCTAATTTGAGATGAAATGGAAATGATAAATAGCTACGGTTTGCTGTTCTTGCTCCTTCGTTGTCATTCCCGACACCTTTCCATGCTCGATCGTGTGCAGTTTTGAGAAATTAAGATAGTCAGCCGGAGAGGCAGATCAACACACTCATTTGAATGAATCTATTTTTGGTCCAAAATAAGGTGGTGCAACTTTTTTGACTCCCAAGAGTTCATAAAATAAGAAACGAAGTGGTCTCTTGGTTGTCCTACCAAGATCACCCAGCGACAAGGATAGTCTTAAACAGTCGATGGATCGTCCCCAAAACGCCAGTCCAATTAAAAGACATCGCGACAATGTCGCGCAGTATCTCAATCAGCAGACTTTGACACTTGAGAGTTGTGTGCAACTTCCTTGGATTTGGCGAGCCCATTAATGGATACCGATCCGGGTGCGCTGTTACAGCTGAATGTCGGATTGCTTCATTTGCATTTTTTCGAACTCTGCCGTGATGCTGCCCCGTTCCCGCGAATGTTCGGTGGAGTGAGAATTCCCGGAATGTGACAGATTAGCTACGGACGTGTCGCGTGCGTCCGCTCGAAAACCCGCCCGCCCCGGGATGCACTTCGAGACGGCCGGAATGTGGCTCGCGATTTCTCGAACGAAACGTGCACGCGGAAGGTGTTTGGAATTTAATTCTTCGCCACGACGGATGAGCGTTGTCTTGAATGGATACACGAAGGCGTCGAAGAGAAAACATCACCGCTTGACCTTTCGCGCTAATTACCGTATCATTAGTCTCGGGGCCGTTTCCTTTACGAGGTACTGCATCCTTTCGGGGAACGGGGATTGTAAGCATGCCTACGCTTGGATATCTTGGCCACAATGTCGACATGCCTGACGACTGCACCACCATTGATGCAGACCAGACGACACGCGAGTGAATGGGATACTATTCTTGTCACATAAAATTCTTCAACGAAACAAAACTCCTTCTCTGGAAAAAGACAACCTAAACAACAAATACTTCGTACTCTGAAGATGCCTCCATTTTCTGAACTGTCAAAAAATGAATTATTCCTTCCAAAAATAGTGTTGACCTTTTCGGACGCATTTAGTACCGCCTCATTAAATTCTCTATTTTTATACCTCTCCCTATTCTCTCTTATCGTTCCAGGTAAATATCGACAATTGGGAAAATCTAAAATATAATTCCTTTTGGAACCACTAAATCCCTACAAACACTGTTCAAGAGGGTGCGCTGGAGGTAATTATTTATATTTGAAAACCCATTAACAGTGGCATATTTATGTGACCCCCGGATACCGCCACTGAACGGCTGGGTCCAGGAAATGGGTCAATTATCGTAAAAAGAGCTTTACATGGACCACAACTTCGAGCCCCCCTTTGGCAGCGGCGTGGTGTGACAAACTTGCTCTACGCGAACCTAAGGCCTCTGTTGGAGTTTGATGGTTTGAGGGATTCCAACACATTCTTCCCGTTCGGGGGGATGAATTGATGGAACGCTTGAGAAAATGACTCACCACACAGTTCGGTGGATGGGCGCAGACATTCGAGGGAATGTCGCCAGCTAGTATGGGTCTAAGATAGCTCCAGAGACGCACCGAGTAACAGAGTAATCACCATTGAGTGGGATTAACACCTCGTAAATTACTGGGGAACTCTATGGCCTGCATTGATTCACTCGATGAAATCGGAAAACGTTGTCCGAGGAACGTAAACAAACGCCTCACGCGGGGAGACATGCTCCTATGGGAAAACTTTAAGTACACTTTATGCTTCTCGGTACCACAATGTTTTCTATTTTACAGCGACGCGTACGGACTAACAGCGATGGACTGACGTTTTGCAACCAAAGACGAGTTTTTAGAAATAATGTTCATTATATATTTTCAAACAGTACAGCACGTCACCTCAGGCGTCACCTCCTGTTTGAAAATATATTATGAACACTATTTTTAAAAATTCGTCTTTGGTTGAGTATATTCCATTTTAAAAGGCTCAGGAACTTTCTGAGAATCAAAAGATTCTCGTACAGAATAACTATAGCAATCTACGTTCAACAGTTATATTTTTGATAGTTTAAAACAAATAAAATGGTTTGAACCATACTGTTTACTTCGAGGAACGTAACGCTCAATGAGGTGAATGACGAGACACGTACGTGTTCCGTCCTACACCATGTTTTATTGTGTTGTGTCAATCTGTTTGGAATTGTGGGGCTCCAAAGCTGTCAACGGGCAGTAAAACACCTTCCATCTCGCGGCACCCGGATTAGTTGCATCTTATTCCGAGGCAAACCCATACGCGAACGTTCAAACCGAGTAGATGTTACGTCCGATCGTCCGAGAGATAGTTGGGTGAGAACGACAAAAATGCATCCGCCGACGATGCGTCGAACAAGTTTTAAGGGAACATGGCTGCAGCTTGCGTACGCTGTCACTTTTAATAGGTCTCATAAATTTGGTTCCATGCAAGCAAACGACACAAGCGGTACCAAAACGCTATCGTTCTAGGATCGATTCGACGCACCGAGACTACGTTTCAATACTCCTGACGGTCTCCTCCTCGGCAACTTTGAGACATTCCGTCAACCGAGGTCTCAATGAACCAAACAGCATCTCATTGCGTCACCTCGCGCGGGAACGTTGCTGGAATTTACGATCCCCTAGGCCGTCGAGGAGTCATTCAAATCGTTCACTAGCACTTTTCGAGCCAACCATAGCCCTAGGCCCCCAGTAAGCAGCAGCAGGACGCCAAGTGGCATCGTAAAGAAATTAAACCTAGTCCTCGGGGCCCGCAGAAAACACCTACGGTGTTGATCGATTTTTACGAGCCATTTATGGGAAGGTGTTCGGAAGGATTGCGCGCTGGAGGATTTTGCGACTTTTACAACCGCCCACGACAAAGTTGAACCCTTGGCGACCGGGAGCGACGGGCTTACCGGGTGCCGTTCGGTTCCGAATCGATCGAAGACACCGCCCCAAACTCAAAGATGCAACTTTGCTAGCAATCCCGCACCGTAGGTGTTATTTTTAACGCACCCCAATCGTAAATGTCGCTCAAGACACATTCACCGGTCGACCGAGGTGAGGTGTTAAATCAATTTTCAATCCCATCGCGACAGCCGAGGGGTGGTCTAAATCGCTCGCTGCCGTTTATGGAAGACATGCCCCTTTTCATTTTAAATACGCGTGTTTCCGTATGTGTTTTTTCCGCCGAAGAAGTTTTCAACCATTTTTACTGACTGCTGGCAGAAGAGCTACGCTCGAATATTGGCAGAGAAAACAGCTAGTAGAATCATGAAATCAGCCGAAAGATTATTACCCGCATCACTTCCCCAACGGAAGTGCGCACCGACAGCTCTTAAAGATGAGCGTATTAGCTTCGGTGATCATATGTCAGTCTCAGTGTTCACTTAGCGCCCAGGACCCTCGCCGGTTCACGGCTGCATATTGTCACGCTCCAGGATAGCGTCTGAAGAGCTCAACCCCACGCTGTAAAAAAACTTCAGAAACAACCCCTCGATCGGGCAACCCTTTTCCAACGGGCGGACGCGAGGCCATTTAAGATGCAAGCCCTCACTTCCATAACGGCCCTCCATGAGTCCCTATGTGTGTGAAGATATTGAACGCCTTTTTTAGAAAAATAAAGCGGCTTAAATCGTGCATACGCAATGCAGCCAAGTGGTTCTTTATGCAATATTTCTACTCCCACCAAAACATGGGGGCCCGTTTTCTTCCAGAACACACAGCTAACCACGCGTGTAGGTGTTGAGGAGGTACTATGAAATAAACGGCGGAACTCGATTGTGATATATTTCTTAGCGAGGGGATGATATGAAAATATTATTCACCATTTCGCGGCTTACGCAAGTTACACCTCGGGAGGGGCGCTTAAATAGCACTTTGGAGAATTATGTGTCTTTCAAGAGAGTTAGTCTTGAGTGTCCTTTGAAGTTATTCTTCCCGAAAAAGAAGTCTTTTTTTGCGGATATATCAAAAAGATATTTTGAAACATTATAGAGTTTATAGAAATCATTCTCCTCATTTTTATGTCTCACAAATACATCAGAAATTTCATCATCAAATCATTTTTCGAAGAAAACATTCCACTCAACGAACGCTTCGAAATTTACGATCTTATGACAATCGAATTTATTGATGTCACTAAAGATCTCTCATCGAGATGCATTACCCAATGTCGTCGGAGTCCATTTTCTCCGGAAAAAGCAATGCCCATTCCCTTATGAAGTTATGTTTGATGTGTCTTGTTTTACGTTCGTGTGTCATAAAGTTAAAACCACGGGACGATGGTTTTGAGATTGAAGGAATGCTGGACCGCTTAATGGGAGTTGCACTCTTGGCCTCCTCGGGTATTCGGGAAGATATGTTAAGTAAGTGCATTTAAAATCCGAACAGAAAGCATTCCCTACGAGGGGTTAAGTCGTTTATCGGATCGTAAATCGCTCACCCGCAGGATGTCATCGCTTCGTTCAATCAAGGAAACATGGAAAATGTATAACTTAACGTCTGGAGCATACAATTTCTTCGTACTTTAGAAGAAGTGTTTTGAAACTTTTTAATTGTGTAACAACATCTTTGGTTAAAAAAAATCAGGTTTGAGTACTCAGTACAACCTGTTTGAAGTTTTAAAATGTTGTTAACTTCTGTAACCATACATCAATAATATGATCAATGTGATCTTTATTTATCCAAAACAGCTAATTCTATATTTTAAAGCCCACAAATGAAAGAACGAAAGTATGACCCAACAAGTGTCTGACTGAAAGTCGTACTCCGCACGTCTTCGGTCAATCGGTTTTCGTAGCGCGTCGGCTCCTCAAAGGACCCCTTAAATCGGCCCGTAATGGCGCACAGTTATCCTCTTTCTCTTAATCACGAGGCCTACCTTTAAGCGATTTATATTTCCAGTCCGGCCGGCGGCCAAAACCGTCCAAAATGGTCCTTAAAACACCTCGAAAGTCGTCAAAAACCGTCGTGAGAAAACACCGAAACCCAGATGGGCCGGGGGCGTGGGGGCCGGGGAGGGAAAAGGGCAAGGGAAAGAGGCATTCGAAATGCATCGTAAATAAGATAAATTGCAAACGATGTCAGGTTTTATGATTATGGATTTTGGTAATAAATCTGTCCCGCCGAGCCCAGCGACGTTGGCGAAGCAGGGCAGCGTTCTGCAACGCGGGGTGCATTCAGTGTTCACTTCCGATATGGAGAGACAGAGTGGAGAGACAGAATGGAGGCGCGATAGAAAGCGGAAAAAGGTGTAAAACAGTATAAAGGGTCGTGTTACTTTTACTCGACAAATTCGATACATTTCAGTTGTGACAGATCCTTCAGAGGATTTGACGTTTTTTAGTCTCAATATTTCTGTCTCATACCACTTCAAGACTAGATTTAGCTTGAATTCAGCCATAGTTGCACCAGAGTTTGATGCAGTTGTTTATCCAAATAATACTGACACTGATATCCATTTGAATCTTTCTTCTATCAAAGCCAGATGGTGTGTAAGGACAATTTTCCACAAATGTCTTAAAACCCCATTACTGTCTCCCGATGAAGTAATGGCACTGCTAATGGTGCATTTCGGCGTCCGGCGTGCACAACTTCCCAGGAATCGGTTCCAATGCGACAGAACTCTTTGTCAACCATGTTTACCCGCCACAGTTGATCGATTTGATCGAACGCTGCGGAACCTTCAGACTTTCAGCCTTTGCGCTGGAGTTTAGCAAAGCACGGAACTAACCGAAAACAACAATCGGTTGCGGTTGGATGCGGACGGAAGGCGCCCTCGGAGGTCGTCCGTTGCTTTTGATTGATTGACCCACCGCCGACTGATGGATGGGTTGGGTAGATCGTGATTAATTACGTCGCTCCCAAGACGTCGCTCTCAAGAGCCCGCATGGCGACCGTACCGGTAACGCTCTAAGCGGACCGCTTAGAGTTTCCTTTGATGACGACGCAACCGGAGGAATTCGCGAGACACGCAAACGAATTCCTCCCGAAGTCCCGAACGGGTCGGAGAGATGTGCCCGGTTAACTCCCAAGATTCTGGGCTTCATTCATAGGCGGTAGGCGTCCAAGGCCACTGCAGCGCCCAATTACTTGTGCGGATAATGGCCATAACTCAAGCACCCCCATGTTCAGCCGTCATCGAATTACTTGTCGGCCACCGAGACAACGCGAACGTGGGTGACATTTCAACCGTATTGGATGTATTTATTACCACCATTGACAGTCGATTTGTAGCGAAAACGGATCCCCGTCTCCTATATTTCCTTCATCTACCTCGTAGATTCTACGATAGTCAAGGCGCTGAACGTGATCGTGTATCAAACATCGATCAGTTTCCGATTCAAAATTAGCATGCGGCCGGGGATGGCTATCGGATTTCGGAATGTCTTGTAATTTTTATTTTCTAAATCTTTTGTGCCTCCGCGGACGTGATGAATTTGTCAAACGAAGTGTTGAAGTGGCATGCGTTCCGTGAACTACCGGTGGAGGTTGTTTGATCGTTCACGAAATGTGTTTTGCAAATCAAACGTAGGCGGTGAGGAATGTTCTATTCGTTGTTGCTGATCTGCGAATTAAATATTCTATATTGAGTTAGTTTTTGATTTAAACTTCTTTTATTGCCATTTTTAAACATGTGTTTGGTTGAGAAATATATGATGTTGTTTAACGTTGTAGTAGATTTTAAACAAGGCGTTTCCTCTTTCCTAAGTGGCACATCCGATTCAAGTGCTCTGATGGCACATGCCTATGTTTGAAAAGATAACAGATTTGTTCCTCCTTAATTCTATTTAGAACATTTTATCTCTTCACCCTCACTAGCACCGGTCGCATTAAAACAACGCACGGACACTAAGGGGGAGATAAAAATGCAAATAATCTTTTCTCCATTTCAAACGAAAACACTCTAGACCCTGTGGCAACGGCCTGTTTACGGTGGCTAACCACAAAAGTGGCCACTTTGCGTATCGCTTCGTGCAGCTAAAAGCCGCCACACGTAGCACACACCCACACAGGTTTCCATTAGCTAACGCATATCGCCTTGTCTTTCCGAGGATCTCGAGGACGCAAATCCTTAGCTTTAACCCTTTTTTTCCAGCCATTTCCCTAACCATTGAAAACGTGTGCGACAATTGAAAGCTAGTGAAAACGGGGGATAGGAGAAGGAACGAAAAAAATAATCGCACGCCGGATGGAAATTATGAAAAATTTACCCTTCAGAAACAATAAATTCAACCGATTTGGGTACGCGTGCCACTTGAACGTCCGATGGTGACGCTGGTAAGTGAAAATTGAGATTGGCCCAGAGGCGACAACGAATGGGTATGTTGCCCCACAGGCCGCAGGGAAATCCGGTCGGAACCCGATAAAGCCGGCCACCAGGGGATTAACCGAACGCACCGACTTCTCTTGCACGCGCTGGAGGAAGCAGTCGACGGCCGAAAGTGTCCTTTTACTGTTCCTCGGGGGGAGGAAACACTTTTTGTTCCAACCGGCCACAAGGGGTGTTTTGGGAAATAAAAAACAAAAGAAGAAGGATTCTGAGGTATCGTAACAACAAGTGCATAATACACACACGAAAGAGTAGGAGTAAAAACAAAACTGCTATGTTGGAAAAAACCACAACCAAAGGGGTTATGTTACGTGTTCTCATTTAAAAACTTCACGCAGATTATGGTAAAAAGAAAGACAACCTTTTCACCACCTAAAATGTCATAATTTATCATCCAACAAATAGACAAACTCCAAACAACAAGTATGAGTGTGAGTTCGTGAAAGTCAACAGAAGTATATTAGACTCTCGATAAGCAATTGAAGTTTACAAGTTAAACAAAACAGGAAACATTAACGAAAAATATCTTCGAAGAAATTTATTAAGCTTGACTAAGTAGTATAGTTCAACAGCGCAATTTACTTATTTTTTTCGCATTGATAAAGAAATCGGAGTTGAAATAGTTAGGCAGTACGGCTTAGTAGAATTGTGAAAATGTTATGGTTTTGTGACTCACACAGTTATGTAGAAGCTGCTTCAAAAGTTGAAAAATAATTCCCCGTAATTTTCTTGAAAGTAAAACCACAACAAATAAATTCTATTAATCGTTTGTTTATGGATAATTTTCTTCATAATTGATTTACTAAACAACGAGCATAACAGTAAATTAAAGCAAAGAACAAAAAATGGAACCACCACGGATAACCCGTAAAGTGGATGATCCGACCACGAATAACCAATATGCTACTGGTTTTGTTCTCTTTAGAGATCATAGAATAGATTACGATGACGTTCGCCTCCATCGAAATAGAATATCCTTTCAATATCTTTATCAAAAGCTTGATTTGTTTCCAGAGTGAGCAAGTATTTCGATAATTATTGACATAAGTTTGAATCTTACCTCAGCTAATGCACACCTAACACTGTATTCTATTTATAGCCAACTACTCCAGTTCAAGCCAACGCGTTTGGAGTAACGTGCCAAATCGTGGATCCATTTGATAACGCACACATTTGATGCGTTTGCATGCATTTCCACCTACCCTTGCTCCAATCCTAACCTCAGCCACCCGTCATGTAAACTTCTGCTTCCGTCGGTATATCACGTGTCTTGAAGTACCGAACTCGTCACTTGAGAATAGGGCTCGACGTACAAACCCACGCCATGCTGGTGCCAGTTCCTCCGAAGGTGACGAAAAAGGGTTAATTAATCATGATGTTGTGCAAACATGATAACATTCAGGCGCGTCGACGAAAACGTGCATTTGCGTAGAAAGGGTGCGACCGCAAGATGCGTCAGTTGGACGGTCGAAGTTTCCCCACGGCTCACGTATTCGGAACCGTGGCATTTCCCTTCGATGTATAACAAGGCCTCTGTTACACGGGAAATGCTAATGTTGGCAGCTTAACACCAGCAAGTTCTAGCGCATGCACATGATTGCATAAATATGCTGATTAGTTGAATAATATTGGATAACCACATGCTTGGTCTTGGTGGTAAATGCTTCTAACACAAAAAACTAAATAGCATCTGTGGAAGTTAAAAATAAACATTAAAGTAATCCAGAATAGATATTGGCAGATCCATGACGTCCGATGAATCCTCGTTTTATGAAAAGGAAGATTCCTTTACCAACATTAAATACTTCTTTTCATATCCATCCTACGATCCAAAATAGTCAAAGATAACTTCTTTAAACTGGTTGTTAAGTACCAACCTCCCATTTGTCTATTGTCCGAATTCTGCTGAAATAATTTAAACCCAACGTCAAAGCAATAGACGATTGCGAAACAATGACCCAATCTGCTCGCAGCCAGCTTCCGGGACTGGGCGGAGACTTCATTTGCAGCGAGTCAACCATTCAAATCGGCTACTTCCGGCACTTTCTCCTCCGCGGCCAATCGGTCGCAAGGGTGAACACAATCGTTGCTCATTAATAAATTCATCACTTGGCTCCCGCCAGCTAAGAAGACGAGCGTCCGTTCGACCTCCGTTTCGTGGGTGGCTAGTACGGGCGAATCCTTTGACGTTTACGGCACCAACCCCGCAACCCACGCTAGAACGCCGGCAGTTGCTCCTCTTGACCCTCTGTCTCCCCAATGGTGGATTAGCTGAAGAATGGTGAAGCGTAAATAAATTATATCATTCACCAGCTTGTGCGAGTCGCGCATTAAAAGAAAATGCGAACGGTAGCGGGTCGAGTCCGGAAATTATGAAATATTCTTTCCTCCGCGGGACGTTCCCATCCCGTTTGGTTCGAGCAAACGAGCATCGCATTCAAGTCGCACTGGGGAGGGCGGCCGCAATCGGAACTCTTCAGTCCGCACAGGAGGAGACAGCGAATTTAATTAGCTTTCAATGTAGAGCATTTACTTTATTGACGTGAATTGACCCGACGGTGGCAGGCGACGGAGGGAGATGCATCCCCGTTCCCAATAGCCATCAATGCTGTAGACAGAAAGTTTCCGCCCCGAAGTAGTTGGTAATGAAATAATCAACTTAAGACGCAGCTCGCATTGAAGACAGTCAGTGGACAATTGAATCGAGCCTGACCGACTGTAGAAGTATTTATAAAATGTAGGTTGAAATTATGTTTGTCATAGTTTGTTATATTTTGATTGAGCTAAGGTAAGAACAAAACAGTACAAACTCGACTAAAGCAAGAAAAGGAAAATGTACATTAGTTATATTAATGACATCACCAATATATTTAGCAGCATAATCTTAATTATTGTCCATAGTGTAAAATATAACTTTGAACGAAAAACAAGCAGTCTTTCCAGCTACCAGCATCTAAGAAGCAACGATGAATAAATCCGACGTCCAGCTTAATTAGGTATAACTAAGGTAACACTCGGTACCAACTTGAAAGTGTGCAAGTTTCTATCAATTTGAAAATATAATACACTTTTTCAAATGAAATGAGTCGAGTGGACCTGGATACACTAAGGAGATATTCATCTAGCGTCGCAAGCACCTCCCCGTAGCTGGCTTATTTCATCATACTCATCCGATGGTCTCTCAATGCCAATGAGGTTCACAGACGATGGCCTAGGAGCAGCCATTGCTTAAGGATTTTTCCATCTCACTTGCTGTTTGTACATGTCTGTCTCCTTTTTTTATTTTAATTTCACTCAGACTGACTATGGCAAGGATTTTCCTCTTCATCCTCCTTCGGTTGAGTTCCACTGAATTGCGTACGTGTGTGGCGACACCAAACAGTCGGAAGGTAAATAAAACGAGCATTAAGGTGGGGTTATGTTTCAATTTATAAGCAAGCAGCGACCCTCACCGCACTTTTGCACCAAGTTTTCTATTGAATGGGTTGGAAATAAAAAAAAACAACCCGTAGTCGGAATACAAACACTAGTGTGCTTGTCCAGATAAAAGTGATATGATGTCGAGTAGTTCATTAAAAAAATTGAATACGATGTAGCCGGCTTGGTGGGTGGGAATGGTGGCTCTATTCACACTCCGACAAATCTCCGTACTCTGGTTATCTTTGAACAGAACTATCCTAGTTGCAGCTCCGCTTGTATGGAATGAAGTGCAAACTACATTCAATGGGGGAAATAAAAATAATAAAAAAACAAGGAAATGAAAAGCTATTGCTGCACGGATAAATGTATGGCTGAAAAGAACGCACATGGTCGTTACCTCTACATTAACCCAACCTCAGTACTACATGTGTCCCAAGTTCAACGCAGAGGTGATTTCCGAAAGGATAACGAGTTGCTCCACATGAAATCTAAAAAAATGCCTTTCTCAAAAGGTACGCCCTCAGTCCATTTCTTCTGTGGAAAACCCAGGTAGATGATTATTATGCATTAACACTTCGCAAATGCTTGGATGCCTTTGGATTGATGTATTCGTTCGAGGTTGTTGGTTTTTCCAACATTTAGCGATGAGACAAACGTTGACATTCACTCAAAAATTGTATTGCGAATAACATGTTGTATCCGAATCTTTTTGAAAAAATCAAAACAGTTGAAGGAATTTTCAAAAAATGTATTGCAGTTTGGCAAATTCCTAAGCATTATTTTAACGTTGAATTTTTTATATCTGAAGTATTAAAATTATGAAGATTTTTTGTCAAACTCGTAAATGATCTTGTGCTCTTAAAAACTACAACTAGTTAATATTCTCCTCAACGATTTACATTCCATTAACTGCATATTACATAACATGTTTATTCTCGTACTTTTATCTTTTTTTGAAAATAATCCGAATGCTTTTCATATTCCACAAAGAAATGTAAAAAACCAAAGAGAAAAAAGATCCCCAAACGGTGACCTCAGTGTCTGGTGATTGAAGTTAAAAATTCCATATGCAAGTAAACCAAAAAAAAAACAATATGCTCAAAATCTGAACCAGAAATGGAGTGAAGGAGGAAGTGATTGGAAAAAAAAAGATGGGCAACATATCGAACCCGTCCGCGAAAACAGCACCAGGAACACTCGGTGGCCAAACATATTCCGCCTGCCCGGGACCAATTAAAATCAATTAAAACAATTATTCCAATTTGTTCAATTACACGAAAACAGAAATCATAATAATCATGCTCGTCAGCACCGGGGCAGCATAGAACCGGAGCGCCCGCTGGTGTTGAACCGGCTGTTGGCGCCGGGAATGGCGATGAACCGTTGTCGTTTGAAGTCGAGTGTTACTACAATTTTACCAGTTCGTATCGTAAAGATTATTTTTTCCTTTTTACTTTACTCTCTTCGGTTTGGTTTTGGTAGTTCTTTGTTGTTTGCTCTCGTGAACGTTGAATCAATTTGCCATCGGGTTCCGGCTCCATTGGACCGCTTTTGGACCAATTTGAAAATCCAATTGGGTCCCATCGAACTCCTCGAACTGCCCAATTCCATCTAATTCTGTCCATTTTTCCCATGTTTTTTCCTTTTGTTATCACAACCCTATTAAGTCCTATTCTCTAACCCTTGCTGGAATGAATTCGTTCCCTGTAGCACTTCATATTGCCGGGCGACAAATGGATCCATGCAGGAAGTCAACGCGCGACCGATGACCCCGTAAGCTCAAGTTTGCAAAAATCTGCTGATGCAGTCAGATGCAAAACGGGAAGCCATGGTCGAGTGGGAAAATGGTTCTGGAAAGCGCTCGCGATTGGACGGAATTGCATGTGCACTGATTGATGCTAAACAGCCCATTCGGGAGCTCTATAAGGGGTTCTGAGTTGTATTCGTGATTGGTCCTGTGGCCCCACTGTACAATTTTATTCAATTAAGACAAATTGTAATGATTTAATCACGTTCTTCGTTTGTTTGCGAAGTAGAAGTATTTAGTGTTTTATTTTTATCAAAGCCTTTTTAGTATTCTAAGTAACTACTTCAACTCCCGATAACCAAAATGCAAGAAAGCTATTTAAGGAGAAGTAAATGTATGTTTTTTTTAGTTTGGAAAGAAAACGGTTATGCTATGCATGAGCGAAAAGTATGTCATCCTAACGAAACGATTTTTTAGCTTTATTTCAGGAACATTTCCCTTTCTGACTTTCTGATAAGATATCCTAAATAATTGTTGTGTTTTAGGTGATTATTCTAAAAGAAATATTGATTAAAATACATTATTTTAAATTTTTAAATTTGTCACATACTGAAAAGGTCCGCAGAAAACTTAAATAAACATTCGGTTGTCAAAAAACCGAATTATTTTATGTTATTTACGGTATACTAAGAACCTTTTGCAATAGCGCCAGCGGCTATCGAAGAAAATATGCATCACAAAAAATCCATTCGGCTGCAATTGAAGTCACTCGAAGGCGGCACTCGAGGTAAGATGCCAAACGGAGGGCCAACAGAAGGAACCGAGTGGAAGCTAAACTTCAATTTAAATTACGAGAATCATTGCATTAGTTCCGATCATGTGCATTATGCGCAATTTTCCTTCCCATCGCTTGCGTTTGGCGCTGTGATTGCATCTCGAGATCGCTTTTACCGCCAGTGAACGTCGGCGAAGGCATGAACCAAAAGCGAAACGCCAACGGAATGGGATGGAAAAAGAAAAATATTTCATTTTTGCATATGCTGCCGGAATGCTGGTTCAGTCATCTTCAAGGGTCCACGCTTGGGAAGATGCTGATGGTCCAGATATTGGTGTGGAGTGGGCTCCTCGCACTCGCTAGCTACAATTCTTCACTTGCTTGGCGTTCGCCTTTCTGGAACGCTTTCATTCGATCTCAATCTTTCGTTTGGTGCGGCGATCTCCTTCTTTGTTGGACAATCGGACCAATCGTAACTCGTAAGGCCAATCTGCATGTAGACTTTTTTCCCAATCCTAATTTAGTTAATTCTGTTAGACATAACGCGCGTTAGACTGCTAAAGATCAGCAAGAATGTTATCTTTAATTTAATTTAGCTTTTTCACAATCAAAAAGCTCATAGCAGTACAAAAGGATTTTAATGTTATTATGTAATGAAACAGGAAGACGGTTATCAATCAGCATTTTGTACTACATAACAAGAGGATTCAAGTAAAAATATGACACTGTATGGAGGCTACAAAATCAGGATGGGATACTTTTAGGCATTTGCTTAATATAAAAGTCTCTAATTTAGATGTTCAGGAGAGAAAAGTAAACTAATGACCATATAAAGCATTCAGAAAACGTAACTTGTATTAGATATTTTGAAAACATTTGCAAAATTTCTTCAACAAGTTTGACTTTAAAAAAACACATACATAACCGTTTGAAATGTTGGATATATGTCCCCTAAAAAACCAACGCAACAAATCTGTAGCTGACTCCTCAACCGTACGTGATTAATGCGCACATTTGCATTCCGATGCATTTACGTGACTTTAAATGCAGAAAAATGGTGAACGATAATTTGTGCCAATTTATCTTCCGCGACCGATTGACTTTGGCTACACCGCCGGATGCCTTTTTTCGTTCGTCAGCACTGTGCGTCCATCATTCGAATGAATGCATGTCTTCCGCCCTCCCCACGCATTTTTCTTTCCCTTAGTCCCTGCCGTCTACACATTGTGGGTACGTCAAAATCCCACTGGTTGAATGCATTGCTGAGGGATGGATTGAATATTCATACCAATGTTGCCGGGAGCTGCTTCCCCGGCATGGTTCTGCCCATCCGGTACAGTGGATGAAACAAACAGTAGTATGTTTGAGTCAACAAGCATCCGATGATTCATGTGACTGCCCGGTGGCAATGCTGCGACTCCCATGTCAACAAACGCACCTCCATCTCTTACAAGACCTTGTAACTGTATGCTGAGCAGTGGTTGATAACCATCATTTCCATCATAGGAACAACATTTCAGGTATGCAGTATAGGCGTCTAAGTCCAAGGTTCTATTCATTCTAGACCTCACACAGTTTTACTGATAACCGGGAAAAAGATTTCGACAAAAAGCAAAATTTATTTGCAAAGCCTTCCGGATGTTAAGTGTTTCAAACATACAGAACGAAACTTTACAGGATATATCTTTGCTCTTTTCAAACATGTAAAAAGATGGAAGAAAACACTTCTTTTGATAAGATAATAGGAAACGAGTGAAAAACATTTTTATTATGTATCACGCATTAAAAGTTGGTTAGATAACATGAAAAAAAAATAGCAAACAAACTTCTAATTTAATAATATTAAACAATAATAGAACAAAAAAAGTACTTCCACTCATAACAAATAAAATAAAAAAATAAAATAAAAAAATAAAAGTGTCTCACAGGTACAGGTTTGTGACGTTATCTGCTTTAGAGTAAAAGATAAGAAAACTTAAAGATTATATATTTTTCAGGTGTCCCACTTTTCCTGTCTGCTGGTGTGAATTAAATATTCTGAGCAATAATAAGCCAAATTTGCTTTCCAACCTTCAGGAAAACAATAAGGTAGTTTTTTGTAGGTTTGTGAAGTTTTGAAGTTTGTTACCCAGCATTTGTCTATTTTTTATTTATGATTCATTATTAAACTTGTTTTCCACTAAGGGAAATTCATTTCAAAACTAGATTAAATAATTTCTTTTTAAACTACTGTTTAAGATTCAATTTCCATGTAAAACGATGGAAACGTTTAAAACATGGAATCGGTTTACACATTTACATAAATTTAAAGTAAACGGATTCTTTTAAAAACTTTATGACAAAATCAAACACGATTTGTTAATGAAGCATATAATCGTTTTATTGCACTCACCGCACTAAGCTCGAACCAAACCGCCGTCTGGGGGGGAAAGAGAAAGCGCTTCCCACAGGGGAGGCACCAGCTTACGTAAGCGCAGCCCAGTCCTGGGAATCTGCAGCTGCAAGACTCATCGACCGTGACCTAAACCGGACCCGGGGGCAGCGGCGATAAACCGTCCCCGGCTCCGTAGCGCCCCCAAGGCTGAGCCCCCGGTAAAGCCACGATTTCGCCCTGGTAGAGTTCCATAATTGGTAAATTACAACCTTTCTTTCCCTATCGCACTTCACAATCAGATCGATCGATCGATCGGGTCGGGATTCCAATGCAACTTTCAGCCGCAACAAAAGCGGGAGCGCAGTGGAAGCGAACGGAGTGCGGTAAGAACCCCACGCCGGGAAATTACTTAATAAGGATCCGACCACCCAAAACCGGATCAGGAGATGGGGGGATCGTGTGGGAAGAAATCTGTGGTGTGCTGTCCGTCCTTCACACGGGAGGTTCACTGCTTGCGGCTCGCTCTTGTGGAGCGCAGTGAGTGCTGATGCTGCCCGCTCCTATTAATATCTGGCCCATAATTTATGTCTTTTTCGGCGATGTTTTCCAGGCCTGAGGTTTAGGCCCGCCGGGAGCAGGTTTTCGGCTCTGGTTCGGCCGCACGCCGAAACCTATAAATTTCTCATAATTGAAGCATCCGCGCGCACTAGTGCGTGGTGAACGAGAAATATGGCTTGCTAATTAAAGACGCCCGAGAGCAGCCTGACGAGAGGCTTTGAAAGGCGAAGAATTATATTTTTGGAACGAATGAAATATTTAAAGAAGAATAAAAACGGAGATGGTTCTTGAACCAGAATTCACATAGAATTGATAGCGACTGGTGCTAAAATCATCTTAAAACGCTCCCTCCAAATGGATCATCATCGTGAGAATCACTACCTCGTAGACGCTGGTCTACCGATCGAGTGATGTTATGCTCGGTTTCGTCGCTTTCCACCTTATGCACCAGACCATCCGGCCAGCCCTGTTTGTATGCAGCTGAGCGACTTATGTGATCACGGATGCGAGTGCCCAATCTCCGCCCCAAAGAAAACCCCGGGAAAATAGAGCACCGCAACGGCGGCAGCCAGACACACCGGAGTAATGAATTTATGTTCATTAGCGATTCTTTGGCCCGAGCGTCCGAGCACTCGCGACGACAGGCGGAGCATTGTGTTCGATCATCAGGTCTCTCCCGATCCTTCGGCCATTATGCGCTGGCGGAGTAGCATAATGCCCACCCTCCCGAAAAAAAACCCTCGGCGACGAAACACTGACCGCACACAGCACTCGAAAACGCGCTGGAGAGAGGGAGAGACACACACCCACCGTGCCCGTGTCGGACAGTGTCTGCAAACAGCGTGTCCAACCATACGTCGATAGTCCATAAATTACCCTTCATTTGCATAAATAATTAACGGATATTGGGAGGCAGAATTTATCGCATTCTTCCCGGCCCGATGTCCCCGGGACGCGGTCCGTTGCGATCTCCGCCGGTCTTAATCCGTAGCCGCGGGCGTCAGGAGTCAGGAGTGCGGAGTGGTGCCGGTTTGCAGTGGATGTAACATATTGTTGTGCGCCGGGTTAAGCTTTTTCGTTGTTTAGAAATGACTGAACGCGAGGAAGACTATGGCGATAAGGAACGGTGGAACTTCATCTGGCAAAACAGAAAAACATTACTCTCAGGCAAGATCGATAGTGTTGTGGTTTTTTGGGTAACCAAGAACTGGAGAAACATAAAGCAGTGGTTCTCAAACATACAACTATATTGACAATACATTATTCAATAAAAATTTACATTGAAGACCAAAGTCATGTTTGTTTCAATTTTTTATTATATTATGTTTTATTTTATTTTTAATTTTTTAAATTTTATTTTATTTTTTCATTTTATTTTATTTTATTTTATTTTATTTTATTTTATTTTATTTCATTTTAAGAAACTTGTCAGCCTCCGTGGGTTCACAAGACAGAATTACAGTCATGGTAAAATGGTAAATTTTGGAACGTATTCTAGCTGGGTCTCATCTGGTAGTATATCTTTGTTCCTCAAACAGCACTTTTGTGCCTTATTAGGAACTAGGAACCAATATGGACAAACTTATTTGAAATAAACAATGTTTTGAAGTTTGTTACGTTGGTTTAATTTGACTGCGAAAACTTAGGAAGCACTGAAGTTAGTATGATTTGACACAGCAAACCCTCCACCGATACGTCAGCTGATGTGTCTGGTCGCTCGGACCTCTTCCACACCACGGTTCGCACCCGAAACAGGCAAAAGCGATTCCTACCGGCTGGCGATTGGCAGGCGAGAAAATTCGATTTGCAAGTAATTGGTTTTATGAATTTTTCATCAATAATTATACGAACCGATTCCTGCTCCACCGGACATGTTGCTGGCCACCCGACCACGGCACAATGTCTCTATTCCGGTGAAGAGTTATTGAAAATACGAGCGTAACAGAAAAAGAAACACAGAAAAACAAGTGCCAGACGGAGACCGTAAATGATTGAGGAAAGAAAATTGCGCATAATATAAGCATTTGCTAAACGAATTATGATCGATCCGCCCGTGGTCGCAAGCGGTTGGATTATACACATTTTTCTACGACAAGCCGGAAAGTGTGTGAGAACAAAAAAAACATAATGCAGACAAAGTGAATTGATTATATCTCTGTTCTCAACCCTTTGGTCCGTCCGCTCGGTTGCCATATGGCGGATGGTAACATTTAATAATGAGTAAAACTATCGAAACCGAATGAATTAGGAAGGAGCAAAATGCTTATCCTTTATGCTAAGTAAACAGTTGCGTTTCGGTTAATGGTTAAGTGCTGTGGAGCATTGAATATCATTTCCGGTAGCATGTTTCGGGCTTTAATTAAATATTTTTTTAGTTCCTGCCATTTTTAATTGATGATTGCATTCTCTTAAAAACTAACACAGGTTAGTGATTGTGAGATAAATAAAATGAAACTCGCCGTTCCACATGTTGTAAACACTTTACTCCTTTCTTTTTTCAAGTATAAATACTTGGAAAAAATTACAATCAAACATTATTGTAAAGTTTTCGAATGAAAGCAAGTCACAAAAAACAACACCCGTTTATAAACACACCTCCTTCATCGATCCGCCGAAGATCAATCAAAACCGCGCATTCATAATCACTTTTATTGCCCGGGCAGTTTTCCCACCGCCAGCCGGTTGGGCAAACTTTTTCCCATTTTTCTATCAAGTGCCTCCCGCCACAACCGGCTTTCCACCACCACTTCAAGAAGTTAGTCTGCGAAGCTGAAATAAATCGCAAATATTCGCAATGCAATCCTTCCGATCACCTGCTTCTAGGAAAACGCTTCTTCCGCACTTGCACTTGGAGCAGGCGTGGGAAGCCGGAAAAACTCCAACCGCGGTGGATAGGTTTTCATGTTTTTCCACTGCACTGCACCGCGACCGGTGGTGGCTGAAGTTTTAATTAAAAAACTTTTCCAACGCACCACGACGGCTACGGCCGGGCGCGGGGCCGATGGAAAAAGCCAAGCCGTTTTCACCAACGATTGATGCGTAACGCATGTTAGGCTTCCGCCCGGGTGGCCATGGGTTTGAAAATTGGCGCACCAAAACATCCTTACCGCAGGTGAAGGAACGTTTCGCGCGTGAGGCGGATATTTCCTTTCGCCAGTTTGCGCTCTGAAGGATGCTCGTTTTGACAGGACAGGGTTGGGAAAAATTGAAGCAAAGCGTATGAAACATAGGCACATAGGCCTTCCGATGTAGATGTGGTGCATTGCGTGACGTGGCAAGAATTTGATATTCAATAGTTTATGATTTTCTTATTGACTTTCATCCACTTTTGACATGGTGAGATTGAAACGAACTGTACGGAACTGCGTTTTTCGGAGGCAAAAACGCAACAATGTTTTACAAATTTAACACAAAGTTAAATAAGAGTAATCCTATGTGGAAAATGTGTTGCTAGAAATTTGTTTTAAATTTTGCTGCTTCCAGTTTTCATAATTACATTGTTTCCAAACTAGCAAAGTATTTCCAGTTAACTTTTGTAATTATTATTATTATTATCATTTTCATATGATTTCCTTTTTTAAATTTTTCTTCCATCAAATTTTTTGCATCTCTACGATTGGTTTTAACTAATATTTTATTTCTCTTCTTTTTTTCAGGTACGGATTGGACAAATTATCCTAGTGGCAGTATTCTGCAAACATAGTGAAAACCGACAAGTTTTCACCTGGCTTACAAGGAGTGGTCTATTTCTGGCACCGTTTGTCAGTTCTTACTCCCACGAAAAAACCTCATGGAAAAGGAAAATCAAAATTGAAGGCACGTACTCAGCACCGCCGTAAGGCTTTCCTACCACTGTTGACTGGATTTGTCCGCCGCGCTTAATAATTCAACCAAACAAACCAATCGTTTTAGACGCGCAGTGCAAAAATAAAACGCATATATGCTCGGTCGCATGCGTGATTTCCAAATGCGTTGCGAAGGTATTCTCCAACATGGTTTTCACTGTCTCATCTCGCAAATTAACTGGTACATAATTTAAAGGCAACGTATGTGGAGGAAGCACTTCGCGGGACAGTTTTGCAGTGTCCTTGGCTGCCTTGGGGCAAGGTGGAAGCAACCGATCCGAGTTGTTTTGCTTCCCTTTTTTTGCGCCCCTTTTCGGACAATTCGGAACATTTATTTTCCGTTCCGCGATAAACCAATCAATAAAATTTATTTAAAACGGAACATCAACAAAGTCCAAACGCCCGTAAAAGCTATCTTAAAAGCTGCTCATAAAATAAAACCGAACGCAAGTGCTGGGAAGACACGTTTTAAACTCGGCCGAAACTTATCTACGTGGTTACTCGTGGATCTTCCTTCTTCGGTGGGTATTAAGAAGAAGACAAACAACGCTAACAAAATAAGACAGAAAAACACAGCATCTGCAATCGGACGCGCAAAGTGCTTTTTATATCTCACTCAAAGTCTACGGCTCAAAAACTTCATGCTTCCATCCAGCCGGACCCAACATCAATCTAGCGTACGGCGGCCATCTCCATCCATTTCGGTTCGTGGCCATTAAATTCGCGAATGGCCTCCACCCATGGTAACAACACCCCGTTCCACGTTTGGAGGTGGAGTTTTTTGGCAATATGTGTCTCCGTGTTTGGCAGGGGGAAGGAAGCCTTTCGGGATGTGGAAGGTGCCTCAAAAATCCTCTACAGTCCAAACACATGGAAAACGATAAATTACGGATTTAATATTATCCTCCACCGAGACACACCGCAACGTCGCGGCCGAGGGTGAGGTTTATTTGATCGCAGGTTGAACAGGACTGGCTTTCCATGTTCTAAAGTGACCTCTGTGTGTGCGTGCGTGTTGGTGTCCAGCGAATTGATGAGGACATTCCTGGCGGACACCATTTTATGTCCGATACCTTCGAGGTCACTCTACCACTAGCCTTTCGCGGGTCCGGTCTCGCCCATTACACACGGTGGCGGCTAATTAATGATTTATTTTTGCTAATGCAAACAGAGCATAAAAACGGTAAAATGTTTAATACTACGAACGGTAGTTTCCAGTCCCGTCAAACGGCGACTTGCCGGGGTGGGTTTTTGTTTTGGAGTTGCTCGTCCAACCCAAATCCATCCCATTTTTATAGCCCAAGAATGCAGCCCTTTTTTAGAGGTGCACCGTAAAATCGGTAATTCCTTCTCCACAATCCCTCCGAGCTACGAAGCGGTGGAACAAACACCGGGTTTTCACCTCCGCTTTTCCCCGAGCCCGTGGGGTGATTTTTGGTGGAACCGGAAACTGCTCGAATTATACTGGAAATACGCTTGCCGAAGGCAATCCACCGCGTTCTGCCGTGACTATTAATTACCCACCTAGCAGGAAAAAAAGGGATGTTAAGTCTATTGTGTGCTCCTAGCGTGAAGTTCAGTACGAAGGTTTTCCACCCAGAGTGTGTTTGTGTTAGTTTTTTATAGGCTCTCCTTTCCGAGGGTGGTTGCCGTTCCTGGTGGTGTTTGATGCGATGGAGAGCTTCGGTAGTTGTTTAGTGGCTTCCGGCGATGGTGGAAACGGGAACGAGCCGTAACATACTACACCGAGCACGGCCGGAAATGCTTGTGACGCAGCTGGATGTATTTTTCCTAACTACCCCAAGGTTTTCTCTTTCCTTTCGTGCCTGTACCGAAAATATGACCAGGTGATTCGGTGGCACGGCAAAATCACCGTAAAAACTGTAGCCATGTTCTTTGGCATGTAAGTCGAGTAATGTCACCTTCCTTGCGAGCCAACAGAAAAAAGCATTTTCCAAATAACGTTCAGAGTTTCGGTGTAGGACTTGAAATGTTTGTTTTTTTTGTTGGACAAAAATGTTGATCTGCTACTTAAGGTTTTTAAAAGGTTGCCAGTAAACTCTGTCGATTTGGTTTAGTTGACTCTTATCTCATGTAAATAACTAAAAGAATCGATTTTTCGTTTTTTCTTTTGAGAAAACCCTTTAGAAAAAACAAGAAAAAAAAGAACAACAACAACAACAGAACAACATTAAATGAAGGTGAACTTTCATCTTGTTTCACTTGCAAATCGATAAATATTAAAAAAAACAAAGCAAGTAACATTGATTCCACAAAAGAAGGAAAAAATATTATAATATTTTTCATGGTTTCTCCTTTTCATTACTATAACGGTTCATGTTCTTTCTAACTTTATTTTGTTTTGTTCTTCAGCATGTTGCTGAAAATGTTTATGAAAATCAATTTGAAACACTGTATATAGGAATTTTCGTATATTCTTCATTTAGCCAGGAAACCTTACACCTCGAGATCCTGTTGGCTACTGTTTTTGATAATTTGTCGAATTCATTTTTACTTATCTTAAATTTGATTTTGTTACTAATATTACGGAATTCCTTGTCCCTTGATCCTTTTTCTATTGCATTGAAAAATTTTAGAATGTAGGCAAAGTACTTTACTTCAATTTTCAACGGTAATTGTTACATTCACTTGATTTTATGTCACCGTTGGTCGAAAACCCTTCAAGAGGAAGCCAAATCACTTAAATCGTAACATATTCACTCTTAAACAAGGGTTACTTTTGATGCCGTGTTGTTGGATTTATGTTAGCTTTTTTGCATTTAAATACAAAAATAAACAGAACAAATAGCACAGACCTTGCTAAAAATCTCTAACCTCTCCGTCGTTCGTCACGGTTGTATGCAGAATCATCATTTCCCGACCCGCCATGGAGGAAATGTACGCCGTCCGCCTTCTTACTTATTTCCTTTTTAATTTTGTGGAAAATGCATTTTTCATGCGCGTTGCGAATTGTGGAATGAGCAATCAAAGAGGTTTGAAGGGTGGAAGGTTTGTTGTACGTGCCGCCTTTTAGTTTTTTTTCTGTATCGCTTGAACTCTTACGCTTCGAGCCGGGCAGGTCGTTATGTTTGTGTTTTGTTTTTCCAGCCGAAAAAATAAAATCCAAAACAAGCCCGGCTAGCATTTACCGTCATCATTACCCTCGTCGCAGGAGCTGTTCAGACGGACCAAGTCATGATGTTAACTGGTTTCACTGAGCAGCTTCGCTCGATGCTTGTGTTCGGTCTGTCGATGTGCGAAGCAACCCCAGTCCATTGAACTACAGCGAAAAACCCGCCGACGGACGGGTGATTTGCAAATACAGTACCTTGCAAGGACCTCCCGGTTTCGGGTTCCCGCCCTCTCGTTCCGGGATTTCTCCTTGTTTCTCGACCCTACGTGTCCTCATTCTCCCCCCGGATGTTTGCTAATGCAAACGGGAACGAGCCTGTGCAGATTTAACGCTGCCAGGAGTCGGTAGCGCAGGCAGAGAAGATTGATGTGCAACTTTAGAAGACTCATTTCCTTTCCAGCGGACCTGAGGACGGTCTGTGCTAGTTCTAGCTAGTCAATCGCCAGTCAACTGCGTCCGGGGTTTGCAGAGCGGCTTTCCGCTGGTGGCCGGAAATGGTTTCAAAGCGATCTATAATTGCACTTCTACGACTTGTGTCGGACGAGCGGTTGTGGCTAGAATCAACGTATCGCAACAATATCGGAAACTTTTTTTCGAAGGAAGACATTAAATGACACAACATACATAGGACATACAATTTATTGCGAGGGCCTTATGAATTCAGGTTGTACATCGACTAAATTTCCTCGAATTGTTTTCCCTGCAACATTCAAATGATAGCTGCGGGCCTTAAGAAAGGCTTTTAAGTGTTCAATTGACTGCAGCAATTGCTTGCAAGATTATCCTACTTTCCACTAAATCCCCCTTCCCTCCTCCCCCCTCAGTAACCAAGCATTCCAGTGTTTTCCGCATTTCTCCACCGTCGGGGCGAATTTGCCCTGCGGCAGATAATTCTGCAAAATAATTGCATTCTTAATCAATTGACCTCAATCTGCATTCGACCGGCATAAGTTGGTCAACGGGCGGCCGTTCGTTCTGCCCGAGATGCACCCAACCCACGCGGCCACCCAACCGCAGCCACTTCCAGGTCGGAACCCACCCCACCAAAGTCTCGTCCTCATCGATCACCGAAACAATGGCCCTGCTGACAACAGTCTGGCAAAAGGCTTTCTCCTTTTCACCGGGGCCCCAACCGGTGTCCAACTAATCTGCTCTAAACATCTACTCGGCCACGGCACGACGTCGACGACGACGACGACAAATCTCAGTCGGCTGGAAAGAGGCTTTTCCAGCCAGGGTCTTTCGTAGCAAGCTGTACTAAAGACTATCACTTCCTTCTCCGATGATGAAGATGATGATGATGATGATGATGATGATGATCCTGCTAAACTCAACCACTCACTCGCGGAATCGTGTCGTTGACTAAGCGGTGTGTTGTCTGCACAGTGTCAAACAAATACTTTGCGTAGATATGTGGTTAGAACTAACAGAATACACTCTGGACATGAATAATATTCAGCTTTAATTGGAGTTGAACAATTCTGTATCAATTTTAGGAGCTGAGTTTTTATCGATTTGTATAGCAAAAGTTGGTTATGTCAAAATTCAAAGTATGTAAAACTTATTCGCTATGAAGTGTTATAAATTCCTAGCAAATTGGTAGCAATTCGTTAACGATCCAACTACCAAAACACAGAAATAGGTAAGATCTTAAAAATCGCAAACTCTACGTTCACCATCGTACCCTAAACTCCCGTACGGTTCCACCGGAATCATAACTAACGGTGCCCGTAAAACTCGCCAATCTTGCTCGCCCACCTCGGTTGTGGATGTTGGAGTTTTTAATCCTCCAGAAAATCCGACCGCTTACTAAAGCACAGGTACCACTGGAGTTTGCGCCGGCACTTCTTAGGGGACCTCGGCTACCTCTAGCAAACCCACGCTCTAAACCCCCAAACCCTGACGTTCCGGCGTTCCTATGAATTACAATTGCATACCCACTCGGTTTCGGCCCGGCAAGCATAATACTCGTGCGATGCACGTCGGATGAGGTCGCCATCGATGCTTCGATGCAATCGATGCCTTTGTGCCGGTGGAGATATTAAATGCATTTTAATAGCACATTAACCACATTCGACGCGACTCGGAGGGATTCGAGTCGCGTTCGCGGATTTGCACCAGGAAGAAAATGCGGCAAAGTGGGAGAGAGAGAGAGATAAAAAGGAGTGCGTTTCGTTGAGGGAAAACAAGGGAAAGAAGGTCACAGAACGAGTACATCGAAGAGACAATACGTGCCCGTGATACTATCCCTGCTGGTAGTGCGCTCCCTCGTCTAATGGCCTTTGGGAGGTTATGGACGATCCCATATCCCAGCGTTTGCCGGTTTTGCGAGGTTATGTTATCTGCAGGTTCCAACAATCATTCCCGAGAGTGGGGCAAACCTCGCTACCCTTCGAACAGACAGGAGACAGAGTGAGGCACCATGCCACGTCCCGTACCGGTTTCTTTCGTTCGCGGGAAACGTTTGATTTAAGGCGACTCGACGCTCGCGATCGGGTCCCCCACCCCTACCGTACAAGTATGCTATCCATTGTTTCCGTCGACCATTAGCGATCGAAGTGATGATTATCCTGGGGCGACGTGCCTCAACGGTCGGCTCGAGTGAGATTCAAATCCCGAGCGCGATGCCTGACCGCACACCTCGTAAGGGAGAGGAAAGAAATCGATGGCCATTCGCCATCCGTCTTCAGCCTTCCTTTCGTCCGGCCAGAAATTTGCCTCAATTGACGATGACACATTCCTGGTGTCGTACGTTCGAAAGCATGATTTCTGCAGCCAACGCGAACACAACGGACGATGTGGAGGACGCAACCCTGGGAAAGTAATTACTTGATGGTACGTGAGGGTTTTACTGAAATCAGGCACGGCACGACGTTGCAGGTGAGTTAATTGCCTCGTCATCTGATAATTGCAATGAAACATGATTGAGTGGGTTATTTTTAGTGAAACCTGTAGTGGCACGGCTCCTTTTCAGTTCATTTACACACTAACAGGATAGGTTTTTAAAGCAGTTTATATCGCTTAACACGCAGACTACCATGGCTATCAGTTTTGATAGCCAGCTGTCATTAGTTCTAAGAAGTGTTTGCCCCATAAATGAATAAAAATGCAACATAAAAATTAAAGTAGTATTTAAAACTAATTCTTCGGGAAGCTTAGTCTTTGCTTATCTTTCGAAAACCGTCGGTTTAATAACGTGTCAACGTGTTAAACTAGTACTTCGTTAAAAGTACCACGCAATTTGGTTTTGAAAATGCTGTGAATTAAAAACTTAACGAGCGTTTTACTCAAAAAAAACCATTGTCATTAAAGTTCCTGTGACAGAAGATCAAAATCAACATGCTCCTAAACTAGGCGAACTCCTAAGCTCTCGATTGATACAGACCATTAGCGTAACAAACGTGAAAAAAACCTTTTTTGAACATCATATGGAATGGCTTGTTTACGTTTTCAACGCATCTAACTTCATGGCGAGTATTATCGTGGCTCAGGAACTAAATTATTGTTTCTTCAACCCTAACCTGAACATGTCAATATGGAAATATATAATTTTGGCTCGTTTACTTTCAAAATATACGGCGCCTGGAAGTGAATTTATATCTGAAATTTCTTTCCAAAATACTGCAGAAACAAAATACTACCAATACCATCAACAAATACCACAATTGAAGTCTACTGAGGCGTTTATTTAAAATCAATTGGGTAAGAATGTTTCGCTTTCTGAACATGCTCTACGACAAGTCCTTTGTGCTCCCGCTGAACGCTGAAACAAAGTCAGAACTCCAATGAAAACAAAATAAGAATCCAATAGGTCGCATCTGCATTAGTGATGCTTATCTGAATGCGAATACATAGAGAAGTAGACAAACTGTCACAAAATCGAGCGGTCATTAGAAAGGGGCTCGAGAAAATGTGATTTTTCCGGCCCAGCAAGTACCGCTGCGATAGGCCCACTCTTATAATATCCATAAATTTGCGCACTCAACTCCCTCGATCAGTGCCCCTAACGGTGTCACGAAGGTGCGGGAAACTCCTCGATGGCCCCGAAGCCTTTGGGTCGAACCCCCAAGTCTCGGTACGATCTCGACTCGAACTCTCACCGCACTCAGTCTTGGGGGCCCATCAATTCTGAAAACTATATCCTGCCGGGACGGGGTAGAACCAGGACCAGGGACCATTCGACTCCCGCTCTCGATGCCTTATCGTGCCGCGCCAGAAGATCGTTCCCTCGTCGGCAATAGTCGTGCGGTGCCCCAGACAGACACACCTACTCGCCGGTCCCGGGTGGAGTGCTCTTTTTCCATGCAAACACCAACCCACACACACACTCTCTCTTTAAGGTCCTTAACGGCTCGACATTTACCGCCCTTTTCGACCCTTCGGTCTAATGATTTTCCTTTCATTGGGAAAACTACCCATACCGCTGCTTCGGTCGAAGGAGTTGGGGTGGAATATAGGTGGGTAGGTCCTAGAATGATAGTTTGTCTGTCTGCTGCTTCTGGTTGCCGATTTGTATTTTCTTTCCCCCTTCCCGAGTGGGGAGGCTTCGCTCGCATTGTCTCACATTTTTTACAATTTATTACCAACGCGAGAAAGGATAACTGACAGGCGAGAAAAACGCACACGGGTTAGAACAAGACAGCACCTTGCGAAAACCTATAGCGAGAGAAAGGAAGGCAAACAGTGGTCCATGCTATAAAGAGAAGGACTTCAAGAGATAATTTCCTCACTCCAAAACACCCCCAGGGCTCCGCAAAACAAACCTCACCTAAAGGGCGTACCTATATGCCGGGCGTATTACCGCGCGCGTCAGTCGGAAAGGAAAAGCCGACGGAAAATCCACCTTTTCCTCACCAGAAAAACCGCCGCGGTTCCGCGCCCGGGCCGTGGATGGAGTGGTGAAATTTATTGTTTCCCATTTTTACCCTCAGCGGGGCAAGTAAGCGTGAAACCCCGGCGTTCGCCAGGGACTTTGGGCGAAAAGAAAGGAGCAAAAAGAAAAAGCTTGCACAAACACACAAAGAATTGTGCAGACAAAGTGACAGCGGGCCACAGGGAGCTTCTTCGAGGCTCGCGGAGTCTCATTAAATTTACACTCTTTCTCGAAAAGGTAAGGCGTCTTTAACGCACGCTTGCACGACGCGATGCGATGCCTCTCCGTCGGTACGCCGAAGGGCACGAATTAATGGACCGGAAACCGGAAAAGAAAATTCGCCCGAAGAAATGCGTCGCCGTGGCCAATGGTTGGTGGTGGTGGTTTGGCTCTTTACGATGCCCCGTTGCAATGATTCTACACCATTTCGTTTGCGAGAAGAGTTGTAGTTTTCCATCTTTATGACGACTTCCCAAACGGTACCAGACATTCGTGGCTGTGGAGTGGTTAGCAAAAGCAAAAGGAACTAAACTCGGAGAATGCAGTGATAGCGCCATACTTTCAACTCGTTGCATTCCATTTTCATTTGTTTACAGTCTGGAAGTTCGTGGCATAACGAAAGGGACAAATATCTTGACTATTTTGTATGCACTGATTTATACTTCGGTCATGATTTTATGAATTTTTAAAAAATTTCGTAGGTTTTACTGAGTCAATTCAAACCTACCAATTAGGTGACATCCAATATGAAACATGCGGAAAGTCATTTTTTTAATAAATTGAAAATTGATTTCGTAGAGATAAAATGTGAACACGAGAAGAGATATGCCGTTACAGGATGACAATTAGTAATACATGATAATATTTCATAAAAAATATTGAATATTAAATTGTGGTTTGTGTTTGCTGTGAAGCTAAATTTTCTATAAGATACTGTAAATATTTGGTAATGATTAGAAGCACACCCCTAAAGATAAACATTTCGTGTAACTATCTTTTGCGTTTGTTCTACTATCAATTGTTTTGTTCAATCAATTGTGATTGTTAACAAAGTTAAGCAAATAATCTGCTTGAAATTTGATTTAGAACTTTGTTAGACATCGCTCTGCTGAATTACTCAACTACAAACAACTACTACCAATAATTCTTTTTTTAAGTTTTAATTTTTAACAACAGTTTATAATTCACTACCTTATACAGTTAATTACGTATTTAAAGGCAATAACTTAGTTAACTTAAGGATTTAAAAAACCATAAGGGAGAAAAGGAAAATTCAGATTTTTTTTAAATAATTTTTAGACCATATTCATAAAAATGAAAATCCAAAAAAATCGTTTTATGGGATACGGAGTAAAAACCACATACAAAAAATTAATTTAGTTTTCTTCTATTTGTTTTCTTCCCCTAAATAATATTTAAAAAAACTAAATTCGTCAAAAAAGTTCTGTTTCTCAAAAAATATGAGCGTTTGTTATGCTTAATTTATTTTAAAATGATTTTCAGGACATGCTTATTAAAATTGAAATTCAAATAAATCAGTTTGTGATGTAGAGAGTAAACGGCGTTAGCAAAAATTTGTTTTTTTGTATCTTTTGTTGCTTTCTTCTCCTAAAATATATAATAAGCAATTAAATATGTCCCTTCTGCTAATAATTAGGTTACTTTTTCGTTGTTCACAAGGAGTTAAATGTTTCTACAGCAACACAAAGTGTCGCTCGTATGCTGTGAAAGTGTACACATGTACCTTTTGTGGTTTTTTCCCCGTACCTTAAGTTCATTTGTCGCTGAAAATAAGTTCATGTGAACACACAATTTCAAGCTTATCTCAACAATGCGCAACATTGTAAGCGCAAGGCTTATGCTCATCCCCGGGCGCCCTGGAGTAAGATTAATCGCTCTGTTTCGACATTCGTCCGATGCTGCTACCAAATAAGCAAACCCCGACTAGCTCCAATCCATTTGGTACTGACCTTTGCGCAGTGCATTTAAAAAAAAAGAACTACACAAAACCGTCCTATCCATTACTTGCAGGGAAGTAGAAAACGGTCGGTTGTACCGGAGGAAGTATCGTGCGCTACAAAACCGGGAGTTTGTGGTAACGTTTAAAAATCAAACAAACAGCACGCAACTCGCTAAAGCCTTCCTTAAAAAGTCATTCCGTCGCTGGCCGATAAGCAGCTTTGTGAACGTCGAAGCGGACCGCGGCATTGAATAATCACCCATTAACCGTAATGAACACGCAATTGCATGCGTTTTTAGGCTCCGGCCGTAGGAAAAACGGTCGATCGATTATCTGCCCGCGGTGGCCCGAAAACGGAACCCTCCCCCGGAGTGCTGTTCCGTGTGTGTGTGTGTGTGTTACCACCGGGAGCAACATCTTGGCCGTTCCCGTGCAACGCAACCATTTACCATTCAACCGAGGCTCCAAGTTGTTTCCCGCTTTGGGGTGAGATTAATTTCTTCATTTAATTGAAATTGTGCGCCGATGCTGGCCGCCGGTTTAATGCTGCAGCGGTCTCGGAACAGGATCCACCAGCCGTTTGCGGAATGTTGGCGCGATGGTAAACAGAGGAAGAAAAAAAAAGTCAACCCGCACCGCAAAACAATGCGCAGGTTACATATGGCGCTCGATTAAACGGTTCGTTTCGGAACGAACCCTAGATGCAGCCCGATTGCCGAGCCGCCAAGAACCCACACTGGCTGTCGACCACGGAGCAGGGAGTTGTGCTCGATGACCAAAAGTGGCCACCACAAACGGTGCGCTTACAGCGCGCGCCGGTGTTTTGTTGCGGTCATCTTCGATAAGAACTTGCTTGGATTGGGGCTAAAACAAGGAAACAAAGAAAGCATATACTCACACATTTCCCCCGCACGAAAGAACTCAACCAGGGGAGGGTGGAGTGGAAGACCGCACGGGATTTGCATTCCTAGCCATTCCGGTGGAGTTTCTGACGGGTCCGAGAACCCTGCGGGGCTGAGCTTTAAGCGAACCGGCGAGATGGACGGTGGAAGTGGGTTTAAATATTACGTACGATAAAAATAACATAATAAGCGAATAAATTACCCCACACGAAACCGTGCCCTTCAGGAGCGGCCCAGGAGGGTTCTCCCGGGGACTTGGAAGGCGTAATGGCGTGCTTGGAAAGGTCCGTGATTTTCACTCGCACACACCCGAGCCGGCGTGCGGCTAAATTGAAAAGATATGGCGCACGTTTAACTTCCTGCGCACTTCTGATAATTCGATCGGAATGAGGGTATTCGTTCTTCCTTTTTTCGCCGGCGTGTAAGCCCTCCAACCTTCCTGGCCTAGTGAAATTTGCTTCAAGAAAATTCAGTCATTATCAACACACACAAACAAAGCACCACGAAAGCACATCATTAGCCTTCCTCACATGAAAGGAGTGCGATAGCGATCGGACATTTGTTTACTGTCCATTACATCTCCCACGTCTCCGGAAGACCTTCTTTTTTCGGCGGTGAGTTACCAATCAACCAATCTCAAACGGCAAACCCCCGGCCCACGAGGGGGTCATCACTTGCACTCCCACGGCACTATGGAGCAAAAAGAGCAAATTGCCGGGATAAAATTCAGAATCAAATGTTTTGGAATTTTTTCATTGTAATATCGTGTAATACTATTATATTACATGAAATTATGATGTTTCAGGACAATCCCGCCAGGTGGCGCTGCAAAAATCACAAATTTTTGGAATTTTCTATGGGTGCATTTTTTTTCAATTTTCTTTTTTATATTAACTTAAAGATTTTTTTAAGTTTGATACAAAACAAACTAAATTTACTACAAACTTTCATTCAAAATATTGTCATTTGGAATATAATATAATGATATTCAAAGCATCTAACGTGGACATAACGTCTCCTAAGGAAGAGCTACTATTTGAATATTCTGAACTTGTACCATTATCTTCTTGGTTTTGAATTGGCAAGGGACTATTACTATTTGAGGAGCTGTAATCTACGAAAAAGGGTTTTACTGCGTCTGGGTATGGGTTTTATTTTTAATTTTTAACGATTTAGCCAGAGATATTGTTGAAATGTATAGATCGGATGATTGTAATGCTCTCATAAAAATGTCTTTAATATTGAATTCTCGTTATATTTGACGGACGTGTTCTCTTCTATACCTTCTTCATTATTTATTTCTACCTTCTGCTGCTTCCTCTCCTAAGGATCCCAATTTTGCTGGGACATTTACATGCGCAAGAACTTTGTGGACAGTAGAAGGCATTTTGTACCAACTGTAATGATGTATGTAAAACATGTATGTGTCTTTGCAATATATACTAATAGTTTTTGGATTTGAAGGCTGTGAACAGTTGATGGCTATTAAAATATTTAGAAACCTTTCTATAAGTTCTGTTTCTATTTGCAAAATATCGCTCAATTTTTCTATGTTTGAAAAAGCCCGACGACAAATATTTCCCGTCGTACTATTTCCACCCATTTACCTTGGTTCATCTACTTTAACACCAAATTCCTTGTACATCTTTTCCAATACAATTTTTTTCGAGTTACCTTCCGTTTTTTAAATTCAATTCTGTACGAAGTATGAGGCAAGCATTCGAAAAATCTCATCCAACAGTACAGTGTAGTAGAATATAAGTCATAAGATAAATTCTCAGGATATTGATTAAATCCATTTTATAAGTGCTTTACACTGTTCATTTCTGTTGGTTTTGCACCATATATACAACATGTTTGCGTATACATAGTGTCGGTTAAATATGCCAAAATTTTTCCTTCAATTCAACTCATGTAAAATGAATAATTTACCGTCACATAACTTGTTTCATTTAGCTGAATTGTATAAGGAACTAACCTGGTTATTTGGCGTTTGATTTCATCTACTGTTTGTATAACTTTTTCTTTTGAATCTTTCGCAAACTTGATCACAATTAGCCTGCAAAACCTAACACTTTGGGGCATCAAGTTTATCTAGATGATATCTGAATTGTCACTAATAAATGAAAGACGGATAGGAGTTACTAGTACTAGAAATACTAGTAAATCACTGTCTGATGCAGTATTTTCTCCGGAACCATGAATCAGTTGATTGTAAATGCTGTGTCCACTAGATCCGTCAATGCCCCACGAGCGCAATAATACGACGCTTAGTGAATCACACAAAGAAGATGAAAAGTGCCGCAATATTTCTACTTTTTGCTTTTCAATTATTCTACACGCAGTGTGATTCACCAACTCTTGAAGATTAACTTCAACTTTTACAGGTAAGGGTACAAACAGAACAAAATGTTAGTGTAGGGTACATTAGTAATAGGAATTGTGGGTATAAAAAGATGGGTTTGTGAGCTGTAGAACAAGAAAAAGCGACCTGATACATTCAAAGCAAACCAAACCAAATGTCATTCTTTGCCATTGACTTGGCTTGTCTTTTCCCTTTCACGTGATGTTCAACCACTACCCTGCTTCACATTTTTACGATACGATCATCGACCTATATTTGATTGAATGAGAATTTCATATATTTCTTACCACACATGATCATGCATATGGCATGATGGAGACGCCTAGTAGGTGATAAACTATAAGCTTCACATATAAAATACAGAATGACGTAAAGATGCGCGCGTATGCGCAAAAAAAACTATCATTTATTGTTACAAAACATTCTAGACTATAAGTGGGTATGCATCATATTACAATCTTTCACAATCCTTAGCGATGGCGTAAGGTTAAAGACAGAAAATTGAAAAAATTTCCAGGAGTTTTGCGAAACAATGCTTAATATTTTGTGACTTTCAATTTCAATTTACTTAAACTTTCACCAATTTTAAAGCATGATAATATAGCTTTCCAAAACTTTACTTGAAATTCGATTCCGACCATTATTATAGGAGTTACAAACCTTCAAAGTTGATGGATTTTTTTCAATTTTTCACGCAATATTTTCACAAATCTTGACTTTGACGGGCTGTTTCTCAGAACCTGGAAGAACAGGGGCTCTAGTTTTTGGGTCATTTCTTAGTTTCATCTTGTAGTTTAAGAAAACATATGTCATTTTTCTGAAATCCAAAAATGAATTTTTGATTTTTATCCCGGCTTCGCTCCATCGTGCACGGGCCATATCTTCCGCGGGTGCGTGGCTGCACATTTACTTTGAATCGCACAGATCGCAGAGATCGATGGCGATCGATCGGTCGATGGCGGGGCGCGATGCTAAAGGATCGTAAAATCGCATCAAATCGCGTCCCGCGAGGCATCGATCAGGATCTGACGCTCGGGTGCGGACAGCGGCGGAAGAGGGTACTGGTGTGTTGGGGAGATTTCTTCACTGATTGGCCTAAACCACCGCCCACCGGTACGCGACCGGCTGCGAGGGACAGGCGAATAAATTGCAATCCTTTCGTGGGTTTTCCATATCGATGAGTACAGTGTACGGCATGATATTGGTCAGGTCACTAAATCTTTTATATCACAACTAGCCGTGTTTAAACCATGAGTTTTTAAAAACTTTCGTCGGCACTTAAAATCTATCAGAGAATGCATACGAATGATGCATAAAAATCCATAATGCATAAAAATTATAGAAATTTATGCCTGAACCAAAAATGAACTTATAACAATCGAAGAGGATAACAAATACTGAACCCTGCATAACTTAAGTAATGAGTGCATTGTAACAAAATCAGTTGTAAAGCAATAAATCAAATAATTGAGGCCACTCATCGACGGCATGTGTCAGTTTTTCGCCGCGGTCCCATACAAAAGTTAAACAACTCGTTTCCGTACAATGTCTCGACGCGTATGTATTAGAGGTGAAAGAAGCCACACGGCTCAAAGCCTCTATAAAATATATATACTACTACTACTCTCGACGCGTATAGAACGTCGTTTTCAAAGTGTTGAAATTCTCTAGCATTTGTGTTTTTGAATACGATCTAGTCTAATACTGTAAGCAACCAATTTAAATCTTACGATGTATACTGTTTCGCATGTTTCATAAACTAAATGCAATATCAATTAAACAACACTATTATTTGGTCACCTTCATTTATTACTACCCAAATTCTTCTATTTTCTACTGTACTATTTTATTTGCATAAAGTTTGGACAAAGAAACCTTTTCTAAAATTCAGGGTTTCATTTATCGTTTCATATGATCAAATCATGATGTGATTGTTGAGCAGCATCCATATCATTTGAAATTACATACGAAACGGAAAAGACAAATCATTTATTGTTTTTAGAACAGAATTCATACAGCGAAAAACAGGACCAGAATTTTGCTGTCCAGGAAATATCGATTGCTTATTTTAGATCTTTAATATACGAAAAACAAATAAAAGTCGCCAAAATATAATTAAACCAACGGCACTGCACTAAGATGCAATGCTCGATTTCCATAAAATTTTAATAGATTTCGAAAAACAATAAACCCGACAACAATTTATTAAATCTGCAATCTGTCTCTTTGAATGTAGGAATACGGAATTGTCAAAGAATTGTTGAGCAGTATCTGTTTCATTTGAAAGTACGTACGAAACGGAAGATAACAATAATAAAGAACAAATTTAGAAATAGAAAAACAGGTAGCAGAATTTCGCTGTCCGGGAAATATGGATTGCTTTTTTAAAATCTGTAATATACTAATATAAATAAACCAACGGCTCTTTACAAAGGTGAAACACTTGTTTTCCCTAAAAGTTCTATATTTTTAGAAGAACAACAAACTCAACAGTCATTTCTTAGATCTGCAATCTCAAAAATAAGTCAATCTAAAAATGTTCTCTTTAAATCTGTGAATTTGGAAAAAAAAATGGCAAACAGCTTGTCCACCACTGTTCAGACACACAGCGCTCGGTTCGGGCAACAAAGAAACGAAAGCGGGTAATTTGCGGGGAACGAATACGTAAATCGTTCCTGCCATCCCTTCTTATTGCATTCTTTTTTTCTCACAAAACGATCCTCAACGAATCCGCACAAGGCACTCCCTCGCACGCAAGGGAACGTTGATATATAAAAAAAAATGCAAACCTACCCATCGCTTCCAGATCAGAGGTATATGGTGCGCTCGTGGCGTAGTCACATATATGCCATGCACCGCCAGGTTCAATGGAAGCGGCGGCGGCGGCGGCATCGGTGCGTCGGATGGAATAAAATAATCCCGAACAATTCTTCATCGCATTTTATGAACTCCTAAAGGGCATATTGTATGAAAATAACATCGTTCCCCCGTCATCATCAGCATCATGATCGCATCGAACAGTGCGATGCAGCAACGGTTCGGAGCACAGCATGCACACACAGCCGAGCCGAGGAGCCAACCGAGCGGGGAACAAGCGTAAGAAATTGAATCGCTCGTGGCGCTCCTGGGGTCTGCCCAACCGAAGGACCACGCGGGAGGAAGATGCAGATCTAAGGTTGAGCAAAAAAAAACGGAGGTGAAACACTGGATGCGTTGTGCAGGAGTGAGAAATTGATTCCGAAATCAAATGTATCAACCCTTGGGAGGGGGAGGGATGGACTGGCGGACGGAAGAATGATGCGTGCATACGCGATGTAGCAATGAAAACCAACAGCGCTTGGCGTGATCGTTTTGCGAGTCGCGTAGGTGGAAAGATCCCCGCGGCGACACGCTGTCCTGGTGGGAACATCGTGTATTCTGAAGGTGTATTCCCGGGATGAACACGAACCTATTGTGGGTTTCTTTAAGGAATTTTCTTACAAAAGGTTATCAATTTGAGAGAGAGAGAGACTTTTCAATGTTCTGATTCTGGATCTTCTTAGAAAAAAAACGTTGTATAGGAAAGTCTGTATAGCAGAATTCTAGTGAGTTTATAATTGTTTCCTCACGAAACCCACTATGCGCCTCAAGCAAACAATTATTAACATATAAAATCCTGTCTGTTGCACACGAAATCAAATGAACGAATTATGTTCGTAGGGGAAAGTCACCAAAAAAGAAATACACACTCCAAATTTGTAACTTACGAGAATGGTTCATTTCCCACCCGCTCCAGCCCTCTCCAGTTCAGGTAGGTTCTATTCTCGGATCCTAGCCGCGAACTCCAAATTGAACCGCGAGTTCAAGTTTTCACGACTCGGATTTATCCCAGCCCAACCACCAAAAAGCAATTCAATCTCTCGCTGCCCCCAGATTCCTTATGGATATGAAAAATTCATAGATCGCGCGTTTCTATTTTGCGTTGAATATTGCCGTGAGGTTTTTCCTTAGGACTCAGGGGAGTGCGTGCCGAGAGTGTGTGTGTGTGTGTGTGTGTGGGTTGCCCCCTTTTTCTGATGCTTTGTTCGCTCTGCGTGCAAAAGCGCCACACACATATGGGGTTGCGAAAAGTCACCGGTAGACGTCTTCAGTCTTGAGTCTCCTTCAAGACGACAGCGACGACGACGTCGATCGAATGGTGGCCGGTTTAGTGGCACTTTTTTTTCTTCCCTCCTTTCCCAGGCGGAGCTGAATGGAAGGAATTTTCATTCTATCGTCAATATATTGGCACATTTCAGAATCACCGCCTTCCATCCTTCCGGCGCCTTAACACTCGCGTTAGTCGCGTCGCATAGATTTCTACAAAGGGAGGAAGCTGTGAAACCGCGATATAGTTTTTCTTTGGGGAAAAAACGGGAAGGGGAAGGGCAGGAAAAATGGCGGATTGATTTGCGATTTGATGAGCATTCGAATCTGCATATCAAAAGGTGCCTTTCGGGAGGGAAATAAAACCGAGTCTACCTCCAAGGATACTTCAGAGAGGACGAACACACGACGACGTGAAGGGTTTCTATCTGCATCCTCTAGGAACCACTTTAAAGCCAATTTTGTTTTGCATAGAAACTAGTTCTTTGCTTCAAAAAGCTTAAAGGATCGTTGAATAAACAGAAGAAAAAACTTCTAAAAAGGAGAATTATCCAAGCCTGAGAAAAAGATTAAGTTGTCAAAAATATCTACCAATAAAAGAGCGACCATAAAAATCGCTGGGAGTTCATGAACGGAACATAAAAACATTGTAGCACACCGGTTTAGGTATGAACGAACCTTTTGTGAACGTGCGTAAATTAATTTGGCCATAAAAATCTGCTTGAATATGATTTACTGCATTTATACGCTGCCTCATGTTTTGCGTCTTGTTTACATGCATTCCGGGAAACAACGAACATAAACTCCTAAGCTGTTCGATGCCGCCTTAATGCGCGATATAAAAGCGAAGTAATGTTCGAGTCCTACCCGATGCCCAGGGGCGCACGTTAAATAATATCCTTCAATTCAGCAACTACAAAACGCCGATCGGTGGAGGCTCATTTGCGTGGTGCATAAAAATATGAACTCGTTTTTATGAACCTGCAAATGGTACGGGCCGCTCGCTTAAGTGCTGCATCTTTAAACAATTCCTGGAAATAATTGATATCACTTTCTCGACGACGGAGACGGAGCGGGAGCTCGGGCATCTCGAGCAGATACGGACCCCGAGCAGTACCACCATTTGGCAGCCAATTAAGCCCGATAATTACTTCGGCGTCGGAGGTGGGTTGAGGCCTTCCCGGTCGGAACGGAGCGAAATTGGTAAGATGAGAGTTATTAACATTAAAATCAAAGCTTTAAAGATTGCGTAGGAAGTCAGGACCGTGCGGGCGCAGCGGGGAATTTGCAAAACTCTCCTCAAACACACCCTCCACCGGAAGACCTGCCGCAAGGGGAGAGAGGGCACGTCGCACGTCAGTGCGGCTTTTGAACGAATAAGCGAAGCTCGAACGTGCTCGGCCAGCTCGTACACTGCCCGCAGATATTTGCGCTGTAAATTAACCGATATTTGTTTCGGGCATCATTCTCGCCTTTGCTTGCCTTCGTTCGCAAGTGAGGCGCGGCGTTCGGCGAATCTTTGGAGGAGACGTTGGATCGCAGCACAACGATGCGCTGCCGTTGCGGAGAAGGACGTTCGAATGAAGGATTTCTTTTGGGCTCGCCTGGATGGGTTTTATGCGTTCACAAATGAAGAGGTTTTTCTGCAGCATGAGACCGAGGTACCGAACCGAAGGAACCTCCATAAGCTGGAGCATAAATTTATATCCAATCATGAAATAGCTGTAAATGGGTTGTAAATCAAAAGTGCAGCCGATTTGGGCCCATGCATTGTGCGTGTGTGTGTGTGTGTGTGTGTGCGATTTTTATTAAAGTCCCTCGGCCGGAGCTTACTTCCTCCTTAACGCGATTCGCGCCCAAAGCACCACCTGTGCAAGGCACAAGAACCTCCCGCCTTAAGAGCCCGCAATGATGGACGACTGGTTGGGCTATTTTTATATGTTCCTTCCTTATTCTTTTATTTAAGGTTTTGCTTTATTTTATTGCTGATGAACGATTCATTTGCACTCGAGGGGGGCACCGCTCGAGACGCCCTCGGTGGAGGTGGAGGCGAGGATCGTTACAGATCGTTTTCGGCCGGAGCGTGGCTTAATGGGCACACCTCTTTCACACTTCACACCGACGACCTTCACACCGGACCCGGCTAGGAAGTGTTGTCTGTTGGAGCATATGGATCACATCCCCCCCCCCCAACCCCCCCCCAACAATCCGTGAAAGGCTGAATTTATTTATACTTTGGCGTTGCTTTGTGCTAGCCGCCCATAGCAAACGGCCGATTAAGCTGGACTAACGAGCAGAAAAAATATATTAGAGGTATGCATCTTAAGGGGATTTTATGGTTGATTGGCGATTAACGCAGTGGAAGATGGTTTTGCCTGTGTATTTCTTTATCAGATGTGTGGTTTTTAAGTTGTTAACGCAATACGAATCTTATACAGTTCTTTGAAATCGAGCCACTGTTAACACCAAAACCAAGCATATAAGGTGTCCCATGATGTCTAAGCATGATTTAAAAATAATGGTACGAACTTGAGTTTTGAGCAAACATATTTTTCGTTTTACCTTCCTATCCTCTTATATTGTCTACAACATTTCGACATACATATTTGAAATTCGATTAAACCGTAAGCCAAGCCAATTGTAAGAACATTTAATCCTACACTTTTCATTAGAGTCAGCAGGCAGTTTTGACAATTTTAGAAGTTTTTCTTCCTGCTTCTTGAAATTTATTGATTGAATTTGCTGCTTTGACATGTTCTCCTTGAGAAAAAAATCCACTCAATTGGCATTTTTTGCGGATTTTGACAGACAAAACAGATTCAAGTATTGGTTCAGCACGAACTGTGTAGATCTGATCTAGCGAAAGGTTCTTATAATCAAATTTGAGATACGTTTCACTGTTAACGATTACGGATGGATATTTTCAATACAGTAAACCGTAAAACTTACGCACTTGTTTTTCACTTCTTTTTGGCTCTTTCTGCTTTATCGAAGTCTTAAGTCCAAATTGTGCCTTTGGTTGGGAATTTTATCCATTACACCATTCATAATTTTTAATTTAAGGCTTTGACCCCTAATCAAAGTGACAGGTTTACCAGTCCAGATTCAAAGGTAAACTCCTCATCATACTTCCAAATTGCGTTTCGAACTGTTTCGATAACAATAACTTCTATTTTTGCCATCTGACTCACTAAAAAGTTGATTAGGGCACCATTTGAGCGCGATTGTCTTGCGCTATTTCTGAGAAATAACTCTTATTTTCTTGAAAAATTAATGCACCGGTTCTTTAAACCAACTGATTTATAGCTTTGAATACAAACAATAACATGTAAGAACCATCAAACTTCCATTCGAATAAAATCAATGTCGCATCAAAATCGTGCTCAGACATTCTGGGACACCCTGTCTCGAGGGGAAGGCACACTTGTCTGATTATTGTAGCTAATTTTATCATTACTGTCACGTACGCAGCTCAACCTAATGTCGTATTTTCAACTTCATCAATTATCACTCGCTGTCCAAAACAGTTCTCCCCCGGATGAGCTGCGACTACACGCTCAAATTATTCCCTCCAGTGTCTTCAACGGGGTTCGTGCTTGGAGCGGCGGGGAATAGCTTTAATCCGTACCGTTTTTATCCGAATGAATCGATCCATCGATTGGGACTTTTTAAAAGTTCCAGACACAAGTTTCGCACAAAAAAAAAACTACCCAGAGAGTTGCGCACCGTCACGCCCAATGTCCGCACGGTGAGACGGACGCTTCCGCAATATCTGAGCAGGGTGGTAAGAGAAATTAAAATTCTGGACGCATTCTGTGACCGTTGCACCGGGAGGAAGAGATCGTTAATTTATTGCCTGATCTAAAATTGACCGGCCGAATTTTCGGGATGGTCCTGGCGAAGTCGAACATACTTTTGGTAAGCTTTATCGTTTTTTATCACAGAAAATGTACTTCATCAAATAGAAGTTCATCTCTGTAGAATTTCCTCCAAGAGGGACGCTGGAACTTGTTCGGAAAATCTGTCAATAAGGAGTGATTGACAAGATACAAGAGAAGCTTGAGCAAACGCTATTCACATGTGGATGATGACTGTTAGTAGTATTCTTTACTGAAAAGAAGCTGATAAGTTGAAAATGCTACGAAGCTGATATACTTGCATCTATTTCTCGATCAACAGAGTACTTTCCATCAGTGCTCTTAACGCCTAGGCATTAACATAATGTTTATAACCTGGACTTTATCAACAGAAAGTTGAATTATTGTCAACTAAATCGGAGACGTGGACAAAGTCTGTCTTCCTACAAGGAGAATGACTTCATCCACTTACCTTCGGCTAGGTTCCTTCGATCTTTAAACTGCCAGTCATGAGTCAGCCACTCTTTCCACGGCAGACCGGCTCGAGTGAAGTCTGCAAGCCTTTAAAGTACTTCAAAAACGGCCAGCACCTCCAACACGCCAACAATGTGGTCATAATTGACGGATTAGAATGACATTGTTGGACCCAGAAGCCGACGGACTGCTCCACCAGGTTTAGGACTGGCTGACGAACCCACAGTTCCTGTGTCGGAAATTGCACCGTTAGCGTCCATCCACTTCTCATCACCGGACTATGACTTTAGAGCCACAATTCCCCGTTCCTCCGTATCGGGCGGTCCAATCAGTGGTGATTGGAAGAACTTTTGTTGACATAACACATTCACCGAAAGACGCCTCGCGGACTGCGGACTGCCGTCGTCCGGTCGCTACTTGACGAGATATATGTTAATTAGGGAAAATGATTGGATGTTTTTCGATGTTCACCTTTTTTTCCCCGAGGAAAGAAAACAACAACGAACCGAAGTCCGTGCTCGCGCGCGGGGGGAATTGTTAGGAACGATCAGGTGGGATTAAGATGGACGACTTTGGGATGATGTCAGACGGATCGGGATAGGAATGTTGGGTTTTAGGAAGGCCCATCATATCCCTTTGCGATGAACGGATCTTTCATTGTGCTAGAGTTGTTGCATCATCTTCAATGACACATCAAAAATGGTTTGGAAGCTTTCGGTCAGTTCCAAACATCGTGCTAGCTATGTTTAGGTCAATTCCCCAAAACGAGTGCTTATAAACGACATTGAAATAAACGATATTGCAAAGACCAAACAGAAGCTCCGGGAACAACCGTTATTAAATTAGTTGGCAGAAATTATTGACAATACGGCAAACGGTCGAATGCTATTTGATATTTCCCTGATTTTCATCTCTAAAACAGTCATTCTTCCCTCCGCCATCCTGCCATCCACCGCCCGCGATCTATTATTCCCAACCAATTCAGAGAAAATAGAATTCGATCAAAATTGCCACTCGAGCGAGAGCAACGCGAACGAAACACATTGACATTCCATCGATGGCTATGATTTGACCGTTTCAACATCGATGGGCTCATATGAATATTTTGTCATTCAATTTGTTCGGACCGTGGCGGAAGTGAAAGGAGGAGCAAAACGAATCAAACGATCGCTGCAATAAATTCATCTGCAGTGAGCAACGTTTAACCGCACCCGGCTGGAAACTTGGGTGGAGGAGGCGCTGAAGAGCGGAGAGAGACCACTGCTTTGGGCCAGAAAGCAGTGTCCAACCGTCCGGCACTAATGAAATAGATTTCGCTACCGGCGCAGGGACCGGAGGGTTTGGTCGTCCTGGCAATCGGATACGAAATCCCACTCGAAAATTGACCACAATCGTAAACAGTAATTTAATTTGCGATTATAACAAGCGAAGAAAGCAACGAGATGAAATGAGATAGAGAACGCCGGGGAAGGGGATGGGGAGTGTGCGCCGTGATGTGAAAGTGGTTCTACTTTCGTTTGAGGATTTCCCTGGATTTTCCTCGCAATCGGAACTCCTAAAGCTTGGCCAACGGGTAGGGTGGTGGTGGTGGCTGGGAAAGAAGGAAAATCAATTCAACCACCAACCATTTGTTTCGAAATGCTCGGCAAAACGTGTCTGCTGGTATCCTGCTGCTCGAGAGCGATGGCTTGCCGTTTCCGGCGATGCGAAAGCACGAGGAAGTGACTCAGACGGAACCAGAAGGGAAGGATTCTTTGATCTAACGCCATTGTCCTTTCCCTCCTTGAGCTCTTGACGCTAGCTCCGTCCGTCCCGGTTGCGGCCTCGTGACAAACGAGGGCGATTGGAAAAATGAGATACGACGGGGGTTTGGAAGATGATGTGACGCCGCGCGGAGGACACTCCCCGTCGGAGAAGGCTGGGGGTAGAAGTAGAAGAACAAGAAGAAGCTGCTGACATCCGCAAGACGGACGGATCAAAACCGCTGCTGGACGCAACCCGAACCATTTTCCCGAGCGCCTTGATTTCTCCGGAAGAATCTCGGATGGAAAGATCAAGATAAAACACAGAAGGAGAGAGGGACAGCACAAAAAAAAAAACCCCCAGCGAGTTAGGAAAGAACTCGCAACTCGCGAGGGCACGAGCGCACAAAATGTCGCCATTTCCGGGATCCGGGCGAAGGCATCCGGGTTATTGTATCCAACCTCATCCACCGCAGCGAGGCTTTTCCAGTTAGTCGAACTTTGTCGCAGTCCTAGTCCGCAGGACAACGGAACGGAATGGCTGGTGAAAAATAAGGACGAAAGGAAATGGTTAGCAGTAGTCGGTGCAAAATCCCGTCGACCGGATGAACCGGTTGATTGGAGTAAACGGTAGCAGCAGCAGTAGCCCAGGCATTGCTCGGTGTTTACCTCGACGATGGCAACCTGGGATGGCGCTCCATGTCCCAGCGGGCTCCGGTCCGAGCCCCGGCTGTTTGACCGAAGCGCGCCCGAGGACGCCGGGGTAGACAATCGTCATTGCGCCGGCAAAGGACACCACTGCGGATTCTTAATTTTATTATCACCATTGATTTATTGCGGGTGTTTATCGTCGCATTTATCTTCGTTTGAGACGGAAGCACTGGATTGAGACCCGCAGCACCCGGGGATAGCTTTATTGGCCCCTCGGACGGGGGGAACGGTCGGGGGAGGCGGATGGTTCGAGCCTTGTTAGGACACGTCTTGTCAGCGAGAATCAATTCTGATTTATTGCGCAGTGTGATCGAAGGGGAGTTAGGAGTTGACAACCGTTTAAAGGACCGACTGCGATGAAAGTATGCGAGAAAAGTGACACCTGGAAAAATTGAATTATTTGCTGGAGTGATCTTACGCACGTACAAGCGGATAAATTAAATTATTGCGTTGACCCCCGGGCAAGGACCGTTTGAAGTTTGAAAAATATAAAATGGAAAGAACTGTCATAATTGTCTAAAAAATTGAAAGCAAACAGAAAGATCAATAACCACAATCCATGAATTCATTGATGTACATCTAGTAAGTAAAAGAAACGGTTTTTACTAGTCTATTTCTTAGAAACATTTGCAAACATAAACGAATCTTGTTTACATGTAACTTCTGGATTACATGTAATACTATTGGAATACGGTAGTGGATCAAGTACATTCCACTTATTCATGCTTGTAAGTCGAAAAATGTTTTTTTCCCGTATTCCGTTACGCTTTATGATTTAGGGTTTTCAAATTTGTCAATACCCTCTGCTGTTTCTGTTGTTCATGTTCTACAAAATAATTTATGTTCATGAAATTTAAGGTACCTCAACCGTTGTTTTACAATCTTGTTTGAATTTTGCGGCTTTCTTGATGTTTTTCAAGTAATTATTATGTAAACAACGTTTGGTTTCTACGTGATCGTGAGACTGTTTGCTGACTCACGCTTGTGATCATAGGACTGGTTACAGTCAGTTAATAAATAATTAAATGTTTACATCACCATTTCACCACGCAAAGTTAAAGGAAATAAGGTTGCAATCAATTTAATATGAGTTAAAGTTTTCCTACATATTTTTTTTATTTTTCTTGATTCATATGTAACCAATGGAATGTAACCAACGGAATGGTTAGATTTTGTAATCTGGATAGAAAGTAAGTAAAAACTATCAACGTCGTATTTCAATTCAATCAATTTGAAAATTGGTTTTACTTTCATGAACTAGAAGAAGACTTGAAGATTTATCAAAAAATCGACGAAAAATGAAAGTTTACATTAAACTTATTTTGAATAAATTTATCACTTGATGGAATAATACTATGCCACAAAAAATGAAAACATTCTGACTGTAATCCTCAGCACCAAGGAGGATCATCTCGAAACCCAAACGATTCAAACGAGCAGAAAACGAACGTATCGTAGCGAAATCTCATTTTCACCGCTCGCCAATCGTGAGGTAACAAATCAAAATGAAATCGATTCCGACACCTGTGCGGTCTGCTCGAAGGCACTGCCTTGATAGACGGTACCACATTGCCTTCCAAACTTAAATGAAATCATTACACACTCATATCGAGACTCGGAATCATACGTTCCCAGCTAGATGGATTCTTTATTCGATTTAAAGTTCAGAGAGTGAAGAACGCTTAGGGAAGCAAACGGTACACTCGTCCGACGACCTTCCTTCAAAATAATGGAAACCCGGAGGTGTAAGACGTTACTCCACAGCACACATTAGCTGTTGGCAAGGGGCGCCAAGACTTGGGCGGCAAACCCACGCGGTGGAAAATCGGCATCGGTTCTATCTTCCATACCGAACTGCAACACGGAACCGATATCGGAATATTTATTATTTATCATGACCCCTTCCTCCGTTGCATTTTCTTTTCCTTTGGCGAACGGATAGCTGAAAGATGTTATGGCGGTAACACACCTCATAAGTGCATAAGGGGGGTTTCCTAACGCTCCTAACAAAATCCTCCTAACGCCCAACCTTTGGAAAACATAAATGTCGAATGGCCCTTTCTTTTCCTGGCATCTTTTCAACCGCGCACATATGATGGGCAGGACAAAAAAGGGCGGGCGGAAAATGGACTGCCAACGGACGTTCGCCGGTATTGTTATATTCAATGTTGCCATCGAGCGGAACCGCACCTGGTCGGTGAACGAATCACTCCGGCGGTTCACCGATCGCCATTCAATACACTTCAATAATGCAGCATAATAACACGTTAAATATTTGAAGAATAGTTATTCATACGATTGCACGATTCACCTCCACCACGACCGGACCGGGGGTGTACAATGGGTCGGCGGGAAGGCGGGTGGTCGCGAGCCAAGGGGGAAAAATCATAATCATCATCGGGGAGCCCGAGAAGGAGCATAGAAAGTAGCATAGCCCTCACTATTCTCCCTCTATTGAGTGATGCGTGATTGTAGGGTTTTTACTAGCAATGATCAGCCAAAACTGACATCCGTACCGTACCGTGGAGCAAAGGAAGGAAGTACTCCTCGACCATACGAAGAAAGTGTGCGTGACTCGAGACGCTGGTCTGGACACTCTCCCGGCGATTCGCCGCCGACCTCAACCAAATCCTTTTGCGGTTTCATTCGGAGCTCGCTCGCACAGGAACCTGTTCGCTCGAGTGGTCACGGCCCATAACTGACCAGCGGCAAGGAAATGGCCAACCTACTGCGGCCTACTTCCACCCCAAAACCTCCCCCGAAACGCGGTGAAGAGAGGACGGAAACTGGAAACATAACAGTACCTTCGCTGACCTTCGATCGACGTGAGTCGTCGCTCGGTTTTTCGCCTTGCTTTCCTCCTTCCCAGACAGCAAGGTTGTTATGATTATTGCAATACGGCGCACTCGAGAGTCGATCGAAAGGTCCGATTCGATTCGTTAGGAGAGAAATTCACCGCATGATTTATGGGTTTGGAGGGAAAAATTAGCCACAACCATCATCATCCCCTCTCCGTTCCTTCATCGACCGAAAGAAAAGGCCTCCTTGATAAGCGCCAAAACATACGGAGGAACGGCACAAGATCATTACGCGCGCGAGAGGGCGCATGGGCCAGAACCGTTTTCGCGGGAATGTTAATATTTAATAGGCCCACCAGCTGAACCCGGTAATGATCGTGTGCCAGCGCGAATCGGCAATTTTATTTCGTTCGTTTACGAGCGTTCTGGTGCGATCGAAAGGTTAGCAGTTTGTCCGCGGCGCTGGAATATTATTGATGTTACTAAATTAATCAGGAAAAATGCAAATGAAATCAGCGGAATGCTGGGATGTGAATCAGACCACTTCGATTGTCGATAAAATGGTGATCAACATCGATGTGGATTATAACGACGAAGGTAAGGAAAAATAGTATTAAATTTGATTTCAGGATAATCACAATCTCAACGGTAAACGAATATGACCACTATGAGGAAAATAAAAATGTGAAAATCAAAGATTGACAACTACTTTGAACAATGTCTACCGATTTTGGTCCGATTAAAAGCCGAGTCCGAATTATAAGCCCCAAGCGTTGTTTGTAAGTTGTAGTTATGAAGAGATCAGATTTGATTCAAATATTATGGTTCAAACCTCAAAAAAAGTAGAAAAAAAAACAAAACTTCAGAGAATCACTCTTAAAAGCTACTTTACACAAGTGTTTCTACTAAAACATTGCAATATTTACTTGTGTACACAATCTTAATTTTAAAATGAAAAACTTTTCCTCAAGTTTCTTGATTTCTTCTTTTCTCTTTCTTATTTTAACTTTTTTTAACATAAGTATTTCAAAATTCGTATTTGCATTTGTTTTCTATTTTACCAATCGTTTTTTAAGTCATTCTTCTATTATTCAACCCTCATACAAAGTTGAAAAACAAAAAAAAATACAGAGAATCATTCTTAATATTTGTTTTACTCAAGCGTTTCAACTAAAACATTTTAAAGTTTACTTGTTTAAACAATCTTAATTTTAATATGAAAAAACTTATCCTCAAGTTTCTTGAGTTCTTCTACTCTTTTTATTTTTCTCAACTTTTGTTAACATAAGTGTTTCAAAATTCGTACTTGCATTTGTTTTCTATTTTACCAATTGTTTTTTAAGTCATTCTTCTATTACTCAAACCTCATACAAAGTAGGAAAAAAACTAACGATAAAGATCACTCTTTAAATCGATTTTTTACAAGTTGTTTTTTGAGTCATTCTTCTTTTTGGCAATTGATTCTATTCTACAGATTTATTATTATTTCAATACAAACAGTTAAAGTAAACAATGAAACGGGACATTTAATTGCCCCTTTTATCTAATGTGAGGTCGCGATCTTTTCACCCAAAATTTTTAACATAACTTCGTTCTGTTAACGTCGCATGTTTTCACCGATAAATTTTGTGTAAAATGAGTCTTTTTTTGCTCGCGAAACGTCCCCGATCGGCACAAACTTAAGCTGCACCCAATTAACGAACCAAAAACCTAACGAGAATCCGCTCTTTCGGGAAAGATAAACTGTCCACCAGCGTCAGGGTACAAGCCGGTCGGGCCATTTCTACGCAAATTAACTTTCCACCTTTGCAAAAAAAAAAAACAACCCCGAAGCATGTCGCAATCCAATCAATCCTGCTTCGAGCCAAAAAAGAAAATCCAGCTTTCCTTGCTCCTCTAAAAATAAATGGCCTTAAGGAGCTTAAATGCAAAATTTACTCGCAATATTACGGCCCATTCACGGTTGGTTCTGGCAAAGCGTAGCAAAATTCTTACACACTACCATTGCAAAAGGAGGCAAGCCGCCAGCGGGCAGGAGGCAGCGCTAATAGCCGAAAATTTAGTTCACAATTTATTCCTCCAAAAACAAAACCGCGAAGGCGAGGAAGAAAATGGCGCCCGTGAAAACACCTCACATAACCGATTCCTCACTGAACACAACAAAACGGTCCGTGCAACAGGTCAATTGCCCGACCGAACAACGAGCTTCTGTGGTGGAGGGGGCGGCGGGGGGGGGGATGGAACCGCGGAGACAACTTAACCACAAGTTGTTCCCCGTCGAAAGGTAAGCTGCTTAGCTGTGGCAATAAAACGATAAAAATCAATCAAGTCAAGCCTCTTCCTTCCGCGCCTCGGAAGCCCGGAACGGAGTCAAAATGGCTAAGGCTTATGCAAAACTGTTCGGGTTCTAGGCAGAAGGGGGAAGAGGGAGCAAGTGGAAAAATGTATCTCCCCGATCGAATGCCCCCATAAGGCCGTTGTGTGTCTTGTCTGCTGCTTTACACTAATACGCGATGTTATTTGGCTTGTCTTATCATCGGCAGGGTGGAAATTTGAGACGCTCGATTAGGCGAAACCCGCGGTCGCCGTTCTGAGGAGCTTTCACGAATACACGCCGTGCGATAAATATTCGTAAATTATTTGACCAGTTCGTCTCCAACCCCCGTGACCGTTTTAAATTCGGAGCCACTAAGCGGTCATTTTCACCAAAAAAGATTGTCTCACAGGCGAATGAAATAAAAATCTTCGTTGCATAATGATAAATCAGCTCCGCTTGCCCAGTTCGTGACTCCTCCCGTGCACATCGGATAGACGCGCGGGCCGACGTCACGCAGACACCGCTCGGAAGCAATACCGGTCAATCTTGGGCCCGGCTCCAGTCCACTCCCGTAAGCTGGGGAGCGGTTATTCGATACCTTTTACCAGCGTAATTTGTACATAATTTTTACGAGCCCAGAAATGGATAGGTTTGCCGACCAAACGCGCGCGCGCCCCTTCAGCCTGCGACCGCGTGTGGTCGGGTGGACGAACCAAATTCGAGATCGGCTGAATATCTATCCATCGGCCTGGCCCCGCGAAACCGATTGATGCATCGATCATAATTCTTTGCGTTATCTTTATTTATTGACGGGTGGCGCAATTTGAACGGAGGAACGATAGAAAAAAAACAACAATCCAACCAAATATCCCGGCGGAGCTAAGAGGCCAAAGAAATCGAAGCCACTCGTCCCTGGCTCGTGTTACGTGCTCGGCGGACCACGCCGAGGCTCGTGCCGACCGGCCATACCTGGAAGGCTTCTGGGAAGGGCTGGCAAACCAAATGCCAACCAAACCGTGTGGTGGGATTTTAAGTTTATATTTTATTTTCCATACAGAGTGGAAGGGTTTTAACTTTTTATCTTTTTTGTTGGACCTGACCGCGTGACTGACCGTGTGCCTCGCGGTGGTTTTATGGATCGATTGAAATCTTGACGTGCGCTGGCTGGGGAAAGATTTCAATCAACCAACCGAAAAAGCAAAAAGGAAAAGGTTTGCGCTCATGTTTAGACCACGGCAGGTAAAATCATATCGGGTACCCTTTTGTCTCGTTGCATGATATCAGGTGTTTCTAATTTCATGCTATTTTGATTTTGTTCTCATTTTTTTATGCTAAACCTCTATTGTTGAAATCGAGCAAGGTACCTTTCGGTTTCGATTACAATGTTAAACCAATTGTAGAATTTGATGTTTTCGTGTACCAATAAAAAAATTGGTTTTGATTTTTCATTCATCATCATTTTGCTGTAAATGAGGTAATTATTTCTGAAACATGTTGCTTTATATATTGTTTTCGGATTAATGAATATTTGACTGTTTTCTAAAAAATAAAAAAACAAACCTTTTGTGGTGATTTTGCTGCATACAAATCAAGTAATAATCATAATCAGAAGAAATCGTATCACATTTCAATTTGCATGGTAATTTTTTCGTTGGACCGTAGATTATCGTTGCCAGCAACGTGTAAATGAAAAACTATGAGTTTCATTTTACAGTTATTTAATGTTCAGTATGTTAAAATACACGTACTAATTCTTGCATCTGTATTGCATTCAATTTTTTATGTTTTCATAACAATTATAGCGTAGGAAAACTGATATCAATTGTTTTCTACTCTGTTATTATTCACTCTTTATGTGAGTTAAAAATTGTCTTTAAACTTAAAATTTCATCGCAAGTAAAATTTCGATACAGAAAAACTTCCTCACTAGCAAACCACCCTGTCGATTAACCCCTTCACAGGTTTGCCCGAGCCTGGCTCAAAAAAGTATATTTGGAACTAACCGATTAAATTGAACCAAACTTTTGCTAATAATCGACAAATTATTAATGATCACAATCACAAATAATAGATATTTTATATATATTCACAATCACAAAGAAATGAATTTATAAAAAAAACCCTAAAATTTATAGGTAAATGTACTTTTTTACTCGAATTAGGTCGAAAAGTGTAAAAAAATGTAAAAAAACAGTATGACAATTTTTTCAACCATTTGCTCAACTTGACTGGACTGTAAAGGGGTTAAAATTTCCAAAGAATCACAAATAATCAGATTGCATCACAAATTTAACAAAAAATATAAGTTCACTAACGTAGAAATACTTATTCTTTTTCGGTATTGTCCTCTCTTGTACAGCCATTGTTCTCTTAAAAATACATTGTATAGTGTTCTGGTCTTGGTCAATTTAAATTATAATTACATATTTGTTTTCCCATGTTTAAATTCCTCAAACTTCAATCTAACGAAGTAACCGAATTCCTCTTGCTTTTAAACCAAGTAAAAAAAATCCTCATGAACAATTCACCGACCATTCGGTACTCGACAATTGCGCTGTGACTAATATTGAACATTGTCACCGAGCACAACCAACCTACAGCGGCCCAACTTTAAACCATATTCCCATATCCGCGGCCAGCGGAGCAACTGCCGAGCGTGCACAGCTGCTGCCCGTCGTCCAATTTGGTCGATCAATCAACATCACTGGCAACGAGCGCAACCACCAGCCGGACCAGAGGGCCGGGCCTTGGTGTCGTCACAGCCGAAACCATAAGTCAACCATGCCAAAAGCGGGCGCCGGGTTTTGGCGGGGACCTGGCGGGTCCAACTACGCTGCGATTACTGCGCGTGCTGACGCTGACGACGGTTTTGCAAACCCCCGTGGCGGTGTCGCACGGCCGGACCGACGGGTTGACCACCGGCTGCAACTTATTGTGTGATGAATGACCCAGTGAAAGTGTCACACTTTACACTGCAATAAATTAATTAACCCACACAGCGACGGCGGTGTCCCTTTGCTCCTGGCCGTTCCATCCTGTTGCTCGCAGGATTGGCTCGACCATAACACGGGAACCTGGTTAGGAGGACCACCTAGCAGCAAGTAACAGGATGAAGGGTGGTGGCAAAAGGTGACAGCGGAACGGGGGGGAAATAAAAACTTTCGAGATAGTAAGTGGATTATGGAGAAAAATGAAGCGGTCCAAGTGGAAGGAAAAAAAGAAACCTCACGCCAGCGTAAAAGGACCTCAAACAGGATGATAGGGAAACCTTCGGAAATGTAGCAATAAAAAAAAACGGGGTGGAAAAAAAAAACCGAGAAACAAACGGAATAAACGATCCCTGGGTGGAAGCCAACATTGGTTGGGCTAAACTGCAACACCAGTCCCAAACCAACCCAAGAGCGAGAAAGAGAGGGAGGAAAAACGCACCATACGCCCGTACACACCCGCTGAAGACAAATGACAAACAATAGAAATAAATTTATCGTGCAGCAAATGCATCTGAAAAGTCGGGCAATTCTCCCGTGAGCAGGAGCTCCTTCTCCTGTGAGGGTGTTCGCCCGCTTCCAACCGATCCGTTTTGCCAGCGAATGGAAGGATGGTGCAACTTTCACTTGGGCGCACAACTTTGAAATAGTGCGAAATTGTGCACTTACCCTCCGAAGGACTAGGTGCTAGGTGTTGGTGAACATTGTCGTATTTGTAGGTGTCCGTTGGTCTCCGGTTGCCTAGAGTCCTGGGATGCACACGTGGGAGTTTGGGATACGAGAAGGTTACGGGACAAGGGCGCAGATATTGCAGATTTAACTCGAAACGCCGGCGAGTTTTGAGTTTATGGGCCGTCGTTAGGCACAGATGGCGCGACGGTTTTCAGCCGAACCCCCTTGGCTCACATACGACGTGGTTCCTTAGCCCCTTTCCTCACTGTCGGGCCTAGGGGGAGAGAGAGGTCTAACGGGTTGCGCAACTTTGTCTACAACCCAAACCAAACGCCGTTCGATGAAGCATAAATCGCTCGGTACAATATTAATACCAACTGGCAGCGGGTGACAGAAATAAAAAAAACAGGGTGACACACACTAAGGTCATGGAATGCGCGGTTTGTTTTTTTATGTCGTTGGTGGTATTCAGTGGCCCTAGCGGACGCTGGGGCATTAGTCAAACTTTACCCATGCATAAGCCACTCGGCAAAACCCAAGCATTTGGAGGATCGAGCCCGAACGGGGCTTACTTTTTCGATTTATCATCCAGCAATCATCGAGATTCGGTGCCGTTCCAATCGTAGTTCCGGTCGCCACCGTAGGCCCCAATAAATCCTACGGCTTAGCTGAAGATGATTGACTTGAAGGCACCGCAAGTAGGCAGCCCACCCTCGCGCGCAATTCGGACTCCGGCTCAGCCGTTGCCCATTTGTCAGCGTAAAGGTAAATCTCCGGCCCTCCGGGGCGCGGCACAACGATGCATCCCATTTATTTTGTGCTTTTTTTTCCACTCCATCCAAGGTGCCATCCTCCCGAGGAACCTGGTTACGTCGTGCCAAATAGGTGGAATTTCTTTTCTTAGCTGTGATTCGTTGTGAGCCAACTCCTTTTGGCTCAAGACGCACGCTTGACCAAAAACCATCAAATCACCGATTACGATAATGAATGTTTATGACGACGATGAGGACGTTGATGACGACCGGTCGTCGGTCGCTCCGAACGTCGCGACTTCCCTCCCCCCTGGGGAATGCATCGTTACGATAGCGACAGTGCCATAAATAAGGGAAATTATCAAAGTTTCAGGATCATTTAGCGAGACTAAGTGTGGTGTTTGTTTGGTAGTGCAAAGGTAGCGCGGTTCTTGGGTTGGAGTGAGTGGCAACTCGACCAAGACGACCGGGTGTACGTTTGTTTGCGCCAACTCCTTGCACCGGTCGGCGGGTCCGTTATTGCCAACTCGGGTGAGCGCGCGCCACGGACAGCGAACATTATGGAGCGAACGTATGACGATTGTTTAATGTACTTTTTCTACCTTTGCCTGTTTGGGAAAGCTCGTCCGGCTGCCAGTGTGGGGCCTGTGTTTGTTGCTTTTTTCGTCTACTCCGAGCTAGACGCCTAGAGTATCTTACGTAGCCGGGAAACAGCAGCATTACACTTCTTGTCCTCATTGGAGTTAGTTTAGCCGTTGATCGAAGACGTACGACGCCGTTGAAGGTGGAATGACTGTTTTTACGTCAGAATATCTGGCGTATTTTCATTAATTCGATTTATCCCGCGTCAGCCCATCAAGCAGACCAACAGACTATAAAATTAGACGAACGAGGCAAATAAATCGGTGGTGTATGTTCTAATAAAGATTACTTTATCATAAAATTTGTTTAGTGACTAAATAAATTAACGTCAAGCTTTAACCTCATGAAACATTTTGTGAAGAAAATATAACATGCAATAATATGCTTGATCCTTTCTTGTGACAGGTTTAATAAGCACATCCAAAAAAAGAAAACTAAACATAAATTACCAACTCTTAATACCATACCTCTTGCCAGTTTTATAATTTAACGTGTTCATTTTGCATTTGAAAATATGTATATGAATGACACGTTTTTACTTGTGTTGTGCCTTATGGATCTTTAGGCGTGATTCATTCCTATGAATCTTTCTCCTAACATTCATTCATTCAGATTGATTCGAGAATCTTGAATCTGAATCTTACGAAAGGTTAATGAATCTTCATGAATCTTTCGTGGATCTTTAGCGAATCTTGATGATTCTTTCTGAGCCGGTGATCATACGAAATAAAAAAATTTAATTTCTCTACCTATTTTGTGGACTTTACTTTTCTCTTCTTGTTACATTACCGAATGTTTGAGATTCATGAATCTTTCATTAAAAGAATTAAACGTGTTCTTTTTGAATTGGAAAATATAATAATGACACTTTTTCCTAGTGATGCACCTTATGGATCTTTAGGCAAGATTCATTCATATAAATCTTACACCTAAAATTCCATCAAAATCTTTTGGGATTCGAATCTTCTTACGTTGATGAATCTTACGAAAACTTAATGAATCTTTATGAATCTTTCATGGATCTTTTACGAATCTTGTTTACGCTTTCAGCGGCGTGGATCATACGACCGAAAAAAAGGGAGTCCCTCTACCCATATTTTGGTGTTTACTTTTCTCTTCTTGTTACATTGCTGAATCTTCGAGATTCATTAATCTCTGGATGCAAAGGATGCAAAGAATCGTGAATCTGAATCGGAATTGAACAACTCTAGTTTTTTCATAATATTAATAAATCTCTTTGTGAGTACTTTTGAAATTGTTTTTTAATTCTTGAAGTTTGAAAGCGGTTAAAATCCAAATACACATGCAAAAGTGGCGTGCGAACGGCAAACGTAACGAGAATGAATACTACACGTTGTGACCGAACACCCTTATTATATTTTAATTGATTCGTTAGCGCAAATATTGCCGGTACATTTAATACGGAGTTTTATGGCCTTTGTTTGTCTTGCCAAATGCTACCAAAAAGTTCAACGGAGTCAATAAAAAAAGACCCGCCAACAAACCCACCTCGTTTCATAACGGCCAGCGAGGGAGAGAAGAAAATGCAAACGCCATCACTTCTGCATCTGCAAGTGCCGTTTTTGCACAAACGATGCACCGCAGAAACCGCACAACGGTGGGACCCTCGAACGCCATTGCGGGAAACCTACCCCACCGATAACCTGGCGGGGTCCAAATCATCCCGCAGGCCCCGTTTTCCGTTCCGCACAAACACACACACACACACACATGCCGGGGCCTCCACTCCGGTCGGGTGGGCTGAAAATGATGCTAAAGACCTTTATCGTCCCATAAAAGCCACGGTCCCCATAATGGCACAGCTTGAAATCACTTTATTCCTTTTTTGTTCGCTACAAGGTACACACAAGCAAACACAAACACACATATTCGATCCATTCGCGCTGGAGATCGGTCATCAAAAAGCTCAAATCATATAAGTCCGCGCCCGGGGTTCGCCGTCTCTTGTTGGCCCCGTTCTCCGGTCCCTTTCGCTTTTTTTTTTATATCGCGCCATTTCATCCCGAGCATTCTTAAGACCCCGGCCTGGATGTAGAAAGAAATTCACCTTTAAACGGTAATAATTTGATTTTTATTATGTTTTCTCTGCCTGTTTCTTTTCATCGCGCCTTCCGCTACGGTTATTCAATTGTGAGTTCTTTTACACCCATTCCGTTCCCTCCTGCCTGGCTGACCACTCGGTCAGCATCCAGCGGAGGGTGGGAAGGGGTTGGGGGGTCCGTTCCGGCCACAAACATAACCGAATATACATGGGTGGAAGAAAAGCGACGCGCCTCAAACGAGCCCAAATGGAAAGGAAATCAAAACATAGTTAAAGAGCCGCCCATTTCTTCCCGATTTGGGGGTGCGTGAAATGAGGGAGAGGGAGGGGGAAATTCAATATCGAAAAGTTTGTAAACGGAAAGAATTTATGAATAGAATCCCGAAAACCCGGGAGTCGGGTGAGCGTGCGCGAAACGATCCAAACGCGGAATAGAACATGAAAGCTTTAAAAAAAAAACGAACCTGGGTAGGGTTCGTCGCTTGCTTTTGTTTTGGTTCTAGCGCGAAGTCTTTTGTTTGCGCGATCGATCTCCTCCTCCGGGGAGGGGATGGTTCAGGTCACCGCGGGCTGTTTCTTTAGTTTTCCTTGCGCATCAGAGGCGCATCCTCCTCGGGATCGGCTTTCGTTTCGGCTAGCTGGAGCGATGCTCGTTTGGATCGGTTCTGCTTAAGGATTTCAATTTTTCGCTACGCTTCTCACTACGGCAGCCGCATGAAACGCGCTATGACGTGTTTCTTTTTTTCTTCATCTATTACCTGCAGTTTGCTTTGCGCTCCGGAGGCTGATGCTGCACGGATTTTGTGCTGGGATTGGCCCCTCGGCAGGAATTCGTCACGGGCACCGCACGAGACAGGCGCAAAGGACGGCCTTCAGGGCCCTGATCGACCCTGGTGGCCCAAACGGTCTGCCCAAGCGGCGTCGGCAGTGGGAGTGAAAGAAGAAACCCCCGTTGGGGATCGTATTAAATTGAAATTAAAAAGCACAATAATGAATGTCTCGGCAAACGGCCGAAATTCAATCCAACACCTTCCTGGTCGCCCCATCCAACTCCTGCGCCTAATCCGCCGTCTCTCTCCCTCGGTCGGCTTGTGAACACGGATTTAAGACGCACCACCAGCTGCGCAAACTGCGCTTGGATTTTTTTTTTTTGGAGAAGCACACCGTGGTTCCAACAAGAACTGGGGCTTCTGAAGCCAGAGAAAAAATTAAGAAAAAAAAAACACGTCTCATCACTGGGTTGTACCGAAATCGATCAGCTTCACCCGATTGAACACGAGAGTGAAAGAGAGGAGACAAGATCGAAAGAAAAAAAAAATGGTGGAAAATTATTTGATCGCAAGAAAACAGAACGGCTCATTTCAGACGATTCCTGCTGCTTTTTTTCTCCTCAGTCCTCCGCCTCACAACATGTTGCCGTTTAATGTCTTTGGGAGCGTAGTTCTGTCTGGGGAGGTTTTCCTCAACGTCCTCCCCCCCCCCCCCCCCCCCCTCTTTCTTCCTCCTGGTAGTGCGCCTTTTATCTTCCCACTCCGCCGTTAGGTGAGGAAAGATGAATGACATTCGCACAGCGGTGATCCCGAATTAATGACCCTCGCGTTGGCTCTCGGAATGGTTTTTGGTAATAATTTCCGTCCATGTCGGCCGTGGCTCACGCGGTTTCGTTTCGGCGGCACGAATCAAAACATCTAGTCTCCTTCGTCTGATGCTTGAAGTCGTCGATACAGACTTCCTCTGCGCGATTTGTTGCTGCCTTTTTTTTCTCTCCCCGATGCTTTGTTTAACGGAATGAATCGAACGGAAGATTTACCCACCGAACAAGCAAGCAAGCGAACGGAGATGGACAACGGAAAGTCTCCATCTCAGGACCACTGGGCTGCCAAGAGGTGCCAAGGAAATGAATTATGGGGACATGATGGGACCGGTTGGCGTTCGATGTTGTGTTTTGACAGGGCCACGGGAAAATTGATTTCTGCCCCGGGTGGAAGGCGCATCGGGGGGTGGTTGGGAATCTTGGTGCTGTAAATTTATAAGTGTGTTATTTATTCGTATTGTTCTTTAGTTCGTTCTACCAGAAAAAAAGGTTTCGGACTTGTTGATGATAGTCATTTGAGTCAAATTATTTTCGGAGGAAATAAATTTTGGGAAGATCATAATATTTTTGTGGGTTTCATAAACCATTTTTATTTGTTTATTTATTTATCTAGTCATTCATGGTCTTTTCAATATATTTTTTCCATTTTATACTTTTAGTAAATTGTAATTCAATTTCAGAACTTTCTAGGTTTTTATGCATCAGTCAGAATCTGTGTAATTCATTTCAAATTCAATCAAGCAATTACAAAACCATTTTTGTTTCTTTTGCACCCCACATCGTAACTCTTCAATTCATTACATTAATCCACCTATAAGCTGCATATCCGTGCCCAGTTCGGATGATCCACAAATTGACCGCTTCAGGATCCATTTATCAAACTAATAGCAAACGAGAAAATAAAAAAAAATCCGGTATGAATCCCTCAACTCAATATTGCTTCACCGTTTTTTGCACTTGAAATATGCATTTCAAAATGATTAAAGAACTTCCTACGGTCCTTGCCGAAAATGCGAGCCATTACCGTAATGTAATTTTCGGTATTATCCCTCTGTCCGCTGCACGCGAAATGTGTAGGAAAAAACATAAACGATACGTGTTTTGAGTTTGTGTTTTTTTATGTTCTTTACAGATGGAAGCATGAATGAAGCCACCAAAAGAATTTTCCGGGAGATGTTTTTTTTTATTTTATTTCATTTTACTTTCCGTGTTTTTGGTTGCACGTCGGGCGTGCGAGAGGAAAGCATGCAATTTACCGAAATGTGCAAATCGCAACATCGCGGGAAAGGGTTATCAAGATATGCTGGTGGCATTTTTAATGGAATGAGGGGAAAACTATTCCGATACCCTTTTGAAAACAATGGCCACCCCATTGCACAATTCCTGCCATTCTGTATAAAAATCCCCGCTGAAAGGGAGTGGTGGTTTCGGGGCATCCTTTAGGCATTCCCCCTGCGAGCCGTCTTGGGTGGCCGAAAGCGTTGGAAAAAAGTAAAAAAGAACGTATCTCGATACGAGAAAAAACAAAACCAAACCGCGCACGAGTGTTGGAAATTGCGCGTCCACACGCACTCACGCAGTTAGCGCCCCCGAAGTCCCTCGGTCCTTTGACTTTGCCTTTCGTCCACAGACTTTTCCGTTCGCTCTCCCAACCAAATGGAACCTCACCGCAGAGACGAGTGCATACAGGACTTTCGTCCGGGGTGGTTTTTTAATTAATTTAATTGAATTACCTTTCCCTCAACCCAACGGCACACTTCACCCTTCCCTCTACCTTTCGCAACCCCAAAAGTTACGTTACTCCTTGGTAATTTCTTCATCAGCTCAAAAGCAAACGACCGGCAAATGGTGTAACGGTTTTCTTGAAAAGTCGGTGAAAATGGTTAAATATAGTTTACAATTCCCTACCCCACCCCCCACACACCGGCGCTCTCGTGTGCTCGATTGCTCCATTACCGGTAAAGACTTCCTGCAGCAAGGCAATAGTCCGGTCCGGTTTGTTTGTTGGTTGGTTGGTCATTTTTCTTGAGGTTTTGTGCTGCTCGTTCTTTGTGCTTTTTCCCGATCACCGCAATCCAGAGGCAGAGTTTTGTGGTGGTAGCAAGGAAAAAACTTTCCATTCAAAAAGAACATCTCGTTCAAGACTTTCCACCCCCTCCCCGCCGAAACCTGGCCACATTTTTTCAATAAAACAAAGTGCCTACATCAACCGAGAAGAAAGTACAAGCAAACACATCCACCCGAGCTTGAGGTATAGAGGGAAAACTTCAACCAGAGCAGTCTAGTTTCAGCGACCTGTAGCCGAGCTGAGGATTCACCTTGCAGTGGGTATGTTTTACAATCTAATTGCACTGATTGCTTACTCTTCGTCTCGTTCGGGGCGGGTGTCTTTCCAACTTTCCGCACACAGCGGAAACCCCATCGGAATTGTGATGCTGGGGAAATTGTATCTTCTCTCATTCGGTGTAACGAACGGAGGGGGGAAAGTTTGAGGTCTGTGCGGGAAAAACGTTCGTTGAAAAGGGCAGACTGGAACGCTTGAGTAATGATATGTTTACCATTCGCTCATAACTGCCGGGTGAAGATTTTGAGCCACGCAGCAATTTTCCTCATTAGCGATCCTTCAAACCCTCGGCAGGCTAGAATCATTCGAGTGGGAGTTATCTGTTTTAAAGAGGTTTCTGCTATTTGCTGCCTTTGAAAGGAAAGGAAAGATTGAGTCCCTACAAATGCTGAGCGCATCATGTTGCAAATAATCAGAACCCGCGTCACGCCGATTTGATGTAGGGTTTTGTTTTTATCGGTCTGCCTTTTTGCCTGTTGATTTGCGATTGCCCACTGCGAGGAATGGAAACACAAATCCCTTGCCCATTATCGTGGAGAAAAGGGAAGAAAAAACCGAACCCTACCCCAAGGAGATGTAATTCAATTAACGACTTACTGCCGGGGCATCGTAATTACAATCCATTTCATTCCATCAAACCACTGTTTGCCCAGAGACCCTGACGGCAGCGAGTGATGGATGAAGGATGTAGGATTTTAGAATGGGACATTTTTACGCCAAATCCCGAGCTCGCCCGATTCCCGGAGGAGTAAGCGAAACTCCGCTCCGCGGTGACGTTTTTATTTGTTTGCTTTACTGACTTTGAGCTGATACGTTGCAAAGTGATTAATATCCGTCAAATGGATGAGGTAAGGTACAAAAAACTAGGGTTAATTATTAAGAAGATGTGATAGTTCACTTTAATTTTGGTTCGTATTTGAAACTAGGTTTTCTCATTTGAATAAAAGAAAATGGTTCTAAAATTTAACTAAAAAGTGGTACTTTATTGAACAACAAAAGATCAGATAAATTCACGCATGGTAGAAAAGTTCATTTTAAATCCTTTGGTTATTTCAAACACTACCTAAAATATCATCTGTAGCTTGCACACAGTCAGGTGGTTTTCATAAGCACAAACATCCCTGATTATTGCTTCTGTCTATCCAGCGTAGACCGCCATTTCCTCGCGGAAAGGTTCGCTTGCCTCGGAAAGGTCTAATTACCGATCGCTCAAAGGGGAGGATGATTTTCAAATCAAAGTTCCGATACCGATGACCGTAGCAAGGGAAATGTTCATTCCAGCCCTTGTCCGGAACTGATAGAAAGCGACTCCAAATTACCAATCAATCCGCGGGCATAACAGATATTTGATTTCAGATAGATTCAGTAGTGACCGTTGGACGGTAGGAGAGGATTTGCAACTATAAGCTCTAGGATGAGTCGATCCGAACGGTGTTTCTCCGCAAATTCTCGAGCAAAAGTTAAAAAAGTAAAATTTTCGATTTTATGCGGGTTGTAATTTAAACACACCAGGTAATTATACAAATAAACTAAACATAACACGAACAGGTTAGATTCTTGAAATCGTTTGGCCAACCGGGACTGCAGTTGTTCTCAATGTCCAACAAAGTTGACAGCAAAATTACCGGACGAGCGCACAGAACGACATACACCTATCGGCTCCGATAAGCCATAATAGGACTTCAGACTTAATTGTCGTGCCTGACCGATATCAGGCAGGTTCGGCAAACGACTGTGAAACTACCTGCACCCGGTCAAGCATCGATGTTGGTTTAATGTCTCCAGGACAAAAGCGTCCATCTCGAGCGTTCGGCATCGGATATGACTGGCTTTTGAAGGGGTTGTGCCTTCCCCCGACAACGATGGCCACTGCATCGCCAAACGGCCGCAAGGATAAAAGCCAGCCTCATCCTGCCTACAACGTTGGCACGCTGGTGTACTGCGCCATGTTTTGACGCAAACTGTTTTGCCTTTTTGCTTGCTTGGAATTGGCAATCCTGCGAACGGATTTATAGTCGGGTTGGGTTTTTTTTCCTATCTGCACCTATACCTCGTTGTTGTTGTTGTTTTTGTTGGGGAAATGACGTCCGGATGCTACGGCTTAGGGTGCGCTGGTCGTTTACCTGTTCCGGCCATTGAACTTGATTGCGGCCAGCTCCTAGATTTAGCTGCACCATTTCGACAAACTTATCCCAACCTCTTCCCGGGGGTGTGGAGTGTGAGCCTGCCACAATCTTTTCCAGCGTCAGGAGCACACAGCCTCTCGAATGTCCCTACGACCGTTTGTCGTTCGGTAGAACGTAATTAATTAATGCCTACCTTCAAAGGGACAGGTCCGATTGGACAAAGAAAATTACGCTTTTCTCTCGTTAGAGTTCGCTCCAATGGAAGGGAGAGATAAAAAGGGGCAGAAAACCTTAACTTAACCTAACCTCGCACCAGTTCGATGGTCTCGCAAAAGGCCACACAAATTCCACTGGGTAGGATTAAGGAACCGAACCCACCCGGGCGCCACACGTCGATACGACGTACATGTGACCGAACAGGGTACCATTCGGCCGGCTCACTCCTCGGAAAAAGAAACATCTCGTACGGCTGCAGCAATGGACAAATATTGACCAAGACTTGGACAATAAAGTCTATACTACCCCCTCCTCGGTGCGGTTACTCGTAGTCCCCGCGAGAGCCTAGCACAAGGGGGACGGTGGGAGCAACATGACAACTATCCAAACCGTTTGTGCACAAAACACAACAATATGACAGGGTCGTTCGTAGCCCGCAGGTAGAACTGGGTCCACACCCTGTTATCCTGCCAAATCGGAATCGCACCCGGGAGGCATGCGAACCAGGCGAGTCAAAACTTTCCATTCGGCCACGACGGACTCGAGGAGACTCGAGACGGTGCGCAAATAATCGTAATCGGACACCACTTGACTGAAAGGTAACCAAATGAACTCCGGAAGCTTTGCCCGGTGCCCTGGCGAATCCCATTAAACTCCGGGGACAGGTAAATGGTGTAGGCTAGCAAAAGCAAACTTTAACTCCAGCCCTCGGGTTTGAGCTGGGTTGGATAGTTTCTGCAACATTTTAGTACCTTGCGTCATGGGTCGGGATTTCGGAAATGCTTATTGATTTTCTCGAACTATCATCCAACTATTTTTATATCCTACCTTTCGCAATGTTTCTAAAGAACATAAGAGTCATCAGATCGAAAAGAAGTAGAGAGCCGTTTATTCGACCGGAAAACTTATCGGATATCCTACGGACTTCCACGTATCCAGGACCAACCAAATCTAGAGTAAGTCCTCTGTAAGATCTCACTGTTTGCAAGAAAATCCCGACACAGTTTCCTGGAATAACCCTCGAGGCCAACTAAGGACATGGAATATCTGGAGGGAGCAAACAATATTGACCACTACAACATACACATCCTAAGGGTGACATTAATTAATTATTTCCCGCTCTGCAATGGCAAGGCAAAGGTAATTTCTACGAAGGGATTGGGCCGAAATTTGACCACGCTCATGTCTAACGTACATCCGGTTCAAATAGAGCATTAACAGATCATGATTTGATTTGGTTTTATAAGCTGATGATAATACTTCAAGTGAAATGAATCTTTCTGTTAATTTGGCTATTTCAGTCTTACAATTCTTCAAAAGAAATATCTCTCTTTTTAAAGAGTGTGTGTTGAAAATGTTTTATTTTGTAAAATGTCCGTAATTATCCTAACGTCAAAATACGATTTATAAAACATTAAGTCTATGTGAAACTGGTAATGAACAATTCGACCCTTTTGTATTAACTTTTCATTGTTTTCTGCACAAAATCCGAGGCGAAACCCGATGCCACGTTCCTTCACTGTGGAACTAAGCTGGGCTCACCAGGCCCAACCTAAATCGGTTTTGAATACCAAGTTCACGGGGACGTCAAGGCGTAATTAACATATTCAATTTGCTCCCAATAATCTAAAGTAAATACCATCGCGTTGCATCGTGACGCTCGGCCAGTGCACGCCTAATGCACGCGCAGCCGATCGCAGCCTGTTTGATCGTTGATAAAATAATCAGCCAGTTCGGCGAAACCCCTAATCTCATTTTGGTCCGTCCGACTCCGAATTCCAGGCACCGGCAGAGTGTACAATGGTGCAACATCATCCACCGGACCCGGTCCGGAACGAACCAAAAATCTAGGTCCAGTGGGTTGCAGCAAACTGGTGACCTCAAATCGCTTTCCGTACAATCGAATATTCGGCCGAAAAGGGGCGTCTATAGGGTGCACTTGACGGGTGCCCTAGCGAGTGGAGTCCATTTTCGAGCGATTTAATATTCATAGCGTTCGGGCGCAATTGTTTCAATTGTCACGCGTGGCAAAGTGAGATCGGTGAATTTGTCGCCGAAATATTTGCGAGCTCCAGCAGCCGTCAATTCACCGGACCGTCCAGAACGCACAACCACGGGAAGCTTTTGGTATGAAAGTATTACCCTTTCCCCCGCCAGGCCCGCATTCCCTGCGACCCATTTTCCAACGCCAGACCACCGATCCTCAGTGTGGTTGGCTCAAACTTTGACATCCGAGCGGGTCCATTCATTATTGATCAACTTGTTGGAGGTATTGGAAATTACATAAGCGGGTTCGAGCGAACCCGTTGGAACAAATGGTACAAAAACTAGAGCTTGTTACCAACGACTGAAACGGTTGTGATGTGCGTGATACAATCGCGATCTATATTTTCGAAGCATGTATTGTCAATCAGGTAAGCATTTTTGTTGACCAAATTTCTGGAAAAAGTTAATGGCCATGTTTTAATCCAAAATTCCAATGGAGCCGTTCAAAGAAGCATTAACCTGGATGTGTCAAAATTTATATCATAAAACGCCAATCTTGATTATCTTCATTTAAAAACTAAGCTATTAAAATTCTGTTCTTTCTAATAACATATCTTGGCGATGTGGACAGAAGCTGAAACATGAAGGCGATTTTAATAAAAATTCAAAGATCAAAACAGAATGTTTGAACTTTGTTCGATGAGTATTAATATTATGGAAGTAAATCAGTCACTAAACAAATCACCCACCTTACAGATCAATTATAGCTTGTAGCGCTCCAGTATGGATTTATTAGGGAAAAACTCATAAAATAAAATTACAAAACACTCAACAAATTCTTAAATGCTTGTGGTCCCATAGTTTCGGACATCTTCCTTACACACAATTCGCAACATCGAAACGACTTACACATTCTAAGTAGAGTTGTGTAATTCAGAATCAGATTCATGAATCTGAATGATTCTTTGCGTTTTAGATAGATACCAAAGATACATCAGCTGTAGAACCCCTTTTTTTGTTAGTCGCACGAACGCTAATGAAAGAATCGTGAAGATGCGGGACATATCCATGAAAGATTCATGAAGATCCACTAAGGGTTCGTAAAATTCATTAAGGTTTGAAAATTCGAATCCGAAAAGATTCATGAATCCATTTAAACGAATCGTAGGTGAAAGTTTCATAAGAAAGAATCTCGCCAAGAGATTCATTAAGCACAACACTAATTCTTAGCTTAGTCAAACTCAAAGTACATGGAAAAAACATCCTCAGATCCAAAGCATCTATCAATAAATTCCATACACCCTCCTGAGATCTGGTGAATGTTTACAACACTAATAAACTACCTTCAATGCTTCCTTAAATCACTGGTCAATCTAGAGCAACGTAGAGGTCAACATTCAAATCAATCAATCTTAATATTTTCAAAAAATGACATTAGACAAATTAGATATATTAGGTTAGCTTTCTTTTTTCAATGAATGTCTTGTACTAAGGTGGGTTTTCAAACTAAAAATTTTCCTACTCAAACCTATCGACTTCTAATCAGGAATTCAACATAAAGTGTGCCAAGCAAAGAAACGTCAACTGTAATGTGGAAAGATGTTAGTTGAACCCATTAGTATCTTACCTATTTTCGCAACTACTGTATAAAATATTCGAACAATAAAGATACTACTACAACCACACACCTCCAACTACACAACTCCTATAGCATTATTGGGACGTTACAACCAAAACTGATTTTCCCTAAAATAGCTGTGTTACCTAGCCACCACTTCACTTTCGATCGCAAACACCTCGCCTTTGTGAACCGAGACTGAGTGAAAATAAATTTAATATAAAACGCCTTCGAAATCCAACGGAGCATGCACATGACATGGCTATGGTTATGTTGACACCCGGCCTTTTGCCGCTCGTTGTTCGATTGAATAATTGAAAAATTTCCTTATGAAATGTTAAATTAAAAAACCACCTACTAACTAACCGCAGTGGTGCACGGTCGGCTCCATCGCTCCGAGCGATCGTCGAGTAACGATCAGAAATTGGAGACCGCCCTTGCGTGGATTACGGGCCCGGGCCCCGGGGAAGGTGGATGCGGAGAACGCAACGAAACAACGACAGCGTGGAACTAATGTGTAGTTTTCGGCCACAGATTTATGTTGGATCATAAGTCTGCCTACTCCCACAGTCGCCAGTCGACTCGGGAAAAGATTGAGAGATATAGCGCCCATGGCACGGTCTGGTCGAGATTCGAAGGGGATACTCCGGTTTTGGGAGGTTGTTGGACGTCAACCGTGGCACGCGCTGTCTAGGGCAGCTGAGGTTCTGGTGGCCCTGTGTCGGCCTGTTCCCTGCAAACGCGACAAACGGAAAATCACCTTCCGACGGGTAAATGGTTGTAACGTTTTGTTCCATTTACAGGCCACGGTCCAGCGTGACGAGTGTCGCTCGCCCGATTCCGTTCGTTGTGGGCGGACCGATGTTTATTAGCACCATGGGTGGCGCCGCCTGAGGTGGAAGGGAAAGGCAGTCCGGAGACTGGTTACATTTTATGATTCATGCTCTTTGACTAACCCGTTGCCAGATTGGTGCCATTTTTTCTTCTCGTTTTACTCCTTCTCGGATTTCTTTTCTTCCAAGCCAGTGAATGAAATGGCCCCGTATGTGTTCCTTCGACAGCATCTCAACTCCCGACGATTAGCCTTTCTAAATAGTGCCGTACCGGAGTGTCGATAGTTTAAGCGAATGTTCACAAAACTGAACAAATCAACAGAGTCATCACCGTCATTATCGTTGAGCCCGAGCTCGGGGAGCTTCACATACGCTGCACGAGCGGTGAATTTAAGAGCCACCGATTTTGCCTCCATCGCTTCAACTCATAATGCCAATAAAGCCCACCCTGTCGGAGCGCTTGGGAGGGACGTAAGCGATGTACAATGGTTGAAAATTACGTTTAAGAATGGACGTAGTGGGAGCGTAAGACACCGTGTCTTCTCGTCACGATTTCGATGATCCCTACATCGCCTTACCGGGTGGTTTTGCAAGCCCTCCCCACACACAAGACGCTATTGGGGATGGACAAAAAGGAAAAAGAACAAACCGGGCCACCCTCCCGGTCCCTCAAGACAAATGTTTATGTTCGCCGCTGAGGCGATTGTTAGTGAATTAATTGCTAACAATTATGATTCAAACATCGATTGCCCTTCGGCGGGCGAACGAAAGGCGGCCGAAGGAAACGACAACTTATAAGCGTTTTGTGTAGAGGCTGTCATGAATGTTGCTTTTCGCAGCATCAAACAACCGAACATCGGGTACGGCACCAATCACCACCCTTCTCCTTTGTCGCAGACACAAAAAAGACCGTTCCCCTCTTGATTGTGTGCATCCCCATCGGAGAATGGTTGCGCCAAACATGTCAATACATTAATTACGGGGTGTGTGCCAGCAGAGAAAAGCAACCCCCGTTTCGACCTGCATCGGGGGTGGATGAAGTGAAGGAATTGAAAGCAACATTGTCGAGAAATGGGGGAAAAAATTGTAAACCGAGATTCCTTTTGCTTTGTGCCCTTCGTCGAACAGTACATTATGAGCTATTTGCTCTAAGCAAAAAAGTCATCACTGTAATAAAATGGTTGACCTTAATCGTTATTTACGCGAACAAACGCGTTGATGGGATGAGATCTTTCAAATGACTAATTACAATCTCCTTCGGGTCCGGATGGTAAATGGAAGGTTCTTATTTATTTGAACCAAACGTTTGTTTTCTGTCTGACTGTTGAAGCGAGTATTCTTTTGATAAGTAAAAAAACACATGCAAAACAAAAAAAAACGGGTTGTTACCTTAAATGTTTTGTTGACTCATTATTCATTCCTGATGAAATATTCTTCAAAATGATAAATTTTAAATTGGAAAACTATATTTAAAATGTTAAACCAAATGTCCATTATGTTTACTTTTGTTTATGCTTTTTGTTAATCCGAGCATCCTTTATATGACTTTCATTACATGTGGCAGAGTTGTATGCTTATTGACTTCTTGCGTTAGAGTTCATTTGTTAATGACAGAAGAGAAATGTCTTAAAAGATATTTCATCATCGACAAGAGTTTAATGTTATTTAGGAAAGTTTAAATCTTTCAAAAACTAAAATTACATGATACAACCTGCAAAGGTTTTATAGAACAACTTTCAATTTTATTTGATTCTTTGCTAGAGGGAATCAATAGTGGGACAGAAGTTTTACGAAATTTTTTTTATGTGAATGATTTATTGTAACCTCAAAAACAGAGATTTAAAACAAACTAGGGAAATGTGATTTGCTACGGAATGAATAAGATTTTCAAAATAAAAGTTGGCACTTTAATCGGGCTACAGCTATATATTCATGCAGATTCTTCTGATTAAGAAGAATAGAAAACTCTTCAGAGAAGATAAAAAATAAAATTGACGACATTTAAAAATCATTCAGTTGGCACGTAGCTGCTGAAAATAGTGGAACATGTGGCCATTATGATTACGATAATATTTTTAATAACATCCGTGCTTTTGAAAACCATATGTACTGCACGAAAACGCTTTTCTTAAACAATGGTTTAAACAACTTCTTTATTTTCACCACATCATTACGAGCTAATGTAACATTTCAACACTCCATTGAATTATTTTAACAACCACTTCCATCATCATTGCAGATGTTTCGCAAACCGAAACATCTAACCACTTTTTGGGTTTCTGAAAATCCACTAATGATGTTTCTAATGCTTCCCAAACACAAAAAAAAAACTCAAATGCATCCCACAAACAAACCACCAGCTTGACCTAAGACCCCAATCAACGGACGCATGTGCATTATGCGCCAGCAAACGAGCAAAAACTAACAAACGATCAAAATACACCTCTAATGGACGCAACACAACAAATCGAAGCAATGGAAACAAAAACGCCAAGGTATTCGTGATGTGTAATTTTGCCCCCAGGTTGTGGTGTTTTTCCTTTTTGCAACGGTCTCTCACCTTCCCCGGGGGCCATACGATGTCGTAAGTGCGCGTATTGCGCGACGAAAAACCGGAGTCGGAGTCGGAACCGGGATGAATTCATCCGATTCGAATTGCATTCACGTTGCACGGGCAGGAAATGGAGCGGAAATGCAACTGCATTCCGTTCGGCAGAGTGTGAGACACGGGATGCCCACAAGGGTAGGTGGTGGAGGTGGGAAGCGAGAAAATATTATTTGCCATTCATAGGGCGGTTATCGCACCGATAAGATGCGGGGAAGCATCTTCGTCGTGAAATACTCACTCTCGGTGTTGGTGGGACGGGTTTTGTGAAGTTTGCCTGCTCTGATCTCTGAAGAACGACCGACTCGTGTTTTTTTTTTCTTTGTCTGTGTGCTCACCACGGGAGATCATCGCTTGCAGGGGTTTGCCCACGGGAGAGATCTCAACTTCTCGGTCGCTTGAACTGATAGCCTTTTTTCCTTCGAACTGCCGCAACTGTTCGCTCCCGAGAGTTTTTCCACCACCTTGCAACTGCATCCGAGGATGCAACGGAAAGTCAAGCAGAAGGTACGGATGGAAAAGGCAGCAAGAAAAATGAAACCCAAACCAGATGATCTCGCCCGTCGGTTCTGCCTTCCTCCTTGCGGATCATAATTCCCTCAAGTCAATCTCACGCAAGGCGGCGTTGTACACTCCAACCACACCACTTTGCTGCCGGTTAGCTTTGCGTCAGCGAACTCGCCCCAAAACCCAACGCAACCCAAAGCAGGCGGCGCGAAGGAACAGGAGCCGGGGTCGGTTTGAGACGGTTTCACGAGAAATTATTATTTATACATCTCCGGTGTGCATTCGTGTTCTCTGGTCGGTATTTCCTTTCGTTCGGCAAGTGTACCGCTCGGCAAAAGGTAGCGTTTTCCTCCGGTGTTTTTTTTTGTATGGAACCACAAACAATTAGCATCTCGCTTCGTATCGCTCGCGATGCGGGAAGAAAGTTTTGTACTTTTTTTGAGTTTTGTACTTTTGCATTTTACCATTGCTGCTTCGCGGTGTTGCGGATTTCTCCTTAGGTTGTTTTTATTATTGGATTAAAATGTTCGAATTCGAAGTGTTGTTGTACACGCGTTTTACATTTCAACCTAAAAAAGGTATTTTACAGTCGTTGGCACCTATTTTTGTCTCAAACCTACCTAAGATTAATGTTGCTTATCAGATTTTACCTCTAATTTATATTACTTAGTGTCTAACTCATTAGTTTTTGTGTCGTGGTCATCTGATTTTGTCTCTCTATTGTCTTGTTTTTCATATGATCTTTATCTAAAAATTGGGTTATTTAGAATTATTTTAATATGAAGATTATTGTTGGTTCTAGAAACTATCTTGTAACGCAGCCTACAAAACGGGGACGAGGTAAAATTTTCAATGAAATAATAGTTTAGTTAAAAAAAATTTAAAAACAAATGACAGCAATTGTAAACAAACGAAACAAAAAATCGGTAAAAATCGTTATATTAGGCAGAAATTATTTTGAAAGCATCAATTATTTTTTTATTGCAAAAACTAGAATAACCCTATTTTCATAATCTGATGAACTATTTCAAAGCTTACTGGCAACGACTGTATTGCGAATTTTTATGATTTCAAATGAACACATCTATTTTGTTTGTATGCTAAAAAACAGTAAAGACTTCAATTATACCGCAAATTCTTAAAATTTTCTAACACTCTCAGTTTTAGGAACACAGATAAAAAAGGCTCTCCCAAAGCAAAGTTTGCAGAATCCAAATGATTTCTTCATATTTAAATACCAAATATTGCCGGAGGAAGCTTCAAGCGCTGACATAATTTGCATGCATACCGGAATGGCATTGAAAAATAAATTTACCTTCATTTCGTTCCACCTTTTCCTTACATCTGACTTCCTCTCAAAGACTTGCCCCCCTTTTCCACCACTTCACGAACGACCACCCGAACCCGGACGCTGGCTTGAAGTGAGCAGAAATTACCGTCTGACTTCTTCTGTCACTACGGTGGCATTCGGCCCCAACGGGAACCCGCGGTGGCCCGGGCGTGCATCTCGACAGCGTTCAGCAAATTACATTTCTATTATTGCTCGCTGTTCGCGGGTTTCGAGGTGTTGTATTATCCGCGGGTTTCGGTTCCGTTTTGGTCGCTTCTTTGCCCGACCTTCGCCTCAAGAGGGTGGCCGTTTTGTTCACCACCTTTGCTGTTGTTCGCTTCCCCAGCCGGTTTGCTAGTTGTGCTCCCGTTTTGAAGCCTCGCTTCCAAGGTGGATCGAGATGCAGTTGGGCAGCATTATTTTGCATCTCGTAATTCGGTTTCACGATGTTTAAGTTTCCTTTCTTCCATATATTTTTCCTACCCATTTTATCTTGCCGTTTTATGTATGTTTTCCATTCTTCAACTCCCTCCACTCGTCACTTTGGCGCTCGTTGGTGCTTTGATGTCGAACTTTATTTGTTCGTGCTAACTTTTACGGTAAAGTTTAATAAACGCACGCTGCGCCGTTACCGATGCTTAATGCCGCCATGATGATGCCGACCATTATGTTGCCCTCTTCAACGAACCTCCGCGTTGGAAAAAAGAAAAAATAGGAATACCCCACACCTAAAGGGATCCTCGCAAGGGTGGGTGGAGGTCGCCAACGCGATGGGACAGCTGCGACGCGATGGAAAGAATGCCGCTCCGAACCAGCTTCTCGCGGAAAAGTTTTGTAAAGTACCTCCAACAACGGCGCGCGGTTGTTTGCGTGCTGGCGAAGTGGGATACATACGGCGCACATTCCACCGTACTCGTCCCACCGGTGGGTGGCTAGCATGCGCTCGGAAGTTGGCAGATAATAATTTCTAATGTAATTATCCTCCCAGCAGCAGCAGCAGGAGCAGCAGCAATCCCCCAGTGCACTGGCACAGTTCCATTTGTTCCTGCTGGTGCTCCAGATACGTCCGAGATCTCAGTTGGAAAGCGAGGGTGGAGAAAAAAAAAACACAAACTTCTCCTCATTACGATTACGACTTACGGGCCGCAGGAAAGGAAGCACCGGTCCGGCCAAAGCCTGGAACCCAAGGAGTCTTCAGGTGCGGGAGGTAAAACTAAAAATAAAAGAGCAGTACAACGGCACACCGGCGTCTACGAAGAACACTGTCGAGAAGTTGAACAGCACTTCAGCAAAGACCATTCCATTGGAATGTCCCAACTCCCGCGTGCCCATAGATCACGACGGGGGCGGGAAGTAAAGGAAGGAAGGGAGCAAGAATTTCGCGTACCACTTGCGCGGGTGTCTAATAACGCGCCGTGTGACCCGAAAAACCGCAGGGATTTGCAAGTCCCCAGCACTCTTCAGGGGTTGACACTGGCGAGTGTTACCTCCCAAGACGAGAGGGGGAGAGGTTGAAAGTTTCAAACAAAAGTCAAAGGATGGGCCGTCTCTAGGGTCTTCCCGGCATCTAATTGAAATACTGTGTTTTTCGTACAAAGAGCTTGGACTTCTTACGCCGTTGCTAGTCGGGCGACGACTTTCACACAAAATTGAAACTACTTTCATGCGAAGCAAAATGCGTCAAAATGCGTCATTGCACTGGATTAACAACCCTATTTTTGTTCTTTTTCATTTCAGGTAAGCGGAACTATCTTCAAACTACAGGATTATTGGGAGTCCAACAATGGATGCAGATTTGTCCAACCAAATTTAAGTGGAACTTGTTTTTCTTCAAGCAGGTAAAACTTATGATAGTTTGACTAATAGAGTTGATTTGGAAGAGTAAACCAAATTTTTATGCAACTTAACTAGTGTTGTGCTTAACACGTTGACTGTCCATGTCGCCCAAAAGTGGGTGACAGCTGGAATCAGTTCTAAAAAGCTTTTGACCCATAAATAAATGAAAGTTCTACAGAAAAATTATAGTAATATTTAATATCCATTCTTTGGGAAGCTAAATTTTTGCTTAGCCTTTAAAAATCGTTGGTTTAATAAATGTTATAGACAAATTTTATTAAAAAAAGATGGTACTAAACATTTGTACTGAAAACGCTTGGCAGCCAACGTGTTAATGATCTTTTGCTGAGATTCATTGATATGAATCTTTTACTTAAGATTTATTCAGATAGATTCATGAATCGTTAGGGATTCATTCATCTGAATCTGAATTACACCAAACTAATCTTAATCATAAAGGCATACCACAAAACATCTTAACAGAGGCACTTTACCTCCCGAACGTCCTTCTAAATATGCAGTACGTGGAAAGTATCTCCAGTAAGGATTACTGGCGATCTATAAATGGAAACTGAAGATGAACGCATCTGTCGTTTAACTACTCAACGTTTCAAGAATCCAAATCAAACCTTTTAATTGATCCAATACACATGAAAACATAACAGAATATGTTAAATGTAGAAGAAAACAAATTCAGACTGCTTATTTCATAATTTAAAATACCCATTCTTCTTCTTCTTCTTCTTCTTGGCGTAACGACCTCTTGGTCATGCCTGCCCGTTAAGGGCTTACGAGACTTGTTTCCCTGTTGTACGTGGATAGTCCTCTCGTACAGGGGAGGGTCCGGTCTCGGTTGGGATTCGAACCCACGCCGCCGAGGTGGTGAGCCTCGGAGCTCATGGGCCGATTTTCTAACCGGCGCTACCGCTCGGCTGTCGCGGACCCCAAAAATACCCTTTATGAGGCGCTTTTAAGAGTAGCGCCAGATATGCTTACTCGTTATAGGCAACTTTCCAGAACTGTCTGCTATATCGGTTGTACAGTTTAATTGAATGGATATACTGTATAATAATTAGTCTTTTATCCAAAAATAATAAAATGAATATCCATACTCGCCTCATCGTTTGCCTGTAGTATAAACTTTTGCTCAAGCACATCTTTAAAGTCGGTTCGATAAAGCAAGATACCTTGCCGTGATTTGTTTGGTATCTCTGTTCTTCTGCAAGAACTTTAACATTTGGGTCAGATTCGGCACCGGATTGTTTCATTCAAAACCTTAGTATGAATGGTCCCGGTCTGAATAAAAACTGGGTCATAAACCATTGCGAAATCAGCTGCTGCCCTAGTGGTTCAAATTTAATCAGCTAAGTAACTCGCTAGCGACATCCTTATTTTACCTTTCTCTTTCGGTGCGCCATTTTCGGGACAATAAGATACCCTTCCCCTTCCCTTCGTGCTGAAAAGGAACGGGACCAAATGAATGGAAGGCTGGAGTTGCTTTACGGCCGGCTCGATGAGCCCAGGAGTCGGTATAAAAAGGTCCGGTAGACAATCTATGGTGCGATTCGGGAATCTCCACCGGGACGACAGCTGGAGCAGGTTCCTACCGGGGGCGGGTCCACCGTAGTGGCATGCATTCTTAATGATAAAACTTCCCTCCTGTGGAAAATAAAAAAACACCCCCCGTCCCATACAGAAGCACACACTCACCGGCACTCGCAGGAGTACGTTCGCCGAATGTCTTCACTGTTGCCGGCCGGCTTGCGGATCCCTTATCGTTGGTTTCGTAAGTGTCGTTGGATTTACTTCTTCCTTCCGGCCGCCTGAAAGCCACGTCGGTTAGCTACAAAAAAAACGACCCTCCCAACTCCTCCAATCCTCCCGCGACTCCTCTAACCCACCCTACGTGTAACCCTTCCGGCGAAAGTCAAACATACTCATACGAGTTTCATGCCGTTTCGTGTTTCGGCGAGATTAAAATGTAAATAAAATAATGAGCCTGCCAGTCGCTTCGCCTTCAGCCGACATGAATCGCTTTATTCGCCGCCGTCGATTCCTGGGGGTCAGAGGGCAGCGGCGTGTTTGTGTGTGTGTGTATCCCCAAAGGCACATGCCAAACACCGGGCATGCGAGCGTGCGGCTGTATGTGTCCCCATTTGTCGGATGTCGGATGGCTGTTTTAATCTGTTCCGGTGCGCCGGTTACGTTTGTTTCCGTGTGGCGCTACAGCGGCGATATGAAGCCGGCTAATCCGGGGTGAACTGAAGTCCACCACCGCCGGAGAGAGAGATTATTTGCGAAAGCTCAACACGGTGCTCCGGAACGGAAGTGCCAATCGCTGGTTCACAGTTCTGGCGCCAAGAGGAACATTAGCGGTGGAACTGTAAATAAAAAAGTCTAACCTTGTTTACACAACACGGAGTTGATACAGGTTCAAGAGGTTAATGTAGAATCATTTTTCCACCGAATAAAAATATTCCAAAACAGTTGATGAGGACCACTTCCAATCCATGCTCCTGCTACGGGTTGTGCTAGTGTTCCAAAAGACTTCAACTGCACTATTCGCTTGCATGCCAATCCCGGGGCGCAGAAGTTGTCAAGTACTGGGGAACAAACTTACCTGCCAACCAGGGAGTCACGGATTCGCTCCAAACCCGAACGGACTACGAGACGTGGAATGGTGGAAGTCTGCACCAGGCATTCCACTTGACAAGCCATCTAGCCAGCCGCCGGAGTCCCCGGGAGTCGAAATACCATACCGTACGTACCGGAGAGATCGTTCGCCCAAGATCTGGGTCGTGGGCCGCTTTGGTGAGGGACTCCGCAAAACCGCAATCGCGGCTCCGTGAGGGTGCCGGGAGCAGAGTGAGCTTTTTGCGGGACTTCAATGTCAGTTGGCGTAGACGGTCGGGAGTCGGTGCGGGGTCGCGTCGGTGGTTCGCTGATTCGCGATACACAGTTTCGAGAAATTGCAAATATTAATGATATTCAAATGAGATTCGGTGCTCAAACTTCGTCCGGTGCTGCAGGTCCGATCCGGGAAGTGGGGGTTTCGCGAACCTTTTGGCGAACTCCCTCCCCCGGGGCAGCTTTGCACCGAGTGTCCGAGAGCATCGACTCCTTGCACCACTCGCCAAATAGTGCATTTAGCACTGCACCGGACTACATAATGACACCACTGTGGATGTTTGCGAGTTAACAAGCGTGTTTGTATTTGCACGCGCGCGTGTGTGTGTGAGCATGTACGCTGGGTTGGGAATTACCTCGAACTTTCCCACTCCTTAGTCCCAAGTTCCGTCCTTGGCTTCCAACCGATGGGACGCTTTCAGCACCTCGCAAAACCCAACGCAAAACTCTGGTTGAGCGAGAGCTTCCAGCTGCTTTCAGATTCGGCCAGTGATAAGAATTAGAATGTCATTGTCGTTCAGACCGATCGACCCGGAGGGGGTGGGGGCGGGCGAGTCGCGAGTGAGTCAGCCCATACCCTGGGGAAAGTTTTTATCTCCCACATCCGACTATCCGGCTGGCCGCATCGCCCGGGAGTAGGGCAGTGCGAAACAATAGGATTCCGACTATAGCAGTCGGGTTCCTCCTGTGGTCCTTTCTGCCTTCAGCCTTCCCGGGTGTACCTGGGTATGTATATATATTCGAATCTTGATTATGCCCCTGGCCGTGCGGTGGTCTACCAGCCCGGTTGTTAACGGGAATGGAGGGATTTATCAAGCTCCGGAGGTTGGTCCGGTCCGCCTTTCGGACCTCGAGGATCATCCTTCTCCTCTCTCTTTTGGCTAGCTCTAGAGTTAACGCGAACGCAGATAGGAAATTGGCGAACATTTCGTTACAGTAACGCGTGTTGCCCCGGACACGCGGTGAAGATGTCGACCGATATGCTACCATGGAGGCTGAAGGCACACCCCCGCTCACAGCTCCACCACAACTCCTCGCGCTCCATCGTCTCAATCTCCTTTGTCCTGAGAATCTGGAATGGGTGCCGATGTTAAAGATGATCGCGAACTCGATCGCCTTCCGCCCCGCGCTGGCTGGAAGTTATGAATATTAATGATGCGTCGTCACTTGCTGCGACTCCCCCGCTCCCATCACTGGCTCCAAACTCCTGGAGGATCATTATGCCATCCGGAGAAGCATCCCCCGCGCGGAGAAGGTGATAAAATCTATTAACAAGCAAAACATACCTGCGCCAGAGGTTGTGGTCAATTAAAATAAGATGCCCTCGCGCGGGAGTCCGCGTGGACCTGGGTTTCGGTTGGGAGGCTTTCGTTTTGAAAAGCCCTGTTTTCTTTGTCTCTCTTCGCTCGGACGAGCGTTCCCGACGTCCCAAAGCGATACACGATCGGTTTTAGAACGTTTAATGAGCCTCCCTGATGGCGACCCATGCTTGCTCGTATCCTAGCAGGTGGCATCAACGGAGCATCCCCCCCGCTTGGAGCTTTCAGTAGGACTTTTTGGGCAGTCAGCAGCACGAAATGAAAGCTGCAGGGAAAAGAACACTGCGCTCTACATGATCGGACAGATGCGAGATGATCGATTAGCTGTGAATTTTTGATGAAGTAATTACCGGTGGCTCATTAGGGCACGGGATATGGGATGTTCTCGATCGATCGGTTAGGCACGAATCGGCTTGTTAGGGAGTGTTGTACCACCGGCTAATCAACGCTGGTAATCGGTGACACGGGGGGCGCGTTTATCTTGCATTTATGTTTAATGTGGACCAAGGTACAGTTAGGTTTGGACAAGTTCCTAAATGAACCAACAAAATACCAGTCGTTGGGCATAAAAAATCGCAACACGAAATTGACACGCATTCCAAAACCCATTTTTGAGATTTTTTAGTCCACGCTTAGTCATCCAATATTTTATGAATGAATATAAACTCAAAACATTTCGATACATCGTTTTTTAATTTGTTTCGTCGTCGTCACACCAAGCGCCTGATTGCTCACCAAAATTTCCACCTTTGGCAGTGCGCTTCATGCGCAAACTATTTGTCCGTTTTCCGAACGTCATAAATCTCCACGCAACACGCATACGCCATTTGTCTGCGGGAGACACCAAAGCGATTCCGACCCAGCGTTGGGCGCAGATTAAGTGACTTACGCAGACGCGCACCACGCCCAACGATATGCAAACACCCGCAGCGGCATCCCTTGCGATGCTCGCCGGATGAGCCGGAGGATTTGTCATCTTTTCTTTTTTTTAACACTCTCTTTCCTCTTTCCTGATCCGTTTCGGTCGTGTCGTGTTTTTAATTCTTCGAATTCGAAATGGTTTGTTGTTCTTTTCTTCTTAATCGCTTTCGGCGCACCATCATCTGTTTCCCACCCCGAGGGCTTACTCATTCCTTTTCCGCGAGGCGAGGCCTACTTTGCATTCCATCTGGTGTACGTTATGTTCCATTTTGTCATTGGCTTAAGGTGTTCTCTGACCATCTTCGGACCATTTGCAAACTGTTTCTTGAACAAAGCGTAGCTTGATCTCATTTTATAGTTTCCTTGCCACTTCGTATTGTTGTTACATCTTTTACGTTTTTAAAACATCTCTACTGTAATAATTTTCATTTACAATGTTATGTAGAAGTTCGAAGATGGAATCAGTTCGAAAAATTTTATAAACTTTCGTTAAATTCCCCTTCTTTTAACTTTAATCTTCATTTGTATTTGTCATCTTGTTGATCTCTTTAAAATCTCTTCTGATCTCGATCTCCCACAAATCAATCCTGATGACATCAGGATCGACAAATTAGTCTCAATTCTGTACAAGTTTTTTTGCTTACTCCGAAAACCAGTACCAAAAATTGCAGTTTTGTTGCAATTCAGCGATGAGCCGCAAGAACGACACAGGAAACAGCGGTATAAATATCACCATCCCAGCATCTGCATGCAGCGGCGGTTAATCGTATAAACTGTTTCTGACTGCTTCATGCAATTCGATGTGCGTTTGTGTGTGGATGTTTGCTTTCTTAACCTCCCTGGCGCGATTGTGATGCGCGATTTCGTTGCGGCCGAGTCAGGGCATATGTTTTTTTCCCCCCACGGACGACGGAGATAGATTAACGAGTAAGAAGGCGAAAAAGGCGAAAGTCACCACCGACATCCGGCGTATGACAACGTGCTCTCTGGGAAGCGAAACTAAAAACAGACCACACTCGCGCCTGGTAGGCGGACAGTTGACGGATTAATCTGCGCACCATGCAGTGCATTTCCGGTCGAATGGGAAAGGATTGACAACGATTGCGCCGTACTTGTTTACCAGCAAGGGATTGAGTAAACTGAACGCGGAACAATTGTAAACCTAATGTAATTGCATTTGTTTGTTGTTTTCTGAAGAATATTAAGAGATGAGATTAACTAACGGGTTTTAAAAAACAAAATGGAACACAGAATAAACAAACTTCCATTGGTTCATTCAAAAAAGCAAACACAAAAATATAAGATCTAATTGAAACAGTTACCAATACTAAACTATCTTTAAACAGTTAACAATACTAAAATATCAAGCTAGCATTTCTTCATTCAAAAAAAAACAAACACAAAAATATAAGATCTATCGAAACAGTTAACAACACAAAAATACCTTTAACAAAAAAGATCATACGTCCATTCCGCAGTTAATCTGGGTAATTGTTAGCGATAACATAAAACAAACCGATATCCACAACACCAAAAAGGGGCCACCACCTTGGCGAGCGACGTATCGGAAAAATAAATTATACGTCAAACAAACATTACAAACCTCCCCCCCAAAGGACCAATTTCCAAAGTGGGCGCCCACCGATTGGAGCCGTCGGTTGGAAGGTTAGAAGTTAATCGAAATCCCGAACCGAACTGGGTAAAGCGCGCCCACCAGCGGGAAAGTCGTGCCTCGTAAAAGACTCGTGCCCCGCGCGCACGGGAAAGGGTTTCGCCAGAGACGAGAAGGAAAGTGGTCCCCCTGTGGAAGGTGGGAACTGTTAAAACCTCCCGTCCCGGTCCGGTCGGTAGCATCGCGGTTTCGGGGTGGCTCATTATCAATCACAGCCCGTTTTCTCCGCTCCAAGCGGTAGCCGCTCACGAACGGTCGATTATGGTAATGTGCATCGGTACGAACGGAACAAATCTCCAACACGGGCAACAATGGCGGTTGGGGGTGGTGATGGAGTGCGGCCAACCCTTCTGCTGACCGAAGGGAAACACCATCGACACCATCTGGAGGGCACTTGTTAAATACTTCGATTAGAGAATGCTTTCCTCCAAACGTACCTCCGGGAAAATGGGTGCATAATTTAAATAAAAATTAACGAGTAATGAATGGTGTGTTGTGGATAAGAAAACTGCACCATTCGTGAGCGTTTAGATAAGGACAATCGATGTGAGGACCAGCTCTTCCCATGCTGAGTTATAGTCATGCAAACATCAAAACAATTCGTTCTCATGGATGAGCAATGGGGAAGTGTGAGTCAAACCGGGCGATTAACTTATTTTATTCTACGCAAACTTGACTCACGGTTGTCAAACCACAAAAGAAAAAACCGAGAAACATTGCCGATCGTTCAGGACAGTTGATTAATATTCCGATCGGGGACGGCGATTGCTCAGCGAACCGCATCGGATGACACACGCGCCCTCGCTTGGGAAGATCGTGTCCATTCGATTGACATGTGCTTCATGGTGATTCCGATTCCGGGATTCAATCACAACAGAAGAGAAAAAGAAGAGCCGACCTCACACGCACGTAATAGAGAATAAATCAATTAATCTGCGTGCGGGTTCGGTCCCGCGTCCGGCGTGCTCCATCCAGATGCCGGACGGGATTGAACTGTCAAAACAAAGCGCGCCGGAGTTGTGGGCAATTGGTGCCGGGGCAAGTCCATCCACGGTAACATCCGCACGCATGTCAAGTGGATCGATCGGTATGTAAAAGCATAGAAATAAAAACAAGCTTGTTGTGCGTTGCACAATTCCCCATACTTGCCTGCCCTTTCGGGGAAGTAATCGAAGACAACCCCCGATTGGAAATGACCCCCATCTCGGAAGGGAGCTTATCGGTAGGCTCTAGCGAGCGGTGGGGTTTCCATCGCCATGGCGATCGCTGAACCGCGTTTCACTCCAGATGCGTCTCGATTATCTCGTTTCAAAACAACAATCATTGAATCGCGATGAGGCACAACCATTTCAACCGTCCCAGTATCTCCCGACTCCCCGGAGTCAATCCTCCTCCTCCTCCATCCCAATGGGTTGCGTCAAAAAACACCCTGTCCAGCCGGCGTCGGCTTTACAGTTGAATGAGCATTTCAGCACCCGAGTCCACCGACGAGCGCTGCTGGTGTCGCCTTTATTGACGCGGAGATAAGAGTGTTCGCCGGCCATTCAGGTTACGGCTTGGCTATACCCGAGCCCGGAGGGACTCCATGGTGCTCCGATTGTGGTGATGCAAGAGTTTGGTGCGTTGCTGTACAGAGTGATGCAGAGCGAACCCTGGCGGGTCATGGCACTTAGGTTGAGGGATACGAGGAGGAGAGGATAGAAGAAAAAAAACCATGACAGCCTCCCCGGACGAGCTGACACCAGGCGTCGCTATCAGCGAATGGCGGGGCGTACGAGAGATTGCTGAAATCCGGACGGATCACTCGGTTCGGTTTCTGTTTTTAGCCGGACTTTAAATAACCGAATTAATCCGTTCGGTTCGATGACGGCTGACGCCGTGGAGTACCAGTGTTGAAATAAGGGAAAACTCACGTCTATCACACGATGATCCTCTTCCTTGAGTGACTTGAGTATCAAAACATAACCTAAAACATATCCTACAGATATTACTGGGATTAGACTTGTTATCATTTTGATGGTCCTAAAAATACACGAATCATAGAGAAATCTACCAAAACACAGATGAACTTTAGGACGCAAGTGCCAAGAATAAACCCCCCGGTATGGTGTGACACGTCACAATCAACATCATAATAAACTTCTGACATAACAACCTGCAAGATTGTGTCAATCGGTGAATATGACCCGAAAGTTTACCAAACAACACCGCGCCACATTCTTGCACTGTGCCTTCGGGTTTGCGAATGGTTGCATACCCGTTTTGCTATCACCCTCCGCTCTGACCCCCCTCCTCCCTCGTACTCCAATCCGATCACCCTCTTCAGGGAACTCCTCTTCACACGATAACCCTAAAGAGACATAAAAAGCGAAACTTTTTCATCCGACTGCGAACGGATCCGCCATTTGTTTTTTTGGCGGGAAGGAAGGAACTCCAAAAAACAAAAAAAAAACTCCACTTCCTCCTACCGAGTCCAGACCCCTCCGCGGGGTCGAGAGCCGCTATCAGTTGACATAGGAGTCAGGCCTCGCGAGGGCAACAATTTGTACAAACAATTTCTCGAGCATAAATCGGGGCCAAATGTGCATAATAGAGCGAACCGAACCAGAAACCAGGGGGTGATTGTGGAGGGAGAGGGGGGTTGACTGGAGGCTTAATATTGCCACCCGCACCACCCACTCGAGGGGATCTTTCGACCGGGCACTCCATAGGCGAGCTCGGCATCGGCAGAATCTGACCGAAAAACCCGAAACCGCCCGCCCGATTCCCGAGTGTTCGCGTATAAAAATTCCATTTACGGCCTTATCAGCAAGCTGCCGGACCGGACACTGCTTTTCACCATCACCCCAACACTGGTTGTTTGTTTTTTGGGTCCATTCGCGAACTTCGTTGCATATTCTTCACAGCCGCATTGTTATTTTTATGCCACGGCGTACTCTGGTTCGAGTGGGATCCAATCCTTGCCCGAGCGCCAGCGCCAGAGGTCACCGATACACCCCTTTCGTGGTCCCAGAATGGGTGGTAAGTCCAACGTGAGACGGGGGGAGCGGGGGAAATGCATTCGTGACACAAGCCCACGCCCGTCCGCTCCCGTTAAGTACGGCGCGGATGGCGATGCGAAAAAGTCACGCCAGCGCCATCTCGAAAACAGACAATGATTTTCTCCATTTTTTTTTTTTTTGGTTTTGCATACGTGAGTATGCGTGTGGGTGTCGCGTACAACTTGGGGCAACTGAAAACATAACAGAAGCGTCCAACGGAAGCGAACACAGAACAAAAAAAAAAAACCTAACAACCATACGCCGTTCACCGTTCCATTCCGGATCCGTTTCAAATCCGTTTCGAAAGCTCTGGCGAGTGGGGAAGGAATTTTCAAATCTCCTGACAACCGTCGTTGACCACCATGAAACGTCACGCGAGCTCGCGGAAAAACGCACAACGAGGGGAGAAAAAAGGCCCAATGGGTGGATTTTTTCACGTCTATACCACGAAGTCCGCCGGATTAGCGACCCATCTGGCCGCTACCATTAAAGGATCATCGTCATCTTGGGACTCGTAGGTAGATTTTGTCCGTGAAATATAGTTTGTTGTTATGGTGATTTGTCTGCCGGCGTTTGGGTTTCTACCGGTTTCCGGATCATATTTTTTCGCCGGAAATTCGGGGGAATCGCAAGCGAAATGCATTTTGTCAGCAATCGACGTTTTAGATCGGTTGTATACAGTTCAGTTTGTTTTGAATCAGTTTGTTTTGAATTTCAAAATTTAACTTGTATTTGAAATCTATCTATGCTTTCAAAATAACATTTAAAATAATGTTAGGCACTTCTTCAGGTTTGAATTCTACATGCCAATACTCGATGTTTTGTAGAAAATATCATTTTTGTTTCTTACTTTTAAATTTTTCAAGTTTCTATTCAAATTTTTTTAATTATTTTCAAAATATTTTCAATCATATGGTTTTTTATATGGATGGGTATTATTATGTTATTTGGCGATGTATATATTTATTTTATTTTGTTTTATTTTTATTCAGATAATCCGTTACTGCGTTTTGGATTAATTACATTTTTCCAATTGAACTTACTTCTTTAATTCTTCAAAAACAGTTTGATTGATGACTGAAAATTAATTTTAGAATTACTGAGAAAATAATACAATGTTTTAAACATTCCTGGGATAAACAATAAACCCAAACTTCTCCCTGAAAAGTTAATCCACAAATATCTGACAAACAAACATACAGTCTATCTATTCCAAAACAATGATTTTCTAAATTCTCAGATTTGACATCATTATAATGGCATAAATCATGGATATTTTACTCCTCAAATTTCATTATTTTGAAATATTAACTTGCACTATTGCAAGTATTTTTAATTTTTTCTAAGTGTTCCATTTCACTTTTTGTAAGTGTTCCATTTCTCTTTTGAATTTATTCGAAGTGTTGATTTTAAAATGCTAGAGAAATAAAAAGAACATTTAACATGACTGCGAAAACGATAAACAGCAAACCTGAACATTAAACTTATTTTAGAGGCTTGAGTGCTTATCCAAAACTATCCGGAAATAAAAAATTGATACTAAACATTGCAAAACAAAGTTTTCTATGTTCTCAGATTTGAAATCATTACATTGCCATAAATCATTCGAATGTCTCAAGCATTCGTCGCAAGACGTTACATAGAAACACTCCACTTATCAACGTTGCATGCAAAACCCAAATGGACGCATGCGAAAAACTCTTCCACTACCTTTTCTTGTTTCCCCAAACTCTTTGCTAATCCAGTGACTCTCCGAATCAGTGTACGAAAAGAAGAAGAAAGAAAAAAAACGCTCGCACAAATCCTCTTCAGTTCCTTAAAAGGCTCGATTCTTCATCCGGTCTGCCGAAACATCCGCAGCCGTGCCGGAGTCGTGACTGCGAGGGCAAACCGCGAGAGGTCCCCGTTGGGTCTTATCGTGCGCGAAAAACCCTCCCCCTCCCTTGGTTGGCCTCTTCCCTTTGCCTCTTGCCGAATGGGGAACGCAGTGGTGGATAAAATTGCTCCACGCTGATTTCCGCCCCGAGTTCGACGCGAAAAGAGATGCTGTGAAGGTTTTGTTTTGTTTGGCGGGTTGCTCTTTTTTCTTCGTTTCTCTAAAAGCAAGAAGATTTCGGTTTCGGCAAACGGCAGAAATTGGCCAGCGACCGACGAGTGTGCGAGCGTGCAAAGCAATTTTGGCGTTGACGGCATCCGTCAAAAGCCGTCTGGTTGGTGGTTAGTCGTTTGTTTATTTTTTCTTTGCTCTATCGCCGTTGTCGTCGTCGTCGTCGTTGAAATCCGGTCCGATTGCCCAAAACATGGAAAAGACATTCCCCGCAGCCCGGGGTTTTTACGTCCGCTCCAGGGCGATGGGACCGCGACCGGAGGATGTTCTGCCATTCGTCAAAGTCTTCGAGCCGAGAACGCATGAGCTGGCGGAAAAAAGGCACCAACGGCGCAAGAATCGTGCCCAATAATCGACGTCAAACCACATGCTGAATTGTGTAGAGTGTGTAGAAATAGAGCGAGGGGAGCAAGTAAAACAAAAAATGTAAATGTTGACGAAATGAATCCTCATATGTCAGCCGGTATGGCAGTACATTAGTGGATAAGTTCGGGCCCCGATTCGAGAAAATCGTTTTGAACAACGGATCGGATCCTTCTACCCTCCACCAGCGCACCCAAATATGGAGAAGAAATCCTTCTCGTCTTAAATGCAATACCTCCTCTTATACTGTGGCATTCCGTGAAGCCTCCATCCTAACCATGAGTTAACTGCTTTCCGCTGCTCATTCGTGCGTTAGGACCACTTCTAAATTGAAAAGTTTCAAGCGGAACCCCAGCTGCAGCTCGTCGGCCCGGGTGGAGCGGGTTGGAAAATCAACAAACCCCCAAATGCAAACGCTAGCGAAAGCCGTTCTTTTTACTTCTTAAAATTCGTTCGCTGCCCCCAAAACAGCCGCCGGGAATGCAGTGTGCGTCACAGGCACGGACGCTCCGCTTCCGAACGTGATCTCGACGAAGACATTCCGCAAAAAAGTTGGAAAACGGCAAGAAGCCTAAAACGTGAAGCCAAACAGGGAAGGAAATAATTTAGCCAACGAGAAAATCCGTCAGCTCCTGAAACTTCTTTAAGCTGTCGGAGGACATCCTCGCCGGCAGGATTCCTTATCCTGTGCCTGAAGACGGTTGCGTCGTGTGTGGCTGATGACCCCGTGCCACCCCGTGTTGCCTCAGGAGGCTTCCTCGTTTAGGATCGCTTCATTTCTCATGGCTTCACTTTAGGAGAAAATGCGAAATAAAATTAAAGCATCCGGTGTTACTTATGATTGTTGCCTCAATAAAAAAATTTGGATACCAAAATTAAAATATAAACTTGTTTTCAACATAGTTTGAACGTGTTAAAAACATGTGAAAGTACCAATTAAATTTACTCAAAATAAAATTAAGATGGATACACTTGAATTTATAGCAAGATATAACTTTCAGAGTTTATATATTTTTGATAAGCTTGTATGATTTTAAAATTGGTTTAAAACAACTCTAATTTATGGCTAAAGTTTGAAAACTATCTCTAAGATCATAAGAAAAAAAAATTATAACTACTGCAATAACATTTTGACCATAAAATACATCTTTAAGAACATGATGTTATCTTAACCACGACCAAAAGAACTCACCGCGGCAAAAGCAAACTCCTTGCAAGATGTTCAAAAATCAACCAACCTCCTGCGTGCTTCCATGTCTGCCCATGCCTTCCAAGCCACAAACGACCTACCCCTCCCACCGTATTTGCACCGAGTTTCGTCTGATTCGACGTCCATCAAACCGGAAGAAAGGACGTGTTGCTTCGCAGCCCGCACGGTAGCGAATGCACCCTGACCCGAAGCGGCAGTGTGGCGGTGTCTTGTCCGGAGTTCAGGCCACGACCCGAAACCGAGCGAGAAAATCCTTTCACGTTGCTGCAAGCGCTCCGCAAAAGCAAAACGCCAACCGTTGATGCCAAACCGAGCGCGAGCGCTTCCTAATGATGCAAACAGCAAGCCCAGAAGCCACACACAGCCCGCTCACCGTCGGCACCGGCATTTTATCCAACCAACCGTCCAACGTGGAAGATTTTCGTGTCGTCCCGTCGCCACGTCTTCTCCGGCGTTCCCGCTTCGCGCGGATCTTCCAGGTCCGTTTCCGAAATCAGACTATCGCGTCGGTCTTATCTCGGAACGAGCTGATATCCATCTTGTAAAACAAACTCGTAACGTGCACCGCGCAAACCACCGTGGACTCTCGTGGGACTCGCTCCTCATCCTCCCGGCTGCATCTCCCGATCGGAAGGGGAACGCCACGGCGCTGGCACAGAAGAGTAAGCAGAGGAGACTCGAGACCGAGAGTTCGTGCGGGTGGGCGTCCACGCGGCGGCAACCAGATCGCAATCAAACACTGGAACGAACGATCCTGCCTTGCCTGAACGAGCCGTCCTTGTTCCAACCGGTTGCATTCGGTCTGCGGGAATGGGGTGGAAGATCCAAAATAAAACCAGGTAGCCGTGCGTTCCTTCGAAACGAACCTCGCTCCATCGTCGTCAATTTTATTTTCTTAAGTTGCTTATTTAGTTTTTGGCGATTCACTGCGAAAGTCTGAGTCTGTGTGTGTGTATGTGTGCTTTTCTCGTCGGTCTCTCCGTCGGTGATCAGCGGTTCCTTTCCTCGCGACAGCTCCATTACTCCTTTTTCGGCGAGGGCACTCCAGGTTCGTTTGCGAGCAGACGACATTTGCATATTTTTAAGCTCCTCAACTTCTGCCGTTCTGCTGCTGCGTTGTTACGATTCGTCCAATTGTGCAAACGGTCCCCTCGCACGGTTCCACTCTTACGATACTATACTCTCGTGGTTCCGCTACCAAAAGTTGGAGGTATTTGGAATGAGCAGTTTTGGGAGGCAATCCCGAATGCAGGTAGCACTCTCGGAAATTCCATTTTTCGGTGACATTTCGGAGCAGCTGACGCGCGTACCCGTTGCACAATTGCAATCGAAATTAACTTCAACCGGGGGGGACAGACCCCTTGTTCCTTGATGTTTCCATCAAAGCGCCAGCGGCGACAACCGTCAACGACCCACAAATGAACGGGTGGAGCCATTTGAGCTAAGCAGCTTGCGAGCAGAACTTCTGATAAAAGTAAATACAAAGTATCCAAATGATGGCCATTACCATCCGTCAACCCCCGGGGACTGAAAGCTCCAAACTCTCTCTCTCTCTCCCCAAAACCCGGAGTGGAGGTGCCACCGAGCTGCGCACTAATGAGCAGCCGTCCGCGGGGCATAAATATACATTTTACCGTGAAATAACCCACCCAAATCGTTACCCCCTTTGTCCGTCCCAAAACGGCTTAACAATCAGTGCCAGGGGATTGTCCGATTGTGAGAGGAGAGTCACCAAATGTCGCTGCGGGCGCCGGTAGTCCTCATCCAAAAGTTCTCGAGTGTCATAAAACGGTACGGATGGTCCCAGAAATGCGTTCAGAATTTCGGTTCTGGTTCGGTTTTGGAAAGATTTTAACAAACAAGGAAAAAAAAGGGTGCAGGGCGAGGAAGAGGGTGTCGTAGGTGACCGCCTCTTTCCGCCACGCCGGAATGGTGACGATGAAGGCGGTTAAAACAAGCAAACGAATTAAAAACACATGTTCTCCCGATAGCGGACCAAAACGACGACATTCATGTCCGACGTCCATTAGCCTTCTACTTCGTTCGGTTCGGACCGCCGGAAAGCTTCGCCGGACACCACCACCACCATCATGGCAGGTGAATCGAGGTGGATCGAGTTTTCTTTTCGGTTTTTTTTGGGAGACTGTTGTGGTACCGGGTCGAAGATTACCCAAGGCGGGCTGCTGTCTCACAAGAGGACCGATCGTGTTGGTTCCTCGTCGTCCCACTCGAAGCGCCAATCGAACGCCGTCTCGTGACTTGCCATTGTCACATTGCCAGGTGTATGTGTGTGTGTACAAAGAACCTAAGCGTTCACCTCATTTGGCTTAGGTTTATAAATTAAAGATTATCCTTATTATTGTGCATTTCGCTTTGCGTTTTGCGTCCGTCAGTCCACCACTCACCAGTTAGAGACTTTGGACAGCTTTTTGGGGCCCAGGGACTTACAGTTGTCTGATGGGGAGAAACTAACGTACACGCCCAGAACCTAAAGAACCTTGCCTTACCTGCTTACGTTCAAGACTTGCGAGACCTTCCTCCACCACAACTGACTGACGGAGCTCCGGCAAGTCGTGATCCAAAACACTCCGAACTCCGGGAGGAACACCTTTTGTGTGCCGCACAAACGGTGCGATGTCAAAGTAGTTCGATTTTATAGTGCTACCGACACTACCCGTCCTAGCACCTTCGCGCCAGATGCATACGAAATCGAACCCTACGACAACGGTTTTTGGTCGAATGGAACAGTAGCAAACGCGCCCGGCAACTAGAAGGCCAATCGGATTTCGTGCAAGCGGCACGTTAAAACTCCCTCCCCGAAGCGAATGTGGGTTTTTAGGAGGTGCATAATGTTCCGTTTCATTTAGTTACGTCGTTAACCGGCAGCGCGCTTTTCGGGACGCGTCCCGAAGCTTCATTAAAGGTGTTGACTGATGGTGTTGAATATTGAGATTGATTCCGATTCCGGGCCACGAAAGGGCATCTGTCGTGCGGATGGCACCGTCAGGCGAGAGGCCAACGTTGACGCTTTTCGTGTGGGAGTGCCGATGCTATCGATCTGTTGTAGTGGAATGTGTTGTGGAAGCATCATGGATCTGTTATAACCGCACGGGGTTTTTACACTATTTGTAAATATAGGTTAATGACTTCTAGAGAACTGAAGCCCACCAAAGTTGAACAAATATTTCATCAATAACCAATAACTATCAAAGTATAATTATAATTAGCAGAGAGATTACACTGTATCTGATAATAGACATAAAATATAATTCGATTACATGATGAAACAATTTATCTGGAACGTCGCATTTATTACAAACAATGTGGTTTTCGAAGAACCGATTATTAATTTCATGTGTATCACCGATTATAATATCATATAGTAGGTGATAGGCAATGTGGAACTTGTCATCAAGGTCATAAATTATTACACTAATATAGTAATAGGCTATTGTAAATGTACAAATGTTTCCTTAGAAAGGCTTGGTCTATTTGTTATTTGTTTAAAAACAAGTCTTAGTATTTGTTTTACATCTTTTACATGTTTTACATTTCATCAAAACTGAATGTACTAACAAATGTTCTAAAACCGCTCGGCGTTGAAAGTGTGAAAGTGTTATACTAACTTATTTTCACATTCAAACTAATGTTGTGCTTAGTGAATCTTTTGGCGAGATTCATTCATATGAATCACCTAAGATTCATTCAGATGGATTCATGATTCTTTGCGACTTCAACTCTTCAAAGCTTAATGAATTTTTCGAAACTTTAATGAATCTTCATGAATCTTTCATGGATCTATCACGAATCTCCCCGATTCTTTCATAGGCGTGGACAACGCGACCAAAAAAAAAAGTTCCCTCAACCCATTTTTGACTGGTCCATCAGTTGGTGTGTCTTCGGGATTCATGAATCTCTTAACGAAAGATTCATGAATCCCTTATTAGGCAGAGATTCATTAAGATTCATTAATCTGAATCATATTTACACAACTCTAATTCAAACCATCTAAGTACAAAAGAAAACATTTTTGAAACAAGATTTAAAGGATCCATATTTTTGACTATCAATAATTTGTATTTGAAACCTTTACTCACAAATGATTCGTATGGTTTTCGGTTCGACGTAGTTGGTTACATACTGTTTGCCGCATGACCTGTTTGATGACCTGTTCGTCCCCGGTAATGAACTAATTCTTTGGCAAAATAAATTCAACTTCCCAACCCGGACCAGGATGACGAGTGACCTTCGACAATGCAGTGGAACCATTTATTATTGCTTCATAAATACCACCGCCGAAATTGGCTCTTAAGACGCCTTAACACACCATGAAATGCTTATTGAGTCACTGGAGATCGTTTCAAAACTCATTCCAAACTGCTCGGAGCGGGTTCGTTGAAGATACCTACCGATACCGGGTGCTGATGAGCTCGATCATCAAAAGTGCAAAAAGGCTTGCGATCACTCGTGAAATGTTGCACTCGCATGGGAAGTCGTTTGAAGCCGCTGGTCGACGGGTAGAAAGGTCAATTTCCGATCGAACTCGATCGGACGGACGTCGTGGGTTGGGCCGCGGTTCCTTTTAAGGAATTTCACACATGCGTACGGGGAAGGTTTCTTCCAGAAGAACGCCTGACTCGGGAACCTCGGGATCGTTCAGCCCCCGTCTGTGATGTTTTGCCGGCAGAATGGAACCTGTGGTCGGTCGTGAAACTGTCGCAGCGTCATCCTACGCGAAAGAGCACACAAACACATTGTACTGCGGAAACCATCACCGACAAGTGACTCAGACTTCACCGTGGCCATAAATCATCGTCCGGAATTCAATCTCATTAGCTCGCGGATTTATGCAACCGTGCCGGGTCGCCCCGAGGTTCCGATCGTTTCATTAACACCGCCTCCATCCTGTAAGGGCTGTGCAGGTGGGGAGTCATATTTCCCGCACGGAGAAGGACCGGTAGCGGTGGCAAAATAAGCGTGATTTAAAAAAGAAGCGAATAAAAAGCCATCGCGAGTATCATTTCACGAGTAATGAAACAGTCTCCTCAAGAGGAAGTGGAATGATCTGCAAATAAGTAATAATAAGAAGGAAAAAACCAGTTAAACCGAACAGCTTTTCGCGTGTTCTTATTTTATTTACTTCATTAATTGGCATCGCGATACTTGATGTGGGTTGATTTCATGTCGGTTTTTATTAAACCGTTTTTACGCTTACGTGTTTGTCCGCTCTTTTGGCGTATCCTATTTTTCTCAATTGCATTTGTGATTTCCAATAAATAAATCCGATCTTCAAACAAACGAATTCCCCTTGATTCGGCAATTCCCGAAAGGGAGTATTTAAAGCTGCTGACAGTGAAATTCACAAACACGCGAAAACGGAACCGAAACATTATGCAGATGCGTGTGCATAAATTTGAATATCGGGTTGGAAAGTCCCGATGCAAAACGGGGAATTGGTTTTAAAATGCTTTCTACCAGTTCTGTTCGCACTTTGCGTGACTTGTTCGCTTTTGGACAGCATATAATGTACATTTCACGATTTCTCATGAGTGTGGTTTTGTCCTTTCAACATGTTTTGTTTCTACCTCACGGCGAAACAGAGAAGAAAAGTAAATTGTTTTCCTATGATTGAAACCATTGCGAGAGATCTACTTCACCGGTTCCTTTTATTCATTCGGAAATCTTTCGTTCAACCAAACTCCTTTGACTCGCTGCACAACGCATAGGAGTGCAGTCGTATGTAAATTTCCACGAAACTACACCGCTGTGCTGCGCGAGACAAAACAGTCGGTGATGCGATCGCCCAACATCGCGCTGTTGTCTCTCTAGTGGACATGCGATGTAGCGGACATACATAACCTTAGCTTGCTTCACCTTTCGACCACGAACCGTGAGATCGATGCCTGGAGGGTCCTGGCAACGAGGAATAGTGCACATTTCCCGGAATGAAACATATGGGACTGGTTTGCGTGTCTTCGCGCACTGTGATTCATAATGTTGTTGCAGATATTATCGTCCTTTTGAATACATCTTTCTTTTTCAACATGTGTCCGTGGCTTTGGTTCCGAGGTATGCTCGGAAAGGAATTGTTCCTTATCTGACATTGATTTGCGAAACTGGCGAAAAGCCTTGTAAGGTTATAGGTTGTGTAGGCATTCTCTTAAGTTTTATTTATATTTTTCATTTATGTGTATGATTTTCATTTATGTATGTGTATATTTAAGTGTAGACGAATGATTTATTCTAAACCTGTTATGTTATGTTCAATTCTTTTATGTTCATTTCATGAATCACTAAATTAACTCAATTTTTTTAAACTTTTTAAAATATTGAGTGCCCAGTAATGAATCTTAAAACTGCATGTCAACGATTTCGAAAATCATGAACTCAAAGAAAAATATCGGTCCAAACCCAAACATGAAAAGGCCAACTTTACACGATCAAATACGAATATAGATTGCAAAACTACTCTGCTCAAGAACATTGTTGCGAAAGGCATTTTCTTCTCTTGATGATGCTCGTTTTCAGTTCAGTTTCGAGATGCCATTTATTCACAAGCTTCCAATCAGTTCTCCAAGACGATGGCAAGTGGACAACGTGTGAAGTAAGTTAGAATCGGCATCCCGCGGTGCGAACGCTTCAAATGGGCAATTGTCGGGCGACATTCTTCGCCTCGTTCGGAGCAAACCAGGGCTCAAATCGAATCGACGATCTGTGCCCTGATTTAATGGCCGGAATTTCACGCCCCAAAAATCGTGCCAAAAATATCACCCTATAAAAAGTGAAACTTCCAGATCACGCTCCACTTTTGCTTGTTTTGTTTTACCCGAACGGGAGGAAGCATGTTGGAGCGTAAGAAAGGAGAAGAAATAAAGGATTGATCCTGACGACCGCTTCCTTTATCACTCATTTGGGCAAAGGAAACCATTTTTTTCCCCCCTTCACCCGGAACGAAACCCAAACTCGAAACGGGCGAGAAGTGTGGCGATAAAATTCAATCAAGCGAAAACCAAGCGAAAAACGATCAACGAATTGGCCCAACATGGAGACCGGAGGACAGGACCATCTCAAACGCAGAATGGAGGATCTCGTCGGCCGTCCGGGCCCGTAAAGAAATGTAACAAATTTGTTTGTTTATGCAATCTCGACAGTAAATCCAAGTTTGGCACGCGGATCGACGCGAAGGAAAACGGCATACCATGGGCATCGAGGCCGATCGAGGATCGAGTCAGGCCGAACGGGAACTACCTTTTTTTAAGAGACACACACATTACAATAAAGAAGGGAAGCAAAGCGAACTGCGGTGGAAACGAATGAACTTCGCGCGGGACAAGATCGCGTGCATAACTTTGCATTCCGGTCCGGGAGTGACCAAAGAAACCCCGCTAGCTTTCATGTTGCCCAGTCCGATTTCGTCCGATGAATCGTTTGACAACGGGCAGAACAGAACTTACAAAAACATAGAGAGAAAAACAAAACAGTGGACAGTTTTCCGACGGGATGAAATGGGACGAACGACGGGCATGAAATTGGCATTTGGGCGAGAACATTTTTAAACTAATTAAAACAAGATTCCTCTCCGTCCAGTCCGGGCAGAGCCATTTTTCCGCGTGCGAGTGGGAGGATGCGCGGTTTCGATGCATTTCCGATCGCGTCCATGCGTGGTGGCGTATTGGTTGTTCGACTGCATGCGGTGCAATGATGATCGGGAGGGAAAAAACGGAAAACCAAACGAACGAAAAATGGAGCAAATCTCCGCCAAGCATCTTTTGCATATAAACATATTCGCTTTCATGTCGCACCTTCGCGAGCACACGGTGTGCCCCCTGTGGGGTCTAATTAAATGATTTTTCCTTCACACACGCTGCTTATTTTACTTCATTAAAAATCGCCACAAAATATTGTTCCATAAATTAAGTTCAATTGACAAGGAAGGCTCATTAAAAATTATTTGATTATTCCTTAAATGTATTTCAATCGTAGATCAATACTTATGAGAGGCTAATCATATTAATTATGGTCTTTAATTATTTATTGTTGGAAGGATTTCTTTACTTATCAGTTTCAAAACATTAAACACTAATAACAGTAATGACTGTGGCTAATTTTAATAAATCGAATTTGGTTTAAATTTTTTTGAGAAGCAAAGAAAAGTTTTACTTTTTTGTCGTAATGTTTCACATAAATAAAAGTGCTGTTTAGTTTAATTGTTCTTTACAACTTTTACCAAAATTTTATTCATCTTGTTTTTGGCTCTCTTAGGGTCACTTTTTTTAAAGCTGTTATATTTATTTTATTCAACTCATCATTCAACAATTATTTTAATCAACTATTTTTTTCTCTTATGGTGATTTTTTATGTTCAACTTAGTTCTTTTAATATGTATTAAAAATCCCAGCTAATCTTACTTTATATTTCAAATAATTCAATGTTTTGTCCAAGTAGTTAACACCTGTTTACTTTATTTAATTTAACATTTGTTCAATGTACTTTTAATTGTACAAATCTACACTATCTAGATGATCGTAACTTAGGTTTACAAATTCAATATTTACGTTTATTAATTTCAAAAACGTTTGGGTACAGTCATTTACCGTACATATTATGCAATAAATTGACTTAATCTTACACCGTTTCGAATTTGCATACAAAACAAGCTAACATTTTACTTCGTTAATTTCCAAACGATCACCAAATCCCGATCCGTTGTTGTTTTTCCCTGCCAGCAGTGTGCATGTCGAGGTCTAGCTTCTGTTTTCCGTCGATCCCACCGTGAACCACATAGTAAGCCACGGACCATGGCGTGCCGGCCATGCTAGACCATCGGGTCAGGGCTCCACCGAGAACCCGGGGGAGAGCAAAATGCGATACATTACAATAATTGCAATTATTTTCTGTTTTCATTCCATTTGCAGCATCCCGTTGGTTTCCCGATTTGCTTTCGTTCTGCTGTTTGTTGCTTTCGTTCTGTTCTGTGTTTAGTGTTTTTTTGCATGCCGTGATGGTTGGTGTTCGCTTCCCCGAGCGTATAAGAACTTCACCGACATGTACGGCACACGGGGTTTTGGTGCGTTTAGCTGCAACGTGTGTTTTTGTTTTCTTTCTTTCTTTTCTTTTCTTTTTGCCAGCGCCGGCTCCTCCAGCTCGCGTGTAACAAAACGCCGACTGCGCGCCCGTGGTTTGCGGGGTGACTTGCGCCACCAGGGTTCCCGGCGCAAAGGGACGAAGCAAGCCGAAGAGAATTGGTCATGTAATTTCCGATTCGCCCCGGCGCATGCTCCAGTCCGGAGTCCGGAGTTGTCTTGGAGGAACGTGCCGCGAAGGGACATTCCTCAATCCCGAAGACGAACGTGTGGGCGTACGGGAAAGCGGTTCCCAAAGGCCCGCAAGATCGCGCCACCCGGTTTTTCCGCCCGGGTACAAAACAATATCAAAACGAAACGAAACGAAGGATCCCCGCGCGATCCACTCGCTTTGCCCCCGCTTCCCGTTTGGGGGCTGATTGCCCGCTTGATTGCTCATTTCGTTCATTTATTCCGTTTATTCGTTTGAATAAATTAATGCCCTCTGAAGAGACGGGTGGTGTGCGCGCGAGTCCTCGCGAGTGCGAACTTTGCTTTCGTGGGACGCTTCTCCCGGGACCGGGTGGGTCAAACTTTGACGCCCACTTGTGCGCACGTTGAACACACGAGTCCCACCGACCGTTTGGACGAACCGTTCCTGGCTGACAGTTATGCTTTTTCTGTTTTTTGCACCGATCGTGTGTGTGTGTTTGCAACCATGTCGTTGTTTTGCATTTAACGAACGTTCAATCAGCATCACGCAACGGACTGGGAACGGGAGTGTTGAGATGTGTTTTAGCGTCGATCACCAACGGTCAATGATCGAACCTTAACAACACGACAAGATTTAATTAAATCAAAGTTAGGGTTTTTTCAACCTAATTAAGTGGAACGCTTTTTGAGAGACACAAGAACCCAACAATCAAAAACTCATTTAAAAACTGTTTACTCAACACATCAAATATCTGGGTAATATTCAACCCTCTTACCACATGCTGAGAAAGCAAAACAAACCGCTCTAAGTTTCTCATCAACAGCCATTTGACATCAGGAAAAGGGATTAGGGAAGAAAGCAACCTTCGAAGTCCTTCGGAAAACGCCTCAGCCCTAGCCTTCTTCGAAAGCGGAAACGGAGAAAGATCGGTTTCTCGTTCCTTTCCCATCCTAAAATAACATTGACAACACAACGAAAACCATACACCGACGCAACCAGGATGCATTCTCCACCCGGGAGAGTGTTAAACCGAATTAGATGCATTGTAGGGCGAGGGCTGAGTAAATAATGGCTGCTCGGTGTCAATATTGAGCGGCTCGGAATGATTTACGGTTTTGTGGTATTTTTTGTCGAGCTGCTGTACAAATATAATTAAAATTATTTATGATCAGTTCAGACACTGTTGGAAGGGAAATTTTATAGAACCTTATTAATTTGGAAGAGTATTTTGTGTACCTTGTATAGCTTAAATTTAAAGACATGTACCAAATTGAATCAAAAGTGTTGAACACAATTAATAATATTTATTTCAAAAACTCATTCCTCACAACGCGGCTTCTGAAATGGATTCCATTTAAAACCCGCACACCCACTTGATGAAATGGGAAAATTGAATACACTCCTTGTCGTTCGCACTTCGATCGATTCTATTTCCATTTCCAATCTCAATCCCTTATCGTGTGACCCGCGGGGAAATAAGAAACACAACAGATTGGTTTCCCATCGCTGGTTGAAACAAAACATAACACCGCATGAATGACCTTCTTTTCAAATCCCGGCTCCCTTCAAGATCGTCCAATGTCGCCCGGCGCACACAAAAATGCATTCCATCCCGTCGCCCATCCTCCTCCTTCTTTGCGCGGCAAACTACTGAGGAGCTCCGGGCGGAAAGAAAAACGTTGGACAAATTTCTCATGCCACGGCGTGTAGCTGAGTGGCTACCAGAATTTCGACAAATAACCCCCTACCGTCTGCAGTTGGCGTGCTGCATTTCTTTTCACATGAAACAATTAGTGCTGCTGTTCGGTGGCGCACTAGAGAGCACACTCTCGCGTGAAGAAACAAGCCCCTGGGATAGTTGGGTGGGTAGGAGGAGAAGGAGAGGTTCCGTTAATCTCCATCCCGTCATCCATAAGTGATTTTCCATTCGACGGCTCGTTTCCTTCGCTGTTCACGATCGACTTCTTGCTGCCTGCCTCGGTTGTTCTGTTTCTTCGACCTCTTAGGGCTTTTCGTTGTTGCGATCGTTGAGTTCTGGGGTTTACAACCGGGAAGGACAGGGTGGGACAAACTGGTTGCTGCTTTCAACCGCGATCACAAGCAGTCCCGGCATGTGTTTTGTGTGTGTGTGTGTTGACCGAGACCGAGTCGATGGGACGGTTTTTACTTTCGGAACATTATGCGGCGGAGACGGGAACATTATGTTTCCGAGCGAGCACGATCCAGGCATAGGGCACAACGTGGGTCCCATAACAAGTACCATATGTGGAGTTGCCGAAGATCGGTTCGCCAGCCGTGGAACGAGAGGATGGAACGGCAAGAAGGCGAACCATCCCTCTCACTCCATCTTGTACACGGAGATCAAGATAGTGCGACACTGGGACGAGCACGATGAGGTGGAAGAGTGGAGTCGAGGCCTAAAACTAACCGAAAACACTCGACTCCTTCTCGCCACCAGAAGAGCCTACTTCAGCACCACACCGCCAAACAGGGTGGACAAACCCTCCGGGCCGGGCGAAACCACTCACCGAAAAATTATCTACGGAAAAGTCACGTTTTATTGGTTTTTACAAGCGTGCAAGAGGTAGCGCACGGGGTGAGGGAGGGAGCCCGGGTGGTAGATAAAACCAAGTGCCAAGGAGATCCGGCAAGCAAGAGGCAGATGGACGAAAAAGAGAAGAAGGAAGAAAAAACAACCGAAAAGATAAACACCCGGACACTTGAAACCTTTGCATCCCTGCTCGGAAGTAGTTGTACCGTCCCTTCCCGTCCACCGGGACGGGGACGCACCGACATAACCGACCTTCTTGAAGACCTTCCAGACCCTCGCCGTGCCAAACATTTTCCACCCGGGCTCGGTCTCCATACGAAAATATTATCAAATGTCAATACATCAAACAAGCATTAGCTTCACAGTCCACGGAATCTTCCACGCCACTCTCTCAGGACTCTTGAGAGCTACACGATTGGTACTACCTCGGTGGTCCTTCGCGGACGGCATGTAGGCAGAATATGCTTCCTCGGCTTCAGGATGAGCTGTCGATTGTCACACGCTGCGTACCGAATTCTTCAGAATCTTAGGCCCCGAAGCGATACGTGACCTTTCCCGGGCCGATGGTCCGCCGTTGTAGATTAGCTAGCCGAACGTCGGACGTTCTTATCTAGCGCGTCCCGATTACCCGATAAGGGGATAAACAATGGAAGTTGTCAAACAAACGCGACGGGTCCGAGATGTCACGGGTGTTCGAGGAAGATGTTCACCGTGAGTCACGCCCGACGATAAGCCACACGCGGTGACGGATAAATCCGCCATCTTCCGGAACTTCTGCCTACAACTTGTCGTCCCACACCATTAGTTTTGATCCGGAACGTAAGGCCGTCCATCAACGGTATCCTGGTGTTCGCAGAGGTTCAACCGGAATCGACATTCTTCAAAGCCTTTAACCTGGCCAAGCAAACCTTCGAACGTCCGTGTTAAGAATCTGCCTACCACTCCTGGCGAACACAAGAAGGCTAAGAACCTTTATTGCCCTCCAGCTCCCCGGTCGACCGGTGGCGCACATTTTCGGTGATATTATTTTACAACAACGCCAGAACGCTGCTGCCGCTGCTTTCGGCTTGGAATGATTTTATTGCCCACTTTGCACCCGAGATCCCGGGGATATGCCGCTTCCGAGGAACCCGCCGACCGGTCACCATAAAAGCAAGGCCTCCCCACTGCCGGCGTGGGACTTTGGGGAACGTGTGAATCATTCAAATGTTTCACCGGGGATCAATTAAACCTGATCGATTTATGTTACCTGTTGGGGAGGCGGGGGTGGTGGCGATGGGGTCGGTGAAGCGCTCGAGAGGGTCGTGAAGAACGGTGTCTGCAAATGTAAAACATTGCTGCTGCTGCTGTGAGGTGTGGGATACGTGTCGGGATCGGAATCCACATGTGCGCACATGTCGGCATCTTAATGTGAGATATTCACCGTTGCGCCAGGTGAAATTCTAAGTGCCACCATTAAGCATACACTGTTGTGAACAGTGGTCTAGTGGTTCGGATAAAATGGGTTTGCAATCGGAATTTAGACCTGATTGCTTTTTTATGCATTAATTTAAGGAATCAACACTTACAATGTGAAGCAACATTACAATTTAAAAAAAAAAATTTGATAAAATTATAAGGCTTCTAAATATTTTCTTTTGCTTTTTGTCATTTACTTTGAAATCGTTGATTTTGACTTTGAAGATTTGTTGTCCAGCTGTTCACTTACAATTGATACATCTTCCAAAACCCTTGTTTTTAGAAACCAACAGTTAATAAACTTTGTAGGATGTAAATGATTCATAAATCCAACTCAAAAAATTTAATATGAAATGCAAAGCATAAACCATCAATCCACAAAAACAAATTGAATGAGCGAAGCTAGTAATGTTTAGCTTCTCACCATATACTAAGTTTAAAGCTAGAATTGTTTAGCTTATCACCATATAAGCCGGACCAGTTCCAGTGTCATCTTTAACACGTTGACTGCCAAGTGTTTTAGCGCACTTTTTTAGTTCAATGTTTTTAAATAAAATTTGTTAAACCAACGATTTTGAAGACTAAGCAAAAACTTAGCTTCTCAAAGACCTGATATTAAATACTACTATAATTGTTATGTTGCATTTTCATTTTTTTATGGGGCAAAAACTACTTAGAACTGATTTCTGCTGTCACCTACTTTTGAGTGACATGGCTGTCAACGTGTCAAATGAATTAGTTTATTTTTCTTTTGTTCAAGATGGAAATACTATTGAAATATTATAACAAGTATAATGGTCATTTTCCTAAACGCTAACAAAGAAAGAGCATCGAAATAATAAATCCAAGTTTCGTTGCTTTCCCCGTATCAAGTTATCAGAAAAGTTTTGAGTTATCTTTACTCGCCTCTTGGAATTGATTATTTCTCATATCTAGAAGATACCATGATTGACTCAACACCAATTAAATTTACGAATGAATGTTTTAAATCTAATTGTAGCAACTGGAGTAAAAATCCCTAGGTTTTAAATATAGAAGTGTAAAAAAAATTGCCTTGAGTTCAATTCTTTTAATTCAATTTCTTTGACATTGACGAGTGTAAATGAATCTTTCCTTCTAAGCATGGAATCGATGTGGAACGCTGTTGCCTCAAACTCGCTGCAGACGCCGCATTCAACTAGAAACCTCTTGCTTGATCGATACCATTTTGACCTTCGTGTGGTCCCACTGTTCCGCACCAAACCGTTCGCCGGTGCTAGCTAGGGAAGGTCAAACCGTTCGACAGCCCGTTTCCGTCCATCGCCAACGCTGTGTGGCGGTGTGAAATGACTGACGGGAGAAGTTCCTCCCCCTCTCTCCCTCCACAAACGCCCAAGTGTGTTGCAGTTCACGCGCTGCACCATTTCTGCACCGGTTCGAGCAGTTCCGGCGTGTGTGTTCGGCGCTAGGTAGAAGGGATGTGTTCGCTGTGGAAATCGGGTTGATTATTGATTTTACACCTGTGCCGTGGGTTCCTGGCACGTCCCAGGACGGCCAGAGTTATCGCTTCATCCGGTCGAAAAAGGTCGGGCCCCGGGAATCTCATTCGGCACGGCGGCCGTTTACGAGGGCGCTGGGAATCGTTCTCGGTGTCTTTTTCCTCGGAATGCCAAAAGTGAATGAATGAGGATGGGGAATTGTGCCCGAGCGGGCCAATCTCCAGTAGCGCTCGGTGAAGCACGCTGTGCGAAGGTGCTGAAGGACGAACCGGGGTAAGGTAAGATTTGTGGGTACCAACTTTGGCCTTCAGTGCCGCTGCCTCTAATAGCCTTTCAAAGGGGATCACGTATGGAACTTCGGCCACAGTCCCATATCTTCAGGGCTAACAAGCTCCACTCCAAAGATTGTACATATCTTGCGGGATGTTTGTCAATTTCATGCCCGTTTTTTCGCCCCTTTAATTTCCATTTCCAATAACCATTTCCCTCCCGTCACGACGAGATCCACTTTTCATCACCACTCGATAAGTCGGCAGCTCTTTAGCTCTTTGCCGTTCTAATTGAGGCGCTCCATGTTTCGTACACAACGGACGGCACACGGTCGGGGAAAACATTTTCCCGGAATCGGAAGACATATGAAATAACGAAATGGAGGAAAAAACAAAAGATCCTGGAGCTCGTATCGTCTGCAATGTCGGGGCAGCTCGACGACGAACATCAGAAGAATTGGAAAAACCAACTCCGCAACCGGAAGTCAAACAATCCGCCAGGCCAAGAGAAGTGTTCTCGAGCAGATAAGGCAAACGAAAGGAAAAAAAAGAAATGAGACCTTCCAGATACAACATCTTTAGTGCACAACAGAACATTAAAAACACACACACACACTTACTCGCCCCTCTATACCCCAAACGTCTTTGGGTCTCCAAGTTGTTCCCTCCGCTTTGGGAAAAGTATTTCCCGGGAAAACGTCGGTGGTCCATGGGAAAAGCGCCCGAACCGACGACGATGATCAACTCGCTCTTAAGTGGCTTTCCAAACATTTTGTTTCGGTTCTATTTTACCCGTCCATTCCCGCTGCCTCTGGCTCTCTATCCGCCCACCCTTTATTAATTGGTGGAAGCAGGAAGTTTTCATCCTCAGATAAAGGGAGGGGAGGACGGGGAGAGAGAGGAAGGCGGTGCAAAAATGGGATCTGAAAAATTAATTTTCCTCATTTAATATCGACCGAACATGGTTCACATGTTCATTCGTTTAGTGTTTCCGTTCGTGTCGGAGGATCTGTTTTCGAATGACTTTTCCCCGACTTCAAATCCGGAGCTCGGACCTTCAGAGGGAAATACGAGACAGTATTTCTTTGTCTTCGGTGAATTGTGGAATGATTATTAGACATTTGTCGAAGTACTTCACAATCTGTTGTATTTATTTTTTTTTTGTTTATTGAATGGATTCGTTTCAATCCGTTTGCATCCGGGAGGCCGTATTTCATTCGAACTGGAGGAAATCAAATTCGTTTGTTCATAAACGAGTGTTTCTCTGGCTAGGATTACTTCCCCTTCTGATCAAAGAAACTCTTTCAGATAGGAATAGTGGTTTTTGATTGTTTGTACTGAATGAATATTTAATTTTTTAAGGGTTTCTAAGAAGCTAGTTTTTGATAATTTATGAAAGGCTCTTGAACGGCTCTTTGAAATTAATTCTCAGAAAAATAACTCACACTAAGTAGCTCTCTATTGATTTTAGAGTATGTCAACTTCCTTGGCTCCTTAGAAATGTTATCAGAGGAATATGAAACGGAACTAATATGGGGAAAAAAAAAACGGAACCGTTATTTCCACCGTCCATCTTCAAAGTGTACGCTGTCCAACACTGTGTCCGGTTTGTTTGCTTAGCTTTGATGCCATTTGCGGGGAGCTTTACCCGGCGAAGCGGGGAGAGTTCGAGGGCCCATTACAAACCATCGCGCCACGAAACGCCACAACATGCAACACTCTGGCAGAGCCGAACCGATGGGAGGAGGGACTCTCTGCGAACCAGAGGGTGGAAGGCCAGCTCAAGTGGGCAGTCAAGTGGATCTCTTCTCCCTCGAGTGGATCGTTCTCCAACAGCCGTGCTTTGGCGTGCGCGTGTAGGTTTACCGGCCCTGTAACCAGGGAGCTTCCAGTTCAATGGGTTCTCCACAAAAGGCCTAAGATCTTCTGAAGAACGGGCGGATGAAGAAGCTGCCGCCAAGGTAGCCTCTAAGCCCGCTGTCCAAGGAGCTTGAGATCTTCGCCGGATGGACACACAGCGCGACCGGTTGTGGAGTCGGAACGCTGGCGATGGTGGAGAATTATATCAAGTGGTGTGTTCTGCCTGGTACCGCCTTTCGGATATAGCCCCAGCTGGACGATTCGCTGCAGGACCGAACAGCGGCGAGTTCCAGGCGGCCTTTGAGCCCACCGAACTCCTCGAGGAGTTGCTGTACGTGCTCGAGCATTAATCGGAAGATTGAAACGGTGTTTCGTTGGAGTCGGCCGTTCGTTACCCAGTCCTAATCAGCATATCGAAAGGAAGGTTCATTCACCTGCGACACTACAGGAGGCCAACAACAACACATTCGGAAAAACAAGACAAGGGTACTCATATGTCCCATCTCTAAATTTTAATATCTGCCAGCTATATTTAAAAAAAACCCATCTTAGTTGTTAAGTTATCTTTGCTAGAAATCTAATTAGGTTTAGAAATTTAACCTTACCTCCGTAAACAACGCGAAATTATGATCATCTCCCCTTACAACACCAACCAAGGTGTCTCGTAATCAGTAGCAAGATTAAAATCTGCCTTCTTATTGCCGATCAGCAAGCCATCCTTATCAGAGTAAAAGAGGAAAATCACAAAATTAAAGTACCTTCCTCGGTTGGCTAACCAACGCCTCAAGAAAAGAACTCCTAATCTAGAGCGCGATCCTTACACAACGCCGAAACCATTACCCCAGGGCTTCAGGTTGTTCACCGGAACCGGGAAAAAAACCGTCCGGAGTTAAGTTGAACAAACAGTAAAGAAACACTCGGTATGACCCACTTCAATTCACCTGATCCTGGTTACGATTCGCTTTCTTCCCGAAAATGGCATTGAACATTGCGTAACAAATGGCACCGTGGAAGGAAGTGGCAAAAATAATATCCCAATAAATGGCGGATATCACGCCATTTGGCATGGAACCACCACCAGGCAGGCTATGACTTTTGGGCTTTTTTTTATTTTTTGGTATCGATCGTTAGGCCCAGAATATGTTGGTTCGCCCGTTCTCAAGCGGTTCGGGATAGAAGGGATGTGAGGTGGGGACCCGAAAGCACTCGCACACGTTCGTAAAATCAACAATTTAATTTCCAAACCGGTGCTCGCGGAAAAAGCTCTCAATTTTACCCCAACACAACACACACACACATACACATACAAGCGAACTGATACATACCTATGTGGCACACGCGGGCGAACGCTCGTAAACAAAGTTTCCAGGCAAATGGGCGTCGCGCGCGAACAATCTAAAGTGCTTTTTGCGGAAAAATTTCCCATTTCGAAGCGGAATGTAATGCACCCGGAATGGCGCAAAAAGGGGGAGGGGGAGAGGGGGGGGAGGAAGGTGGAAAAATGGGGACGCAATTGCGCCTCAAGCCCCATCCACCGAATTTGCACGCACTCCGCGTATTCGGAGGAGTTTATTCTTACCGTCAAATTACCGGCTGAAATTTTCCCCCGTCGCCCTCCCGAAGGGTGGAAGCGGAAAGTTCCCGGTGGGAGAGAGAGGGGTGGTAAACAGGCGAACGCTTTTCCGGGGCTATCTGCGTTGCTCTTTTTCACCCCCACCTGGTAGGTTCTTCCACTCCAACCTCCGATCGTTGGCAGTCGATTGGAAAGATCCAATTTAGGAGACGATGGAAGGGAGGAGGTAGAGGAAGGGGGCAGAGTACCGTTGCAGACTCCGGTTTGGTGTTTTGAGGAAAAATAAAAACTGCCGGTACAACTACCGAAAAGCCTCTTCAAACGACTTGATTCACCCGGATCGCATACTGTCGAGTGGTTTTGTTGTTAGTTTACGCGCGAACGTTTGGATGCTCGGAAAATTGTGAAATTTGCTGCTTTGCCTCCCTTTGCTGCCGGGAAAAATCACTTCAAATTGTAGAAAGGTAAAAGTTCTTTAATTTACCCGTTTGCATCAATAATTGTGTAATACGGTCGGTAAACTTTTAACCAGGAATGTAATAAGGAAAAGGAGCTCTTCAGAATGTTGAGTCTATAATCAAAGGTTTTCCGTCGAAGCCGAGGGTTAACTCCAAAGCTTGGGCTGAAAAGTTCAAATCAAACTGTAGGTCATAATTAGTATACAATTAAGAGGACCAAAGGCTGTTTTTCAAGTTGTCAAGCATTTTTTAAATATTCAAGTACAGTTTTATTAGACGTTAGCTCATCAAATCGACAAACAGAAAAGTAAATGCAAAGTGAAATGGTTTTAATTGAAGAAATTTTTTTACCAATTATTACTATTGATTTCGACGTCCGTAATATCATAATAAATAAATAAAATAAATAAATACTACCGATTTGGATTTTTGGAAATGATATTTGTTCGAACTTTTTATAAATTTACATTTATATAAATTTCGATTTCATCACCTGCTCATTCATCTGCACCATATTTAAGCATCACCCTATGTAAATTATCTATGTTAAAATAAAATATTTGTTTATCACTCCTTATTCATAAACTCGCCCCTTTCCACCGGAAGTCGCCGGAAGTCAAGGTCATTTAAAGGGGGAACGTAAAGCTTTCGGCATACATGTTGGCCCTTTTTGGTCCAGCAACCCCGAAACCGATATGGATGAGCTTTTAACGGCTTCGGCAGTGAGCCCGGGTGAAAAGCTTTCGACTTCTTTCCCTTTTCTTGGAAGCGAAGTTTTTCCTACCCGTTGCCAAGGCAGGTGGAAAATCGTACCCAACCGGAAGAAGCGAAGATGGAAGGTGACGGGAAAAACGACGAAAAGCCATCTTCGATTCGGTTGGCCGGTGATTTTCTTTTTCTTCCCACCTTCCCATCAACCCCTCCCATTGGTTGGGTGATATTTTCCTAAAAAAAAAAAAAACATCCATCCATGAATCGTCGGAAGAAGAATGATCCTAATCTGGGCCGTTTCGATCGGTTCAATCAGCATTTTATCGTTCCGTTCGACCCGTTTGTTTTCCACCGGAGGGAAAGGTTTTTCGGGCCCCGTGGCACAACCCGTACCGGCCCCCGGGGGGGTAGCGCGCCGTTTTGCTTAACTTCATTTTATTTTACACACCATCGGCATCTTCTGGCCAAGGGCACACGCAGCCTGAAAGTTATGACTTTCTCCTTTCGCTCAAACCGCTCCTTTGCCCATATCCTTTCCATTAACACCTCGACCGAAAGGAATCGTGAATGAAGCGGGGATGGAAATGGGTTGGGGAGGGTGGCTCCGGGGAAAATCAATGGCAGAAAACGTCATCCACGAGCGGGATACAAACATCCCAAACTGCTGCAAACGAGTGTTTCGGATCGAATCTGGTTCGGCGGAAATCGAATTTCACATTCAAATCCAATTCCTCGCACCTCTTATGTTGTGCTTTTTTTTCTTGCTTCTTTTACCAACCAACAGTCACCTTTTCTTCGATTTTCTTTCCAAATCGTCCTCCCTCTCCCCCTTCCTCCCTTGGGGGGAACGTCGAAACCTGGGCCGTTTTCTCTATTTCCTAATCAAGGAAAACAACCTTTGCTTTCTACGATTTGGTAATCATACGATTGAGCAGTTTTGGTGGAGTTATTTATTTTTTGCCTATTGCTCCGTTATGCCTCTGCTAGACTGTCTGAAAAAGGGTTTCTGGAAACACTAAAACCCACGGGAAAGAAAAACACACAGCCGGTGGCGTTCAGGTAGTTCTTAAATTCGCCTTTTGGTGTCTGTAAAAGAAAGGCTAATCTGCTCAACGGTGCATTTATTCTACTTTTTTTTGTCCGAGTGGCTTAAAGTTTCGAGTTTTATTCCAATCAAAAAGCAATGTTTGGCTTTGTAGGATTGTTGATTAAATATTTTTAAATGGAGAATTCAAAAAACAACATAACCTGTCCATTCCTGAAGAAATTATAGCATGGGTTAAGCAGTTGCTATTCTGCTTTAAATTCAAGAATCAGCATGAACAGGAACAAACACATCGATAAATAAACATTGGCATTTTTTCCGCCCTAAATCTATCACATTCATTCGTTGCCTCGTGTACAGCCTTCAATTTCACTGCCGTTGCTTCCACGAGGGAAATAGGAAAAGCCCGGAAATGAACCATCATCTGCAGAACTTGGGAAGCCCACTCCACCCCGCAGACGTTCCGGCGGTGACTAGGAGGAATTTTAAGCATTTTCATCCTCCCGCGCCTTTCTTTGGCTTTCGACACCGGCAACCTTTCGGTGCTCTTTTGTTACCTCATCCCCCCTAGGTGAGCTTTTCCGGTTGCTTTTCCGAAATACAGCGAGCACCCCAGCGCAGTTTTGCCATTCGGCGGTGTCCCAGGTGTTCCAGATTCGACGGAATTGAAGAAGCTTTTCCCGATCGACGGTGTCCTTCGGGCACTCATTTTCCTTTTCGGAAGTCACTCATATCAGACACACTTACATGCACACATGCACAAAGACAGGAAAAAAAGGTCGTGACTCTGCAAGAAGTTCACCCAAGGCAAGAAAGGAGCCAGCTGAAGGAATCGATTTTACCCTCTGTTTTGGCCACGGGCACTTCCTTTTCGATTGTTGTTTTCTTTCCTTTGATTCTCCATATTTCCAATACATTTTAACCCACTTTTACGACTTACATTATCGTTTTCCTTTGAGCTCTACTAATTTGTTAAAAGAAAACAGTTTGTATCTTTTACGATTTAATGTTTAGTCTATTTAGTGCTCATTTTCAATGACTACGATTTAGATCTTGTTTCTTTAGTATTTCTTTGGGAAACTTTTAGTACGACTCAACAGACAATCAATGATGTTTAAAATATTAATTTTCAACAATTCGAACATGGATTGCGAATAAATTTTTATTCCCTACCGATGCAAGATAAAGAAAAATCGTGTCCCATTTCCCTATCATTGCTTTCGTGTTCGACCTCATTTCGGGCGGGCGGTGATGAAATGATAAATGGCAAAGTAAACGACCAGACGCTCCGAAAGCTCTAATCAATATCGATCGATTAACTTCGGTGACAAATGGCTGCCGGGAAAGCGAAATGGCAACGGAGGTGGGGAAACTTTGAACCTTCATCCAAACCTGCGAAGAAAGGACCCGCTGGAAGGAATCTTCTTTGTTAGCTTGGGATAGGACCGAGAAGAAGGAAGAATTTTAAATAACAAAAAAAACACAAACACACACACAAGAAACATCCCCGTGCGGTTCTGTACTTTGTCGTGCAATCTTATTTTTTGCCCATTAATTTTCCATTTCCTTTCGTTTCATCTCGAACCCGGTGCTGTTTTCTTCAAATTTTATGATTTGCCAACGGTGCAGGTTTTTGTTCCGCCGAAGAATGATGATTCCCTTTGTTTCAAGGGCTAGCTTAAATGAACTGCAAGTATGAAAAGATATAAATGATTCGAGCAACGAACCCGCTTCACTAAAAACAAAAAAAACAACGGAGGCTGTTAGTTGTGATTTTTTTTCCACGACCATTATTTTAGTGCTTTGCAGGAATATAAAAGAACAATTTTTCCCTAATGGACAGCACAACAATGTGTGGCCGGGAAGGGGAAGCAAACGCGGAAAGGGGGGAAGCCTTTTTCCTGCGGCTGCGGTTATTGTTTCCAGCCCGGAATCGTTTTGCATTTACTCACGTGCGAACTGCAATCAGTTGCAAAGTAAACGATAGTAACGAAGCTGGATGCTGGAAAACCGAAACCGTAACCGCGAGCCGAAAGAATTTTCCGACTCCGTTTGGCTGGCAGCTGGTGGCAAGTGCACGGTGCGGAAACGATTCAATACGAATCGAATGCATTGCAGCGCAGTCGAAAAGACCTTTTTCCTATTCATATTGATTATTTGTGGCCGTCTTTATGCACGTACACCAAGGCTGCGGGAAATGGCAATCGTCGGATTCGAGGCACAGCTTTATCGCTTTTTTTCTGTTGTTGCGACGGCTGCTCGGAAAATGAATGGCAAATCGAACACGGTAAGGGAAAATCTGCATCCATCGCTTTAACCCCTTTCCGTTCCGGTACCATTTCTTTTTCGGTGACATCTTGCGATACATTTTACTTACAGTTTTTTTTTGTATCTCTCTTTCTCACCCGGTTGTTTTGCTTTTCTTTCTTTCCCGCAGGTAAGTTATATCCCAGCCCGAGGAAGGAAAAATCGTTGGCGCTCTCTCTCTCTCTCTCGCAATCCTCGGAAATCAGGTGCCGAAGGGCGCGGAAAACAACGAAATAAGCGTCATAAGGGATAAACAGCGCGAACGTGATTAGGAAACGGAATCGTCGCCCCGGTCCGTGGGAAAAGCAAAGTGTCCTTCGTGCGAATTCGGAGTGGGAAACGGGCCGTGGGGTTGGGTTTCCGCGCAGCTCGACACCTCGAGAATGAAAGTTATCGGCGACTGAAGCAAAAAAAAAAAACAGGAGCAACGGAAAACAACGGAAAAAGGAGAATGAAAATCCACACTTTTCCTTCGCAGGACATAAGAAAGTTCCACGAGTTCGCCTACGTGCCGTGAGGATTTCGTGTTTCGTGTCCTTTGAACTTTCATTTCGTCACCTCCAGGGTGGCGATTTTCTTCTCTCGTTTGTGTTACTTTTTCCTGCTCGTTTTTTTTTCTTTTCTCACAGTTATGATTTTAACGTGCTCACGAATCGTCACTTCATTTCGTCAAACAAAAAACAAAAAAAAAACAACCATCGGAAAAGGCAAACATTCTGGTGACACTCGGAACATTGGGGACGTCGCCGAACCATGGTGGAAAAAACGACACCCCGCCAGCGTTTGAAGGTCACTGAACGCAAACTATCGACGCCGGTTTTGACTGTCTCGAAATGCGAAAGTTGAACTGAAAAACTCCAAACAGCAAACCTCGTCCTATGCCGTCCAAGGCGAAAAAAAGGGGGAGAAAAGCTTTTATTACTCATTTCACTTTCGTTGGAAAAGGTTCCATATTTGACTTTTTTTCGGAATACAAAATCGTTGACATTCCGTTATGCTTTGCGCAGACAAACAACACAACGCCAAAAAGGATGAGGACAGTGCGAAGAAATGGAGAATAAAATTAAAATACCATTTGAATATGATATGATCGCGCCACACTGTGGGTGGTTCGGAAATTTGCAAAGTTCTATATTTGTGTGCACGAATATCAACACTCGGGTTTTCGTGGAAATTATTTTCTCGTCTATGAATTTGCTACCTTTTTACACTAGAATACATTGCTTTGGAATCTAGCGATATTGCTTTTTAGCGGTCATTTTGACCTCTGTTTTAAGACGCTGTAACTTTTCTATTTTCGCAGATTGATTAAATCTGCAAACGGCTGCATATTAATATATTTGTTGACTATCTTTTGGAATTTTTTTATTTAAGTGCACCTTTTTACTAATCCGCTTGCTTGGTGTAACTCGGAACTGGTCGAACAGAAAAATCTGAAATTTTGGGTTTAGATCTAGCTTTGGATTTTAAGAAATCCCTTGAATAAAAAAGAATATTCTGCTTTTTGTGAGATATTGAACTCTCAAACTACGTTACGATTAAAATATTTTGATTTAAGAGTTAAATTGAAAGTTATTGCAATTTAGTGAACGAAGTCTCCTGAGAAGATTGTTAAAACCATGCATTTTTTGGAATGAGCAAAACTGTTGTTTTTCGTACCAGTTTTGAATCAAACTATTATATACACGTACACAAAATTGTGTAGAGACTGACAAGACTCATTTTAAGCTAAACAAATTCGTCCTTCATGTGTGACCAATGTTCAAAGAAATTAAATCAATTTAATTTTCGTTCATTCATCTCACAGTAGATCTCATTTTCTGGAAGTAAATGAACTTGACAAAAACCGCTTCGGGTAGCCGAATTAAAATGAATCACCACTAAAGAACTCCTTGGCTAACCTTTAAGATGTGCCTATTCGGCACAATTTTTTTTCAAATGACTCTTCTTCAAAAAACCAGTGAAGGATTCCGATTTTGATCAACAATTATTATGGGATTAGAAGAACGAAATCCTTGCAAAACCTTGCGCACGCGAAGGTTCTTACCGACGAAAAGGGAAAGAAATTGCGCCCGACTCCCCGGGGCAGCTCCGGGTAGCTTCTTCGGCTGGAAAATCATCCCCATGGAGGCAAACCGGTTTTTATTCAACCGAAAATTAAGGGTTACACCGAAGCCGAGCCCGGGTTTCTTCGGCGCCCTCGGTTTCGCAAAAGGGAAAGATTTGAAAGAAACAAAGCAAAACCGCTCAGCCGATGCTAAGTCCTCAAATCTTAACTAACGAATGCGAAGCAACAAAGCCCTCGTACTTCTATCGTTCGCGCTCATCCTGAACACAGCCTTTATCCCATATTTCCTTTCGCCCTTGGTCGCACATGTCGCGCCCCCTGCTTTCCTCGGGAAGCTCCTTGGAGCATGTGTGGGGCGGGGGGGAGAGAGGAAGTTTTCCGGTTTCCCAAACGGCAAAGGAACCGCTCGAATATTGGTGTGTCCCTTTTTTCCCGCATCCAGTGTAGCTTTCGGAGGCTGCCAGGATGGAGGTGGCAGGAAGTAGAACACACTTCGGGTCCTTTTTGAGGGTGGAAAGTAGAGAGTGAGGGAGCCCGGGAAGGGAACTTCAAAAGTGCAATCGTCAAGAAAATCAATCCATAAAGTGATCCCATTAGGATCCGTCATCCAATTCCTCGGCACGGTCGGGTTGTCTGGTGTCGAGGAAAAATCCTCCAGCAAAGGCTTTCCACAAGGGAGCCCGGGCTACGAATCAGCTTCCTTCCGTGGTTGCCCTTGGAAATCAAAATCAAATTCATACACGAACATCGAACCATCGGGATGGGATGGGAGGTCCTCTCCATCAAAAAACCATCTGACGATCCTGTCATCTTTGTCCTCGACCCAAGAGTAGGTCCTCACGAATACACATGACAAAAAAGAAAAATAAATAAGTCCCAGCAACGAGCATACACACACACATGCTTCCAAAGTGTAGTTGGATCAGACGACACATATGCTAAATATAATCGAATTTTGTCTCACGCTATTAATACATCGATCGAAAGCGAAATCGAGAACGGAAAATGTAGGTAGGAGAGGACAAAGGAGAAACGCGCGGAGAAAAACGAAAGGACGTTCTAATCGAATGCATGAAAATCGAACCGAGCCGTGAGGTGGAGTGGAAAAACTAGTCCTTCGTAGGCTTGGATGTGCCAACGGGAAGTCGTTCGAAAAGGGAAAGTGCCATTGTCCAGCCGTTCGTTGGTTCGAGTCCGGTAAGGAGCTTTGAAGTGGGCTGCATTTTCTTTCTCGTTTGCATTTTTGAGGCCGAACAGCGTGCGGATTGGACAATCAGATACATTCCCTACGATAAGGGTGGAGAACGGACGGAAGAAAATTATAATTCAACGTCATCGTTCACCAGAAAGAGAGAGGGAAATAATTCAACCAAGTTTGCATATTGTCTCGGTGGTATTCTTTTTTTTTATTCATCCCCGTTTTCCCTTTTCAACAAGCAACACACACATACACACACACACACGCATAAACGCACACAAAAAGCCCCATTCCGGAAAAGTTTCCTTCTGCCCGTTCTATTTTCTATTGAACCTTTTTACCTCATCTAACTAACTTCCGCACAATGTTCGCCTTTTGGCCTCCCTTTTGAATATATGCATGTCCCCCTGGATATGTCCCTCCCCCAAGCCCCCCCCCCCCCACTCCCCTCCCAGCCGGCCAACAATCCCCGAGAATCGGGCCATGAAACATCGAGGAAATAAAACAGATAACTCGTCGCAAAAAGGGAAAAAGTTGGCCCGATTTTCCCGGTTTCCTTTTTCCTTTCCTCCCCCCTTCGAAATGTCCGACGAGGGACATTGCATTCCTTCACATCGATGTTTTGATGCCGTGGACTCAAACACGAACGCACTAAATCCGGACGAACGTCGAGCAACAGCACAGGGCCCGGTGGAAAATGGGAATAAAACTTTTTCTTCCAACAAAAAAATAAAAGAAAATAAAAAAAATAAAACAGGAGCCTAATGCGCCTCGGGAGGCTATGGAAGCTGGCTACGGATCCAGGTTCCCCAAGTTCTCACTTCCTCCTCCACCTCCTTTCCGAGCCGCCCAGAGCAAGAAATGAATGACCCGAGCCCCGAGGCCGTGAATAGGAAAAATAGGATTCCTTCGGATGTGTGTCTCGGGCGGAATGATGGAAAGCGGTAGGCAGCGAGGGAGCGGTCCGCAGCCGGCGGGATGGATTTATGCAGTTTAACACTTAAGGATTTGCCTACGGACGGTTTCCGTATTTTGCCTCCCACCACGGGAAAATCTCATCCCCTTTCCACGTCGAAAGGACGCACCAACGTGCGCCCTGTTTCCATTCCCGGAAAGTCCCCGGTACCGGGAGAAAAAGTAAAAAAAAGGATAACGAAGCGAACGGAAAGAAAATCCCCTTTTTCCAGCGGGCCTCTTCGCACCATCTCCTGCCCTCCTTTGCTGGAGAAAAACTAGAATCCTTATTAAGAATATGCCCGTTCGGGAAAAACGGTGCAAGCGAGGGAAGGAGAGAACAGCACGGTCGATGGTTGGTGCCATCTCGCTCGGGGAGGGCGCGAGGAAAATCCGGAGTGAGCTGAGTCTGAGACCGTGCTCCCGGAGGCGATTAGGAAGATATTCGGCGAAAATTCAATCGTCGTCACTCAGGGAATCCCTTTTCGGAATCCTGCCCAGAGCCCCGGAGTTTTCGGGCACCGGATCCGCCAGCAGGACGATCGGATGATGAGGTTGTGTGAGTGTGTGTGTCTACATTCCGTCCGGAAAGTCAAGTGAAAGACGAACAAGCCATTTCAAGCGCCAGAAAGAGACGGTACGGTCAAAGAGAGCGAGTGGGCTATAGTGAGAAAGAGGGAAAACTCGGACTGGAAATGATGGCAGTACTCGCTCGTTGATGCTGTCGCACATTTTCTCACGTACTCCAGTGTTCCCTTTTCCATATTCCAGGAGGCAACTCATTTTCCAGTGCTGAGCATGAGTGCCGCTCGGATTTGGTGAAAGGACGCAGATTTTCCCGACAGCGAAGCGGTGAATGAATGCGGGGAAAATTCCACGTGCACCAGCTCGCTCCATCGCGAGAGAAGGAACCATTTTTTTTTCTTTTTTTTTGTACCTGTCCTTGTCATTGTCCGCCCTTAAGGTTTTCGAAGATGGTTCAGCAGTTTTCACTAGACGGAATAAAAATTATACCTTTTTCCGTCGTCGACTTGTATGCTCTAAATCAGCGCTTCTATTTCGCAAGACTTTTAATTACCGGTTCAACGACCTTCGCTCGTATACCGATACATTACCGATTCACTGACCATGACGGCAAGATTTCTCGCGCTTCGAAGGTCAAACTTCCCGTTTCATCAAATTGAGCGAGATTTCAGCATTCTGGGAGATGATTCACCGTTTCGAGAGAGATTCCAGCATTTTGAGCGCCGGGTTGCACTTTTCTCACCGCGAACCGGTAAAACCGAAAATAGGGTGACCAGCTGGCAGGCTTCGGACGAAACTCTCCAACTCTTCGAGCTTCGTTCGCGTTTTCAGTCGCTTTCGAACACTCGGAGAGTGTGGATCGGAAAGAACAGCGAGTCTCCCTCCGCCGGAAGACTTTTTCGCGTTTCGCGGTTTTGCTAGGCGACACACGGCCGTGTGTGTGTGTGCGCGCGTGTGTGTGTGTGGCAACGTGTGTGCCGGTGCACAATTTGGTGTGTTTTGCGAAAAGAAACTGTGTTGTGTGCGCTAGATGTTTGGTGAGTTTTTTTGTTTGTTTGGAGTAACCATCGCCATCCGAAAGAAGCAACTCTTCTGAAGCAAATCACGTCGTGACGGGCATCAAAGTACACATTGGTAGAGATTTGGAAGGCAGCAAAGTGTGGCGAAAGTGTTCGATAGAGTTTAGCAAGTCAAGAGAAATGTGTTTGAAGACCTTCCCTCGCTCCGTCGATCCGAAACATCCTTTAAATCGCGCTAATGAATGAAAGTGTAAAATCGGCAACACTACACAACGACAAACAGTTTCACGTTGGTGCGTGTTCCGACAGCTGTGCGGACCGATACCGCACATGGTTGTCCTGGTCCGTTCTCTTGCCTCGTTCATCAAACGAAGCTCCGTGAAGAGGAAAAAAAGAGTGCCCAGAAGTCAATTGTGAAAACATTTCACACCACGGTTCTGGAACAACCCGGTGCTCCGGGCAATTCGGTGGAAGAAGAAAAGTAGGCACAGTGTGATGTTGTTGCAGCTTCCTGCTGCTCGTAAGTGTCGTGCGTGTGTGTTTTTCTTGTGCGTCGTTTAAAGAGGCTAAAATAGTCGGAGGTTGTTGTGGAAAAGTCTTCGTGAAAAGCGCCTCCAGCAGCATCAAACGCGCGGAGGGGGTGTGTGGAAAACGGGATCGGCAAGAAGATTTTCATCCCAGCTTTCGGTCGTCCCGTGCGGCCCTTCATGTGCAAGCGTGTTCAGAAAGTGAGTGTTGTATTGCGTTTTTCTTCCTCTAGAATTGTTAATATTTGATCTGGTCGGGTTTTATCTTGTTCTCTTCACCGAAAAAGCGATGCGTTGTCTTTGCGGGACACACATTTTCCCATCGTGTTGGAAATCTTGGCAAAAAGGCGTTGTTTTTCTAGTCTTCGCCGTCAACCTTCTGGTATTGCGGAAAACCGTGTCCTTTACACTCCAAAAACCCCGTTCATTAAAGCTGCAAAGGTGGTAGTAGCGGGTGACGATTTAGCACACTTCCTCCGCGTGTCCGTGTGTACGTGTGTGCGTGCGTGTGTGTCTGTGCGCAAAACCAAAACAATAAATCGATAAACACCCGACCGAAAAACGTCGAGCGTGTGCGTGTGTGTGCGGATTCTGTGGGAGGGAAGGCCGTGGGAAAAACCGCCCGAAACCCGAGGAAAACGGTTGACCGAGAGCGAGAATTTCCTCGTGGAGCCACCAACATTCTTGCCCGTTTGATGATGTTTTCCATGAAAATAATAATCCCTCCCGTTTGGTTGCGGGGGGTGGTTGCACCCAAAACCCACCCCGAGATATCCAATGCTGATGGAAGAATAGAGGTTTTCCATTTCCCAAAAGCTCTCATCTCGACTTGGGAGGAAAAATTCTCGAATTTTGTGTGTTCTGAGTTTTCCCGCAACAACACCGCCCCGGTTAGTGCCTTAGTGCTTTTGAAAAAGAATGAAGGAAAAAAACACACACACATACATTTGAACGCATGAAGAAATCACGGGGATTTCTCCGCAACGTTGGATGCTCCCGGGGAGCAAACGTTAGTCGGATGAAACGTGCGACGCAGTTTTGGTCCTTTTCGGCCACCCGCCCCTCTTCGCCCCCTTTGGTTTTTCCGAGCCGCAAAACATCTACTCCAACATTTTTCCAGTCCCGATCGCTCTCTCTCTCCCACTCTCGTTTGTGCTCCCGCTTTTCGTACGCTCTCGGTGGAAAAACCCGAAGCGGAAACACAAGAAAATCTCGCTCTCCGGAGTTCGGAAAAACCGCGCTCGCTGCTCCGTTCGTAGCTTTTCGGCACGGCAAGGAAAAACGTCCTGGTTCCGAAGTGGGAAAAAAAGGAAATACAAGCGATTTCGGAACGGTTTGGGGCAAGATTTTCGGGAGACTGCGTCCTCCGGTCCGCCTCACCCCTCCCCCGCCCCGGTGACCCTGGGATATTCGTCCGCTCCAAAAGCTGAACTTTCCTCGTTTTGCGTTCCACCAGAAGCCAGAAAGGACGATTTGCGCTCCGGTGAATGCCTTAAGTTTCAGCTGAGCGCGGACCCAGGCTCGGGAAAACCCGTAATTCGAGCCCGTTTTTTTTGGCCTTTTTATGTCGTTTTTCTTTTCCATTCTGGCCAGCGTGGAAAACTCCTCGTGCTCGCGGTGGGTGTTCAGAAATGGAGAAGGTAGCCTAATTTTTCCCGGTTACCCCAGGAAAACCCGCTCCCCAGCATCCTTGGCATCGTTTGCTCGACAATTCATTTTTGTTTTCTGCTCTTTTCTTTCCCCGGTCTCGCTCACTCTTTGGGGGTTGCGATTGGGGTGTATTGTTACCTCCGGCGCATTCCAGCGCAAACACCGACGCTGGCGAGTATTCCCAGTGACCCCGTTTTCGGGAAACCACTGCCGGGAAAATGAAATATTGAATCCTTTCTTTCCTCCGGGAACCAAAGGAACACAAAAAATACAGCCAACCCACGCAATCCTCGTACGGCCAACAAATGCACCGACGACGACGACGACCTTCTGGCGACAGGGAGTTTTTCCCGAAATGGGTAAAGTTCTTGCCGATCGGGGAGAATGATGATTTCGTGCCCGTTTTCCTCCTGGACGTTGCGATTAATTTATCGATTTTCCACCAGACCTAAAGTGGCGACCTAAAGAAACCGTTCGATTCGGCGTTCACCAGCTGAGCTGGTTTCGACATTGTGGTGGAATGTTACGACCTGTTTGTGTTTGGCCCTCTGAAGAAGTGCAAGAAGATGCCCCGAGAGACATAAAATCCTCGTAACCATCCAGAAGCGATAAGGCGGACATGAACGTTCGCGTCCTTTCGCCTCGAAACTTGTGGGTACTTTCTGTGGGTAGACATTTTCGGAGGCGTTCTATTACCTGTTCCTACGACACAGTTTGTCCCTTCCGGGAACTAGGTAAACACCCCGCGAACGACTCACGGCGTGTCAGCGCGAGGCTGAGGTTAAGAAATGGTCGCGATAATAAGCGCCACTTTCTTCAACGAATTCTTTTTCAATGCCGTGGCTGAGTCACCTTCTGGGCTTTCAAAAATATCCTATATTGCTCTCCTCCTACCTGACCGTTTCCGAACGACCCCTAGAAAAGGGCCTTCATTTATCCTTGGACATAGTTCTGTGATGTTTCACCTCGCCCGTTTATCTCCCGCTGCGAGTGTTTTCGTTCCGTTCCGGCTGCTGAAAAGGTTTCTTTTCTTCCTTCTTTTATTTGCTCCCATCGCTTTTGTTTTTCCCATTTTCTAATCTATCTTTTTCATTGTTCTCTTCTTGGTTTTCGTTTCTTTCTTTCCTTTTTGTTTGTTTTCCGGTCTTTCTTTTCGTTCTTTCGTTCGTGTTTGGGCACTTACCTGGTCGCCCGAAAAACTCGTCATCGCGCCACATCCCATCGTCGTCCGGATAGGAACCTTAACCCGAACCCAAGGGAAGGGAACGAAAAATCCCCGCAAATGGACACTTGAAGCAGAATTCATCGAGAGATGGGTAATCTTGCAAGAAAAGCCATCCTTTTGTGACATCGTGTTCGGTTGGAGGACATAATAAGGACCCCCTTTCGGATTGAGTGAAAAACTGGTGCAAATGTGTTTTAAAAACTTGAAGTGTACAGTGTAAGTGTGTGTGTTTGTGTTGTACGTACTCGAACACCAACCGAAAAGTTAATGCACCATTCCGCGGAGACATCCTTTCGAGCATCATAAAGTGGACGGTGAAAGTGAAATATTATTTATATTGCCGGTACCGTGCGTGTCCATTTTTTTTTTCGCCGCCGTGTGGCCATTATCAGTGACAAATAGTGAAATAATTCGAAAATTTATGAAGCCCCCCGTTCCCGGAGAAGTTCTGGGACCGCTGCTGCACCGGACCTTCCGGGACTGTTTCGTCAGGATGGAAAATTGATGTGTTTCGGTTGTTCTCGTTTTGTGTTGTTTTTGTTTATTTTCTTCTGCAAGTGCTGTTTTTTCCCGTTTGAATTTATGTTCTATTTTTGTGAATCATGTTTTTCCCCCCGCTTTTTTCGTTGTTTTCCATTGATTCAAATATCGACTCCGCGTTATTTCGCGTGTTTTGTTTTTGTTCGATTTCGACTTCGACGGGATTGTGTTTTGTACGGTTGGCGTGTGTGTTTTGTTTTTGCCATTCTCAGTTCGATCGCGATTATTGTCATCCGTTAGTTTCCAAAATTTCATTCCATCGGTGACCAGGTTTTCCTCCATCCCGAAGCAACGAAGCAAACAGCATGTAACAGGGCAGAGGAACTAGTGAAAAAGATTTGTGGCAAAAATATCAAATACGAAAAAAACAAAATAACTCACCGTGTACGTTCGTGCGTGTATGTGTGCGTGTAAAGTGCAAATGCGGTGAAAAATAATTTTATTTTCCACGTCCCGTGCGCTAGCTCGGTTCTGATTGAGCGAGCGAGGTTTGCCATTTCGGAGCTCAGTTTTCCCAATTGCTTTTTCGACGATTTTTCCCCGTTTGTCTGTTGTCTTGTTTTTCGCGAAAAAGAATCCTGTACGGGTATTGTGTGTTGTTTTTTTGTTTTGCTTCGTCCTGTTTTTCCTTTAAGTTCGTTTGGTTTTGCGTTCGATTGTTTTTCGGTTAAAATATTTTAATTTAATTTCCAACAACGCAAATGCAATTCACAGGATGCACCAGAAAAAAGCGTGTGTGAGTGCCGTGTAGCAAGGGGATCGTTAAAAATGTGCTAAAGTGTGTAGTGAAAAGTGATTGTGAAATATTTAAGCAGAAAGAGCTGAGCTCGCGCGGAAAAAAAAGTGGTTCAAAATCGACAGAAGCAGTTTTACCGAGTTTCCGAGAGTGCTGAAGAGAATAGAAGAGGAAAAACCGAGGCAAAATCATCGAAAACTGCCGAAACAGTAGAGCAAAAGAAAAATCAAGCCGAAACGTATCATCACCGGGCTCAACGGGTTTTCCCACCGTTCCACCGCTCCACCGGGAGGTAAACTCACCGATGTGGCTGTAACGTGGCTGGCCCGGTGCCAATGAGCAGAGGAACCGTCGTCCACCGTGACTCTGCCGCACTTCTGGCGTTGTTTGGGGTGGCTCTGGTGTGCTGTACCGCGCTGCATCTGGTGCAATGAACAGCTCATACGAATACGGTGCTACGATGGAGTGTCGCGAGAACGGTGTCCTGCGTGGGGCCATCAAACACCCCAATCGAGGTTATTAGATTTTTACTTTCTTTTCTTTTCCCTTTTACTTCATCCTTCGTTATCTCATTTTTATTACCACTAACATACGGTCGTTTTGTCGTTTAATGGATTTATTTGCATCTTTTTTTATGTTTTCAAATCGGGATGGGATCGATTGTATGGAAGTGTTTACACATTACGGGATAGAAAAGAAAAAAAAATGCCGGCCATTTACTAACAATTCATTCACCATTACACCTGTCATGTGGTACAAACCATTGCACACTCTATGGGTAAACACTAGAAACGTCACCTAATGTCGCGATGCTGTCAAAAGGAAATGAATATCCCTTTTTTTCTCACAGTCTTAATTATTGTTGCTTGAAAACAAAATTTTATTCCAATGTTTGGATAAATATTTGATAAAAAATTGACACATTTCTATTGTGCTGTAACATTTTCTCCATTTGAATTATTATTGACTCTATGAATAACTCCTTAAAGTAAAACTAAGCAAAAAAAGGTTTCCCAAAGGATGCATTTTACTAATTATTTTAGTTTAATACTACATTAATATCCACCACTGTATTATTGTAACAGACTGATAGTTTTTTTGCTGTCATCCGAGTTTTGGGTGACACGAAAGTCAACATGAAAGGTGGCCTATACATTTGAAATTAATTCTTTAACACGTTGATTGCCAAGCGTTTTAGTTGACTTTTTTAGTACACTCTGTTTTGATTAAATTGGTTTTTTAATGTATAAAACCGTGGTTTTCGAAGGCCAAGGCTTCCCAAAGAATTAGTTTTAAATCTTACTATAATTTGCATGTTGCATTTTCATTTACTTATGGGACATAAACTTTTTAGAACTAATGACAGCTGGCTATAGAAAATGATAGCCATGGCAGACAACGTGTTAAAGGTGTACGATAAGAGTGTCTATTGAAACATCTTCCAATGTGCCGTGAAACTATACAAGATTTAACAGATTGAATTGCTGAAACAATCTTGGAAACTATTCAAAATCTGTACTTGGAAATGACAACTTTTCCCAAAAGTTAGTTCTTGACTCTGAACCATTTTCCTGATTCAAAACAGTAAAACCCTTCCATTGGATTACTGAACGGACGGACCATAATTTGGGCAAAATTGTGTTAGCTCATGGGTGCCGTCGATTGGCTCTCTGGTTTTTGGGCACCGAACCGGCATGTGTCTTGTATGTGTGTTGTGCTTGTAAAATCTTGTAACGAGGACCGGTGGTGGGGAAAGGTGGAATAATGAATGGCAAATGAAAAACCACTTTCGATGCAGTCAACCGGGTTGTTCCTGGCACTCGCTACACCGGCGTAGTGCTGCTCGAAGAGATCGAAAGGATAATCCAATTTATTCGATTTTCAACCTTTTTCGCTCCCGAGGTTCCGGGGCATCCTTGACAATAAACGACACGGAATGCGCCCCCGGGAATCATCGGAGGACACACACACATACACACAGAGAGATACTGGGAATCGATTGTTTCACTCGAGGTGGGCAGAGTTGGAGAAAAAGGTGGAAAAGTCATTAGTGGAGAGCAAAAGGCGAAAGAAGAAAAATTAATGAAGTTAAAGGTGATGACAAATACACAGCAAACCAACCAGCTGACGTCGGTCCTGGGGGTGGTTGATGATGAACTGCCGGTGAAAGGGGGGGGGGGGGGGGGGGGGAGTCCTTGCAATTGAGGGAGGGAGAGATATGGTTTCTTTTTTTTTCTTTCCTTGCAATTTCTCCTTCCTCCCCCAGACCAAAGGCTCCCGGTGGAATTGGTCGATGGAAATTGATTTTCTTTCGCACCGTGTTATTTTCTTTTTTGTTCGGTTGGCCACGTTTTTCCCTACTTTCCACCAAAAACCGGTGGGACACGCAAAAGGGGAGGGAAAAGATGGTGGTGGTGTCTGCTGGGAAAACAAGTTTGCAATTTATCATCTTTCAGCGAGGTGCCGTCCTTGTCGGCAATTTTCCGATCCCACCGGTGGTGGATGTTTACGCGTTACGATTTTCCCTACTCCACGCGGGCGCGCTTTTCCTTTTTCACGTGGGCTGTATTTTTGCATGCCTTCGCAGAGCCTTTGCTGTGTGTGCGATTTCCAGTTGAGCGCAAAACCGGGCATGGAAAAACTAAAAATAGCAAAACCTACGGGAAAATTGAGCCCTCCCGTTTCGCCATGGGAAGGAAGTAAAAATCTCGTTTTTCCGACACAATTCCCCCAGTGGCTCGTGAACATGCGCTCGAATCCTTCCGTTGCTTTCCTCACGTGTTCGTTCCGGCCCAAAAAATCGCTCCTTTTTAGCTCATCCCGATTACATCGCTTTTTATTATTTGAGGAGTAGCTCGAAGGAGCATGGCTGGCCAGGCTATCATAAATCTTATCGCACAATCGCTCCCAATCTGGCTCAAGTCTCTGTGGACCGGGTGGTTTTTCTATTCCCCCCGACCTCCCCCATCCTGCTGGTGTTGATGATGATGATCGGTGGCGGTTGGAAAATCGATAACATTTTTGGGTAGCGGAATTTTTCATTGCCAACGCCCGCTGGTACGCCATCCTGTCGCTTCGTGTTGCTGTAAAACTAGACTTTTCACGAGCTGACGTTCTATCCGCTTTAAAAACACAACCGTTCCCTTTTGTAAGCCGGGGGTTTTGTGATTCGAGGTGCATATTTTAAAATTAACGTGGCACAACATGAGACAATATTTTAATGGTAACATTTTCACGAGCAGTTGGAGTTTCAAAATGGCACGAAACAGGAGGGTTAGGCGTTGGTTTGACGTTAGCCAAGTTATCATCGGGCCAATTTCAACCCCCCAAATTTTGTAAGGTGTGCGGTTTTATCTTTTCCACGAACGACGAGTGTAAAATTGTCACACCGCATGATAAAATTGTTTTTGTTATTTGTTGTTTTTTTTGGTAAGTGAAAACGATTTTTCTTCAACCCCTAGAGTAAAACTCGAAAACATTGGCCCCCGCAGGCCGGAAAAACTTCAATCGCACGCAACCATTTGCATATCAATCAAAAATTAAAACAATTTATCCTTTAAATCGGGTCGTTTTCTTCGGTGAATTCAAATGTTCTTGAATTTTATGTTCGCCGATTGGTGTCCGGAAAAACGCATTCGCGCCATTCGGCCCTACCATTACAACACTTGCACCCTGCGGTGTTTGGGTGATTTTTTTTTCCTTCTTCTTCTCATTCGCCCTTTCCTACCAAACCGTATCCATTCCGCCATTCACCCCTCGATGACGCGGTGTCCTTGCGCTGCACCGGGAGGGGTTCCCAAAATTTGGGTTATGTTTTCTGGCGGTCGGTGGAAAATTTACATAAAACAGCTATTTACGCATACGACACCGTCCGGCAGGAGCGGGGACGGGGAGACGGGGAAAGAAAAGAAGCACACATTAAACACACCGTATTGGATTGTCGTCCCAAAACTCTCCGAGGGTCGACGGGTTCGCGTTTCCCGTTGTGTGGTCGAAAGGCCGGGGAAAATCCGTAGGGGACACGATTTTCGATTTGGAAATTAAGTGGTCCACGCCGAATGGGAAGGGAAGAAGAAGAAACAAAAAAAAAGGAAGGAAAACACGGGAAGAAAAATATCACCATAAATGTGTCACCCCGGGTTTGCAAATGGGTGACTTCGGGGGCGTTTTCCTGTCGTTCTTTTCCGACGGTCGATCGGATGAGGTACTGGAGGATAGGGGTAGGGAAAACGATCTGCCATGATTTTCCTTTCCAATTATTGTTGTTGATTTTCCCCCCGAGGCTACGCGGCGAGCGGATGGAATCATCCACCGGGAAGAGTGGCCATATGTTGTTGTTCCTTGAGTTCTTCGCCTTTTCTTGGGGAGAGTTTATTTGGGGAAATTTTGCGGAAAATTTCAGTCGGTGAGTTTTGCGACGCTTTTCGAATGTCGATGCGCAATGATTTGAGTTAATTAGTGGAGGAAAGGAAATTCATTTCCCGTCGTGCAGCGTATTTTCTCAATTCCCGCCTGTAATTGTCTTAAGACAGCTTCACAAAGTCATTTCTGCGATAAACAATTGACTCTTGTCATACGCACACACCCGGTAAAGAAGGTCCACAAATATCCCTGGTCCCGAGGTTTCAATATTGAAGGACTTTAATTACTCATCCTCGGCAGACCGTTTGTTTGACATTCATTAGCGAAGAAATATTAATTAGTTTTGCACCCTTCTCCTATGTTCCTTTCCTTTACCTTCTCTGGAGTTTTTCTAGCAAGATTTTTATTAAATTTGCTTTCCATTTTTCCTCGTTTCCGTCGTCCTTCCGACGCAAGGGGTCGTCAATACCCCTGGCGTCAATATTTAAACCGCTCGCTTTGGGGAAAAATCTCCACGCGTACAAACATTCCAAGGACATCGTGTCCCTTTTTCCCGCGCTGACGGATTTAATGCGACGGAATCGCCATGGCGTAACATCGGGTGCCTCCGAGAAGGAAGTTTATCGATTTCTTTTAGCCACCGGAAACTCCATTTCCAGCACGCAGATACACACATACAGCCAATGGAAAACTAGGCGCAAAAGAAAACAAAAAGCCCTTCATACACCCGACATTCGGTTCGGGTGAAGAGGAAAAAGAGAAAAACAGCTGCTAATCGTCCGCCGATTACAGCTTGTATTTTCATTGCCCTCCTCGTCGCCGACAGAAAGTGTGTCCTTGGTCTGCGATATTTGCACGATTCCGGTTCGGGAGGCAAAGCAGAACCGATCGATCTCGGAAATCTTTTACTCAAACAAATCCGACCACCGAAGAGAAAAAAAAACCCGCGACAGGAAGTCAATCCGGCGCCGGGGGGTTGGAAATAGTCAGAATCCGCCTTCCGATTGGTATCTCGAGGTGAGGAACGGGGGAAAGAAAATAAGGGACACATCTCCGCACAACGTTAAAAAAATGGTTAACTGTTGCCAGGCCGCGGCGCAATTGAAGGAAAGTTAAGTTAAAAAAAACAACCCATCGCGAAGGGTGGAAAGCCCGCCTGTGTCCTGCCGTTAAATTTTCAAGCATTGGAAAACGCGGCGGGAATGCTGCAAACCTCTTCCGACGGTCACGTTTTTCCACCGCCACCCTCGCGCGGACATTTATTTGCGCGGTCAATCAGTCGTCGTTGAAGATAAATATTCGTTCCGTTTTTGCAAATCGTGAAATACGTAGGAAGAAACCGGGTGGAAAGGCGCCACTAGGCTGCCACATCTGTTCGCAACAGATGACACCGCGACGAAGAGGCTGGACCTTTTTTTTTATTGAGTGTCTGTGTCTGTTTTTTTTTGTTGTATTTTTCATTTCTCGAACGGACGAAAGACAAGCAAGGATTTGCGAGGCAGATTTTACTGACGCGCAAACCGACGGTAAGCGATAATCAGTGTGGAAGGGAAAGTGTCATCGCAAGCCACGCTCCAGATGGCGGTTGTTTGGGGTTACTTCTTATTGCCTTTATTGCTGCTGGGAACGGGGTTTACCTTCTTGCGCTTTCTGCTCCGGATTACTTTGGTGTTGTGTAATTGTGAACTTAAAGCGTGAAGACATTTTCAAATGAAAGATTTATCTTTTGACACGTTTCGTCAAAAAGATTTACATTTTTATGGGGTTTCCTATTTTCTTTGGGTAATTTCTGATTTGTATTTTTATATTATGTGGGTTTTTTGATTTTTAAACTGATTTTATTGATTTTTCAAACGATTTTTGTCGGGACGTATAGACGTATTAGATTTATATTTTGCCTGTCCGATAAACAATGTTTAATCATCTCGATAGAAAATCAATATGGAAAGCTAAAATCCGACAAAATCGAATTGCGATCCAAACACTCAACCGGCGCTCGCTTATTCTAAACTCGTTTGGCGTTCGCTCGGGGTTTTTCTTTTTGCCGTCAGCACAGAACGGATCCGAACCCGGTTCACTCGGATTGCAATCGATCGATTAATCGAATAATTATAATTAAATTGGAAAACTGCTCGGCTCGTATCGCGTGCGCCGAATGCTGCCCTTTCCGTTGCCCCCGCGGGTTGCGGGTCGCACGTTGCATTTTCCCGACCGTTTGAATGTTGCATGCTTCCTCCCTGCCCACCCTAGGTCGTGCTGTCCCACCTCGTGGCGGGGAAGTGAAAGCGTGCTCGCGCCAGGCGCACAAGTTTTCCGATCGTGAGACCGGTGGTCCAATAAAATTTTAATGATTATTGCGCCTTAAGAAGTACCACTTTGCCGCCTAAGGATATCGAACCCCGAGGTTCCCGCGAGGCGCGTGTTGGGAAAGGTTTTTTTTCTTCGAATTTATAGCAGACAGACTATTCCTGTTTTTTATATAAAGGAATTTTCTGAACGGGTTTTGATGGACGGGGCAGGGTCATCATGAGATTGGTTGTTGCGATAGACTCTACTTGGAACACGTGTTTAGTATCATAAAGAAGTTCAGTATCCTTTTCCTGGAAGGATTTCAGCTCCGACACGGGATTGCTGCGGGCTTCCTTTGTGAACACCGGAACACATTTTATTGGACACGTGTTCAAACATTTGGAGCTTTGGAAAGGGACATTTTTGTAAGCAAAAAACACTGTTTTTACAAAAAGAATCAGATTTGTTCTTAAAGCTTAACGTCTCAACAACCATTGCCTTACATCTTTTGAATAAATAACTAATAAATTACAAATAATTCAAACACTTTAGAATAAGAAATCCAAAACATTTGTAAAAAATGGGTAAAACATATGAAAACAAAAACTAACTGTTCGCAATTGTAAAGTCGTTTGAAAACACATCAACTTCTTACAAGTACGTACACTCCCGCGTTGGCCCGCTTTAAGTAACAGAAAAGTACAGTAAATCAATTCCGACAGTTGAAATTGACTTTTTCTGTGCTGTGCGTTTTTTCGCACATACTTTTCCTAATATTTCCCTGTTGTTGCAATGCGCGCACTTCTGTTCGATCCAAACGCTGACCAAAAGTTGTCCAAAAATGGAAAACGTAGCCAAAGTTTTCCTTTTTCGATCTGTAAATAATCTTCTTTTTGGGCTGTTTTTTTTGCGTTTGTTCGATGGAAGTAAAGTATCTTCGCTGACGTGGGGTGATGTTTTATAATAAAAGTACCAAGTGTGGTAGCGGTCGGTAGGAAGGTGTGCGTCAACTTGCGCCGATTGTAAGAAAATGAAAACCATACGGAAAAGACCATCGCGAAACGGCAAATCTTAAGATGGGAGAGTAGAAATTTGGTAACGGTGCAAAAGAAAAGCTGGAAGCAATTTTCCGGTATAGCCGGGGGAGAGGAGAAGACTATCAACTGCTGACACACCACCAGAGAGGGAGAAAAACGCATTGGGAGTGTGTAGTAGGTTGCGCGACGGGAAAAGGGCGAACGCACCGGCATCGTACCTCCCGCATGTTTCTTGGATTCGTTCTTTTCTTCGCAAATCGGCTGTTGGAGTAAATATTTGGAAAAGTTTTCTCGTTTTCCACCCGAAAACACTCCACACGCTGCTGCTCCCGGGGGTAGCCGATTCTTTTCCGCGCTCGATTGACGCCGGTCTGCTGGTCGGGAGGGCGGAGTTTGAGGGAGAAAAAGTTTTTCTTTCATTTCCCGAACGACGGGAATGGCTGAAAGTGTGTGTCCTTTTATTTGGTGTTCTGGTCCATTCTAGTTCCTGGGAGTATGAAGTGTCTATCCGTATGGAGTACACGACTATTAGTTCCCGTACTTTGTAACTGCCTCCAACAACATTGTTTGGTTTCTGACAAACGACTTCAGTACGCAAGAATTTTGTTCCTTCAAAGTCTCAAGAAACGCTGGTGCGATATTTTCTGACCAGTTTTTTTTCTCCTTCGCAAACGCTTTCCCATGTAACTTCTGGTACTCTTTGTGAGCAGGCGTTGCTAAAGCGACTGCGGATATTGCCGGTCATTAGTGACTAGCTCCTCCCGTCGACGGTACACTTTGGTCTGTGTTCTAACAACAGCAAACTTCAATTCTCCAAGGAGGATCCCCAGACATGTGTGCAAAGTTTTCACCTCCCCCCCCCCCCCCAGTTCAAGATGGTTACCATCGCACTTCCCGCCTCAAGCTTCCGTCTGGGTCGCGATTGTTCTCTTGACCTCTTGAGTGTACCTCGCTCGCCAAGGGACCAGCCTGAGGAGTGAGGTATATCTTTCCTGTTCCTGTTGTGTATCCATATATCCTTCGCTTCAGTTCTTGAGGCAACGCTAACAAATGCTGCCACATCCGTCGCGACGAACGACATCAAAGGAATCCTTCTTCTGGATCCCGGGAATCATCGTTTCTTGCCTACTTTAATTACCGCCGACATGGACTGCGTATAACAAACGCTGAAAACGTTCGCAAACGTCCTGTTTGAGGATCAAAACCGTGAATGGGTAAGAAAAGGCGGGCTCAAATACGAAATAAAATCACCATGGGGCCCGTGTGACCTCGTCCGACGCGCTCTCTAGAGCTGGAAGCATCTCGGCTAACGAAGTGCGACAAATTTCGCGCCTCTTTAAACGCTGTAAAGAATCAACTTCCACTTCGTGCAGATCCTTCTCGTCAGCTCAAACGTTCGTCCTAGGAGCTTTTGTAACGATCACCGGCTGCGCTGTGCTGCACGCTTTGCTTGCTCGAAAAACCGGCGAGATGTCAAATTCTGAAGGCTTAGATTTTTCCTTTCGCCGTTTTTTTTTGCGTTCCATTTCCTTGTCCCTTCCCGAACACTTGATGCAATATCAAAACCCGCGTTCAAGAGCGTGAGTGCAAGAGGTTTACCGCGGACTTGAGCTGCTCGTGTCTTCAAAGAAAAGGGCCCCGGTCCATAGGGTTGGAAAATTTCGCAATTTCTCAAACGCTTGGCTGCGCTCCTTTTCAGCCCAAGCTTGAGCCTGTGGAAATTTCGCTTGATCTTTTCCGTTCACTTTTATCCGGTGCCTCCTCGCCGCACAAAAGCGTCGAAAATGGAGAAGTCAGCCCTTTTTCGAGGGGGCCGGGGGTCGCGAACTCAAAAACAAAATAAAAATTGAATGTGAACTGCACCAAAAAAGCTGCAAGCAAATTGTGCAACGTTGATGTTGTGCTTGCTCGCTGTTCCGGTTCCCGTTTACATTACCTCAGCGGTAGTAGTAGTAGTAGTAGCACGAGCCAACCGGCTTATGGTCAAAAACGGTTCGTGGGTTTTCTTCATCTTTTTTTCCTTTCTGCATGAATGGCAAAAAGAAACTTCACCGTTTGGTGCTAAAATGATGGTTCCCAGCGTAGGTCCTGGTCCTGGTTTCTTTTCTTTTCCTTCTTGCACTCCCAGGAACATGTTGTGGGAGCAAAACAGGATCCCACCAGACGCGCGCACCCACTTTCTAACGCTTTCCCGGTTCCCGGTTTCCGGAAAGGGGAAAAATAAAAACTCGATTAAAAGTAAGTTAAAAAACGAATATACTGCTTCTAACGAATTTCTTCTAACGAGGGAGAGAGAGACAGAAATAGAGAAAATAAAGGGAAAAGGCAGCGTTGTACGGATCCTGCATTAAACCATCCTTTGGTTCCACCGGCGCAGTGTGGAAAAGAGGTTTTCGATGGGTACCGGTGTGCTTCCCGATGGAAAACACGTCGCAGGGCAAGTGGGGGGAAAAGCGGTGGCAGCGGGTGAAAAAAAAGTGATGTACGCCCGAAGCCAAAGGCAATAGTAGGCGCCGAGGGGGAGGGCGGGTGAAATCATGCGCGAGCCCGCCCGTAAACCATACAATGAAACCGAGTTTTCCGGTCAGCAGCAGCAGCAGTAGCAGCATCACAAGCCAGCAGTTCCAAAGGAATGTAGGCGATGGTAGTAGCGGTAGGACGCAAAGGGTGGTAAAAATCCTTCTGCCATTTCAATTACACACAGTTCAAATATCAAAAACCTTTGCTCTGCTCCCGGCTACGTGCCTGAGCGATACGCAGAGCCCAACGGCGGAGTTATGTGCACACGAAGGCTGAAGGGAAGCTGACGCTAGTGATGGCGATGCAACGGCGCTGGGTGCAACTTCAATCGTCCGGGTGGGCACCACATCAACATTTAAGGGAGGAGAATAAATACAAAAAAAGAACAGGCTGGATCCAGCGGTAGAGGATCGCCATTAAAAAAAGAGGAAGCACAGTTTTGCTCCAGGTCCAATGAATGTTGGATAGGTTTATTTTGACTGACGACCAAACTGTACGACGTCTTTGCTTTGTAACTTTCGGGAAATGGTCTGATTTGCTAACTTCAATTTGTTTTATTTTATTTGTTTCAATTTTATTTACCTTAGTTCGAATAGGAACCCAGTTCTCATTAAACAAGCTTCATGCTATGGTTGAAAGTTTAAATGACCTACTTGTGGATAGGCCATAAAGAGAAAATACCAAATTTAGACAAAAAACTCTAAAAGAGAAAATACCTCATTTGAAGGAAATCATGTTTTAAATAAAAAGTCGTTTTCTTATCTGAGACCAATGAAATAACGTTTTCCAGACGTTTTGAACTCAATCGAATGAACTATTTACAACCAGCGCCTCACGGACCGTCTCAATATACTCCTATCCTTAGTTCTAGAGTTTGCAGATCTTTCTTTCTGAAGGATTAACAACGTCCAACGGCGTCAGGTTGTCCGTTGCCATCATTTGGGTTTGTGGGAATCTGGCTTCCTTGCATATCCTTTCCTTCCAATCTCTTCTAACTATGAGCGGGGACCTTTCGAAGGATCATCAAACTGATTGCACAAGAAGTCCCCAGAAGTCGGTGCAGTGAACGGTGAAGCCTGTGGTCGGTCGGGCTTCTCTACTTGTTGGAGTTGTTGCCTGGAAGTTCGAAGTGCCCGAAGTGTGGTGGAGGGAAATTTTCCACGTGGATCTTTAATTATAGCCACCCCTCCCTTGTCGAGGCTGCGGAAAGGAGAGTCGGTGAAGATTTTCCGCCCGAGTTAGTTTTGATTAGAGCCATTCGGGGGGACGCGTCGGCTAGTTGTGACACAGTTTGGTTCTGCTGTTTCAAAGCGGGGGTTTCCTTGGCCGCCGGTGGAACGGCCACCGGATCCGGTGCGGTTTTCGCGGCTTGGCTTTGCGGGGAATGCAGTTTTCACGCCTGTCTGCACTTTTCGTGAGTTAGTATTTGCGGAATGGCGGGGGGCAAGCATTTTGTGCGCGATGGTTGGAAGCTAGGTTTGGTGCATTCTTGGAACGCATTTCCCGCTTCAATCTGCATGATACCGGGAAGACGAAATCAGTTCAGTGGGGCGTGGAAAACGCCGTGCTTGAATGCACTGCATTTTAATAACCTTTAACGTTTATTCAACTCTCCTCGTTAATTGAGTTTACATTATCGAGATGGATGAACTTGTTTCTCATAACAATTTGTTGGGAGATGAAGAAAAAGTTCAAAGTAAAAACCCTTATACTCATCTTCTCCCAGCACAATCGCCTGATGATGAACCTCCACAAAAAGTTTCCTGATTGAAAAGAAGCGAAAGAAAAACAAAGCTCTAACCAAACTCTCTCAGCCGATCCCGAGATTCCATCAATGGGGGAAAACGACACCACACAACATTAACAACCGTCCCGTCAAAGCCGAAGGGCCCACACATATGCAACGGATCGAACCATCATTAATAACCCATTTTATATCCCTTCCTCGCCGTTGGAACCGGTCCCGGGCCAGTCTCGAAACGGGTCGAGAATCTCCCGCCTACTTTCGGGCCCAAGCCGCGACGCCGCTTGGAAACTTGTTAATATGCTGGGCTTGACGGTCGACGTCCCAAAACGCCCTCGTGGAAAAAGCTCTCCATCCGCCTATCTGCCATCACCAGCGCCGCATGTGGAAAAGTGCACCAAGTGGGTGGGAAACATAACTACATGGTGCTAGAACAAAAGTGGGGATACGGAAATAAATAATATCCCAGGCAGAGTCTTCCACCCCGACCCGAGTGCACATCACACTCCCACCTGGGGTGGAATGGGTTTTTGGTTGTTGTTTCGTTCGGTTATGATTGGGAAACCGGGGGGCGCTTCGGTCGGCTCCACTTCATCACCTGCAAGGCGTCCGGTCAGAAGGTCAAACGCCTACGAAGCGCTAAAAGTCAGGCGTACAGGACCGTGTCCCCTAGTGCGGGGCGTAGTTCCTCGTTCCTGACAGGAAAGAACACATGAGACGGGCGAAAGGCAGCTACATAATTATTGTACCTCGAATGTAGAATGTCTATCGGAATTCTGATACACGTTAAGATAAACTTTAAGATTCAAATTGATCCATTAGCAACGTGTTTTAGAACAATTTCTAATACTTCCAGCTATTGTCCTTCACACCAGTTTAAAGGAAGAAATATTTGTTTAATTTTCTTCTAAAAATCGTCTTCGGAACAATTTATTAAATTTGTTATATAGCATTATTTTAAAGCTTCACCCATTTTACGGATGACAGCAGCAATCATCATCTGTCATCTGAACTTCTAGTAGTTATCAGCCTTTAGGAACTACAAAAATGTATCCTCTGTTTCTTGTCTTTGCTTGGTTTCCAGAAACCCTTGACATAATAAATTTTGTATCAACATTTTGCCAAAAAGTGATTGTACTAAAATTGTACCAAAAATTGTACTAACGTGGCAATCAACATTTTAAGAATCAAAGCGGCTCGTTTCGTTACGGGATGAACTCCGCGCGATCCTTACATTCATTAATCATAATGGGCAACCGATATATGGTACGGAGCGTTAGCTGTTGAATGGTCCGGAACGGGTTTCCCGGGAACGTGCATTTGGCGGGCAGTTAGTTACATTTCACCGAAGGGTCCCCTGCACCAATTTTCCCGCAAGAAAGTTCGCCAATCGCCGCCTTCCGCGCACATATCGCACGGGGTACGAAAAACCGCATGAATAGACGATCAATCAGTTTTGTTGTCACACGGTGGTGTTTTCCTGGTGGCGGTACGTACAATCTTAAATCCCAAACACACCGCACCCCCGCACTCGTCCCTCCGAGTCCGGCATACGCGACTTACATCAATGTTAACATGTTTGCTCGCTCGGGGTATAATTCTATTCATTATTGAAGTCCTGGACGTCAGGACACGGGGAATATAGAAGGCAGCCGCTGGAACTGTCAAACATTCGCCACATAATGGGTACGTAGCCCGCTCCGAGAGCGTGTATCGATCGATAATATTCGGTCGTCGTGTATTTTATCTTTTTCACTTAATTATAGATCATTCCCCGGTTCGTTCGTGAGCCGAAATCCCCTCGGGGCAGGAAAAATGATGGATCAATTCATACTTCATTAAATTTGACATAGAGTCTGCGCTGGTCGATGGAGAGAGGGGATGGAGTGCCCGTCCCGGGAGGAGGGGGAAGAAAAAAACAGGAGGTTCCCGGAGGTCAGCGCGAGATGTGAGGAACGATTTGGAGGAACGAGCCAAAGCCCGAAAGGAGTTGGAAGTAATTCGACACAAGCCAACAGCGACGGATCCTCGGTCGGTCGTCTCGGTTGACGCCGGTAGGACAACCCTAACAAAAAAAAGGGAACGAGATCCAACAAAACCCAAACCCCTTGGACCATAGCGTCCAGATAGATCGATGCAAGGGCTATCGGGCGGAAAGGCCGCAAAAGAGAGATAGAGAAAGTGCACACAACCGTCTTTGGCACACTAATCTATCTACATTACCCCGGGAACCCGTCTAATCTCCCGTTTTTAAACTCACGAATCATTTATCTTCTTCGTCTCGTGTGCTCTGCAGCACATACCCCTGCGTTTCGGTCCATGTTCCAAAAGGAGACTCAACTCGAAGCACGGAAACAACAGCCGAAAAAGAAAAGATAGAAAGATCGCGACCTTCTCACATCCTCCGGACTTGGGTTATGGTTTCAGAAGATACAGAAAGACGCGCAAAGCATTTGGAGAACACCAACACCAGCCTCCGAGTGGTTTTCGGGACATTCCCGGGCCTTCAGTCGCGGCCAGCCAGCATGTTTGCTCGAATGAGGCGTAGGGCAACCGCAAAAGGCAACATGAAAGTTTGAGAACAGGCAAGCTAACAAAACATAACAAAATAAAAAAGGGATGGGAACATAAGTAGAGAATGAGAGTGAGCAAAGGAGCAGGATAGAAAAGAAAAAAAAGGGGGAAAACAACAACAACACACACACGCGCGCGGGGAAAACAAAATGTACATTTACGGACATTTAAAATCTGTCAGAGCGAAAATGATTGAATACATCCCATTGTAGTTCATTAGCGGCTAAACGTGTCAAACGATGGTTCGTTTCGATGCCTCACTCTGCCGTTGGGCCCTTTGAGCCACGGGTTCCGCTTCAGTTGAGGGTCGTGGTCGTTGTCCTTTTTTTTTCCTTTTCCCTGTTCTTTTAGAAGCCTCCAAAAGGAGTTCATTATTTGGAAAGTGCGCGTGTTTGTTCTTCCCACTGTGAAGTCTCTAATTTGTGCGTGTATATATTTAAGGCCCCCATCCCTGGGGGTGTCCTGGGAAGAGGAACCCGCGGGGGTGACCAATTCGAAACCGTTGCCCTTGGTTCTACGAAATTCCTGCCCGCTTTGACATTTGACAGCTCGATACACCGTTTCTCGCGCTACCTGTCACTCGCCTGGAAGTACGAACGGGGAACGAACCGCAGTGTAAATGCGGTTGCTACCGGCAACGACATCTCTTCTCTCCGGCTCAATTTCTCACTTCTCCTTCCCGGAAAATGCCACCAGGTACGGTTTCCAGTAGTTACCGCGGTGAGGCCTCCGATAGTCCTCTCCTCCTCGCCAAGGCACATGCACGGATGGTAATTGATGTAAATTGATAATTGATGTGATGCGATTTGATTTATCATACGCGCGTGAATTTGCACTTGGGGGCTTCGGTGGTACCTTCCGGCGCTGCTGTGCTACACCGCGTCCTCTGATGAGATCGTTGCATTTTTTCTTCCCCCCCATCCTACCTATCGCCCCGCTCGGAAAGTGTCAATTAAGTGACGTTTTACGATGCTTAAATCAATTAGTCGCATGTTTACACTCGCACATTCGATCGTTTATGCAAAGATCTCACTGATTAATGATAGTCTTTGGGGTGTGTGTGTGTTCGTATGCTTGAGGTTACTGTTTTTTTTAAACCCTCTGCAAGTAATGTTTTCCTTTCTTTTTGTTGGAACCAACGTTGGAAAAAGTTCCTTGAGAAGGCCGCAAATTATCAAGTTGGATTTTTTGTGTGTTACTTTTTCCTTCCTCTCCATTGGTAATTTCTTCTCCGAATGTTGTTTTAGTACCCCGATTCTTGGCCAACCGAGCGAGCGGGGCTTCAATATCCGGGCCGCTTCATGATTGCTTTTAATAAGCCGCCGCAAAACAACGCAAACGAGATGTAGTTATCGATTTACTTGTTTTTTTTTACGCTATTTCGTTGCTTTTGGTAGGTTGGTAAAGGAAAAAAAGCAACCAACAGCAAGGGGAAGAAAGAAAGGAAGCGTGATGCCAAACAAATATCTCAATCACGTTGTGCTTCCTTCTCGGTCCCATCACCTTATGATTTTCTTCTTTCGCTGGTTATCGCGAATGGAGCGCCTCCAATCGGCGGCTTCAATCTGTTCCGACCGTATCGTTTTGGTAAGGGAATGTGTCTTGCTGTTTTTTTTTTGGGTGTACGTTTGTGTTGTTTTCCATTTTTTGTTTTTGGCACGTCCTCCGCAAGGACGCTTATTTGCGGTTTTTCGATCGTACGACACGTAGCGCAATTCCATTTTCAATTCGCTGTTATTTCGCCCGGCGCCTAGGTTGGAAAAACAAACAGCCCCATTGGCAGGCGCACGATAAAGTGAACGAGAGGGAAGAAAAGCACATCAGGAAAATTGTGCCCACAGTCTTTCGATGTGCATGTGTGTGTGCACGAGCGTGTGCTTAAATCGATGATTTTTATTACATACCCTGCCTAATTTGATGCGTGCTGGAAATTTGCGTTCATTTCAAGGCCGCTCGAAGGCGTTAACGTGCGTTCGGTGTGTGTGTGTTTCTTGGGTGCTTGTTAAGAGAAAACTTTACCAGCGAGCGAGGAGGACGAAAATGGGCAGATAAAAAGTAAGATCTCATTTTCTTACTTGCTGGCGCATATCTTACCCGCCGGCGGGGGAAAAAACGGGAAGACGCTCGGAAAAAGTCGTCCTGCCTCATGCAACCCTCCCTCTGGTGCTCCCCGTGTAGAGCTCGGAGCCTCTCCCGGGGACGTGCCAAGGACGTGCCAGAAAACGTCAAATAATGCCATTGTTTATTATCTTTACAATCATCAATTTATATTAATACTAAATATCGTAAAAACTTTCCTCCGGAGCACGGTCGATTCCGGTCCGTCCGTGCAGCGTTTCGCTGAGTGGTGGAGGATGTCTACCCGCCGGCAGATTACGTTTTTCCCCGGCCGAAGGACGGTCGAGAGCCTGGTGGTGTCCTGCAGCTGGGAAGATTAGGTTCGCGCTCGTACACCACCAGAGGCAGTCCGGAGTTTTCCCCGGGAAATGTCGGCGTAGTTTTGGCTTCGCTGATGGTGACGATGATGATACTGAGGCCCGGTCTTAACGAACATCGGAGCACACCTACTCGCATAGAAACACGCAAACACACACACATACCCGCTGATGAGACAACAATGATAATAGAAAGACAATTTATCCCATCCATTCCGGAGTCCGGAGACGGCGGAACGTGAGAAAAGCGAGAGTTTCGGATGGCGTACTTAATACAAGCCCAGGTTCCATCCGCAATACCGCGCGCAGGACGAGATTGACTCTAATTAAAGTTATTTCAACCGAAATATTGTACGAAATTAGATTTTAATGGCAAATTACCTCCCATTCCGAATGGCGCGGGCGGGTTTTTCTCGATGCCTCTCGTTTTTCAACGCGCGCCCTGGAAAAGTGGTGGTAGTTCATCCTGCCGAACTTTTTATCACCAACGTCGCGAACGTTCGTTGCGAGCTGTGTGTTTGGTAGCTTGTTAAATTAATTTTTATTTCCTGCACTTTGCCGTTCGTCTTCAGCGTTGATCGTTCGAAGTGAGTTCTTTTTTTGTTTTGGTTTGATTTCTGTTCGTTCGAACCGGATTTAGAAGTTGAGTTGGGACCGTCTTTACACCGTTCGGTCCCAAGAAAGTCCCCAAGCCGACCCCGTTATAGAGCTTGTTAAGGACTTGGGGACTTCATTACTGGCCGGCAACTTCCTAGAAAACCCTAAATTACGACCGCGCTGGCGCTGGAAAACAAGCAAAGACACTTTTAGATAAGCCGCGAGCCTTTTGCCGGAGCGGTGAAGCAGGGGGGAAAAGTTTTTAACAATCATCTTCCTTCCTCTCCGTCCCTCCGTCAACCCCACGAATGGGGCAATAAAACAAAAGCTGATCGATCGTCATTTTTCCCCGAACGCGCGCTGGAGGAGGAAGTTTTTCCCTCGCAACAAGCTCGAGGTTTTTTTTTTGTTTTACGGTCGTGTACTTGGAGTGGAGTTCTTTTGCCGCTTCTTTGAGGTTCTTCCCACAGCAGACGGCGGCTAGCCCAAAAGCCATCACCATAGTTGGTGTATCCCCCGCCAGAGCGACTAATTAGATAAACTCCCGCCAAACCCGCCAACATCTATCGCAATGGGGCGCCTTATTTGGAACCGGGCAATTGCTCTAAAGCAACGACCGGGCCCTCGACTGGCGATCAATCGATCGAACGGTGGATCCGATGGCATCGAACCTCGGACTAGTTCTCCCCGTTCTGCTCTAGCCCGATGTTCAGCCCGGTCGCCGGTGAAGCGACACAGCAAACTAAATGTAATCAAACTTTGGAACAAACTTACGATTATTGCTTTTGTTCGGTACTCGGCGCCGCCGACTTTCCGGAGTCGGAAATTGCCCCAAAAGCTTTCTTTTATTGTTTTAGTTCTCAAGATGTCAATCTCCCCAAACGACGCACACAGAGGAAAAAAATAAAGTTAGGTTAAGCGCTGTGTTGGAGACTGCCCAAGTTCGCGTAGTACTAGCGGTCGGTGGTGCTGGAGCTAAAGTTCAAGTTCATTTCGATAAAGTTGAACCGTCGTGGTCCAAGAAGGTGAATGATGAAAAGACGTAGGAGGGAAACAAAATCATCGAACTAACTTAAGTCACGCTGCCTGACAAAAGAACGGGCTGATGTAAGATATTTGAGATCTTTACATCACAAGTTGTTACCAGATTGAACTATGCGTGTTTCCAAACACATCCACCATCCACGAGTTCATACCAAAACTGCTTAGTCCTAGTCCTGATGCTTGTGACGTAAAAAAGTTCTCCTACCCGAAGAACTCTCTTAAATCGCAACTCTACAGTCCATTTACCAAAACGAAACCCTTCATCCGCCTCAAATCCTCATCTCTACGGGGGTCTTATCGGGGGTGAACCTAACACGCGTGGTATCGAAGCTTGTGATCCTAACGGGCGCGGCTCCCCAAGGCATCAAGGTTGGCGAGAGTTGGCGTGACCAACGCTTACGCCCTCTGGCGGGGTAACGATGATCGTTCATATTAATAGGCTATTAGACTAAAATCTTCACCTTCCATCACACATTCGGACGGTGTTGAGGCGTGGAAGTTTGAAGCTAGGAGTTGTTCAGAGGTGGGAGTTAATCAAAAAACGGAACATACTGTGGAGGTTGGGTGAGATGAAATATGTGGAAACGACAGTAACTCGTGGGTTACCTGGTACACCTATGGGGCGAAACAAAGCTGAACGAATGACGAATGGGTCAATTTCTGTCAAGAATTTTACCATTTTTGATTGCCGCTAATGTGCGGAATCGTTTCGATGGTTCGGACGTTGGTTCCGGTGCTTGCATGTCGTTTTTAGGTGTTTGCGCGCCGGATCGGTCCGTGCAAACGTGCTGTCTGTCAGCAAGAAGTGTTACAAGAAGCTAACATCGCTGTTTACGATGTGGTACTGGTCCAAACCCCCCACTCAAATAGACACAACCCTCGGTCGGAGCCCATGGCCTTTGGAGCCGTTTTTGGAGTTCACAGCGTTGCGTTGGAAGATCAAAGAGTGTTGGTTTGAGGCGCAACCGACGTGTGGCTACACGACCGAGGAATGTAGGCAAGGCGGCTCCATACCGTTCCCAAATAAACTGCACCATCTGCAGTACGTGGCAGCGCTTGCAGACTTCCGCCAAATGGTACGCTCGCACAGACACACCAAAGGGAGGGGCGCGATTGTTTCCGTCCGGTAATGAATTTGGACTACACATGCACGTACTCTCCTCCCGGTAGAAGTAAGTGAGGAACGCCAGACCGCGCTGTGGAAGCGGTTTAGACAGATAAACAATAACACAACACGGTCGCAACTCGCAAGATCCGCTACAGGAGAGAAAAAAAAGGTGAACAAATGGTGACCAGCTGGGACCGGAATGGTGAGAGGATACCACCAGAAGTCACACTACGCGCCTCCGCGGGTCTGCATGAGGTAGCATAAATTTATTACTCATGTTCATCCCTCATGTCAGTGTTTACCAGTTGGGCGTGAAGAAGGAGCGCACCGATGAAGCAAAAACCAAAAACCAAAAAAATAATAATAACGAACGCTCCCGATGACCCCCCTCACACAGAGAACGGTGGAGTAAGGTTCCCATATGGTGTCGGGAGGTTCATATTTCATCCGCAACCGGGCAAGAACCCCGTGGCTTGGGCTTCCTCCGCACAGTCGATTCGCGAGGGACTCGAAAAACTAAACGAGATGCGAGATTCCCCAACTAGCGACAACAAACTCCTGCGGGACCTCAACAGCCCCCGGGTCTCATACTTTTGTTGCACTATCAAATAATGAAATCTAAATTAAAATTAAACAATTCGCTTAGTGCGCGGCGGCTTCCTTATGGGATGTTGTTGTGGAAACCGCGGCTACTTACTCCAACTCCACGCGCGCTGACCTATGCCGGTCCTCACCTAGCCTCAAAGGTGCAGACTATGCTGTCTGTGTTTTTACTCCTTGTACTTTTGCATCTTAGCTCCAACCAACGGGAGGACTCATTTTTATCCGACCCCCTTTCTTCATCCAGTACTATAGCCGTTTGACCATCTGCATCTTCTGAGCGACGCGCTGCAGCAAGAGGCATCGACTGCGGAAGGGCATAATTACACCACTCATTTGCCAGATTGTGTTATGGCAGGCGCTATTGTATTCGGGTGTAGAGTGTGTGTGTTCTTTTGCTTTCCGCCCTTTGACTTCTTGTTCGCGGGCACGAGAGTTGCAAGTCCCCCCCCTTTAGGTGGCGTGCAGTCTCCTTCAGATCTCCCGGTAGGGGGGCTCTCGGTACGGTCGGCAGTTAGCCATGTCACTTGAACACAATTACCGTTTTCTGTTTTTTCTTTTTGGCAAAGTGGGTTCCCCGCAGTTTAAACTGAACTCTCTTCAGAAGGGGATGGCCAAAGTCCCACTTCACCATATCGTCATTATTGCGATGAAGATTCGTCAACATACGTTGTACCGAGATGGCGCTCCATAGTTGTGGGTAAAAAAATCCACTCAACCAAACGCGACTCCCATCCCTCCCAACTTTTGGAACCCTTCGTCTTGTAATGAGCCAATCGTGACTCGTCGAATAAACGTGTCCGTGAAGTGGAGTCCCTGGCATGAGACATAGGAGATGACTCTTTCGCCAATTGCTTCAATCGACTTCTAAGCAGCGGGCTCTGTGCGTGTCTTGTAACTCAGTTCCCCCTGGCTCGAGTTTCGATTTCGAATGCAACCCTTCGCTTTTCCCATTCCACCGGTGTCAACTAGCCCGAGACCCGCTTCGCTTCAGTGCGCTTCGCTGCCTCGCCAGGCCCCTTCCCTTTTCGTTGATGTGATGAAGTTGTCAATTTCGTGCTCGATCTTGCGCCGCGCGAGAAAATGGACCGCTTGTTCGCGCCGTGGTGGTACCGGCGAAATTAATTAATCAGAAAAGAAGAGAGCGAAAGTACCGCCTCCATCCACCCCCCCTTCCGGAAGCGGAAGCGTGGCACGCAACTTCGTTAGACGGTGGTGGTGATGGTGAGCAAACTTTCTTCCCCAAATCCAAGGTCCATCGCCTCCCTCCGGAAAGCTATTCGCTCCGTCGTTCCGTTGAAGATTTTACGGTTTTTTCGGACCGTTTTCGGTTTGAAGCACTTTTCTACTTCTAGTGGTGGTTGTTTTTTTATTTTCCGCGGGGTTTCCCGAGAAAAGCACACCCTCCCACCCCGTCCCGGTTGCGTTCTTCCTGTGTTGTTTTGCCAACTTTGAACGAATTCTAATTACGGGGCTCATTTCCGAAAAGTTTTACTCCGACGAGGTTCGTTAGCATCGCTGACGAGCTCTGGACGTCGTTTCATTCGCTTTTTCTTTTTTTGCCCTCCCCTCCCTCTCCTCCGTTTCGGCCATCGCCGGGAAAACTCTCTTTCAAGCGAGCGTCCGAGGTGGAAGGATACAAATAATGATGCCACCCACTCCGGCAAGGTGACACGGGGGAGGAAGGGGGGTGGACGATGATGGTCGTCCCAATGAGGGGGAACGGGTGGTGGTGGCGGCCAAAAATGTACGGCCAACCGGAACAGATCGGAAGTGCCATCGGAAGCTGAGGGCAAATTTTCCCTTCCTTTTTACGGCGCCCATAAAGTTTCGATATTTATGGAAGGCCACCAACAACACCGGCCTCGGGGGGACCAACATCTCGGGTGCGGGATATTTTAGGGCAGCCCATAAAATGCTGCACGCACCGAAAAACGGTCCCCCCCCTCCCCCTCCAAGAAGGGCCCACAAACCTTCCCCGCCCTATACACCTAGGTCTCAAGATGGAACTCGTTTTGGGAACCTTACGTGGCGCTTGTTTTTCCGCCTGCGGGTGAGTGTGTGTATGTGTGTGTGAAGAAAACAAACTACTCGCCATATTTTTTGGTGGCCATTCGCCAAGGCTTCTTCGAGGTTGGCGAAAGTCACCGCGAAAGGGCAAGCAGGTCAGTGTAGGCACGGGGAGTACCAAAGAAACATTTTGCACATATCGCACACATCCATTGAATCGGGGGTGAAGCGAGGAAGTCCAGAGGAGGTAAAGCCATAGTGGTACATTTCAATCCTAGCCAAACCGACATACAAACTCCAATTCCACGGCGTCGAGTCGGTCGCCTTGCTGTGGCACACATTTTCGATAAGAGACCGATCGGAGACGCAAAGAACAGCGTCTCGGAGACGCGCGCGCTCTCGCTATCTTAAAACCTAACCTCACTTATTTCATCCCACGTTCATCCGCGTGGTAGTTTCTCCACCATCCCACCGCGAGATCGCGTAGGAGCGAAACCCAAAAAAACCAGATTTAATTAACAGATAATACTTTCCTTCTTTTTGCCCGCCTGAAGTATGTTGTCTGCTGAGGCTGACTTATGTGTGTGTTCTTTTTTCTCCCGGTCTTCTACTTGATTCGTCGCTGAGGGACCACATAGACGGGCACTTTTTCCAGAGAGAGGAACGTGAGGTACTTCGATTTCCTGGAAGAACCTATTTCTTTGGGACGGCAACGAAAAAACACCAAGACACCAGGCGGGGAGAAAGATTGCAACGTGATTGCGTCTGCACGGGGTTCTTGAGCGATGTTTCTAAATGTCAAAACAGTTTTGTTTCCCCCGCCCCGGACAGGCACACCCGCCGCTCCCGGAGGAACGCTCGGGTTCGCTCGCTTTCTTTACCATCCGTCCTCCGTACACCATTAACCGTTCGGCAACAATGTTGCCTTGGCTTGGGTCGGTCGGTTCGCATGTCTTGTAGCGGATTTACGCCACCAAAACACCCACACAAGACGTGAGTAACCCGTCCGTAAGAAGTCGACAAAGATGGAGACCGTAAGCAGCCGGTGGTTTTGGCTGAACGAAATCTTTACCGCGCAGCAACAACAAGGCCCTCGACAGGCGAAACTGATAAACGCATCGAACGGAACTTACGTCATGGCGCGTTTTGAAAGTTGTGCTGGTGCAGTCTACTTTCAGCTGAACTTGTTCTAGAAAGCGCGTTCCCACTGTGGAAGAAAGTCGAAGAAACCGCGGGATTAATAATCCCCTAGCCATTGGTTTTCAGTGGAATTTACGAGCATTTTTAGGTCGTGTTTCAGGCGTTGTTTGTGGGAAGAGCATATAACTTCATCCCGATGGTACGTTTTTAAGAGTTGAAAAGTATTTCAATGGGCAAGCTCAGCCTAAGATGGTGATAAGATAACACCCGCTCTCTTCTCCTGGTTCAAATATAATCTGGTCCAGCACTCTGTGTTGCACTGGTAATAAAATCTTGACAGCTTTAAAACACCTACTTTGAGGATTAGAAAATAACTCCTCTCTTCGGCCACACCCTGGAGTCAATCAATTGTCGTGTCGTTTGGTTTCTTCCTATAAGTCCGCCACATTAGATCCCAATAGCACGCGTACTACACTCTGCATCCTTCGAATGGGAAGAGTCCAATAGCGATAAAACTCGAGATCGCTGTTGTGTCGCTAAGTAGCTATAAAGGAAAATTACCGTCAAGCGCTAGACGAGAGAGCCCAACAATCCAATCCATGAATTGCCACAATTATTTCGCCTGCTTTATGATTATTGCCCACTTCGGCGGGAAGTAGCGGAACCTTAGCTCGTTGATGCTGTTGAGTGTGTGCCACCAGCAGCATATCGCCCCCGACGTTGTACAATTTGTTTTTGAACGCTGCGCTAGTTAAAGATTTGCGGTCTGTTCTACGAGCTCGCTTAATATAGCGTCACACCACTACCACACACCACTCGCTGACCCGAGCGTATGTTCCAGCTCAGTCTGATAATGGCAACCGTTGGTGAATTGTGCCCGAGAAACCATTTTATCGATTGCCACATCCGGTGGCTTGTTCGAGATGATGGTGTATCCCTCGGGGCAACAGCGGAAGGGAGATGCACAGAGCGGAGCAGAGTCGCCAGTTTTGTTTAGATCTCCCAGGACCGATAGCAGCGGGTGTGTTACTGCCTAGGAAGGCAGGCTGCTGCTGGTCGCTTCCGTTGACAATTCAATCCGTTTGGCCTTGAAGTGAGAGCACGTTGCGTGTGCGAGCGCAGTGTCAAAAGTGACAGCTCAGTCGTCGCTGTGTGCGGGGCCTAGATCTCGATGGACCATCATCAACACGGAAGCTTCGGCTACACGCCATCGGGAGCGCGCCGGAGTTGGGGGGAACGCGTTATTAATGAATGCCCGATGGGACAAACTTCGCATCTTCTCGGTGCCCACGAACCACGGGCAGGAAGCTAGCTAGAGTCGTGGGTTTCATTTATCGAGTTGCTCCACAACATTCCACATGTCCCAGGTCCCTAGTCCCGACGGTTAATTCGCCTGGAGCGGCAGGAACCCACGTCCTCTATTGCCTGCACGACCCACGAAAGTCGCCAGAAACTCCCGACCCTCACTTATCACCGCCGGCCGATCTTCCAGACCCGCGCACCTCCGGGAAGGCGCTTGTGTTTCAAGACTTTAATTGGGCACCCCCCCCGAAAAATTCCCGAAACTGGCGCGAGCGCGCGAGGCTGGAAAATCGAGATTTAATCACTTTATAACATACTTCCTGGGTTCCCAAACGCGCGAGAACGTGCCTTCGTCACGGCGGGCTCTCGGAAGGTTGGTGGCATAAAGTTGGTACGGCGGCGATCTCTCGGACCCTTCGGTGGCAGCCTTCGTTTTGATCCCGTCATTCGCTGCCGCTTGGTGTTCTTTTTCTCTCCTCCAAGGGACCCGGGATTGAACGCGCCACATCGCGTCCCTCTAATCGTTTACGACCGTTCCTCGCATACCGGTGGGTCCGATTGGGCCCGGCCGTTCCTCTCGCTCTTGGTGTGATTTTTCGGACAATCATTACGTGTCGTTCATTACCGAGGGCTGCATGTTTCCGCGACCATGGCAGTCGGGTCCGGACTGAGGTCTCAATTAACGTCGAAACTTGGGTTACTTGAGAGTGCTTTCGTTTATAGACGACGGTGTGAGAAGAGCTTAAAAATTAATGTTTGATTATACACGACCTGGCACCGAAATTCGACGTTAGTTCTGGCTCTTCGCCTTAGCCGACCACTCACCGAATGCTCACCGTGCAACACCCTGTACGGCACGTAATGTGTTGCTAATTTTGTAATTTACAGGCACCTCCACCTGCCTACGCTTTCCCAGCACAGGCTTAGCCCAGGAGTTCCTGGTCCATTACTTAGCACCTACGGGACGTTCATCCGGTTTTACTCGAAGCAAGGTTTTTAAAAACTGGTTGGAAGTAATGTTACATAAATCCGCCAAACGCTATCTAACAGTCCCAGGGGAGGTCAGGTCAGACGGTGGACTGTAGTCAAATCCGCATTGCGTAGTCTGGAGAGAGTTTTATAAATCCTATCCACATACTACGAGGAGATGGAAGCGTAGGACGGAGTAATGCTCTGTAAAGCTAATTTTAAAATCCCTCCTCCCAAAACCCTTCACATCACTACCAGCATAACGTTTCAAATATTGTAATGTAATTATCTGTCCGCCCCTCGTTGGCATCCCAGTTCTGAACGATGTTCGTAGGAGGGAGTTCGTGCTACATGAGCGTTTCCCAAGCATCCGGAGTAATCTCGTTACATTCGGTTGAACTTGTTTTGCAGATTTTTTGTTTTGTTTTTATCTGTTGCCTTGCAGTCGCTGCTGTTTCGTTTCAAACGTACCAAACGTACCTTCCATCCAACCCCGTGCTATCCTTCCGACCTTATAGTCCCGTGGTATTTTGTCCGTTTTGTTGCTGCCTTGAAAGCCGCTCGGGGGGCTCGCGATGTTGCCCGGTGCAACCGTGGCGCAGTCGGAAGCTGCTGATATTAAAACAATCGTTGAAAACACACCAGGCGTGCGTCGAACGGGCCCCGGAGAAAGTCCGGCTATCGACTGGACCCATCCTTTCGGACGGGAAAGCGCACAGCGCGCCAACACTTGACGGAAGCACCACCTCCACCGTCGTCGTCATCATCATCAGCAGCAGCATCAGATCCCCGTCGCGCACCTTTGCGCGAAGCAAGGGCCAAATCACGGGCCAAATATGCAACGGCGATCCTGTTCAGAGTGCTTACGGTTCGCTTGCCACCAACCACCACTGGAGTGGCGTTGGCGTCGGCGACGGCGACTTTAATTAAATACAAGGCGTCGGGTGAAATTGTTCTGCGGAAAAATTGCTTGCAGCGTTATTTACAGCCCGCTGAGCATCAGACGATCCGGGTATGTCCTCGCGTTGCCGTGGCCCGTGGCGAGAGATGCGGGTGAATGTCAACCGAAAGCAGTGAAGGTTGTTTGCGTTCGCTTGTTGAAGGCTCTCCGTGGCGCGGGACGGGGAGGAACTGGTGGGTGGTGGTGGTTTATCTCCCAGGAGTTTTGCGGAATATGATGTGTTCGTTGCGATGGAAAATTATAATAAACGCACAAGTACGGGGAAAGAATTCGTGCTGCACAATTTCGGCGAATCTGCTAACTAACCAGAAATAGTTTGAAATGAGTTTCGTAACACAGGTATTTCGTAGCTCTTGTAGTCCGGAGATTTTGAACATCGCTTCAACAAGGTCCAGCGCTACTCCAATAAAGTTCTGAACGGAGGATAATGTATTGGACCAGTTCTAGTAACTCCTACCGTCCTAGATACCGAGCCATGTTTTGTCTTCATGCTACAAAATGGCGCCCTCTGAAGCCCTCTTGCTTCGGGGGAAGTACTTCGTGAGAAATTACAAAAACAACTGAACCTTGCGACGTACGGTGTTCCCTTTAACTGGTGCACCTTCTCTCTTGTGTGGTCTTATTGACCATGAGTAACTGACGCACGATTCGGGGACGTAGGATCCACATTCCTCACGTATTTGATTGTTGTCATATGGAATTGATTTAGGCGGCAATAATACTAAACAGTATGGCAGGCGTTCCTACTCTATCTCCACTTCACCCTGTCTCTCTCTCCCTCGCATCTTGCATAAACAAATGCGTGCTCTCTGATATTCAGATGAGTGAGCCCACTCCTCCGCTCAGTTTGAGTTGGAGGCCGGGAAACGTTTGTTTTTCCACTGCGCAGCGGCTTTCCAGGGCCAGCTTATTTAATGCCTCATCAAAATATTTCCGAGCAGTTAAACGTTCGTTTGGCTGGAGATTTCCTACCCCGGGGGCGTCCGAATATCTTCGTGTTTGGGACGAGATTTATGGGCCTGAATAAAACGTCTTGCTGTCCGATGACTTGTGTATGTCCTTTTTTTCCCGGTTCTTCTGCCCGACGCTTGGTAAGCGCGTAGTTCACAAGGTCCAACGGTGTTAGACGGTGGGATCGAACGGATAAGAATGTGTGTGCTACTCCTCCAAATTCCTTTTTCCTTTCGTAGTACCTTCGCGAATCGATCGAACAAAAAAAAAAGACTTGAACAAAGGGAACTCCTATCGCGGACTATGTTCGATGTGACTAAAGCGAAAAAATATATATCTATACCGGCAGGAAAAAACAAACATTCCTCGAAACCCAGGATGACATCATCGATTTTCGTTAATGTTTCTCGCCTCTTTGTCGGCACACCGGTGCGCCAGCCCCAAGTGTGGAACCAGTCGGTTTGAGCAGTTCAATTTCAGAAGCGTGAAATAACGTAAATCGATTAATGCCTTCAAGCCTGCTTCACCTTCCGGCTGTGCGTTGTGTGTTTTCCTTCGGGATGGCGCTTCGAGTCGCGGCCAAGAACCGCCATTAATTGTCAGGGACGTGCCTCGTAGTAGCAGAGGACCGCACACGACGGAACCGGCTGGGATGGGAGTGAGATTTTTACTTCGTCATTTTTCCTGGTCCCATACGGACCGCCATTACAACGGCTTCGGAATGGTTCGGAATTGTACAGAGGACTGCGTTTTCCCGCCCTGCCTTCTTTTGGTTCTGAGACTCTTTCACCGGTCCGGGATGACCGGCGTTCGGGACTGTCTGTAATTTTCAAAACTTGCCCTTTATTCTATTCCCCACCCTCTGTCTCTCCAAATGAATTCTCTTCTGGTTCCTCAAGTCTTTGTCTAAATCAACGGCAGAAGTACCGACGACGCCAGCATTTGATCGCAGACTCCCATCTCCCCCGGCAAACACTTGTCCTTTTGGATCCCCGTTCTCCACTCCTCCAACATTCAGCACCAACACCACCATGCCTCGCGTAACGCGCACCATTTGCACGTTTTGGAGCTTGAAGCTGGTTGCCGGCGCTCAGATCAAACGGCAGATCTCGGGCGAGGTGCGAGAAATATGAAACATGTATCGCTTGGTGTACTTTACCTCGTCCCAGTACCCTCCACGGAGCCTGCCTTCTGTCAGCTGAGATTCGAGACACTGGTTCTGGTGAACGAATGAATCCATTTCCCAGGCGTTTCGTAAATAAAGCAACACGACCCACACCGACTCACCGGAGGAGGGTGTTGAAAAGTGAGAGGACCAAAAGGAAATTTTAATTGATTTTGCCCTCACCCTCCCCCCCACCCCCCTCTCCCCTCAGCAATTTTCTTCAACCTTGCGATGGTTTCTGATCAATCGAAGTTCACAACAAGCGGGTCGGATTTGTTCGTTATGTTCGATTCGCTTTCGCACTTTCGAAGAACGAAATCGAATCACTATGTATAAACGAAGTCGCGTAAAAAAACAGGCCTTCTGCTTGAAGACAATGTCGTCGTCGGTCCAGGCTCAGATCAAGCTCCGACCGAGCGAAATAATAATCAAAACCGGGCGGAGGACAAAACCGAGAACCCTGAACAGCTCCGGCGTGTACTGATCAAAAGTTTGGTTAATTGTTTCCAATCCTCGCCAATGCTGTTGCTGACAGACGGACCGTGGCGTGAAACCGGGGACCGAAGAAAGAACAGTGTCCTCCCGGGTGCGCCTCCACCGGAGGAAGATCGCGGGAAAATTGATTGAAGTTTTCCGAAGCTTCTTTGAAATCGATGAGGTTCTTTCTCTCTCTATCTCTCTGCCTACTGAGGCTGATTGTGAAAACATTCCGCGAAAGAGTGCCTTCCCAGGGGATGGTTGTAATTTCCGGTTCAATTGTTTCACTAACCAGACCGGTGGAAAGTTTTGCACGTTTTCCGGCGCTTACGAAAAAATAGATTTTCCAGAAAAAAAAGGAAGCATGAAACGTAGCGAGTCTTGTCACTTTCAAAGCGAAGTATCAACACTTTTCTTTCCCGCACAAGAGAGTGAAGGAGAGAGAGGGAGTGTCTCTTCCTCACTTCACTTTCGGGCTCTGTGGGTGGAAAATATGAAAATTACCAGTCGTGTGCCGTGTTGGCTTCCCCCGGTAAACAATTCACATGCAAGCAACTTTTCCGTTTTCGGCTCGGCATTTTTTGACAAGCATTCTATTCGAAACCGTTTTTGAGGCATCCCTCCATCCCCAGCGCATCCACTCACCTCAAATGGGCCCCGTGGGCTCATTGTTCCGTAACGGTTGCTACACACCCGAAAACACCAGCAAAAACACACAGACACACGCAGTAAGAGACGCGATGCGGATGATGTCCTTGCGTGCTCCATTGTTAGACGGGACCAATTTCTCATCAGAAAGGAATTTGCCTCCCAATATTCCCCCGAAACATACCGTAACGCCAGCTCGTCCCACTCTCCCCCTCCATTTTCCTATCTTCTGGCATACAAAGGAAACTGCCTTACCTTCCAGCGACCCTCCCACCTCACGATTTGGGTTTCCCAATTTTTTTTTGGCAGCTTTTCTTCGTCTCATCATCCAAGGAGGGGCTTCGCGGAGTTCGCGCGTCAAAGTCTCCTCTCCCGGAATGGTGGCTGGGTTTCCTTTTGTGTCGCGTGGTGTACTGTTTTTTTTCTACTCTCGCCTTCCTTCGTTTTGCACCGACCAGCTGGGAAAACTCTGCCCGGGCAAGATGAGAGTTGGCGGCGGGCGCGATGTCAACTGGCGAGGGCTCAAAATGTTCGCGCAGATCCTTTTTCTGTTGGTGGTGTGGGAAATTGGAGAAAGGAAAACGCGAACACAAAAGATCATCATGACCGCCACCCCACCCTACTTCCTATCACCGTATTGTTCCGCGAACTGTGCAAGCATTTTCCTCGACCGCTTCTTCTGGGAAATTTTCCCGCCGCGCAAAGTCGTTTCGAATGGGAGCCGGGGAAGTGTTTTCGAATCATTCGAATCACCGCGGGGTTGGTACGGTAGGGGGAAGTCACGGGCAGTTTAGGTGACGAAGTGGCCACTGATAGGGATCCAACGCTATCTTTTATCTCGCGACGGTGACAAGCCCTATATACCTGCGTGGGGAAAAAGAGAGAGAGATGGTCTTTTGTGTCGGTGTGATCATCTGACACGGCGGGAACATCATCATCGTCACGTCACACGATCGTCCTTTCTATTTTCTAATATTTCGATTGTGCCTCATCCCCGGGACGACGACGGTGTACGTGTTTGCCTTGCAGCTTGTTATGGTAAACACACCTCAACGTGATTCCTGTTGTCAAATCGTTTCCGGAACCTCGCGCCGGGATGTTTTATTCATTCCGAACGTACATCACAACGGTGGAACGGGTATTTGTAACTCCACCGTCGTTGTTTCTGGCAATGTTCCTTCACCATCTCACCGGGGGAAGTATCATTTTCACCGCTTCCGATTTTGTAGCATAGCGTTCTGATAATGATGGGTAGTACGTATGGACGCGTTTTCGTGTTACAAAATGGCAGCCGCTGTTCAATCGAACCACTTCGGTTCGAACGTTCTCCCGTTCGGGGCAATGTTCTAAATTTTCCCAGAATGAAATGCTTTCCCGCGTTCCTGGTGGTGGCATAAATCTTGGCGTCCCGACCTTTGGAAAGCTTCCGTCCTGTGGCGGTTTCATTGCGAACCTCACCTCTTGTTGGGTTCAAGAGAAGGGTGGTCGTCTCTCTGCCATTTTTTTCTCCGTTCCCCCCAGTCCCGTGTGTTCCACGAGAATGGGAACCTTGGGTTCACCCGGTCGACCCAAAAACTCCTTAACTCCTTCCTAATGGCGTAATGACCCATAATTTCCATCGAAAATGGGCATAAATCACATTCCAGCGCGTCGTGCCCGGAACCGGGAGGGCCCCGACGCGCTGTACCTGCTGAAATGGGTACAGCTAGGAGCAGGAGGTTACTCCACGCGAACCGCAATGGGAGTGCAATTACGCAATCGAGACCATGCTGGACCGGACCATGGACTCGAGCAGAAGAAACGTGTAGCGAATCCCACCTACGCGCCAACTCCATGAATTGCTCGGGATGAAACATGGTCCATACTTGACCTCCCACCGTTGCCTCTCGAATGTCCCATCTCCCGTAATCGGCATCATTATCGGCATCGTTAAAACTGCTCTCTCCTGTATGGTCCGGAATATGGTTCGGCGTTTCGCCTGCACCCGAAAAACAACGCCTTCCTGACTCTGCAGTCCTTCTTGTACGACGATGTTGCGCTAGGTACCACGAGATTGTTGCATTCTCCGTGGGGAACCCATCAGGAGCTCGCTGGGAAACACCCAAACCAGCGGGAGTTTGATTGAACCTAAAGTACCCTTCCGACTAATTGTCGACTAACGTATGCGTTAGTTTTGGGAGGCTACTTTAGACATCGGCTAAAAGGGCTGCAACACTTAAGGTGTCAGTTACTAACCACCCACGTGCCTCGGAAGGTGTTTTGATGGTCGCAGTTTTGATACCCATTTCCTCCGGAGTTTGGCATATCATTCAATCTTCCAGTCCAACATCCGGGAAGTACTTGAGGAATCGGTGTTTTATTCTTCCTTCAAACCAACTGTTGTAGACGCAAGTTTAACGAAATGCAAACGAGAACGAGCACCAACTCCTCGTGCCCGAGGGACAGGAACAAACAAACCAACAACGGGGCCCCGGGTATTTACATAAACAAATGATAAACATAACCATTATCATAAATACATATCATCCCGGCTATTGTTTCGTGTCGGGTCGGGAGGGGAAAAGAAACCGGGGATTAACGAGGCACTAACGGATGATCTTTCGTTTCTTCGAAGGCACCGGGAGGGTTTTTCTTTTCTTGCTTTTTTGGGTGTACTTTCCGGTGTTCCTGTCCTCGAGCATTGGATCGGATCGGATTAATATGCGATGCAGCAGTCATCAACTTCCAAAACCCCCTCTCAAAATGATCCAAAGTGACCAACTACTCAGGGAAGACAACCCATCTCGAAGTCTCGAATGCAAGAGAATGGAAGGAGAAAAAAAATGGGTAAAAGGACATCAACACTCTACGTCCAACATAAGCATATACACACCTTCGTTTCCCACACGGCGAAGGACAAATATGACTCCCGTTCCTCGCATCCGTTTCCTCCCTCTTCGTTGAGGCTTCAGAGAGGCGCAAATATTTATGCGCTGACGGTTACTTCTTCCCGGATCGGTCACTGACGGAAGCTGCCTTCGAGCATTTTTCTCCCGGGTCCTGAGGAAATTGTAAACCAAACCGAAACGCCGAAGTGGCCACCTATTTATTTTTTTGTTTGGTTCAGACGAAAACGAACGGGTGGGCCCTCCTCCCAGCAGGGTCCGTGGAAAGTGTGGTTTGTTTTTTAATGTTGCTGTTTTATTTATCTCCAAACCGTCTATTTTGTGTCTTCTCGTGTCTTCCCTCCCGGGCCAGGTCGTGCTTTTTATTTTTCTGGGAGGTGGAGTGAAATGAACATTTTCTTTTATTGACACGCTAATAGAATCAATTAACGCAAAGCCCCATAGGCTTCCCTTTTCCTCCAGCGCTTGTGTCGCCGGTCCTCCGGTGTTCGTCCACAAATGCGATTGCGGTAGCGAGCATTAATCGTTCTGACGTTGGTTGGGATTGGATGAGGTGAGATTCAACCACCAACCATTTCGCGGGATTTGGAGCTACAGGAGAGGCAGCTGGTGCTGCTGCGGTTGGCCGGTGGAAGGCGTTTATTTATGTTTACTCTTAGCATCTCGTTACAGTGAAGCGAGGGAGAAGCAGCTCGGTCCCAGCCGTGAGAAATTATTTGAATGAATTCGATTGTTTTTCGACTGAATTTTGGAAGAAAAATGGAAATTGACCACCAACCAAACCGGTAATTCCTTCGGGGAAAAGTAGGGAAATTACGCGGTTTTTCGAACAAGCCCCGTTTTTCTAGTAGACCTTGGCCATGAGAGTTTAACACCTCGAGAGCTATTGGTTTAGCTTGCAGGGTTAGGGAAATTTAAGAAAATTCGGTGCGTATTTTAGAGCAAACGTTATGTGGAATATTATAATGAGTCATAATTTATCATCTCCCTTCGAAGGTCCGTTCCGGGAGAAAATGTTAGGTTATAAAATTAGGCATATTTTTATTTGTACATGGCACGATACCCTCATTTATTGGACTTGGCTTCTGGTCGAGGATCGTTAATGTAGCCTTTTTTGAAGAAAGTTATATTTTAGATCTGTTTTTAGCCGGGAGGTGCTGGAGAGATTCAAACCCACAATGTCTAGCGTGGTTTTTCCTCGCACTACCACTACACCATGGGGATCGTCACAATTTGCATGTCAGTTTTGCGATAAAAACAAGCTCGTTTTATTAGAAACGTTTAGTATACGGTAGTTTTAGAATAAATGCTATGAGATGATGTTTTTAAATTAAATTTTGCAGTATTTATTCAACTTCTGTCATGTTTAAGTAGCATAATACTTAATCAGTCAGGAAGCCAAATCAACACCTTTCTATCGTATCATTTTAGCCGAATGAATTTGCCTTTTCTTAAAGGTTTTATCATTTCTTTCCTGCACGCGCCGGCATAAAAGTGACCATTAGGTGCTTAGTTTAAAATGGAAATGATTTTAGATCGGTTTAATGGCCTCTCAACCGACATTCCTACACACCACGACGCCTTAGAGTGGCTCCCCGGGGCCGATGTGTAAGCTTAACGTCACCCGATTTGACTGGCATTTCCCAATGGCAACACCCTCCCCCTCCCTCTCTCTCCCTCCATCCATTCCTTTCATCCTTCGATTTATGGAACTTTATGGCCGGCAGAGAAAGCGCTCGCAAACGCTGCCCCATCGCCCGAAAGCCTTTTGCTTGTCGATTGCTTAATCGGCTTTCGGCTATCAACATTATTTTCATCATCATCGTTTTATTTTTTCCCCGCCTCCGGATAATTACCTCCATTCCAGTGATGGGCATGGGGGTTGTCCAGTCGTATGACGTGCTCTTCGGTAGTTTTTGGCTTGTTTTTATGTTTTTTTTTTGTGAAGATCGGGCAGAAGCTGTGATACTCGATTGTCACATAATTTCCACGATTATGAGAAGTGGTGGGGCTTGCTTTTGCCTTTCCGTGCGAGAGTGCCAAAATGAACCGGAGTTCGTACCCGAAACCGCTAAGAGGCTTAAAGGCGAACGCGGGGAAGTTTATTACGGCGCGCTTTACGGACACTTCTCGGGCTGAAGGAGGGCGTCGTCTTGTTTTACAGCGCCTCTCCGTAAACTTGATCCTGCATAATTTTAATTCCCTCCGCTTGCTTACTATTCCGGCTGGTTTTACCTTTTCGGCCCGGCAATTTTTAAGAAGAATATTTTGCGGGCTGACGCTCCTTAAGGCAAGATATTTTCGTCGTTTCGTCTCGAAATACCTTCCAGACGAAACTCTCAACCGAAGTAGCTGAATTTCCGCTGAAGATGGAGTGCCGTCTTTAATTTTTAAACAAGCATTCCACGCCGAAGCTCAACTTTCGGTACGGATTATTTACCGATTTGTGCAGGCAAATGAGCGGCAAAAAAAAAGAGTCCAGAACCGTTGAGCCGAAATGCCGGCCATAAATATGGACATAATTAATATGCTATCGATCGTTTCGTCTTTCAGATCGCAGATTTGACGACGATGATTTCGGGAGCCCCATAAATTGTCCCGACAGCTGCCGCTGGTGCTGGTGCTTTTTTGACTGGTTTGCCTTCTTTTTCGGGGGTCGGTCTTTTTTTCCCTCTTCTTCTTACCCGCTGCATCCCGAAGGCGGTGGTCGTCGCGTTGGTTTTCGGAGCGCGGCACTAAAGTTTGCCGATCGGACCATCGGATAAGACACCTGGAAAATTGAGGACGAACACCAGTTAATTAGTGGGGGCGGCGGTATCCGAGAAATGTGGAGCCTTCCGCGGTTTTCAAGGGGAACAGAAAAAGACAGCGAGCTTATCTTCGTTGTGAGTTTAACAAAAAGAAATGCGCTGCTTTTTAGTTTTACTGCGTGGTAAAAGGTCTGCGAGGGATATTAATTCCCCGCCCTGGCCGACAGATGTCACTGTCCCGAAGGGGGTTTGGATTTTGATCACGATCGTGCTAAAGGCTGGGAAGTTTCGGGTTTGGATGAAGCTTAAGAAAAAAAAAACAGGAATGTTCACATTTTAAAAATCTTTCTCCATTTCGTAAATAATCCTCCTCTGCGGCGATGTGTTTACCTTTCCGTATCAGATTCACCTGCCTTTCTTTCCAAAGTGTTTTGGCGGGGGCGGGGGGGATCCAAAACCCTACGAAGACGAATGGCCGGCAGATGAACACATGCACACCAACCAAACTCCCATTCGGGACAAAAAAAAAAACCTTCGCGAACGAAAATCCCGTGGCGGAAAAACCCCCGAACGGACGGACGGACGGAAAATCTAGATAACGAGATAATTCTCCGGTATATTTTCCTCCATTCTTTGCGCGCTTATCTGCGCGGGTGTCAAGTTGTTTCCTCCTGTTCAACTCCGCTCAAAAGTAACCGACCCTGTCCCCTATCCCCTGTCCCTCTTGTGTGCTTCCAAAAGCTGGTTGGAAAAAAGCGGGCCACAAAAACCAAACATTCCATTCTTTCCCGGGAGCTTTAGATTTTTCACTTCACTTTCGGACCAACAGGGAAAAAACAGGAAAAAAGGTGGGTGGACACTATCAAAAAAAATAAAAACCCACCGTAACAGGTAGCCACAAGACAGAGTAATGGAACACGGCTACCGGTTCCGCGGCGCAGATAGAATTCCGCTTAAAGGGTTGAACTTAGCCGAATGGCTGGCCGGAAAAGCAAATTAGAAAGCCACGATGAGGAGGAGAAGGAGGGCCGAGGGTTCCTCCAATTGGAACAGTAAATGGAATTTTAGAATTCAATTCGCCGTCCCCCTCCCCCGAAAGCCGGACGGAGAATGGAGAACACACTCCGAAACCAAATTACACCGATAAACATTAGCCTAATCGTGTTTGGTGAAAATGGTTCCATTTTGGGCTCGCTAGTGGAAGGTGGTGAGGTAAAGGGGGTGGCCGGCTTCCAAAGCTGCTCGGAGATCCGTTCCACTTCACGGTCAGCTGGACTGTTCCCCAAACGGGGCAAAGAACGGAGCGCTGCTTCGAGCAGCGAAGGGTCTTCGGATGGGAAGGAAATATTTTGACAGTTATGTGATAGTTATGTAGTCGAGCGGATTGTTGCCTAGCGGGGGGAGGAGGGAGAAGCGGGGAACCCTGAAGGTGGATTTCGTATGTTTCCCCCACCCCTCTCCCCTCCCCCCATTTCTTTATCGGCATCATTTAATCAAACCACAGTGACACAGCGCGAAGTGAATTGGGATCATTTATCTTTTCTTTTCATTTTTTTGTCCGGATGTTTTGCGGTGCGGAAAGCGAAACGCGGAAAAGCCCCCTCGGGAGCCTCCGGGCCTAATGCATGTCGAAAGCGCCCTCGTACCTACGCTCCCGGCTTTGATCTCTTCGAGCTCTATCTTGATGTCCATTGCAGGTTATTCTTTTTTGATTTCCACCGGTTGAAACAAAAAGTAAATCGTCCCGGAAAAGGAAAGCGGGTGTGTGTAATTCCAGTATAATTCCAAAATAATTACAACATTTCAGTGGCGCGGAAAACCGTGCTCACCGACCGGTCTATCGTCGGGCGTTAGGGGGACCTTCTGATTGGAAAAGCGCACGTGGAGGGAGAAAGTCCAAACATTTTTATTATCATAATTTTACCATTAGCCTACACCCGACGCTATAGCGAGGGACCGGAAATATGATCTGTTACCTCTTTTCCTTTCGCCCATCGCCAGGTGTTGTTGGTGATCATTAAGGGAAAGGGGTTTTTCTCGTTAATTGAAAAACATACAAATGACTAATTTAAAGGGACGAATACCTGGCCCTTTGAAGATCGGATCTTTTTTAGGATATCGGGAACGGGAGGATGAAGCCAATGAAAGGTGAATTCATCTTCATTACGGATGCAGCTGTACGGGGGCCATCTGCAGGACCGGCCACCTTCTAGGTCATTCTATAAATCATCCTAACGAGTGTGATGATTTAATTAATTCCCGTACGAGAAGCGTCTGATGTCGAAAAAAACAAAAGGTATCTGAAGAAAACCTAACGGTCAACCGGTTCCGAATGCGGGAAGGTGCCGATTGCTCCCGGTGACTCCCGGGACTGATCGATGTTCCTCCTCGGGTTCTGCTTCCAATACTCTGTGTTGTGACAGAGTCTTTCAAATATGGTAGCCAAAACCAGGACGCTGTAGGTGGCCCCATTTCCTTCGACACACTACAAAATCGTCCACAAACTGTGGTCCGTTAACCGGATCGGCACACACACACACGAGGATTTTTGGAACGGATTATCGCGATTAGTGTGAGACATGTGTGGCGTCGTTGCTGATGGGGTGTCACCGTCGCCTACGATCGCGGAAAATGGGTCTCTGCGTGGGAAGACATCGGCCTATCGACTGTGTCACCTCCGCAAAGGTGCACTTTTCTATCCATCTGTCCGTGTGCTTCGTGTGTGTCTTACGTGGTGGGATGCAATGCAGGGCTTAATGCAGATCGTTGTGTCACACCCTGGGCGTACTTTTCTTCTGTTCCCATGTCGTGTCACTTGGCACAAACGCTTCAGCGTCACAACACCAACACCGGGTGGGACGTTTTCGTGTCGTAGGCTTTCCATCACTCTAAATCCCGTCACTCACTCAACGCGCACGCACATGACAGCTTCATAGGTTCTGTTTTTTTGTGTGCTCCCAATAAACCCGTTTACCTCCCCCGGTCTGGTTCCTCAACGGAGACCGAGAACCAGAACGCTTCTTCATCAATCAAGGCAAATAAAAACAACGAAAAAAAAGCCTATACAAAAATCAACCGAGACAAATCTCCGCGACCATAAATACTCGGAATCTGGGCTCCGCGTCTCGTTGTGCTCGCTCGAGAACGAATCGTGCCTATTATCAACTTTTATCACCACCAAAAAGATTTCGGACGCATTAGGACGTAAAGCAACCCACGAGATGATGGTCCGCGCGCCACGATGTTGTCGATGCCTTTTGGCTTGGAGTTCTAGAAGAAGAGTTGTTTTCTTGTTAAACGGGGGGGGACTACATCCCCCTTTCCACCAGAGAAACGGAGCATAAAAAAGGAGTGCTCCAGCCTCGGGTGCCGCATCGCCAGCATCCACGCTGGAACTCAGCGCACCGACCAGCAGTCGCAATGACACAAAACCCCATAAAAGAATTGATTTCTCGTAAATGTGTGCGGTGCAATAAAACGCTAGCCCTCGTGTGGTAAACCGGAGGAAGGGTGTGTGTGTACGCCATATAAAAATATGATTTGATAATGGATCTCCGGGCTTTCCACCCCCCGGATCACCTTCTCCCTTCTTGGGGTACGTTCTCCACCATCTCGCGCATCCATCATTCTGGAGGCGGCGGGCGCTAGACGGCGAATCCGGCGGCTAATTGATTTAGTAAAGTGTTGCCTGTCGTGGACCCCGAACCCCCCCGCCCGATGTCGTGTTGGTTCCGTTTGGTGGAAGAAGGACGCGAGTTTCCCCTCACCGCGCGACGCTCGCGCTCGAGAAGAAGTGAAAAGAATATACGATACTCGAAAAACGGTTGAGCTGAGTGGAACTATAAAAGTTTTATGCCCCGCCGGGAGCCATCCCACGGCACCCTTTTGGGCTGTTTTGAACGGAGAGGGGAAGGTGGTGAGTTCGTCGTAGTTTTCCCCCCCGTTCTTGACGTTTGGTTTTTGTCATTCTTTTAGTGGCTGGTATTTTTCTTTCGCTTTGTTTTTTGGTTAAGAATCACCCCCGTCCCTTCCGGCGAAAGTCGCCACTTTGGGGTAACTTTCTTCCAAAAACGTATTTTGCAAATGCGCCCGGCGAGAGTGCTGTAAAAATGTGCCTTCCGAGAGGCAGGCAGCCAGCTAGAGGCTCGCTTTTTTGGGGTGCGTCGTAAAATTAACGATAATTAAACCCTGATGGGTTTTATGATGCTGTAGGAGTTGGTATTTGCGTTTGGTTTTTGCTCCTTATCCAATCTCACCCGCCCCTAATGGGAAGGAACTCGCCAGTTTGAGACAGTTTAATCATCTCGACAATAATTCGCGGAGTAATACACTTGGTGCAAAATATCTAACGTGTCTCTTTTCCTCTTTCTTTCTTGTATCTTTTTAGGTAAGCAATTCTTTGACACACTTGGAGCGTGCTACACAATGGCGTTAGAGCGTTAGGACGAACGGAGGAGTGCGTGAGTACCTACGTGCTAGGCGAGACCATGATACCGATATCATCACGCGAGTCGTAAACGCTTCATCCCAAAAACAGTGCTACCATGCACGCAAGCACCGCTTCCGCTTTCGAGGTTTGATTCGCAAAACCAAGTGGAGGTGTGGTCCGGGAAGGTTCAAAAGGTTAACCCACCACCCCCAACAACGGGTGACGGTTAATTGGATCAGGCGACAACCGAACCTCGGTCAACACGGGATATTCCCTCCAAAATTATCGCAAAATTCAATCCCATGAATTATCCGTTTTTCCGAAAGTCTGAAGGTGTGTATGAACCTGCGTTTTGCTTGTTTGTGTGTGTGTGCGTTTTTTTTTCGTAGTGTGTAAACTGTTTCGCTACAGTTTGGTAGTTTGTAAATGCGGCTCAGGCGAGTCGACGAGTACCCGTTTTGGGGTAGGGAGGGAATTGATTTATGTGCTCGGATACGGTTGCATACTTCCATCCGACTGTAAACTTCACACCCCACCCCTCTTTCCAGATGAGGGTTGACCATGGTTGGCATTCCAATCGGGTTAGCGGATGAGGTTGCGTTCACTAATAAAGTAACCTACCTTCACGACTTTAAATGGGCTGATAATGAGCCGATTTAATGGTCACCGTTCAGTTGTTTAATGCATGCACTTTGTTTTGTTCTCTATTTCAAACGGCTATGGAAGGGAATGCAGATGTCCTGTTTATGCACTCGTTAGGTCCAACGCATTATGTATCATGTGGATGTAGAAACAGTTCGGAGAAGATTTCATTCCATCGTACTGGTAAGCCACTAGACCCCCAATGGTCAACCTTAAGTGTCCACCATCGACATGATGTGCATACAATGGAATGATGGATCTGCTGTGTCTCAGTCCTAACTGCCCTCAAGAATCGCTCCGTTTGTCCATTTCTTGTGGCATATGAATGGATCACATCATTTAGCGTACATCCTATACGCCCACGGGGATGTAACCAGTTCAAGTTTGTTGTCTTACAAAGGGCTTTCCTCTGGTTGATGCGGAATAAACGGAGTTTCCTTTTTTAATGCAACCCACTACCCTGCTTGGCCGTTGGAACTTGCATTTGTACCTTGTTTACATCGTTGAAGCAGTGCTTTTGTGCAATTTTCCGAGCCCGGCGTTGGTCGCAAACGAAGCTCTGTGCTAGGATCGCGGGAGGGAACTCAATTATCAGCCCCAGAAATAGCTCACAGCATCTCCCCGCGGTCCCTTAAAAGATTGATACAAACATCAAACCATCAAACCGCTGCTGGGACTTGGGCCGGGCGCTAAGGGCAGACGGATCCCGGGCCTTTTATTTATGCTGATGACGATGTAAATCTTCCATTTTTAGTCCGCCGCAAAGTGCCTCTCCTGCGCGAGCAGCAACATCCGACACGCGATGACGCGCATTGAATCCCAACTGGATGGAGAAGGCCTCCGACCCGATGCGATCCTTGGGCGATGGTACCGAATCCGCCATCCGAGAGTCCATTAGTGTGCGGATGTGAAGGGACCACGCGGAGGGGCTTGCAGCTTCATATCGGAACGTCGCCCCCTCCGCTCTGTATTCTCTAGCCTGCAAAACGCGAGCATGTTCCATTTGCAACATCCATTTTGTTTTATTTGTTTTTTTCCTTTCCCGTCCTCCAAAACGGGTGGCGGTGCAAAATGGCACTCATTAATCAGGCGAGGTTCATCAGGATGTGGCCTGAAAGGTGGACCCAGATGTGCAGGCGGGAGGTGGCGCGCACTGCGGGGGTACTGTGTTGCGTATGCGAATTCGCGTACTTTATTCCTGGCGTCATTCAAGAATGATGGCAATAAGTTTCCTACCCACACCCATTCGCGCGACGCTTCATTTGTCTGCCGTTGCAAGTTCCTCAACGACGACTGGGGTGCCCCTCGCACGATGCAGAAGTACCAAGTAGGGAGGTCGGGTGCTGGCATCAGGCCGGCGCACTTCAGCGACAATTTATTTGATTGAGAGAATTGATTATTACGAGATAATGGAATCATATGTGAGTGGTTCTGGATTTAATGTAAACATTTGTCAACACAGCAGCGAACTCTTGAGGCTGAAGGAGGTTTCCAACTTGAGGGCTCTCGTGGAACGATTCCGTGTGTGGAGGGTTCCATATTCGGTGCCCCAAACCACCTCCCACTCAACGTACCTTCGCAGTCCGCTTCCAGCCAAGTCAAGTGAGAATGGAGAGAAAAACGGGAAAGAATAACTCCGCCAAACTTCCATACGGTTTTGTCCGAACCCGAACCTTCGAATCTTCCGCCAGCCTGGTGCGCTGGTGTTCATCGAAGCTTGTAGTTTTATTTGTCCATAATTCTATTTACTCTCCTGATTGCATCGTATAATAATGCAATGTTGCGCCAAGGGGTTTTTATTTTTGGCTCGCCCTCACCAGCATGGAGATGGGAGAACTCGGATTCGATTTGCGAAGCACAGGGAAGCATAAACTGAACGAAGTTATATGCTCCATGGGCAGAATCAGAACTTCGAACGATTCGGGTAGCTCTCTCTCTCTCTATGTCCTCGTGTGTACGGTGTTGTCAAATACACAGTCTAACGGCTCCACATCTGCCAATCTATCTGCTTTTCCTCCCAATCCCTAGGAATTGGGTGATCAACTGGCAACCGAATCTGGCAAACAATCATCAAGATAAATCGTTAGTCCTTGGCAGTCTCTTTTGCTCCACCATCAGCATTGCAGGAGGAGGATTTCCGTTTTGTTTTGTGATTGTGTGTGTGTGTTTTTTTTTCGTTTGTAGTCATTCTTTCCATACCGTTTCGGAATCCTAACGTCCGATCGATCGAAAATGGATGGTGGTGAAGTGCCGGTCCAAATCTGACCGAAGTTAGATAGCATGGTTTTGCCTCGACACACTCCGAGCTAGACGTCACGGTGGCTCTGGAATTGTCGATAGCTTAAAGGCGATCCCGTGGCGAAGTGGGTAAGCACCCTGGCACTCACAATGTGGAAAGGGCCAGTTTGTGGATACTAGAATATGGCTTCTAATTCCCTCGGACCGAGCACGCTTTTGTTGAATATATTTATCACGGATACTGGCAATGGATCAATATGGTCCACTCCTGCCCACCTCTCCCCCGATTCCAGTCCGGTGGCCGCCACTTCAAAGACCCTGCTCTGCTCTTATGCTTACCGCTTCGTTTGACTTGCAATCGACCGGTTTGGAGGAAGACGTGAAAAAATTACTACAATAAAAGATGAAATATTTCAACCGATTCCGTCCATTCCGCATCGGTCTGTCGTCGGTTCTTCTGTACGGAACAACAACATCGCATCGTGCACACCCGTTCTGTTTGCTGGGAGTACGTGCCGTGCGCCGTGTTGTACCATGTGTGCCAACGGTGGTGCATTCGATCCTTTCGCTGTCATCGTTTGTTGCGATTTTTTCCTGCATGCGCTTACCCACTCAACTCAGCGCAGTCCGGAAGGACCGTTTTTCTTTCCTATCCTCGACGACAGGGAAACGCCGGCAGCAAAGCGTTCCACTAGGCCACTCGTTGCCTGGTGCAGCGCAGTCACTGCTAGATGGCTAAGGTGGCTGCAAAAATGGTACCAGGAGAAATAAAACTTTCCTTCCCCGTCTTCGTCCTCCTCCTCCTTCCCATCGAAATTCTCCAAACCATCCACTTGCCATGGTTGGCATGGCGCGGTCTACGATAACGACGCCTGGAGTTTTGAGCATCTCGCACGATATGTCACCCGACATGCGGAGTTGGAGGAGGGGAAGAAGGATGCGTTACAGCGAAAGCAACAGGAGGGGCACTGGGAATGCTCGTACCCATCGCAAGGCGTCACAGCGCCGAGGTTCCGGCGGGTTACGGCGACGTAGATAAATATATTTGTTTACCTCGAAACCCTCCAAGCAGTTTGTTGTTGGGGTCTTGAGGGATGATGGGAGTGCTTCGGATGGAAACGAACGACAAAAACGATGGTAGCCAACAAGCAACCGTCACGGGTATGGGAGAGTTGTATGGGCTCCTATATCAGGGATTCCTTTCCTCCCGGAGTCGATCGGCGCCCTCCCCCCATGCCGTTCCCGGAGATTCCTGAAGCTCCTCCGAAATTCTTTGATGCAGCGCCCCAGCGTTGTGCAGTTTCTGGCGTGTCTCGTACGTCTCGTAAGTTCTGGAGCTGGTAGCGCGATTGTTTGCCGCGAACAAACGACCAACACACACACATACACAAACATACGCATCGTGTACTGGAGATGCTTCCCTTTGGAGGACACCATAGAAGGAACAGAAAAGCCAGCGGCAGCAGCAGTTACTCCCCAGCTAACTGATTGGCCTCTGGATCTTGAATGCATCCACTTTATACAGCAGCTCCACGCTAGGCTAAACCCGACAGGCGGACGAAGGGGAAAATGGAGCGGAACATCCGGAATGCATAATAAAACATTTTTGGGATCGATCTTTGGAAAATTTAAATATTGTCTTTACACAATGTCCCTTGACAATAAGCTCTCGCCGGCGTTAGAAGACAAGTTTTCCTTTTTTTGTGTCGGGGGAATCGTGGTCCGCTCCGCTCGTTAGGATGATGGTATTTCTCTTTACGCCTCGGTTTGCTATCTATCGGGAGTTGGGATTGGCCGGATAAAGAGCAGCACACAGTCCAGAAGGAACCATGTTTAGAGCTCCAACTGTCAAAATAACCGTCTGATGACATTGTTATGCGGTGTTTGCGCGTGTCTCCGGTAGTTCGATTCCGTGCTCTCGGTGGTGGCCAGTTTGGCCACAGATAATGTGACAACTCGGGATGCCACTCCATTATCGCGTCGGACGACGCACACTTCCCAGCCAACACGGGATGCAGCTGTGCTTGACCCGCTTGTTAGTAGTTCACTGGGCATCGAGGCGGGAAAGCGTCCCGGAAGGCAGTTTTGTTTACCGTTTACGCATTAATTTCGTTATCTTGCCGACACCGTCCAAATGGGATACTGCCTTTTGCTGGGGAGTGGCTGAGGGTTTGGAGTTGGCATTAAATCGCCTTCTCGGTCGGTCGATGGTCGATTCAAGACCTTCAGTGGCAGCATCACCAAGCGTGCATAGATTTGAATCCGTTCCCCGAGATTCCCAGAGAGTTCAGAGAGGACGACCGTGCAAAGCTCACGGCGGTACGCGGGAAGTAGACTTCGTGCGGGTTAAAAGCTCGCTGTTAATAATATGTTTATCTAAATGGGCACTTCCAGTGATTTAGCACGTTTGAATCATTCCTCATCGACGCCCGTTCGGAGCCGATCGTAGGCAGGAGAAACCTCGTCGTTTGGACACCATCTGTTTGACCACCACAAACCTTAGGTTAGGGTTAGGGAGGAGTGGCGTTCACTGAGGCGAAGGGAGCTATTTTTTTATTAATTCTCACCACTTGGCACCTCGGTTCGGTCGGCTATAAACGCGTTCGCCGCTTCGCTTATGGAACGATAGAGCAGATTTCTCACGGCACTGTTTGAGAATCGCCGGAGAAAAAGAAGCTGTGGTGGATCTTTGAAACCGCACCGCGCGTGGCGTATTTCGTAGCGAACCGACGGAAAAGTGGAAACACAAACCAAGAAGAAGAGACGCACGCAATGTCGCAGGGGCGGGATCGTATTCAGTTGCTTCGTTCGATCGGTATGCGGAACATTCAGCGAATACGGGTCAATAGAGGAGGTAAAGCCGTTTTCATATCGGGAAGGGATCGAGTCTTTTCTTTATGGCCGTCGAGCTGCTGCTGCCGGGCCCAGCTTGTCTTGCCGAAACGGTCCGTCCTTCTGAGGCTGAGCCATTTACGTTTGACGCCCAACACCGGTTGAAGTGTCCCGCACATGGCATCGTACAACCAGATGCAGACTTTGTGCCCGCCTCAGCTGTTGTCGCTCGCCCAAAGATAGGCAAAACCACCGATTTGCGCCGGGAACCGTATGACAGTCCGCAGCGATTCATCTGCCAGTTGTGCTCGCTGTCGCACGAATGTCACCGCGAACGAGTGGACGACCGTCGGATTCGGAATGTTGACGCACGCTCGCTCGCTCGCTCGTCAGTGGGGGGCAGGCCAGTACCTTCATTACGTCCCATCAAAGGCTTAAGGATTGCAAATAAACAGAGAACCATTACCAAAGATCGATCGGATCGATTGGTTTGGACTCTGTGGTTGGAATCGGGTTTAAATAGACGACTGATGGCAGCGCCCCGTACCTAGAGGCTAGGGACCGTTACCGCGAAGGGTAATTAAAATGGACAGCAGTCCCGTGGGGAAATCAATCTTGTGACTGCGGACAACACGGAGCGCAGGCCCTTGTACGGGTCACCGATCAATGGCCGTTGGAGTGCCGTACGCGAAAGGTTTATGAACTTCCTCAACTTTTCCACCCAAGTCCGGGAATGTGCGGGTACGTTTGGGGCACGACGACCGTTTCTGAACGGTTCATAAACTCATCTCCGGCAATTAGCCCACGAAAACTCCGGGACAGCGGGTCCCATTCGGTCCCATCCGCCGGCAAACCTTCCGGGGTGCACTCTGGGACTCCGTTTTCTCGACCCTTTTGCTGAGTGGACATTGTACTAATTAATCATACCACGTTTTTGGGACGATACGTTTTTTTTCACCTCTCACTCCAGAATGTTTATGTTTACTTCGCCTTAGAAGTCAGGTCACTTGAAGACTCCCGGTGAAGACCCGGGCGTCGTGGGACGGCCCGAGTTCGGCTACGGCTCGCTGCGTTTCCGGAACAACAATTTTGGGAAATCACTCAAGTTTTGACCCCCAAATGATGGCTGTCTTAGCGGACCTTTTTCTTCCGGAGGCACAACTTAGTTTAGTGTTGTTTTTCTTTCTCTTAATTACCTACACCAGATGCCATTTGGGGGGAGGGGAGAGTTGGTTCATTGTCCAAACAATATCTCAGGGTGAGTGGGGAATACGGAGAACAACTAAATTCTGTCATCCGCGTTTACGTACCGCTCTGGCCCGGTGGTGTTTAAATATAGACATGTTCACGCTAACTAATGGCCGCGGTGAGATTCCTTTTGGAAGCGATTAGTTCTACCACGGGCTCCGCTGCTGTATGTCGCAGGTTCAGAAATACTTCTGGAGTACATGGCACTTCAAAGCCGTATCGAACACATTGCCGCTGGTATTGGGCATGTTTGTTCCGTTCAGGAACAGGGTCATAAAATTCCAAACTCAATGAACTGTGAACGGTGAGAAGCCTCTACTTCTCCTGCCTTTGCATTGTCTGTCGATTGAAACATAAGCGCACTGAAGCTGGTTGATTTACTTACGTGCGATAACGAACTCGCGGTTAATAGCGGCGGTACGTGATGGAATTTATTGTCCACAGTTCCACGGGATCCCGCACCACGGTGACTGTTACAGCTGTTAATCTTACGTCATCTTGTGTGACTTCACTAACCTTTTCGGTGCAGAGAAACGGAAAGTATGCATGAGAACCCCGCAACGAAGAGGCGTAGCCGGCCGAACCCAAACGATTCCAGCGCTCCACGTTGATTATAGCCTTTCGGTCGGATCAGAAAACCGTCTGCCCGTGTCCATCATGCACCGTTCGTCCTTCGCCATCCAGCTGGCATGGGCAGGACGAGCTCGCATGGAAGAAATGATACACACGGCTAGCAACTAATTCGGTGCACAACACCCATTCCTTGAAGGGCTTTCGGATGAAGCGGTACGTTAGGAGGAAGGCCATTTCATGGTCGTGTGGGTGAGTGTGTGTGTGCTTGTGTCTTTCATTCCGAAGCCGAAGATCATAGTTATTAATTTGAATAATGATACACTGCCCCAAAGTGGCCCCGGGTCTTGGAAAACACACAGCACCGTTTTTCGGTAGGGTCAAGCCGATATATGGAGCACGCCCCCGACAAACCGAAAATCCTCGCAAATGGGGAGGCCTTTTAATACAGCACAAACGATGAGAATGGGACAAAAAGGGCTTTACTTAAGGCTCGGATCCGCACCAGAATGGCCCAGCTGTGTGGGGGTTTTGTATGAACGCAATGGAAAACACAGGAGAGGGAAATGCGCCATGGCGCACCCGGGTGCCGTTAGATGTTGCACTGGAGCATGAAATGAAACTCCGAGCGATTTCTTGCCTCGTACCTGCCTACTGCTGCACACCCTGCTTGTTGAAGGTGGAGGACGTACGCTTCTGAGCCGGGCACTTCATCCGTGTAATTTTCAAACGACCCACAACGGAGAGGCACGGATTGTTTTCGTCGCTGGGTGAAGTTTTTGACATCTCCAAGTCCACGGTCGCCGAAGTTGGTCCGCACTACTGTTTTGGGTTTGCTCTGGTTTAGCTTTCTGTAAGAGAACCTCGAGACAACGGCTGCTCTGGCGTAACTTAGCACCAGCACACACACACACACCCCGTTGGTAGGGTGTAGGATCTCCCCCTCTTCAGCTCAGAGGTGGCAGGCAAATGTCATCCGCTCGATCGAGGTTCAATACACGCTCCGTTGACGACAACGGTTTGGGGTTTTTACTTCGGTTAATTATGGAAAACGGGCTACGCTTGGTGTCGTTGAGGCAAACGCCTTTTACCCGGGGGCGCAAGCCACCATCTGGACAGCATCAGGAAGGGATTCCGAACCGGAGGATGGTTTGTGGATTCGTTTCGGTCTCGACCCATGGGCTCTGCAGTGTTTGGCTACATTTCTCTGCTACCTAGAAATGGCACCAACCCCGGGGTCTCTCGAACCGCACTCTAAAAAAACCTTGCGGTCCTAGGGTTGCCAGAAGTAGCTTTAAATAAACAGTGGCCAGCGGCACAAACGCACCGTTTGTGTTGCGGGAATCAAATTCGAGCTGCTCGAATCGATCCGGACGATCGTCGTGTGTCAAATGGTACGGGGTGAATATAAAAAAAGCCTATTAAGTAACACAATCCCAAACCCAAACCGAAGCTGCGAACCGCATCGAATCGTAGCTTCCCTTGCGATGAGAGTACAAAACTCCACCGGGACAGACGTGGGCAAAAAGTTGAAAAGGCTACAAAGAACTATCAAACTATTTTTCCTACGAACAAACAAATCAAGAATAACGGCCGGACCAGCGCGGATCGTGGAAAAGTGTGAAATTAATTGAAAATTAATCGTGAAAAGTCCGAGCGCCCGACCTCAGTTCCTTTGGGACGGAATGAAGCTAGAAAGAAAAACATCAAAGCGATTTGAAGGGAATCAATCGTGGAGTGGTTCGTTCGCTTCTTTTCATTCTCTGCCACATATGTCGGACCTGGGATCGTATGTAAGGATCGCGCCAGGCTGTTCGCCGCCTCATTTTCGGTTCCACCGGGTGGTGGGGAGGGAATCCATTAGAACTAGTCGTTATTTGGAAATTGATCATTTATCATAAACACATATCACACTACAAACAGACATAAAACGTAGAGAATCGAGAGCCACAGAAAAGGGAAATATTCTCCATGCTATGGATGCACGTTTGGTCCTCTCCACACACACCCTCGAAGCACCCTATGTAAGGGTTCACCTTTCGCCGGGCTCGACGGGAGGATCGCTAATTTCCGAATGGGGGATAATAAAGTATCCCATAAATCATGGGCTAATGAATTCTTCCCGAAAATGGAATTGTGGAGAATGAACGAAAAAAAACAGGGAAAAAACAACATACATACATACACATAAAATTGGTGAGAGCCCTTTCTTTCCCGCACACACGCACCCGTCCCTGGCGTCGATCGGCAATTAATTATTTTCTCCACCAGAGCTTCGTGTATTCCCATATTCCCACATATTGCTCGACGACGTTCCCTGTTCTGAACGTGTTGCGCGTTCCAGACCTCAACTTGACTTGGAAACCGTAATAATAATAACGTACCCAAACAGATGTGCGCGGTAGGTTCAAGAGGTTCGTTCGGCTCTCTGCTCAGCGCCTTCAGAAGGTTCAACTCGTGCCGCAAGTGAAGACGAGGCTCCTGAGGTCAAACTTCACGAGTACTCAGTGCTGCTCCCTGCAACGCGGTTAAACGGCCGTGTCTCTCCCGCTCCTTGAAGCTAAAACCGTTTGTTTACATCCGTGTTGTTGTACAGCTGCCGCCACACGGCGTTCGGTGGAATGTCATTCGCGCCCTTTTACGCCTAACGGGACCGTGCGGCGTATGGCGAGTGCCGTCGGAGATCGAACCCGATCCCCGGTCGGCACGCCGTGTGTGTTCTGTATATGGAAATTGCTTCATTAATCATTTCCTCCGGCATCCAATAATCGGGACCCATTAGTTATGAGCATCGGGATGGTTGTCTGCGGTGGACTCCGGACCCGAACACGATCGAGAATTAGGTGTCCCTCCTTCAGGGGGTCAGTGCTGGAAAGGTTGCGATTCGCAGGCTGAATGCCGCCACCTGGAACTAGTATGTTGATTTTGAAGGCCTTTGGTCCTGAACTAACCTCTAACGACCGAAAACAATCCCACCCGTTTTTGCATCCCCACGAGCTCGTGAAATCGATCGTGATGTGACCGTGACCATCCCAACCCTGGGTCCGGTTTTGCGGGCAAAATGGGGAGGTTACTCGGTGACCCATTAACTTTGCCCGTTAACGACCCGTGCGCGACATCGCCTACGAGATGTACTAGCGATCGCTCGTGATCGTGGAAACTATGCTAACGTGCGACCTCAATCGACTGCCATGCCTTCCTCAGGTGATCATCATTTGCTTGCTTTTCGATACGATTTCCGGAAGGGCGGTGGAGAGGGAGGGAGGGGCTCATTTTGTCCAAAACCGTGATGAGCTCCTCGCTCGCGGCGCCCCCTCTAAAGAAAGATCAGCCCATTGTCTACCTGTCCGAGGGTGGGAAATTAGCGGTTATTACCGACGAACCAGCGAAGTGCGTCCATAAGTTGACAGCAATCCCGAACGGCCAAACGATCGGTGTTGCCCGACGGATGAGCAGTATCGTAAAAATAGCACTCTCATGATCGTTTTACCTCGCCGATTTACCTACCAATTATATTACCCTCCTCTTATTTGTTTCCTGCCATTCTTGTGCGTCGTTTCGGTGTTCGGAATGATCTAGCGGGAACTTTCTTGCAAATGTCTACTTTCAAAACCCACACCGTAATGAAGGTAATCGAAACGATGGCCAGCGAAAGAAGAAAGCGAAGGAAAATTTTGGTGAAAATAATAGAAAATGCGAAGCGAATTCAAACGCCAATCCCGGCGCACCGAAACTGTCAAAATCGCAAAACGTAACTCGCGAGCGCCAACCGAAACCTTCCCCGGAATCCCGTCTAATTTCTAGCGACGATTTTGGGAAAAAGAAGGCTCGTGTGGAAAGTGTGCTATATTGCGTGCCTGTGTGTGACACTGACAGGGGAAAACCCCCCGGGTAGGACTGGTCGGGTGGGGCGGGAGGTTTAGTTAAAAATTTTAGCTTCTAGCTAACATTAATTAAACTGTCAATACCGATTGCCCGATAGAAAGGAGCGCACAGCAGTTCGTGGAAAGTCCGGAAAAGCTTTAGTAAAAAAAAGTTACTTGCAGGGAAAAAAAAAGTGAAAATCGACTGCTGAGGACAACCGATAGCGGATGGCGAAAAAAAGAGAAGAAAAATTATATCCCTCAGATATCCCTGAGTAATGTTGGGTGGACAGCAAGGACTTATCGAAAAAAAAAACACTCCCCCCACGCCGCCATTTTTTAGTAAAGCTTTTCCCGATCGTTCGCGTGCGCGCTTCTGTCTCCGCCCTTCTGTCAAACTTCTTTTCATTAGAAAGTTCAACCGAAATGGCAGAACTCGGAAGCCAGCGGGGCCCGCTAGGGTTTGGCTTTTTGCATTCAGGTTGTGCTGGTTTGGCACTTGTGATATTTTTTTTCTGTTGGTTTCATACTTCTTCCGTTTTGGATGATTTTTTTTTTTGTGTGTGTCAACTTGCTTCACTGCAAAACGAAACCGCCGCGCCCCGAGGGCAGGATGGGAAAAGTTTTCCGGTCCTGTTTCGGTCATCTTTCGGGCTGTGGATTTGACCATCCGCGAGGGGATCTCGGGGGATGGGAGGGCGAAGGTGAAGAAATGATAGAATAAAAGTTGAAACCGACCGCATACTCACCCATAGACACACACACCAGCAGAACTAAAGGAACCGAAAACGATGAACTCCATTTTGCAAAACCGACCGGGAGATGTGTGTTTTTTTCTCCTCAAAACCCTCCTCCCAACCCCATTTCTTCACGGCAACGAAGCGCCAGGACGCTGATAAACGATGAAAGTTTCGCGCGACCATCCGACAGTGAACGATTCCGGGCCGCAGTTTTCCGCCACGATCTGCCACGTCCACGGCACGTGGGGGGTTAGGTTTTCCGGAAGGATTTGTTTGGCCAACGGAGAGGTTGAAATAAAAAAATACACGAAAAAGCTCGCCCATGCCTAGCCGGCAACTGGGGTAACTATCGGTGGCGTGGAAAACTAAAACACCACCGCCGGAAAATCCTGCGAGATGCTGTCCACTCTGCGGGTTTGGCCCGATACCTGGCGAACGACAAAAAAAAAACAAGATGGAACGGTAGCCAAAAGATGGTAAAAACTTTATCCATTCCTTTGCACTGGCGGAGGAATATCTTCATCGTGCCTGTCGGCTTTATAGGGATCCGAGGTTGATTTTGTTCGGGCAGCAAATATTTTAGGTTGGAAGGCAAAGAAAGTTGAAAAAAGAAAGAGTGCGCTAACCATAATGCTGGCTGGGAAACACGAAAGGAAACCGCAGAGATTTTCACGTTCACGGGACGTTTGAGGGAAAATTCACACCGGGAGTCCCTTTCGACCTCGCCATATATAGGGTCGTTTAGTGCGGCTTAAGGAAAACCCACCGGCGTTGCCGCGGTGACTTTCGTTTGAAGCTATTTTGACAGAAAAAAAGTGGAAGTCCAATACAGCGTCGTGCCTCTGCTTCCTGTTGCATCTGAGCCAAAGTAGTGTAGGGTGAACTTTGGCTGGCTCCCTTCCGTGTTGTTGTCGGATGCATCGAGAGGTGTCGACAGCGCGACAGGCGCTGCTTGTTAGCAGCCGCACACCGGGAATAAACTACAACCACTTCAATCGGATGGAACGAAAAAAAATCGTTCCACCAGAGCACAACAACTTCTTTTGGGGAAGTTTCATCCCGCTTTTTTTTCTCCCGATGCTAAGAACCGGTAGCTCGGAGTAGTCCGCGTGGCGGTTGGTTTGAGATTATCCATACCGGTATCCCAGGTCGAACACGCAATCTCCAAGTGAGAGATCAGGACCGGCATATGACACGCCGCCCGAGAGGTTCCCGGTGGATTTATTTATGGCCCGATGTCAAAGTTTAATGGTGGTCCCCGCGGACCCCCGGATGGAGGAGGATCCCCGACGCTAGCACCCGGTCGACATCAAAATATTTTCCTACCGGTGTGTTTTCTGGGAGTTTCGCGGGTTTTCTTTTTTCTTTTTCAAGAGTTCAACTTTGTGGCCGACGAGTTTTACCCGGGGTCGCCAGCTGCCTTGACGTTAACAGAGGGGACGCGTAAAAACCGAATTCCCCTGCAACAACACGCCGTCAATGTTCTGGCCGTACAGAACAACTCGCTTCAGAGCGCGTTCGTTTGAAGCATTCGGATTTCGGATCATCAAGAGGTCGGGGAGTTTTAGGTTTCCCGGTTTTGTTTGTCTTTGATGAGTGGATTTACAACCGCTAGGATCAAAGCGCACGCGGACGGGGATTAGTGGAGTATCATCTTCTTCTTCAAAAACTTCTCAGCCTTCAATCCTCGGTGCTTTCGGATTTACCAAAAATAACCTCAGCCCTCAGCCTCACTTGGGAAAGTCGTGGAGGATCAGATCTGTTCGCACCTTATTTGCGAACTCCGAAGGTAGTCACGAGAGGAGGAGTCCCACTGTTGGTTGGTGGTTGCTCCCCAAAATTTCGGTCGAACTCAGACAAATCACTCATTCGATCGAAAGCGCGCCGTAAAGTACCTCCGACGGTCGGACCGTCGTTAATTTCACACACTTAATCAAACCGCTGCTTCGGTCGTTTGGGTGGAAAAATATCTTCATGGATTTCTCTGCCGCAGCAAAAACACCGATCCCAACGCAATCCCCCTACTCATCGCTATGGAGAGCCAATCCCGAAGTCGCATCCCATTTGTTTTTGACATTTCTATCAATGGCTGGACTTCGGGGCAAGATTTATCACCTTCGTCCGGGGTTCGCATTGTAAGGCTCGCTTGGTCCATCGTTTTTCTTCCCCCCCCCCCCCCCCCCCTCCTACCTTGCTCCTTGGTACTTTAGCAACTGGCCAACTCCGAAGCCATACCACTTTGGTCGTCCTGTATATGCGGGACACGGGGCGTACAAGTTACTTTAGCACTCGGCAGGAGGAGGAAAACTTTTGCTCCACGAGATACTATCGACTGCATATGACCATTGTGAGGGCACGAAGACTGCGTGGTTGCCCGCCCGCCGATTGCAGCGAAGGTTTTCGCTCCTTGCGGTGAAAAAGATGTACAAACATATGTGCGGCGAAAGGGGAAGGAACGAGCGAACGAGAGAGGGGCCAAACAAACAACCATTGAAAACCAAATAAAGCACTCAACAAAGGTATGCCTAATTTAAGGAAGCCGCCATTCGACCAGACCATGCGACTCCGGGGTTGGAAAATGGTCGGGCCGGTTGAGGTGGAAGGTTGGAAAAAACATATTTCATAAATTGTATTATATTGTAATTTACCCAAGCTCAAAATGTCGGCGACCGTATGAATCGATAAATCAAACGCAGGGGAGAGCAAACCAAAGCCGGCCTCCGAAAGGTTCGCGGCGGTCACAAATGCTCGGGAGAAAGATGAAATACAACCCAACTCGAAGAAGCGCGCAAACGAAAAAGTTACTAAACCCGTTTGACCTACGTGACATGCGTGTCCGGGGGAGGGAGTTCGGGAAAAATCGTCCCAGGAGGAACAACTCTCGAGGATACTTCGGCTATAGATGGTCTGCGTGGGCAATTGTTCTTGTTTTGAAGTATGTCAGCCCGAGATCAAACTCAATCGGCAACGAATATCGTTAGGCCCCGACGCGGTGTTGCGGTGCGTAGGATGTTCGGTGGAACTCGTTTCGACGTCAGGGAGCCTTCAGGGACTTCAGCCAAACGGTTGCCAAGGAACGGAATAAAAGAATTGGAGAAAAAGACGGCGGCTTGGAACCGCCTGTCACACAATTCGAATAAATCATAATCCTTCCAGCTGCATTCACATTCAGTTCGCATCGCCCCAGAATAGCACAATACTGAGAAGGCTTCCCTGCCAATCTTGGCACATGTCATACAAGCTATCAATTTGCTGGGAATTAAATTTTCATCCGAAAACATCATCGAAGTGGTCCCCCTCCCCCCTTCCAGACTTTGGCGTTGGACTACGCAAGGTTCTTGTGCGGGCAACTTCTAATTGCCTATTATTTGGATTTCATTTAATACCACAACTCGGAGCCGTTCAGACTTCGAACTGTTCGGGTGGTCTGCTTATAGTCTAAGGGGGGTTATAGATTGTTCGAGGCGGCACATTTGGCCATGGAGTTGATTTCCCTACGCGAGTGGTCGCCATTTCTGTCGCCTGTCGTCTGCTTGGGCAGCAGATGACTGGCCGGATTGGACTCGATTCCTGGCCTGTTTCGTAAGGCGTTCTTAGCGGCACACTTTTATTATTGCGTAGATCGAACCAATTAACTGAACCGACATCGTACTCGACTCGTGACAACTTGCCTTTCCCTGCTCTGAATACGCCTCAAACCTCTTGCTCCACTTCCTGTAGAGCCCGCATTATGACCAGCAAACTCCCGCAGGAATGCTTTCCGTATCGTCGTGCATAACTTAAGAACTTAACCTCACTTTGTGACCAAACTTGCATTTATTGCCGGGTACTCCAGGTAGGGTGGGACCCAAGTAGGCTAGTCCACTTTGCCACGGACGAGAGCAAACAATGGCCAAGAATGTTTGTGATGCGCCTCTCCTTCCCCATCGTTCATCCTGGCAACTCCCCAGGAACAACTCCCCAAAGCGATACCGGCGCCACCGATGGCAACCGGGTGTAGTTGTGTAGGGACTCAATTATCGGCAAGACAATAGACAATATTCTATGCCATCGACTTTCGGTTGGCTAGGAGAGCGTTTGTCGTTATCGCAATTTCTCCTTTTTTAAGACCATCGTCGTGCGACGTTGTCGTCTTCCAAGGGCGGCGGCATACTTTGGCGTCGTACGAACCGCATACTTCGGTCGTATGGAGCATGCAAACCGGTGCCTCAGCCCGGCTATGCTTCGATGCTCTCTCGTGGGGAATCTTTTTCCGGTATGTGTGCTATTAAATAAAAACCACTGGTGCATTGTGTTTCCACCTTAACGGAAAACCGATGAGGGTGTGCTGACGCTTGTGTTCGAAGTTTTATGGAGGAAATATAAATACTTTACACATTCCCAATGTCGTCGATACACTTATTATACTTAATACCTCAATGTTGCTAAATTATTCCTCACGCTACAATGTGTCTCTCTCTTTTTCTTCTCATTGCAGGTTCGTATGCTGAGGAAGTGTTTGGTATTAGAGTAGATCCTTGCAGGTGCATCCAGGTCATCCGGTGTAGACAAACCCATTTCACACCTGCTCGGTAGGCTCAACTAGGAGAAATTAGCAAAGTATTGAGTAAGAGGAAACGGGATAGAAAAAACATTAAAGTATCGCCTAACCTTTCAACCGTTGAGCCTTTACAACGTGACCACTCCGTTGGCACGTGAAGGTTCTAGAACTCCCAACCCACCCCATGGGGGTTGTACTACACTAATTCTTCTGTGCACCCACGAGACTTTTTCCAAAAACGCTCTACCAATGTCCCCAATATGGGTGAGTGTACTCTCTCTCTTCTGACCGTTTTGTGCGTTCGTTTGATTTTATTCATCCTTCCTGTTTTCTTCCTTTCGGTATGTGTATGTGTGTGTATGCCGTTAATTTTTCTTCTACCTTTCTCTGGCGCATCATGTAATTTCTCTTTACCTCTCGATGAAAGTATCGTGGTTAGTTTTCCCACCGAACTTACTCCTTTTTTCCACGTTTTTTTGTGCTTTTCATTTTCTGTTTCTCTTTTTTCCTTATTCTTCTACGTGTATGTACTTTTCGTATGTGCAGTCATGTGGCGTCCTGTTGTTGCTTCCTGTGGTTGTCCATGTCGGTGTAACTGTCGACTTGTCCTTGCTCATGCTGTTCAATTTTCGTAACAATAACCAATTACCAAACTCTTTAGATACGCTACGTGGAATGGATCAATTATTACGATTGCAAGAACTAAGGAGTACGAAGTCGCTGAATGAAACGTAAACATATTGCAAGCGAATTTCGTATAGCGACGCACACAGCCACGTTAAGCTGTATACAAATAATGGTTTCTTGAAGACGTCCCAGAAACAATGCGTATGGCAGACCCTCCGTTCCTTGCAAACGCCCGCAGCGGATTGCCAATTTAGTGTATCGAGATCAAAGACCTCGAACCCTCGGTCCGAGGGTTCAATGTCCCTCCCTCCGGAGCGGGGAGCTGGCTTTGAAATATTGGAAAAAAGATCCCCATCGAAATGAAACGAAAATAAGGCTAAATGAAGTGAACTAATCTGTTCAAATATTGTGACAAGCGTTAATCTTCTGCTGGCTATTTTCGGAAATCCTCACCCGCTGTCCGATGGCTGACATATTGGCTTAGACAAAAAAAAAAAGGAACCCAGGAAGGGGGAGCGAGTCCGGTGCGAGTGACCAGATCGGTGTAAACACACAGCCAACCTTAATGCCAAGGGCGGCATACACCGGACCGTCACTTCTTGAAGGAATGTCGATTCTCTATCTAAAACCAATTTCTTTTACGAGCGGTAAGGGAATGGCGAAATCCGGTCCCCGGTTGTTGCCGGTTCGGTGGAAATTCAATTTTCTAGCGCCAAACACGTACGTACTTGTAATCTTTCTTCCGACGTTGGGGAAGCGCCCAAACACACAGACACAAACACTGAACAGGAAAGTCAATAAATAATGCAGCCTCCACTTTTCTTTTCCGTCAAACGGCAGAATAGGTTCTTACCGTGGGGCTCCCTGCGTAAAAGTTTGCACCGTAATTCCTTTTTCTGCAGCGTACGACAGTGTCCAGAGCTGGATGGACTTTTGATCCGATTGTAAGTTTAGCGCAGAACCCAGATCCAGGGAGCGGTCCCTTTCGATGCTGTAAATAAATAAACACGTGTGTGTGTTTGTTTCTATGTCGTTCCACTTTGCCGACAAGCGATGCATCATCCAGGTAGAGGCTAAAGGACGCAATTTTGGGGTTTTGTATGGTCCATACTTGAGACGCCTTTTTTTCGGACTTTCCATTCATGCTATGGTTCGGTCTCGTCGGCGACTGACCGGTACTGTCTTATTCATTCATCGACAAGTTGAGCAAACAGCAAAATCAATTTTTATCAAGTTGCTCGAAGGTTTTGACGAAGATTCGCCCTACCGGATCATCATCAATTGGAGTGGTCAACTTGTTCAACCGGTATCTGGAGAACTGGCAAACACGATGGTGGTGAGGTAGGGTTAGGTGGGGGAACCCAAACATTGAAGAGACCATTCGCAGTCGATTGTAGAGGTTTTGCAAAGGGCAAATCGTGCCTTACGGTTGGCAAAACCGTTTGCGATATAGAGTTGGTATTCCGGAATGAATCTGCTTACTGATGATAAATTAAAATAGCCTGAAGAAAAATTTTGCGTCCAGATATCGACCACCCTCCCACCAACCGGCAAGTTAGTAGTGGATGCCTCTTATATTCGTGCAGCTCGGGATCGATTTGGAATCGCTGGTTGACTCCCGCTGTATCTCTCTCCATCGCTACCGTACCCCGCGGCACACGCAGGTTCCATTAGGCGCGATGTACCGCTTGGAAATTCTTTCACCGGCCCTATGCCTCCGAGACAACTGTCCGTAAATAATTATTCAAATGATGCCATTCGCAGTCACTTTATGAACCCGCGAGATGGGTGTTGTACGTGGGCTTACAACTTCTCCCTAATCAGGCTCAAGATCATCCGCAGTGTCTCGGTCTGCAGAGCGAGGCCAGCGCGCCGGAGGGCCAGAGGCGTACAACCATCCCCCCGGTGGCCATGCGAATGGAGTCGATTTATTGTGGGTAGTTTGTAAAACGCTGTGCACATCGTCTGGAGCATAGTTTCGGTGTGTAGCAGTTTTGTAAGCTGCCTTCTTTTGCAACATTCTGCCTCCAGTAGTCCGGTGTGCGGGAGCGCACGGGATCGCTCCCGTTGGGGCAGTTTGTTCGGTGTATGCATATCACATGAGCCTAGCAAGGGCCCCTCTGGATGGGCTCGAGAACGTACGGACGTAAAGAGCCAACGTTTGGAATAGCCGGTAGGCACACACCGGGTTTGGGTGCTTTGCTGTGCGGACGCAAACAGGTCCTTAAGATGGGTAGGCTTGGCTTCTTGTTTGTAAAATTCTATAAGCATTTGTTCCGCATATTTTTTTTCGGTTCTTCCTCCCATTCCACCTTCTTCCGGACGAAAATCCTGGACGCCTCAGGTACGACGATGATCATCAACGTCCTCCCGTCCCCGGCCGGAGGGAGTTGGTTGGTTCAAGTAGTTCCCCGGCCACTCCCCGGGTCGCTCACGCGTTGTTGCATCATTATTGCTCCGGCGATTCTTGTTATTTTGGATCCCAACAGGGATTACAGGCTCGGAACACCACATGCGGCAGGGAAGGGACCCGAAAGACGCCCGCCGGCGGCAGCAAAAGGGCGAACTTTGTCAAGCGCCCCCGGAACTCCGGAACTTCACCGCCGCCGCCAAACCACCCCTCCTCCCGTATGCGATTGGAAAAGAATAAATTGACTTTTCTTTCGCCAAGACTTTGCCGGCTCGTTTCGTCGCTGCGTGCAAGAATTGTCCTCGGGATGAAACTCCACTCCGGCATATTCCGTTTCGCCGTCGCCGGTCGCTTCAATTACAAAACTGAATTCATTAAAAAGTACAATCTTGCTGGTGGAAGACGGTACCGACAGCGTGGCGTAGAAAGAAATTGTGCAGAAACCGCCGAGGGAAAGTTTTGTTTTTTTTAGCTTCCCACTTCATTCGGAACCTCGTCCCCCGCCGGTGAGATGATATGTCTGGGCCTGGGCTGGAGTCCTGTCACCTTTCCGTCTATGTAGCACCTTCAGGTGCGTTCGACTCGACGAAGTTTGTAGGTAAAGGACATTTTTTGTCGTTTCGCTGTAGGCACACAACTAACTAAGATTGTGCGCAAGACGGCCCCAGCGGAGCTGAAGTCTAGACCTTTTTGTTTAGAAGCACCTCCAAGGGCTGGCGGTGTTTTTCGAGTGCGTCAAGGCATGGTTCAACGGCACGGCGGATATTCGTCCAGCGAACAATTCTCTCGAACCGTTCCATCAGCCGGTAATGGCCGGGCGTGTCTCGGACCCTTGACAAAAGCCCATCGTTTCCCAAGAGGCGCATACAAATCGTACGGGGACGGGATAATTAATAGCTGTCACAGAGGGCCGCGCACAAAAACCCGGGACCGCCGAGCCTAATGCAAGGCGCGTCGTAGGCCATTTTTTCCCACTCGCTCGCGGGACGTGCCCAGGCACTCGATGAGAGGAAGCCTTTAAACGGGGAACGTTAAACACTGCCGACGCAATCGACCGGCGATGCAGTTTGTTGTCTTGTGCAAATGGGCGGATGAAGAGAGAGTGAGAGAGAGTAAGCGACGGACAAGAATGTCTTCTGCCTTAGGCACCATCAGGTTCCTGGGGTCCATCCGACGACCGGTGCTTAAAATGGTGTACCTCGCGTCCGCGAAGGTGTATGCCGATCGATTTGAGCGCGCTGTGGTTGTTGCCGTGAGTACCGCATTCCGCATCCCCATGGGAATTGTCCGGCGGGCCGACCAGCAGTTCGTACAAAGACAAGACTGGAATTACAAATCTAGGTCGGCAACTTGCTGCGGCCCTTTTTTATCGATCGCTGTCGTTGTCATCGATCGATCGGCCGCGATGAGGCGACTCCTGTTTTGGGTTCTTTGCTGTTTTCTTTTTGTCGGTCCAACTACCAACTGCATTGCGCAGTATGTTTGTATGTAGCGGCAGCTGGCTGACATGACAGCCAACGGCCACCGGTTGTTCTCGGCCTCACTTGGGACATGTCGGATGTCGCGACCCGCTCCCGAGGGAACGGAAGGCACAGGCCTGTCCACGTCTGCAGTGGCAGCTTATTAGTAGTTAACTGGCAGAATCTTTCTTGAACTCTTCTTGATCCTTCGATCCATTCCGGGCGACGGTCGGACACGGTCGTTGACTGGACCCTTTTTCGGTTGACGTGAAGAGTTTCCCTCCGACTTTGCCTTCGATAAAGGTCTTCTCCAGTTTGTTAGGCGCACTTCAAACAAGACTTTGTCCACTTCGGATATCCAGGCGAGAAGGCCTATCAAATTTCCGTTCCGAAAATCTTCCCCAAAATCTTGATCCCGAGCCGAGACACGGGGGAGTGGCTTAGCAAACATCGTAGACCGTATGTGATCCACTTTGTGGGATCCCCACACACATGCGGCCTAGAAGCCCTGGTTTCCTGTCATGTTAACGATGATCGGTTTTTGTCGACCTGTCAAATGTGTCAATGTGCCGGTCGTGTCCACCCGGATCTCGATTGGCATCGGGTCACGTTCCGGAAGGACACACACACAAACACACACTAAGGTACTCGCCGAAAACGGTGCTAAACTTCTCGGAAGTCGCCTAGCTTTTGCATGCGAATTTGAATCCTTTCCCGGTTTTGTCAGCCAGCTGGACATCGCCTGCCAGGGAGGCGGGCTTTGTTGTGAGCTTTCTTTCCCGGGGTCGACCGAAGCTGGCCAAAGATTTCCCTGCGCGTGAAGACGGTTTGACAGCCCGGGGTTGACGAGGGTTTGATGAAGTTCTCGCGAAAATTTCAATCCCCCGACCATAATTCTGAGCTCTGTTCCGGCATCATCTGGGGGGATTGTTGTTTGTTTTTTTCTTATCCTCGGTCAGACTTTTCATTAGCCCTGTTACGTCCTCCGGCGGGGGTGTTCATCACATGCAAATGCCGTGTCACAAGTGTTGCTAGGGTTAAAACGGATCTCAGCGGGTCTGTTGTATTTTTTCTTCGGAGGTCTTTCCCCGACATTGCGTGTGTGTCCATTTTGACCATCGTCATTGTCGTCATTGAGGCACGAAATGGGCAAAGCTGGCAAGCGTGTGCCAATTGCAAAGCGAAAGCCTTTGACACCCTGTGTCCTGTGGAACACAGTTTGTTTTTTACACTTCTTCCATCTTTACCATTTTTTTTCCGCGCGAGTGTTTGAAGTAGGACCTCGCCGCGTTGTGTCAGCGTTCGAGGATGGACGTGTACGTGTGCAGACTTCTGCTCTGCTGCGCCCACAGCATGTCGTTGGGCGAACCGGAACGCGTTTACTTTAGCACGTGACATGACTTTCGCTGTCACGTTTCGGAGCGCGCGCGCGCGCGTATGTGTGTCCATTCGCGCCCAGCAGGATGTGCGGCCCAGCTCTTCCCCCCGTGTCCTGTGTTCAACCCATCCAGCCATGGGCACCTACGCATCCCTTACTCCACGGTCTCTGGTTGTTGCCCAGCATGCTAACGCAGTCAACGTGGCCAACGTTTGGCACGGGGTTCAAGTTCTTTTTTCCGTCGGTTTAGCCTCACACAGGATACGACGGTTCGTATGGACGGGACAGCAGCAGCAAAAGCACGCATGTGGCTCGAATTCGTAACACCAGCGTGCAGCGGCGCATGCATTGAGCTTCCGTGGCGAATTGCAGGATTTTTGCACGAGACGCGCCACGAGATCCGTCGGATGTTGGGATAAAAATGCCCATCCTTGGTTTGGATGAGGTAGAGATCAAATAAAAAAAAATACTCACACACACACGCACATACCCAGCACGACGAGGAAGTACGATGCAACAGCAGTACGCGTGTGTACATTCATCCGGTGGTGCCGTTTTAAAAGCGCTGCTTTCATGGTGCGTCATGCTGATGTTGCATGGCACCAGGAATTAGGCACGGGTTGGAATTCGATTCTTTCCCCCTTCGGGTCCCGCTTCTCCTCTCCTTACAAATGGTTCTAAAGAGCGAGAAAAAAGTGCAGCAGCGACCACGGTGCCTGCCGGACTAAATAAACTCCAAGCCAAGGGTGGTCACCACGCACGTCGACACGAGGGTCGCGCGGGCACGTTTGTGACCATTTCTGTCTGCCTCCCCTGGTACTCCCAGGTATCATCCCGTGCGCCCGTGGTTTGCATCGTGTTCTGGCTCTGGCTATATGTTTTCCAAAAAAGGAAAAGCCGTCCGCGGGCTTCGGGCTTGAATAATGGAGGACCGGTATTCTGTGTTTCGCTTCATCGGCGCATCCTTTCGCTGGTTGCAGTTCCAGCTCTCAGATTCTGCCTCGTTTTGCCCCTCCCAGAAGATTGAGGCCAAAACGAGATGTAGTCGCGTTACGCTTTTGGTCGTGAGCCTACGAGAATCGCCAAGCATAAACGGTATGCTTATCATCTTTATTATTGTTATTATATTGTTCAATTTCTTCAATTCTGGCCCGCCGGGTTGAGGAGCAGGAACGCGGGGAAGATCGGTATTTTTGCCTACCGTCCGCCAAGGGTGAGCCCGCCAAAAAAGGCAATTGCAAACCAACCTTGTACTTCGTTCGTTTCCTCTCGTTCCGGAGTTCGCTGCATTATCCGCGAATCCGGACGATGGCGATTAAAACGAAGTGAAGACATATATGGAGTACTGGACACAGCACACTCGGTTCCCCTCTCGCTCGCGGTGAAGTTATTGTTTTCGATGGTCCCGAGATAGGGGTTTTCGTTTCGATTATATCACGGGAAGTTATGGCAGTAGCATGCCGCAAGCAATAATTCCTCACGCAGGGAAATCCAGCGGACAGCGCCAAGGGAATCGGGAAAACATTCAATTTAAAATTTAATTTGGCATTTGAAAACGTGCTCCAGTTCTTTTTCCCGGAGTTCTTGCATAACCAAATCGATTTTCCCCCTGCTCGCTCGAGGGCTTTGCCAGGGTTTTCTTGAGGCCGCTAAATAATCCAAAAAGAAAAATGCAAAACCAAACCGACCCGTGTGGAGTTCCGGAACACCCGAAATGCAATTCACGCTCAAACACTGTTTTATCGCGGCGCACGTCAGCAACAAAATGCCTTTCAATTAGCCCCGGTAATAATGGTTTCGCTCATTGATTTGCCAGTTCGCGTACCCGAGCTACCCATGCAAAGGCTGGTCGTTCCCGTTTTTCAACAGCGAAACACATTTTCCGCAACTCCTGACCAAAACCGTTTCGTCGGTCTCGGCATCTCGCGGGAAGCACGCGAGGCCACAACATTTAGACCATGCCCGCCCGGAGTCCTCAACATCGGGTTCCGTGGGGGCGCGCAGGAGTTCTGTCAGTGGAGTTCAATTGTTTATTCATTCTCCTGTCTATTTGCTGTTTAGTTGTTATTCTTTGCATTTATATTAAACGCTCTGCATTCGCCTTTTAAAACATCGCCATCGTGGTCGCGTGTGCCGCGCGGCATATCGCGAATCATTGGGTTGGAGGTTCGCTACCGGGGACGACGATGGCTCGAGCTGCAAGTACTTGAACTTCCGCGAGCCGTAACCATAACAGGAATATGGAGTATGCGTACCATCCTTCCGTGGGTCTACGGTTTTCCAGATGGGAAGGCTCAGCTCGGGAAGTGTGAGGAGGAGAGTTCCAGATCGGGATGGAAGAAGCTATTGAAAAAGAGCGAAAACATGGCCGCTTATAGTGGGAGTATACCGTGTACCGTGTAGGCTGATGACAATTCCGTGCCTCGCAAAGGATGTCGTGTACGGTACGGCGTTCGGAACCCATTACGGGTGGACATGGAGCGTACAATTCTATTGTTAATTCTTCATGCGCCACCGACTACTGCGGTGGTTATATCCGTAAGGAAAACAAAATCTCGTGACTTTAGCCTGGTGGCACTCTGGTACAAGTAGGATTTAATATGTGCCAAGCAAGTGAGAGTGTATACATTATAGCACAAGATGTTGCTTTAGCCAATGTCGAGGCGAGGTACAGTTGCGACACAAAAACAAAATACATGTTCCCTGGACTGGGCATAATATACCTGAAGCATTCCAAGACTATAAATATCTGAATGCTTTTCAATTAAAGTCAAGTGAGCATTGACACCACCTACTACAACACACTGGGCACACGGGGCCTATAATATATAGGAGCTCTCCCCCGCAAGGAAATTCATAAGCGTCCACCTCCACGAACGAATTCGTATGAATATGTTTCCTCAACTCCCTTTGACCTGTTTGGTTTCGTAGCATAATTATTACCTTCCAAGCATGGGTGGCCGATCCTCCGCATCGAAAACAATGAAACCAACATGTCGTCCCAGGAAATCATATTAAAATATAATAACAGACTCAGCACGACCGGGCCCGGAATCTATCTGCAGCATCGGTCGTCTTCAGAGGGCCCAAACGTCGTCCGCTGGGTTATTGGTATTCCAAGGTGTTTTTTTTCCGTTTTCCTTTCTTCCCGCCCGTGGAGGAGGAGGTCATAAAAATCGTTCCATTCCGTTGATCGCCGATGCTGGGAGCACAATGGGTTTTAGGTTCGGATCCTCGAGGCCCAGAAGGAAAAGAAGGTGCGTGGCGTGACCGTCCGACCGAGGCGCGTTCGACATGACACGACCGGAACGTGAATGGACACCGGCGGTTGGTGGTGCCTGGCCCACCTCTCGTGCACAGGATGGCGAAGGTCGGATGAAAAACGGGTCGTGGAAGTGCGTGTTTAATATCCTCGTTCCGAATTATATAGGTGACAAAATATTTTTATTATTTTTCCTACACCTCTCGCTCTCTCTCTCTCTTCGGAGGAGGGGTCTCCGGTTTCAGGGAGGAAGACGAAGCAATATAGCGGGAGGTACAGAGGATCGAAGAATCTGGCGCCTTCTTACGATGGCATATCGGGGCAACAACTAATGGAATAGTGAAGCACGACACACACGCTCACAAACGTTCCCTTTTGCGCTGCCCGGAAGATTCCGAACCTTTTTCGCCATCTTTATGCTCACCTTGGGACCGAGGTGGGACGTAAACGAGTCAGAAAAGATTCCTGTTTATTGGCCCACCCCAACAGAACCGGGCGAGCGACCGGACACTGGTTCGACAGGCACAGGCTTCAGGGAAACGGAATTGAGGCCCGAGTGGCTTCCGAATTAGAGCCCGAAAAAGGTTCCGGAGTTCGGAGGGTAATGATTGCCCATGAAACCTTTACGTGCGCACATTTGCCACCACCATTCCACCACCACGTTGGCCTGAATAGCGGGGAAGCGGGGGTCATTCGGTCGTGAAAGATGTCCGGAGCACTGTGCACACACACACGCGCATAAGCAAAAGGATTGGGGCAGGCTGGCCGGAAACAATTCCCTCCGGAGACTTTGCAGCCGTCTCCAAAGGGAGGACCGACAATGGGCTTTATGAATGCGTCCTTCGGCACAGGTCCTTCCGATGGGACCTTTGGGCTTTTGCCTGTAAGAGCGTTCAGGCGCTCGTGTCACCTTCTTAAAAAGATGGTCAAGCGGGCAGGAGGACGAGAGGGAGGAGCTGTTGTCGCCCAATGACGCACGCAACGTTCGTTCGGTTGTGGTGTTATGCAGTCCCAGGACGAGGTCGGTGTTCAATTTAGCATCGATTTCCTTTCCCCTTCGTGTCCCGTAACTCAGGCCCGGTGCGAGACTTATGTCATGGCCCTAACAGCAACATCTTAGTGTGATGTGCGCCCCCTCTCCCGTACCCTGGGGGGAATGCCTGGTGCGCACTTGACATAAATTAAACCAGTGCGCCCACACGTAAAAAGCTGCCCCAGCTGGCGTACGAATGAAACGTTGAGCATGGGATGGGGATACTTAGCCGCTGGTGGAATGGGATATGTTGGTCTTTGAAGTCCCTTAAGACAGTTGGCTTGGATTCCTTCCGGCTTTTGCTTCTTCCCCGAGGCCCAGCATTCATCGGAAAGGTTGTTTTGTCGACTAGGTCCTGTTTTTCTGGGATTCGCACAGGCCTCCTTATATCTCCTCCCAAGCTCTACACCTCCCCATACGTATACTGGAGCAGTTAGATTGTTTTGTCACTCGGCGAGTACCATCGACTACCAGCTCGTCGCCTCATCCTCCTCGACAGTAACGCCATTTAGGCTTATCGTCGGCCTAGTGGCAATCTTTTCTGCCAGATCCAGAGGGCCAGGACTTCTGGTGTGAGGTCCATGGTGTGGTGACCATCCATCCACCCAACTCGGGACCAGATGGAATTCTGTTCCATGGGAAGATAAAGAACAAAAAAAAATCCCAAGCTACCACCAACCGAGATTCTGGGACGGTACCAAAGCAATAGCTCAACCGCTCGGGCTTGAATCAATGGCCGAGCGATATTTGTGCTGGATCCACTCTCTAGCGCTTCGGCTTGCCAGCGCCATAGCTCGCCCCTATATCCATCGATTTTATGGTGCCGCTTCCAAAATACATTATCTCGGAGGGAAGGAAGAGAACACAATGTACAACGTGGTGGGACGAACCTTGGTTCCTTGGAGTGCCTGTGCCGGGTATGTGTCCTTCCACCCGACATCGGATGGGTGTCCTTTCTTTCCGTCCATCCTGGCAACATATTAAGTCAAGTAGCAAGCGACCGAAAGTCTGGTATGTGTGTGTCTGTGTCTGCTTCGAAAGCTCTTCTGTGGGGTGGGCTTTCGGTGGCCAAGGCACATATCCTTCGATATCAAGGATCGTTTGTTTCGCCAACGAGCAAAACATTGTGCCCAGATTGAGATGCTGCGTTTGACGACAGTCCAAGAAGAAGAAGTTGGATAGCGAATACAGGGCACTCAGGCAAGCGTTCGGATGCGATGGAATGGACAACATTGTGGGAAAATAGTCGGTGTCTCTTGAGTGTGTCCGACCGTTGGTGGGAGATGGGGTGGGTTTGGTGGGTTGCTGGACGTGGTACGTGTTACAGCAGCGAGGAGGATATCTTAATGCACACACCATCACCCGGAGAGCGGTACAAAACACAGCGTGTCTAGTGTCGTCGGACGACAATGACATTGTCATGTAGTTTCTGACTTTTCTCTTCTTCCGCCTTCTTTTTGTGTGCCCTTGTTGTTGGGTGGCTGGATCACATTCCTTGTTTCCCCCCCCCCCCCCTTCCCCCTACGAACGAAAGCTCCTTGTGCTCTCAGAGGTAGCTCCTTCGTCTTCGGACAAAGTAGAATGTAGCTACAAACCGGGCAGCTGACAGCATTTTCCGCCCAAAACCTTCTCGAAGTCGTCTTCATTCTTTCGATGCTCTCCATCCGTGTTTTTCCTCCAAGCCTAAATGGTATGGCCTTCAATCGCCTCCTCCTTCTCCTGGAAGGAAAAGAATCATCCTCACGCAAGACCTTCCCCTCCTCCCGACCACTCCACAGGACGTCGTAGCTGAGGTTTGATGCGGAAAAGAAAGCAAAACCCACCGACACGGATAATGAACACGAGGATTAATAGAAAATATGTGTTCCACGGTGATCGGTGAGAAAAGTGAGCTCGGCGGGTGGAAATCCATGTTAGGAAAAGGCCTTGGCCGAGGTAGAAGCGGCACATCAAAATGGTTGTGCTGCCATATTGAGTTTTCCATACTCTTCCCCTAACTCCGGTTTGTATTATCTTTCTTGTTAACTTTAACTTGATGGCCTTTGGATGGATTTTGGATACGGATAAAAACGTCGTCAGTTAAAGGGATGGGGTTTTGGACATCCCTCAAGGACAGCTGAAGGTGACATTAAAGCTCCAGGTTCTGGGTACGCGATTCAAAATGCCAACCCCCCTTATAGTGATCCGGTTTGCGTTTGACATTCCCGCGATAAATCGGACAATGGCCGCACCGGACGCTCTCGGTTTCAGCGGTTCCAGAGATTGAAAGATTTGACGGAGCAGCTATCGCGAGTCAGTCATCGACCGCTTCACGATCGGCGAAAGCGCGCACCCTTGCAATGGATTTAGTCTCGCACCATTTAACAAGCCATTGAGCAGCACGGCCAAGACCCAAGGCGAATCTGGTCCCGCCGAACCTCTGAAAAGCGGCCGGAGGGAGGGCAAAAATATGGCAAACCCTGGGGGCTGTGGGGGGGACTGCAATTGATCACAACCCTCTCACAGTGTGTGTGGGCGTAGCATCAGCCGTTAGGGGGGGATGCTCCACCATTTAATCGCGCATGAAATGGACACAGAACGCTGGCAGAACGCTTCGTTGACTGGGTTTCCCTCATCCAGAAGAAAAGTTTGTGCAAGCAGAGTTGAGTGTGGGTGTTGGTGAGGCTTCAGCGAGTGACAATGTTGAACGTTGTGGATGGTGGAGGAGGACGAGGTCCCGGGAAAAATACTCTTTCGCGTAAAAACGAGCACGGAAAAAGGACGAAAGGAAGAAAAAAACACCCTGAAGTTCGCAAACTAGAGTGGGTTGAAATGGATATAGCCAACGTAGCCGCCATTCAGCTGGAACTCCGACCGCCCATAGGTCATCTCGTGGGCGGGTTGGAGACAACATTTTCCAACCCACCCCGCCATCTATTTTCTCTTCCCTTACCCTCCGTACCAATTCGCGCTGACGGAAATGTAGCGAAAGAGCTCCAGCACCTCGAGCGCTCCAGCGATCGGCGCCAGGGTGATTATGTTTGATTTTTGATAATGCTGCCAAGCATAACGGCGTGGTCGTCGGCGTCATCGTTTCCATCCCGGGACGGAACGGAGGGATTCGCTACGCAAAAACGCCCAACGCAGGAGGAGGACCGTTGCGGATGTAGAAGGGATCGGTTTCTTTTCATTCTTTTTTAAAGTTTTTGAAAGAATGAAAAACGGATCCGTTACGCGATCCGTTGGCTCGGTGGTATTGCCCATAGCGTGCCGGGGCCATCCTTTATATCCTTTTTGGTGCTTCCTTTTCTTGTTTTTGTTTTCGTTCCCTTTCAGAGCGTCGATTCAACTTGGCCGGGCACCAACTGGTCTGGCCGCGCGTAATGACGTGGTTAGCATATTGGAATCAATTCCGCAAACGCTGCCATCTTCTTGGATCCCTTGGATCGGCTCTCGCCAGCGGGGGGGATGTCCTTGCTCCGCTTCTCCCGTACCCAAACTCACACAGGCTGGCACTTTTGTGGAGTTGGATAACCCTTCGGCCACGCGAGATTAAATCAGTTTTCGGGGCCGCCTTTCTGCTTCGGTTCCGACAATCGGTTGGATTTTCTTTGCAGTATAAATCCCAAAGTTAGATCCAACTCACACGCACGCAATCACAATTGATTGTGGATAAGAGAAAAGCCCGACGCTCGCTTCACCGGAAAGAATGAAATTGTTTTTATTTTCGTCTCTCCCCTCTCCCCTCTCCCCCTTGCAGTCCATTTTGTGGGGTCGTAAAAGTGATCAGCCCTTCTGGCGAGGCTGGGAGACTCTCTTCAGCGGTTGCCGCGGGCGGAAGTCACGTTGGCGGAAAGCCGAGCCGAGCGAGCGATATCTCCATATTGTCTCTTTATCGCGGCACTATAAAATAGACAGGCTTGCGCGCTCTCGGTCTCAACGTACGACGAACTTCTGAGGCGATTTAGAAGACTTTAGGCTAAAGTGTTTCGTCGACGGTTGGGATCTAGAGGAAGACGGTTTTATGGTACCCCGTTGAAAGCCCGCGGTATCGATGGAAGTTGAACGGAAGGTGCTTTAGAGACGAGTCCCCGATGCCGCCGTAGGCCGGAGAGCGCGCGTCATAAATGTGGCTATTTGAAACCTGTGTCAAACACTTACGAGTATCGCACGTCCTTCGGTTCGATGGGGTGGAGTAACACATACTCCAAGAAAAGGGAAGAAGAAATACGGAGCTCTGTTGGATTTACATCACACACCACACTGCTTGGCCTCAATTCCTACCATGTGGGACCTTCATATGCAAACGAAACCTAGGAGGACACACGGTGTCGGACTTCCCCTTGAGAGGTCGTTGGTTTTGGAAGGGAAATGGCCGTTATACACCGAAGGTGCTTCATGGCACGCCAGTCATGCACAGCCCGACGAATAGTGTGGTGTTATTTATGACCTTTTTGTTCCAACTCGCCGAAGAAGGAGCAGAAGCGGCCTAGCAGCGACCTCTAGTGAGAGAACACGGAAAGCTGAAAGCTAGCGTACTTGTAACTCTCCGGCGGAAGGAAAAATGATGGCCTTCCACAAGCCCGTGACATTTTCCACCCAAACACACATCGGAAGCGCGGCAAAGGAAGTCCCATTAACAACATCCGACACGCAAGCTCGGTGTGTGTGTGTGTGTGTGTGTGTGACCCAGACCCGGCTATACGTGATCCCCGGCGAGGTTCTCGCGCGACAACGTCCCCCTGGCGAAGGACTTGGATTGCGGATTCGTTCAATATGTTCCGGTGGTTAAATTTTACGGTTTCAGGATTTGACAAGGAGAGGAAAAAAGCAAAGGCTCTATGAGATGAATGAGGTTCGAGTGATTTCTTGGTCGAACCCGCAACGACGGTAGCGCTCGGTCCTGGGGCCTCCCGTGAGGCCTTCGTTGGCTGACGGAAGTAAAATCGGGATTTAACTGATTGAGTTATTGCCATCGGCGGAGGGAACGAGCGACGGATGGGGTTTAAATACAACCCTTACGTCGCCGGGACGGACACGGAAGCGGACGTGATTTGTGAGGGCATTTTATTTTTGTGACACGCCAGCATAATCCTACCCGATATACGAAGGCTTCTCCTCACATAGTACATATAGTACCTGTGCGCATATGGTGCAGTTTTTAATAATTTCTAACTCCTGTACGAAGCAAATCAGACACGCAATAATGAATAACGAAACAGGTCTGGGCTCTTGAAATGGATATGATGCTATTTGCAAATCTCACACTCCGCGCTGTCTTATAGCACCAATCTCTGCCTGTCATCAGCCGACAAAACCGGGAACACGACCGTCTACATCCATTACGGTTTATCTCGCGTCTTTTATTAGCACGTCAAATGGGCGCTCATTCATTCAGATTCGTTTGTGTCCCATGTTGCTTCCTGTGTTCTCCCGCTTCACCGCACCACTTAAAACAAAGCCGATCCAACATCGCGATTCCATCCGGAAGCACAAAAAAAAAAAAAATAAAACCGAGCCTATAAGCGACGTCTCAAAAATGCTGAAAAATCCAGCATTATTTTCCGTAGGGAGGAAGCAAGAACGCTGGTCTCACATTAGGTTGCTGACTGCTTGCTTCTCTAAGTGCTGCTGCATCGTAAAATGTTGATCATAAACTCCAACTCCGAGGAGGAGGGAGGGTGTGTGTGTATAGTTGCCATTTCGGAGCGATTAAAGTTGACGAGCAATGGCTCGATTTCAAACACACTCGTGGATTTCGTGGGTACGGTGGTTTTTATGAAGCGGCTCGTCCTCTTGGGCACGTGTACTGGCGCCAGTCGTCCCTTTGGTCAGGTCCCGGCAAGTCTGGGTAAGGACAACTCAGGAGAACCGCTCAGCCAAAAATAAAAGGGAACTTTTGGTACGGAAGCTTCTCAATCGAAGATAGGAACCCGAAAACAGAAACATTGACTTGAACGTGATAAATATTCATCAACACATGCGTCGGAATTCCCGGGACGCTTCCCTGGGAATCCTGGATCCGCAAGGTTTTTTCCCTCCCCTCAAGGCCGCAACTCTTTCCCTCGTTCCCTTCTGTTCTTCAGTTCTCTTTTTTATCGTTTCCTATTAGCCGCCCGAGCAATGGCGCGCCGCTCCGTTCCCCCGGCTCGCTTTTATGGCCCTTCCCCTGGACATCGTTATGGCGGAAAAAGGACTTTTTCAATTTACCTACACTTTGAAACTAATTTTACGGCCACTCGTTTGTGCTCGGCCGGTTTTTCTTTTCTCTCGTGCTCAACTTCATGTTGATTTTTCCGTTTTTTTTCTTCTCCCGGCTCCCGTCCAGATGTCGAAGGATATGGCAATTCTAATGGTTTACGACAAATCTTCCTCGGTTGCCCTTCTCTCGGTGGCCGTCCTGCCTTTGATCCCGCTCCTTGTCAAAGCCTTCCCTTGAGGCCGCCGGCGCGCTCTCTGGTTGGCCCCTTCGGGAGATAAATGACCGCCGGTTTATGTTTTATGGCGCAAAAGGTTTTTGGCCCGTTCAAGTACCTTTCAAAAATTTTCTAATGGCAACACTGCCCCCGCCGTCACCCGCTTTCGCCCCAGTTTTCCTTGAGGAGAAGTGGAAAATAAATAAAATTTAAAGAAAATTGCTACCTCTCATTATTCTTCCTCTCCACACTCCATTTGTCCGGTCCGTGGGCCGCCTTTATGTTGCTTTCCGGGTTCGGAAGGCTTCTTCCCGGCTCGCTTCTTCCGTTTACGACGTATGGTTAATAAAATTTCCTACAAATAATTTAACATAAATTATGCAAATATTTTCTTTCTTCCTTCCTTTTCCCGGGGAGAGCGGGGGGAGGAACCCGAAGACCGAGTGCCGAATTTGTCCGCGTGGTGGATGATGGTCGAGTGGCGAGTTAATTGGAGTAGTTTCTTTTGCACCGTCTGTCTGTCCGTCCGTTTGTTTGTCCACGCTTCCCTGTTCCCCTCCTCCTCCTCCTCCTCACCCACCGGTTGTCCGCACTTGTTCGTCCCGTCAAAAACCCGTCAACTCTCGCCGCAAGAACGGTGCTCCGGACCCGGGTGGCCTCAAGGGCGCTTAAGATTTCGGAGGTCGTAAATCAGAGTAGTTTGAATGTGGGATGGGTGCTCCCCCCTCCCTTCTCCTTCCCTCTGAATTACCTGCCAGCTTTCCGTTACGACCGTAACATCGTCCCGCCTAATTGACCCGGGAATGGATGGCGAGATGAGGATGGTTTGTTTTATCTACTGGGGCCGCCCTTTTATGGGTTGGTTAGTATGGGTCCCCTCCCCACTACCTCGTTCGTGGTCTCCTTTTCATCTTCCTGTCCATCTTTTGCTCTTCAAATAAGTCTTTCTTTTTTATTCGCGCGAACTATGAAATCGTACACATTCCGTTTTTATTTCTCACTTCCGGAAAAAAACCCAGGGAGCATCCGACGTGGGGAGAGGGAGGGCGAACGGGGTTGGTAAAATTATTTGCTTGCGTTACGATCGCCACCATCATCATCATCGTTGTTTGACGAGCGTCAAATTGGGGTTTGTTCTGTCCGAAAACGAAGAGAAAAACAAACCCAAAGAGAAGGAAAAAAGAAACAAAACTCACGAAAAAAATAAAAGTGAGCCAGAGCATAATTATTTAATTGATGCACTTCACGTGCTGGGAGTGAAAAATGCACCACGAGTGGAATGTCCACACTGCAAAGACACAGGACGGGGTCTATTTGCATCTATATTTTGCTCCAACTCCCCGAGGGGTGGTTTCTATTTTTAAAGAGGCACACGGAACACGGAAAATAACCACTTAAAAGAATACCAATTTGTGCGGCCTGATACGGTTGGAAAATTATTGAAAAACGATGTTGTCAACCATTAGTGCGCAGACACGTCCTTTGATGTTTTCTTGATCAACTCGAGGCAGAACGACGGTACGTTCGCTTCGTCGAATCCCTTTTGTCGATACGGTAATTTGCAAAAACGAACGATGATTTGAAACGTCACACTTCGTTGAGGCAGGAAGTATGATGTGGGCGGATGTCAAGGGAGAGGAAATAAAAAAAAAGTTAGTCCCTCTGTGACGCGTCAAAGGCACAACATATAACAATCATTATCACACAGACTGTATTCTGGATGTGTGATTCATTGTCCTTCTCTCGTTCCTTCCCGCTCACCTCGTAACCATAATCACAGCAGACAACTGGAAGACCAAAGGGTTCGATCCTCTGATGACTCGCAATCGACCCCCGGTGTGTAGTACTGCGCCTCCCTCGCCCTGTCTCCCGATGCGTATCGTTTGATTGATAATTGCGTTCCAGAAGGGAATGAAATTTATGGCCTTATCAAACGCACCTACACAGATTGCGTCGGTGGAGGATCAGATGAGCTTTGCACGGGCACGTAATGCAACTACCAATCACTCATGGTACCCCGCCTCTTACCTACAGCTTCCAATTTGTGACGGAATGTGCCTGTATGTATCAAACATGCAACCAAGAGGAGAAACCGGCGGGGGAAGGATCGATGGTGGAAACTTGGTACAATCGGCTGTTCAGCACTTCATAAATCACCTTCTCCGACCAGGACGTATGTGTGTGTATGTGTGCTCCGATATGTCTGTCATTTCACTGACTCGTCTCCCAACCTCCGAACTCCTCCATCTCCAAGACTCTGACTACCAGCTGGTAATAATGATGATGATGATGATGGCGCTGCTGATGATGTGAATGATAATATAAGTGATAGGACCGATGTTCATTTCACCTGCGGCGTACAGTTTGTACCAATTATAACCGCAAAATCCCATCGTACTACACCCCGACACGACGTCGCTGTTTCCATGATGACTCTCTCTCTCTCTCCACGCACGCTTCACGATCAGGATTCCACGAATTGTGTGGATACAATTATGACGCGCGCTCGCGTTTATGATTTCCCCATTTGTGCCGTGGTACGTGCCGGTTGGAGGCCTTACGCATGACGCATCGCCCGCAGGCACCTATCACGTGGAGTCAATCGATTCGTTTCGCCCCGTTCGGCTCCGAGCCCTAGGGCAAGAGGGGCCATGGGAGGTGGGTTTTCAGTTCTTCTGGTACGAGTATCTCGCGGCTTCCAAGCACAGTGGCACTATAAGAGGTGCGAATAGCTATTGGCTTGTAATGAACTGGTGTAAAAGAGCTTGAAATGTCTATTTTACATTCCTTCGAATAATTTGCATTTTCTTCTGCTGAGAAATTTGGTCTTATGGTATAGTCTATATAAATATCATTTTCATGCTTGTCCACTCTCTAAGCCACTGTGCGTTGTGGTTCTCGTATTGGTTTGATTATGGCCGCCGGTCGGTTGCCTTGAAGCGCTAGCCCGTGGATAGAGTTTGAGCAGCATCAAATTAACGTCACTTGGACGCTGATGGCCATCAGTGCGTCCAACTCATTCTGGGATACCAAAATAGGGCAGGATGGTAGACCCCTACAATCGAATATCGGGGTGCGCATTTCCGTGTTTGATCTGTGTTTGGACCTGTCATCAATGTCTACCGGGGGTATCCTGTATAGCCATTGTGTTGGAGCTAATGATACGAGCCCTATTTAATGCGCAGGGATTGTGAATTTGTCCCTCCAAATGAAGCTGTTCGGGTTTGTAGAGTAGCAGGTCGGGAAACATAGACATGTGGATTGAAACGAAAACTTTTCTACAGTGAGAAGTACCATGTACTATATAGCCGCACAATCTGATAACTCAGATGGTTTTATTTTTACTTTATTTATTTGATTTGATTTGAAGATTTTTACTAATTGTTTTCTTTCGCCATTTTTCTCTTCCATTGCCACAGGCTGTCTCCTGGACGGAGTTCCGCCTTCAGCTCCACCGGATGTACCACCGCGCAATCCAACCATGAATCGAATGAATGGACGCGTCACCGGCAATCCTACCGAGCTGGGTGTAGACTTCGAACCGTCGTGTCTGGTCCGGACGCCGTCCGGCAACGTTTACATTCCGAGCGGAAATCTAGGTAAGTAGCGAGTAGTGACCCGACGGGACGGGTCGAGTAATGCCGGAGGTGGTCTGGGTGTCGAATTGATCAAATTTCACCTGGCACTTGCACACCCGCCGGCAAATGATTGCGGCACAGGTGTGGTAACTGATTTGGATACACTTTGACCCACTCCCCACCTTCTTCGGCAAGTGCAATCCTAATTTTCACGACCCCTTGCAGGGTCTATATGTGTGTGCAAAGGGAAATGGAGAAAAGGGCCGATGTTTTCCGGTTGATAAATAACTCACCATAAATCAAGGAGATAAACAAACACGAACCTCACACGTCGAAAGGAATCGGTGAGTGTGTGTATCTACGAGAGATTTCCACCACAATTCCAGCGTGAGGGGCATGCCAAGACGGAAGGCCACAGGAAGGCGAACCGTTGCTACGGTACGGGTTGGTAAATAAGATTTTCTACCGAAAAACCCTTGGTGAATTTTTAAACAGTGTACCACACTCCGGTCCCTTCGGTTTTCGGTTCGTTCGGCCACTTTGGAGTCGATACAGTGCAGAGGATGGACACCTTCGTCGAGTTGATTTTCGGTTGGGTGTGATGTTCGTGTGCGTACACCCAGAGTCGTTGTGGACGTGCGTGGTTGATTCATCTGCCCGTACCGTTTTTCGGCGTAGAACCTCCCGGGGAGTAGTTCGAAAATCTTGTTGGAATAATTGAAACGTATCAGTGATTCATACTTGCCACAATTGGATCGAACCGTTGAATTATTGAGCGCTGAAGTTCAAGGGGTGAGTGCTTAGTCTGGATGATGCAAGCGCGAACGTTTCGGCTCGGGGTTAGGGCTCCTAAAGCAAGTGTGTGAGGCGTTTGAAGAAAGGTTCTACTAAGAAAGAACATCTTTACGGTACCATAGGTACGAACGTAATTCACTGGGGGCCATCAGTTTAATGCAATTGGCATAAAATGTTGGCGAGTAAATTTTGAATGGGGCGTTAAAGTAGAAGATGAAACACTGGAATGTAGTTTTAAAATTGGCAGCTATATGTTTATATTTCTACAAATTTGAAATGCTTGACGTTTCGAAATTTCCATATATGTTTAGGAATTAATTCATTCCTGATTCCAATCAATCACAACTCATGGAAATCTTATTTGAAACAATAACCGGTAATACCCTCAAAGGACAGATGATCCAGATGTCAGGAGATTCCCACGAACCTCAAATCCAATAGAAAACTGTAGACTATAGTGACAGCCATATTAGCGATACCGCTAGCTATGTCTACCCTACTCCATAAACCAAATAAAGCAAACGCATTCTTTTTTGCATATGAAAAACTATCGCTTGTCGGTACTGGGACTGCAAAGATGCGGTGCAGACAAAATGCGTCCCCAGAAAAGGACGACGAGAAGCGACTCGTTTGCTCGGTTGACTGCCAGACGGTGTGCCAGAGGACGAAAGGAAGCAGTGGTGCTGTACCTACAAATTGCCATTCTTCAGCCCACTTAAACGTGAAGAGCTTGAGTTATTTTATTTTTAGCATTTTTTCCCCGTCGTGAAGAATCCAGAGACGGAGGTGTAGAAAGAGCGCTGAAGAGAACTCGAGAAAAAACCTGTGGTCGTAAACAAGCCACTTGCAATGCAAACCAGCATACAGGAGCGTAGGAGCATCTCTTCGGTCGGTTAGTTAGGGTGGACATGTCTGTTACATGACGCGCCTCAACGATGAGGTGCATCATCATGCACGCGGACCCATGTGTGTGCGGAAAACGGAGCGACATTTTGCAAACCTTAAAAGACCGACCAGGAGTTGGAAGGAGGCAGGACGTAAAACACAGGGGCATAGTTTTGACTTGTTGTCTGCAGCTAAACTTTTTTCCGGCTTCCTCTCAGCGTTGCTCGGTGGAGTTCGCTTTGCGCGCTGCTACCGTCCGCATCCCGCTGCGATCGGTCACCATCAAACAGTTTTTGCGATGAACTCCTGCTCTTCCTGGAGTGTGTTGCTGCATCCATTCAAGAAAGTTCCCAGTTCGACTGGACTTCGGGACAGCTGAAGAGAGGTAAAGAGATGTAAAGAAAAAGGATAGTCCCTCGGTGTGGCATAAGGAACACACCGCGGCATATAAGCAACTGCCGACCATCATTATCCGGGCACTTTGTTTGCGTGCATGGGGAGGACGCTTCGTGCGGGCATCGAATGAGCGGAGCAAAAAGAAATCTTGTCCAACTGTCAAACTGGGCAGCGGCAAACGTGTGTCCCATTATTGGCGTAGCGAACCACCGAGTAGAACCATTTTGCATAACGTTTTTCGTGGCTAAGTATGGGCTCCTCCTTAATGGGAGACGTCTTCGTTGGGTCGACGAGAAATTCCTAAACAGCATCACCGGTAGAGAACGGGATCGGTTAACCTAGGCCAGAAAGCTTCCAAATGACTCAATAGGACGTACACACGGCCCGTCGTTGCCATCTTGGACGGTGTCTACTGGTGCCTGATGCGCTCTTCTTCTGGGAGAGCTGTGTTGGCGGCACAAATCACATGGTACTGTCACCGCAACAACACACAGAACACAGGTTGATAAAGGAGCAGCGTAGCGGGTGTTTATACCATTGTCCGGCACCTTCTCCACACCATGCATGCATGCGCGTCCCGCTACCATGCGTTCATCTTCATCGTCGACAGAGAGACAGGCACGTAAGTAGGGATTTTCTGAATCCTTCCCCAATTCCCGTTCCCGTCACAACGCAAAAGGGCCCAGGCAAGGGGACACACACACACACACACGCTGAGGGACTTCCATGCAACGTTACGGTGCGTTCGGTTGGAAAACTTGTTCCATTGATGCCTGAAAAACGATGGCAAACTTTGGCAAGACAACGCACGTCTCACGAGGGACTCGAGGGTGAGCGTAGCAACGGCACCACCGAGTCTTCTGCAGTCTAGTTTGGCGATCCGTGAGAAGATGTGTAAGTCCTCGTTGACGTGTCGGGGATTTGCTGGCGTTGTTGTAACAATTCCAGTTACCGAGCACCACACACTGGAGCTCTGGATGCGTTGCCCGGACCGATGCCTATCCAGGCGATGGTGCCTCTATAGCTCCAGATGCGACACGATGTGCATAAATTTTATCAGTAAATTCTGCCCACCTACCCCTGATTGCTTCTCCGGGACTCGGTGATTTGGTGGTCGGTCATTCGGTTTGATGACCTAGGACCGCCATAGGAGAGGACGGGCATCCTTGTTAGGATGGGTTGCTGCATCGAGCAAAGACTATCGATACAATTTCCACACCGGTTCACATTGTCGGAATGGGACGGGAGGGGGGTCCACAAGTAGATAAAGATCATTCATTAATGCAATTAGATATATTTTATGTAAAATAGACACCTTCGAGAATCCCAGCGATCGCCTATGGTTCTCCTGGGAGACCCACCGTGGGGCCACGTCCGTACCTCCGAAGCCAATCGATTTCGTTTTCTTGTTGCACTTCCGATCGATCGGAAGACGACTTCTCCTACCGGTGAGCGTTTTGTATCGACGTACAAGAATTTACATGCACACAACACTCTCTCTTCCTTCCTGCTCGTGGGAAGGGACTGAGGGCCCCTGTCGACCGGAGAAACGCCTGTGTTTATGCAAAACATAATCCGCAAAACCCATTCACCCAGGGCGGCCATTTGCCAGCTTCTCCGGGTAGGAGGAGGGAGCAGACCCGGAGGGGAAAAGTGGTTGATGTTTATCTCGTCTATTGATTAAATAATTGTAAATTTTGTGGTCTCCAGAAGAACGTGCCAAGTGGCGTTTTCGATTCAACCTTCCCCGCGCCATCTGCTCCCTTGCTTACGACGGCTTCCCTGTTCGTCCGTGTGGCGCTCCTTAAGATGTGCCCACTCATCTCGTTGAACTCCTTCTGGTAAGCGAACGTCCTTCGCTGCCGAAGGCGCGTCCTGGCTAGAGGCCATTTACGGCGTACGGAGGCTAAATGGGATTCTCACGGGACCAACGAGGCGCAGCGAAACCGCAGCGTGTACAAGAATGCTGCAGTCTTGGCCGGAGACAGTTACACGAGCATATGTATGTAAATTTCCCCGAGTCGCTCGAGTTGCGAGTGTGCAGCTGCACCGGGGCCGCTGCTGCGGTACGGTGACAGTCATTGTTGCGTTGAAATGGTTGCTGCACCATCGCATCTCGTCGTTGTCCTGGGAGGTGCACATAGCGACGTGGACCGACGACCCACGTTATCCGTAAACATTGTGACATTATTTGTTTATTTACATTTAAGTTACCCAAATGTTGCCCGTTGGCCTTCGGCTTCCGTGCGTTCTAGGGCCGCCGAGAACCCCGAGGTTCCAAAACACATCATGTCACTCGGCATACCGACGGCCATGTTGGACAAAAAGTTAAATTAAATAAAACCTTCTGTTCCAGAAGTGGCGAGTCCCCGGGAACTACGCACCCGTAGAGGACTCAACTTTAGAGCCAAACTTCCAATGGAACAAGCGAAACCGTTTGAAGCTGGAGTTTAAGTGTTCCGACGCCACAAACCCCTGTTGCTGCTCGGGCCTCTTCTTTCCAGATTTCAAAAATTACGCCACCCATACGTACGCTTCCGGCCCGACGCCGACTTTACATGGTACATCTGTCTAAAATCGTTGTTATTTTAAATTGAGAAAATATGTGCAGAACACTTGCTGCCATGGTGCGCGGTCACTCTCCCTCTCCGTGTCGTTTGGTTTTCCACCGAACTGGATTTGTTGAACGTCATCCGAGGGGTGTGGGTTCGAGGTCGGGGTTTCAAAGTTTGCATTGCAACGCACATGAACCCCTCCCATCGACTGCGGGTTGCGTTAGCCGTGCTGGTTTTTGTGTCATTCCTCAATTTTTCCACTTTGAAATACGGGTCCTCCAGAGGTTTTGCGCCGTACGTTCGTTAGTGTGCGCACTCGTGGGGAAAAACAAATTGCCTCCATGAATTGGGACGGTTGTTTTAAGAAGCCTTGTTTCGCTTTCTCCCTCCATCATGCTCGTTGTCGGTAGGTCATCACAGCTGGTGCATGTTCGGTCGCTTCTCGATATAGCACACACCCAGCACGCATCGATCTCCAAGTTCCCGGCCACGAGAGTGTTTGTGTAACAGCCAATCTTTTTTTTTTTTCAAGTTGTATTCTCCTCACTCGACAGCTTCCGGTGAATCCGAGCGCCAGTTGAGCTAGGTTCTGAAACGATTGATTCATACCAGTAGGCAAAACGGAGGAAATATGTTTACCAACCGGTACTAATCATATTCATCGTTTTTTGGATGTCTCGAAACCACTCGGTAAGAGATGTACGTACATCTTACGCCGTATTGAGTAAACACTAGTTGATAAATAGATTCTTTGGTTGGTCTGAGACTGAAACCAAGCTTCTCGATAGAGATCAACGTCATGACCTTCATAATTGGGAATCACTTTAGTACGCAAGTTTTGTTCGCCCCAAAATAGCGTAATTTTTGTAAAATCTGAAGAAAATCACGTACCGGATGACATTTATTTTTCACGAGACCAAATGTCCAACAGCTGGAATCTTTGCTCGTTCGTAGGGATTAACTCCGGAGAACCTTTTACGGGGTTGGCAAGAATCACCAGCTCATGACTCTCTGTCCTCCAGAATGCTCGTAGATTTCCGCCGGCTCGTATGTCAGCGTATTTTACGACGCAAAGTTGCATCATTTTATCGTCTCCCGGTCCCGAAAGTGGGCTAAAGATTCCCAATTTTCGATTTACTAACTTCCCAAACTTGTTCCACGCGGGTTTTCCCACGGTTCTCCCCCCGCACGCTATCTTTCCCGGACGCTGAGCATCCCGGAATTCGTGCCCTTCCCACTAACTTACCTTAATTATGGACGAGTTTTCCCCAAAATTCGAACCCCAAGGGTCTCCTCGGGCGTGTTGCGACGTTTGGTTCTCGGGCTGATAACGGATCGATACTGTTGCCAGGCGAACGGAAGGCTTCGGAAGGCTTCAGGTTTGATTCTCCCGGGTTACGTTAGGCTGGTTAGAGGGTAAATATTGGACCACGAACAACCGTTTCGCCAACCTTGCGTCCGTCGGTTCCTTTATCGGCGATTGCTAAATTTTGCAGGTCCGCGTGCGTGTGTGGGTTTATATGTGCATGCCAGTGAGTTCAAGCGTATGAAGCCATCGATATGTGTGTGCCCATTCACGCATACTTGATTGCGAGCACGGCGCTATACACTATGCAAACTTTCCCAGACGCACAACTGATCCCTTCCTTATCCTCGTTAATTTTATCTTGCCTTTTTCTTCTCTGATCCTGTGCTCCGTGCTTCGTGCTTGTAGGATGATTCCTTGGGAATCGGGATGCTGGGAAAATCGCTCCCCTAAGCCTACTCCCAAACCCAGCTCCAAAAAGGGATCGGAAGAGGGTATACACAGGAAGAGCCGTTGCACTCGTATGCGGGGATTCCTCCAATCAACCTTGAAGGCACATAATTTATGTAGGTCTGTGTGTTTGTAGCAGATTAATTATTTATTTTATCTAAACTAAACGATCTGCTTAAGCTGTGCACGGTTTCATCCGGCAAGATTTGCCGTGTAGTGTGTGGTTTTGGGGCTGATCTGTTACCTAAATCGATCGGGCTGTGGTGTTCCTGGACGGGCAAACAGGGTCGATACTTTGTAGTGTCGGGAAAATATAGGTTCCCAGGGAATTATTATGTCTTATCCTCGGCTTATCGAACGCAACCATTCCGGTGGAACCCCTACATTAATTGACTCTCATTCCGGCACAAGCCAGAACAATCCATGTCCTAGTCAAGAGTTCTGGTCGGATGCAAAATAAAAGCATTTCTAGCTTACCCAACTCGAAACGATTTGTTGATGATGATGGTGATGTTGATGATGATGATGATGATGACTACCACCCGTTCTCGTGTTGTGTATTATGCAGCATCCCTTTCGTCAGAGTAACCCGGAGCTCCGGAGTTGAATACCACCGTTCCGTCGTAGGAGTGAAGTTTAATTTACTTCTATAATTGCTCGTTTGGTTTGGTTCGCTCGAGTTGTGCTGTGACTATTTATTTTTGATGTCTCCTGGAACCCAGGAACCACAACGACAATTCGTAATCGGGGAATATGCTACCGGGGGATACCAAATAAGGGGAGATAAAGTATAAAGAGAATTCAGCAGCGGCGAACGTCAACCGGCTGACACACCGACATTGCCGAATGACGGATAAGTTCCCAGTCCAAGTACCCCTTAACCCGCTCCCCCTTTCTGTATCTCTCGGTAAATGGGTTCCCTGTGGTCAGCCCATACTGGGCAAGTACATGTGCAGTTTCATTCAGAGTTGGGCGCAAAAAGAGAGTGAAGTCTAACTGCAGCCACTGAGGGTGGGGAGAAACGGAGAATAAAAACCTCCACTAACGTAAACCCCAAAACCCTTAAATCCCCCATTTGACAGACGAATCCTGACCGTGCGGACAGATCGGTCAAGTCCACCCGCCGCCCGACGGTGCGGTTCGCTACCGTGGTCTCCATGGTGCATAAGACCCTCCACGGAGAGCCGGTTCGGTCGCGCCGCAACCCGTGACAACCCCGGGGGCGGCCGGATTGAGGGTGGCGTCGGGGTTCCGTCGGTCAACCGCAGAATGTAAATTAACGATATTGCATTCACATGTCCATCAAATTATCGGAACAATTACCGTCACTCGGCGTCGGTCGCCAGCGTACCTCGGAATCCCTGCTCCCTCGAAATTCCCCTCTTCCCAGTGTGTATTCAATCGAAGGACTGCGAATGGGCGAGGAACGAACGGTGCGTTCGATGCGAGTATGCGTGTGTGTGCTGATACGCCCTTCGTGCGTGCATGCTATCAATTAGATTAAATTAAATTAAAGACTTGAAGTGGCGCTCGGTCCGCGGAATGATTATCGCCGAATAAGCTGGTTTTTGCACGCTGTGGCCTCTCTCGGTACTCATGGTTGCGGGTTATGGGGGAGGGGGGGTCTGGCTGCAGAACCTATCACAACAGTCGACACCCTAACTCCCAAGCTCTTGCGAGCGTCCCTGGTAGCGGGAATCCCCCAACTCCCAGCAAGTCCCAGCGTCTAGTGGTAGGCAAAGCAATTTGCGTTAATTTATAGTCCCTGACAGCAGAGTGCGGCGGCTGCGGCGGCGGTGGAGGAAAGAGGCCAAAGTGCGCTCGACTTCGTGTTCGAGTGCCGGTCCCCGGTCGAAATGGATGCATATCCCAAGCAAGCTTTCGGCCCTCACATAAGCGCATCTCCTCGAAAACGGGGGGGGGGGGGGGGGGGGGGAATTGCAAAAGCTTCTACCGGCGGGACTCGGGATTGATGGTCAATGTAGAGAAGTGGCCCGGCTAGTAACGCATCCACTTCTTCTTGCCGGTCCGATTTTCGTACCGGCCACGGTGAACCTTCTGCCGGACGTCTCTGCGGTCCAGCTTCCAGTGGCAGTACTAAAGCCGGGTGACCGGTAACGGTACCGGGAGCAATTTTCCGAAACCCACTTTTGCATTTTAAAACTCCTCTTCGTCAACCTTTCCGTCCGCTCTGTCCACCGGGCTGGTAGGACTGGACGGTTCTATACTTTTAGTCAACCGTTCCGTGCATTGACTTGGCTTGAGTGGATCTTCCTTGCATTTCCGCACTCCGGGTTCGGTGAAGGCAGTGTTTGCATTTTGGAGCGGGCTACACACAAGCGCAATTAGATGATTACTGGTCAGTGCTGCTGAATGATTAAAGAAGGCACTCAGCAACTTCAGGGAAGCTACTGTAGCTTCTCTCCGCAGTACTAAAGCGTAAATGTCATCGCACGAAAATGAGTCCGCAGAAAATTGTCCCCTGTTGTCTAATTTGAGCTCGGAACAAAACAGCAGAGACCTCATGGTGGCATCCGATGTGGGAAAATTTCTTGAGTTAAATAGAAACAATTTATTCGGTCGACACGGAGAGAAAGCAGTTCGAAATAGACGGTTATCTATGCGGACGGATGATGTGCACGACACGTATTGACACGTTGTAATAGGCTACGATTTAAGGATGACCGGTGCAATCCCGTTAGACCTTCCGCCCATACCACCTGAACCTGGTAGCTTGGGTCGGTTTTTCGCTTGTAGTGGTCAGCAGTACCGAGAAAAGAACCAATTTCCTTGGGTTTCTCCGTACACACATCAATGCTTCCAAAATTGGGTGACTGCGTTTGAAGTCGCAAAATTCGTTGGAGCTACTAATACGTGTCCTAACGCCTCGGTAGGACGTGACCACCGAGTGGACGTTGCAACGCTTTAGGACCAGCTTTTAATGAACTTCCATTATGTGCGTGACGCCAGTTTGGGGATTTGGTAAAGTGCATCAAAGGCCATGTTGCTGGGCAAACATCCCCCGACTCTCGTGTATGTGTTTAGTTCCCCGTGTACCTGGGAATGTTCATGTCTCCTTTCCATTATGTGCTTTCCTGTGGTGGGACGCATTTTTTATCCGGTTCCTTTTTCCTTCGCCTATGGTACCTGTTGTGTCCTCCTCCGGATTAATGCACGCAACGGGTATTGTCGCGTAAACGCGTCACCGGATTCAGCTGGATCGTTTAGCTTCCCCGAAGGATGGCCTCGGCGATATCCCCGCGCTATTAGAGCCCCGTCTTCGGTGAGCGCTCTGACGACGACGTTTCCTTTATCCCTGTTGTAAATTCGATTATTCCGAGAAGCTGTGCGTGCACTTGCCCCCGTGATGATGGTACATGCCAAGAGCTGTGAGGAGTCGGAAAGGTTCCGGGTGTCGCGGTGGTCTGTTACTGTAGCGTTATACTGGCCCGCCGTAGGGCTATGATGAAACATCGTTCGTTCGCTCCACACTCCGGTCGTCAGGTGTGAAAGGTGAAACATGAAACCATCGCCCTACATATCACGCCCCGCCGATGGAGCGCTCGACTTCGTAAGGGAACACCGACAGCAGAGTGCGCACGGCAGATTTCCCGAGCACAACAGCCACCGGGGACGTCATTTCGGTTCCGTACGGTACCGCCGTGCACGGTATGTAGCCAGTCTGCATGCATGCAGCTATTCAACATCAGGCAGTCAGCCAGTCAGTCAGTCAACCAGTCAGTTAGTCAGTCAGTCATATGCACACGTATTTTTGGGTACCGCACCGGGCGCTCTTGCCCGTGCTTGTCATTAATGGCGTTGCCTTAGGAGCTCCCCCGGCGGCGCGGGTATGTGTTTGGTTTTGGGAGCAACGATCCTATGCGCAATGCGCCCTTGCCAGGTTCCCTATCGCCACACGAAAAAGGGGTTCCTCGAGCCTGCGGCCTTGAATGGATCAACTTTGTTACTTCCTCCTTTTTGTTTGGCAATTCTGGAACGCAATGTAGAGTTGCCCAGGATGCCTCTACATATTGTGCTAACAACCGAAAACGTGTTGCCGACCGACATTTCGTAACCCTTACATCATAACGGGTGGTTTCTGTTCCTTTTTATTCGGACCAATGTTTTTGAACCCATTCAGAATATTGTTTGACCCACGAAGTTCCTTCCAGCCATGCCTCACTTTTCGATATAGGCCAGCTAAAGAAAAACTAAGGGCAGGAGGGTACCAAGAATTGAGGTGGGGGTCTTTTCCATTGTGAAACGGATTGGTAAAACTTGATTCCAAAACCTGCGGTAACGTCAGGTCCCATGCGTCATTTTGCGGACCAGTTGTTCAAATTCTCCCGCGGAGTTCTGAGGGAAACTTGCTGGAGGGAAAGCAAAAAACCCGTCAGAGTGAGGGAAGAAAAAAACCCTCCATCCCCGGTACGGTACTCGGTATGGCACATGCCAAGGTTTTACACATACACTCCAACACTCCATGTGTCAATCAAGAGAGGTTAGGTGTGTTCCGGTGTTCCGGAGAACTGGCGCGCGTTTCACGCTGTGTGCCCGCGAAGGGTTCAGTGTGCCGTGTTCCGTTGCCAGGTTCTTTGATCTAGTGACACGCGGTACCTTTCCTGCTCGGCAGGGAGACCCGCCTTCGTTTCTCCTGCGTCCCGTGAACCCTGTGGAAATGCTGCGAGCGTGAAGGCGAGAGTGCGATACAGACACGCGCAAAAACCCCCGGTCGCAAAAACACTACCATTCTCCTCCGTAGTCGTCGCCGGGTAAACGTCGCGTTAAAACGGTAAGGACATTCGCATCCTATTCCATCCGAACCGCGTGCTAGATCCAAGCTGACGGCGGTTTGCATCCGTATGGAGGCAGCAAGACAACCGCGAGAGGTTAGAAAAAATCCTCTTGCCAACAGCGCACGTAAAACACGCGATACGTACATCACGAGGATTTGTTATTTTCCCCCGTTTGAAGGTACGAATTTTTCCTGGAACTTGTAATACCAGAAATGATCGTAATTGGTACTATCTTCGTGCTCTAAGAGTTTAGCTTCAAGGGAAGAGATTGTCTAAACGTGGTACCAGATAATCTTATGTTCTGTAGTAACTGGAATGTATACTGTTTCTCTTAATTGGACAAACTACTTGTTCCGGTTCGATAGTCTCCCTATTCAAATCCGCCAGTTCTCCAGTATCGTTAAAGACGTAATTCAATCTCAAAGTTTCCTCAAACCCAACCAAAATGGGTTCTATTAATTTCATTACGTTTTGAAGTGCATAAGAGGCCAAGGAAGCAACGGCAATGATGCTGTAGCACCATGTTTATCTTCCATTAGAACATTAAAGCCTTTCCCTCGACTGCAGACGTCAGCAGAATGGAGATCGACCTTTTGCAAAACGCCCGAAAAGCGCCCGGCGCGATCGAAAGATTGCCGGAGTGTGGCCGGGAGTGGAGTATGTGTAAACATCGACGCAAATGTTCATGTGGAAAAGTGGTTTTTATTTCACTTCCAAATGCATCCTTTGCCGGTGGAAAGTGGACGCGGACACCGACCCGGGGGAGGGAAAGTTGAACGGTCGGGGGGCTGTGCAAACACATATCCAGCGTGTTTGGATTTGCGTTGCATAAATTTTGCACCACACCGTGCGATCTCGTTTGCGGAGTCCCGAAATCACACACACACACACACACACACGCAAACCGGTTTGGAGTAGCCGAGATTTTGCTTGCCTGGCCATCAAATTTATTCATTCATTCGCTCATTAAACAGTAGGAAATTTTCATCATCATCATCATCATCATCGTCGTCCGTTTGACCAGACGTTCGGGAAAGCTGAAAGCATCGAGAAAATTAAATTCCTTTCGCTTCCGCCCACCAACCCGTTCGAACGTCCTGCTGGACTTGGGAAAATGCTGCATCCACCAATTCGATGATATATCGTGATTAGGTAGGTGCAGATTTGAGTGAAAACCCTTCCAGATAGCTTCGTTCGTGCGTTCAATATTTCGGTGGGAAATTACACTAGCAGCATTGGGTTACGTACGAGCTGGAATTGATTCACCTGATGGCATCATCTGACCACCAGTCGGCCTTTTTCCATGCGTGAACTATGCGTTTTGTGAAGCACGTTTCGTACGAATTCGGTTACATTCAAAATTGCCTAGGACATTTCCAATATATCACTTCATTCAACATAACCAGGGGTCGGCAAAGTCCGGTTCCCCGGCTGATTCTATTCTGATTCTGACGTTGAAACTAATACACAAGGCAACTTCCTCGTACACTTATACTAGATTTTTTGGAACACCTTTATCGATTTAAAATCTGCCAGTCTCATAAATCTTGTTCTGAATCTAGTGGCATTTTTACATTGCATCCACAATAACTACAATCAAATAAAACAATTTTCGACAGCACTACGAAACAAAATACGGTTCCTAAAATTGACAAAATCCAAAAGCTGAATTGTGTGCGTAACTGAGAGTACGCCAGTAAAACTTTTCTGCGGGAAAATAATTGTAACAAATGATTTACTTCAAGTAAGATAAAGGAAAATAATTGAAAATACAGGAAAAGTCCAATTCAACCAGTACAAGTACAAAATTGTACTGAAATAAGTACAAACTAATGGTAAAAAAGAGTTACTTTGCAACATGTTGTCTCATATTTGCCGAATTCAAAAATTAATATTTTTTTTTTATTAACTTTCAAAACCTCAAAATACTTTTTAAAGTATCAGGTCCGAAATTTTGGGTTCTTTTTCATCATTTTGCCGACCCCTGATCTGAACGATCAAACCATATACTCCAAACGCGATTTAAAGGAATTTAATATTTGCCTTGTATGCGATGTAGGTTCCTCGTGTTCTTGCTATTCCTATATAACCACAGTTATTTGAATATTTGTTTGTTGTACATTTCGCCCAGCCCCCTCCGTTTCTGCCTATCTTCTTTCCGAATGATCATTATCATTATCATTCTGCGGGAAATTGGACGAACGTCTTCTTTGCGCCGAGGGCGCGAAATCACAAATCCTAGCTCCACAATTGTGTGTGTGCCCCCTTCACGTACACTTCGGTTTGTGGTGCGCGAGGTCAGATCAATTTGGGAGCAGATGGAAATGGAAAAAGAAAAAAAAACACCACCACAAGTTATCGGCAAGAAGAACCCGGGGCCGGAAAAACTGTGCCTTAGTTATACCGAACGCACGCAAATATGCTCCCTTCGTTCTCGGCGCTACTCTCCAGCGCCAGTGTATGGTAATGTTGCTAGGAAACCGCCATTTTCGATGCTCCTCGCGTCCCACGGAAATGGTTGAATGGTCGCCCGTACGCGCGGTGCGGCCAAGAATAGCGCGGTGTCATCGTGTGATTTTCCAGTTTCCATCTCCAGCTAGCACCATCTCAAGCGATGCGGGAAAATGTGGTTAATTGGGCCAACGGTTCACAGGACCAACGGTTCATGGAAACCAACAAAAAGGCAAGGAAAAAATGGACAGAAAGGAGTGCGTGAATGGGGAAAGAAAAACCGGGAAACACACATACACACACAAGAAAGCCAGTGAACCTGAAACCATAACCTAGAAAAAAAGGGAAGTTTCTGTGGCCGAGCGCCCAACTTCGGCGGCCGAAAGCAGCCCAAGCCAAAATTTATGCCACTCACGTCATCGACATTTTTTCAACCTCATTTCCTCCACCGCGCACCTTCCTCCTTCGGAGCGATTTTCCAACGTTCAGTTCTCCCGCCGAAACCATTATCAGTTTGTCGTCTTTGGGGGGAAAATATGGAATACGTTGGCCGAACGTGGAGAACGGACGGACCTCGAATCACCCACGGTGGTCGGGTTCATTTTCTTCCGTGGAGTTTTCTACTTGTTTCTTGTGTGTGTATGCATGTTTCGGCGGTGCCTTACCGAGATTTATGTGATGGGAAAGTAACGAACTAAAAGTCGGGAGAAAGAGACCCGTAAAGCGCGTTGGAAAGTAACGAGGAACTAAAAAGAAGAAAACAGAGTGAAAAACATACAAACTATACACACCTCTAACGATGCAACGCTGCTGTCTTCATTAATTACGGCATCTTTCGTTCTTAATCTTGTACGCTTGGAACTTCGATGTCACCTTTTCGGGTGGTATTTTATTTCCCCCTCCGTGGTTCGTGTCACCGTCAACTTCACGTCCCGAAACGGTTGATGGACAGCCTGGACTGTGTAGACCAAGCGTTGCCATACCGTATGTGTGTGTCTGTTTGTGGCCAACGAATGGGAGAAACGCCATGAAACACTTTGCATTTTAATGGGGCCGAACTGCGGCGTTTAATTTTCGTGCGGTAACAGTCACGAAGTCAGGTTGAGGTATTTTTTTGATATTTCTTCTCGCTCTTGTTTTTCCCATCCTTTTACCACGCTTTGGAGTTTGGACTTGGGAGCTTAGAAAATATCGTCTTTAGCTTAGGGAAGACCAGAGTAAAAACATTAAAAGCCCAACATCCCTTACCGATACCCTCCAAACAAATAAATCCTACCGAACCTTCGAAAGCGTGTGCGAAAATATTTCGAAAATCTGCAATCAAAAAACATTTTTCCTACCCTACCCTATTCGTCCAACGCACCCCCACTTCCCCTCAGCTGTCATCGGTGATTTTTGAAGCTTGCGGACCTGGCAAGCTTTCATGTCCCAACGGCCAGGTCCGTTTGATAATGGATGGCCGAGACTTCCTCCATTTTTATTTCCCGAGACCCCGGCCGTTTTGGTATTCGTTAGCGTCCGCGCCCGTTTCCTCCCGCCCCTTCCACCAGTGTGCTGAAATGGATTGGATGTTTTATGGCGAAAATTTCCCCACCAAGAGCGAGCACGCCGGAGTGAGAACCGAAACCCGAAAAGTGTCATTAATTAGAAATTAAATTCTATGCCGTGAAAATGCCCGGGGTTCGCGGGACACGTGAGGAGGGAAGGAAGAATGGCGTTAGTAAATGAACACGGGACACTTGTCAAGCGCACGGGACACTAATGCCGTGAGATTTGCAGGACATTAATGAACGCGAGGTTGGCGGGAAGTTTTGCCGAATGGCCAAACTTGGACCGAATCCTTCTTGAGATTTTTAAAAATTCCCTCTCCTTCTCTCTTTCTCTCTTTGGTTTATGTTTTTTCAACTTTTTTTACTTTGTTTTACCAAGCCCTGTTGTGACAGTTTTATGGTCGTTATATTCTTTTCGTTTTGTTGCGTTGTTTGGTTCTCGTTCGGAATCTTCTCTTTTCTTTGTACGATGCAGATATTCTGGTTATCCTTTCCACAGCGTCCAATATACCGTCAGGTGGGGAATGATTTCGCGGTGGCGAAAAAGCGAAAATACCCAAACGAGTGTGCATAATCAAACGACGAGCAGTTTGGACGGATCCAGATCTTAACTCCTGGCGCTCCCTACGGCGGCGCGAAAACCGATGCTCGCCGTGAGCGAGACGGCCCGCGTCTAAAGATAGGCAATTAAACGACCATTTGTTTATGACTTTGACCTCTTCCATGTGGACGCGGAGTGGGACATACGATGGAAGGGTTCCGTGGGACGTGCAAGACATATTTCACACCAACCACACAACCACCACTACCAGCATCAGTGGACCCGCTCCTGATGTGGGCAATCTTCTCCCTCGGTCTTGGACCGACAAACGGACATCGGTCCGACACGGTTGATTAATGAGGTTATGTTTGCTCGATGGAGCCATTAGGCTAGGCGCCCATCGGAATCGGACGCGGTGTGGAGTTGCTTTGCGGTTTTTTCTTTTGTTTTTGCGCCAAAAGAAAACAAAAATCACCGATTCGGAACCCGGTGCACGCCCGCTCGGATCCTTATCTTGAGAAATGGTGGAAACGGTTATCCACAAACGAGGCCCGTCCGCCATTTTGGATTAAATTTTGGTGTGCATATTTTTGCATAATAAAAAGTCCTGCTCGTTCTTTTCTTGGTTCTTTTATTTGGGTAATTTTCGAGAAGTTCATTCTATTTTTGTTTCGTTGCATGAATAAAAGTTAAATTTAGTTTTACTTCATGTTACATGTCCAGTTATTATGTAACTGTTGTTTAAAGGCCTGTTAAACTAACTACAAGGTTCGCGGATCCTTCTTTATCCTTGTTTCATTTTCGTTGTTCTTGGCCCAAAGACCTTCCCCGGACCGGGCCCTCCTCACATTGTAGCAACAATTAAGATTGCAGATTAGTTTGAAGCGTTTTTCGAAGAAATTCTTATTCGCTTTTCGCGCATTGCGTGTAAAACCCTCGAAGGCCGCAGAGTAGGGCGAAACCAACCTGACACCGGCCGGCAGCGGCGGCGACGGCAACCCCTTGGGTTTGGGTCGCGCCCCAAAAAGCAAATAAAACGCTCCAAACTGTCAAGTGTTCTCGGTCGGACATTTTCGGGGCGTTCGGGAGTTCGGGTGAGCAACGGGTGAAAATCGTGAGGTCGGAAACCCGTATGGCGTGCACGCGCGCTGAGTGGTGGTCGCGAACATTTGATATATGATGGTTGTTGCTGCGACCGCACCCCCCCCCTTCGACCCTTCCGACAACCCGCGCTCGCTCCGGCACAAGTATGCTCTTGTTTTGACGTTGATGGTAGTAACGCTTTTAAGGTTATGTAACGCTTTCGAGAACCGAAGTTGAACGTTTTTGCTTTCAAACTCACACACACACGCACATACACTCCATTGGGACACGTCATTCGTCTTCCGTTGTTCGTTTGAATAACAAAGTGGGATTTTTACGAGATTTTCAACCCCACATTTCCAACCTCTTCTCCTCCTTTCCCTCTTGGGCTCCTCCAGAATCGTTTGCAATAGTGCCTTTTAGGTACCGCACGGGGTGGATTTTTGGTACTTCAATATCTCCACTACCCCTCCTAAACGGGTAAACCACTTTCGAACCCCCCTAGTCTCGCCGAAAAACGAACACATGACAGATTGCTTTCCGTGGGAGAAATGGTGCGATTTTTCGCTGTCCTATCTATCTCCAGCTCCCCTCAAAACCCGCACCGTGTCCACGCCGTGGGGGACAACAGTCAAGATTGTCGTGTATCTAAGGCAGAAAAAGATGAAGAAGAAAGGGATAAAAAAGGTACCACATTTCGCCGTGCACTCTGGATTCTTGCCCGTGGGAGTTCCGCGCCACGTCTTAATGGATTTCACAATCTTAACATTCGGCTGTTTTTTTCCTCTTTTTTGCTGCCACTTTCTGGTCCGCAGAGTCATTAGTGGTCCGGAGGAACTCTGTTACACGCCGGGGCGATTATCTTGGAACCGATCGATGATACGCCGTTTAGGGGTGGTGATGGGTGTTTTATTCCCTTCTTCCCGCACAACAACAACTTAATTAAACATAAGTGTGGCTTTCTGATATATCGCGCCCGCTCGTTATGGTGTGCGACAAAACGGTTTAACGGGCTTGACCTTTCAACTAGCCTGTTTACCATCGTGTTTTATTTCTTTCTTACAATTTATGTCTCCATTTTTATTGAACCTCTTTACATTTCGTTTGACGAATCCAATCCTCTTTTTCTTTCTCATTGCAGGTAAGCGACTTCAACATTCCACCAGGTCAAATTCATGCAATTTAAACCGGCTGCACCAACCGGACGCCCTCAGAAATGTGGTATACAAATTAAAGCATCTAAATGCATAAAAGGGTTCGACCCCACCACCACCGAATCGCTATCCTCTCTCTCTAAACCAAGCGGGCAGGAACGAAAGCCCATCCGTCAAACATTTTGATTGCATCTGTCAACCGACCACAGCATAGGGAGGAGTGGGGAGGAGAGGAGTGAGGAGGACCCGGTACATCCCGCCGTACCACCTTGCGCCACATTGAAATCACTTTGAACCGGGCCGCCATTAGCTGAAGCGGTTTGACGGACGGACCGGTAACCCGTTGCGTCGCGGTAGAGACGGCCACCGCCAGCCGCAGTTAATTCAATAAAACACCATTTCGGTCAGCGCGCCGCTAGGTCATGTGTATGTGTATGCCCGGGTGTCGGGCACAACGGACCCGGACCCGGAGGATATTTCAGCGTCGGTTGGACGCAAACCATGGGACATGATTCGATAATGGTACAAACTCGATTACTTGGCAGCGTTGGGTGCTTGGGTGTGTGCGTTTGAGCGCAGGAGCGCGGAGATCCGGTGAGGCGGACCATTACGCCTTTTTGTGACCCACGCCGAAATCAAGCTATGTTGGCTTTGGGAAATTGATTTTGGAACCACGATGTTATGGAACGAATTTGTATTTGTATTCGGGCCGCTAGACACGGTGTGCGTTGTAGACACATCCCAGCGACTATTTCGCCCAGGTTAGTTGAAGAATTTAAATACTCTTATGGCGGCTTAAAGTTCAAGAACTGCAGAGGCGCAACACCGGCGTTCTGGTAGTGGAACACAAACGCGAATTCTTGGGCTCGGTTAGAAGACACACACTCCAATGGCTTCGGTCGCGGATTCCCGGAGTCGTGTTGCATAACCATTGCAAAGGGGCTTTGTTGCACTTTTACATTTCGCAGCACGAGAATTAAAAGAAAAACATACAACGAGCTACCGGTGCCCTTTTAAAAGCTAAACATTCGCCCAGAGAATAGAAGAGTTCAGCGAATAGCAATGGGTTTTTTTGTCCGAACGAGACATGTCAAAGAGGACCGCACTGAGGTATCGATTGCAGTGCAGCAGCACGTCGTTGAGGAAGCAGCAAGAAACCCCATGCCTTAGCACGCCTGCAGTGTTCTTCCTCTTGATGTCGTCTTTGTACATGCGGTTTGCAACCCATGGGTTGCAACTTACTAGCGAACTCACCCGGTCGGTTGCTAAAGTATTTCGCACTTCCAGGCGACCACCTGGAAAGTGCTCTTGTCAGCGGCTGTCAGCGCGAGGTGCAAATTATTCGCACCTTCGCATGTAAATCCCACCATCTCCGGGTATCGGGCGGTATCGGGAACGGGGGTACGAAATTCCTCAAGCTATATTTCCCAGCACGAGGGCGGAGGGAGTAATGTTCAACGGTCAGTGAGCATATTCAATTTTACTACCTCTTTTGCCCATTCCGAATACCTTCCGGTGGGAAGGTTCTCCGATGGGAAGGTTCTTTCCAATGGCGCCCTTCCGTTTTCCTAATCCATCCCGAGCTACCGAAGCGATAAGCGTAGCGAAAAAGCCCTACCGAAAAAGGGGTTTTGGCATTTTTGATTGTTACCCCGAAAGCCGCTTTTAGGCCGCTCGCTTCCGGTCCCGATAGAGACATTACTTTAATCTCCGCCCGCACCTTTAATGGCGTGTGCCCCGTCGCGATATTGTTTCTACATTACGGATGTTCTATTAAGTTCCGGGGAGGGTTGGTGGAGTTTTATAGGAAGGTTTAAATACTCAAACAGGCTCTTCGGGAACCGGCCATCCAGCACAGCTGGGGCTCAGGCCGGGGGTCCGCTTCCGGTTTGCAAAGATGTCGGACGTCCGCTCATCCGTAACCGGCCACACCGGATAACCGTTGCGGACCATCCGGTGTCGTTCATACGCATGATTTGCGTTATGTTCACTTCGATTGCTTCGATGCTGCCGCCCGCGTTACGCTCGCTTGCGCTTCCAAACCAATCCTCCCGGTATTTTTCCCGGAAAAAAGGATGCAACCTCCGTCCTCCAGATGGTCTTCGGTTGCGTCGGTAGTTGGGGGGAGCCGTTCACGTGTCCTTCCCACTACCACGGTGTACCCACGCAACGCCACCTTCACACGAAATTATCAGTAACGGATCCATGCGTTAAAGCCTCACTCTCCCGAACTCCCCCGCCCTCTTCCGTGCCTTGGACGTGCTGGAAGCGGTCCCTCGTTCCGCACCACTGGCACCATTTACTCAATTTCATATCTGATTTATTACCAAACATCCTTGAAGCGAACCGAACGGTGGCCGTACCTAACCTATATTCGGGGTTTTTCCTCGTCATTGTCAATTTGTGCATACGAATGGGGCGCCCTCTAGGCGGTGGGCGTTCGAATGAATGCGAATTGAATGGGAAGAAAGGAATCAAACGAGCAAATATTTCTTAATTATACCTCATCTCCAGTGCTCCATCAAACCGTAATCACCCTTCGCTAGGGCAACCGCCGAGACACGAGGGTGTGGGGGCGAAAAGCCGACCTGACCTGACCATTATGTGACCCTTTTTAGGTGCGCCCTCCCATCCCGGCTCCATTGTCCAATTTGTGCTTAATTCTTCCCACAGTCGGGCTTCCGCCCGCGAGTACGTCTCTCCACTCCACTCCTTCGTTATCAGTGGGACCAGACCTGAAAGAAGACAATCGGTAGGGATTTCCGGGGACCTATTCATGTTGGACCGGAACAACAGGCAACACAAAAAAAAAGAAAGGAAGGAAAACGAAACGAGCCGAAACTTTCCCATTCAGCCAAACTCCTGCGAGTTCGGAATCGCCATGGCAATGGGAGTTCACCTCACCGCCAAGGCAACAGCATACGTGGAATTATGCCTCCCATAGGCAAGAGTACAAGTTCACAACATTCCCACCATCGGAAGGCGAGCCGTGTGCGCCGTCAAAACTATGTCGAAAAGGATAAGGGATATGCTGCCCCCCCGGATGGATGGAGTGGTTTTTCGGGAAAGGGATGATTTTGCCTTTTCTTATAGGCAAGTAAATAGTCGAAACGTAGCCACGCAATGGTGGGTGAAGATACCACCGGCGATTACATACCGGGTCCATTTTTTTCGCACACAAAACCGAAGGTTCTGGAACAAACCCCGCGATGGAGCGGTTGGGAAACGAGGGAAACGAAATGAAAGCTACCGAATATGATAAGAATTTCGCTTTCGTTTATGGGCAACTGACCTTAAGAAGTCCTTCGAAATGTTTGTCCCACCATTACTCCCGGTTTCTTCGTGTACCTTTGGGAGTTTGGGAGCACTGTTTCAAGGCTGGTCAACGACCGTGATCCTTCTTGTACCGATTCTGTCATCTGCAGAGAGCAAGAGAGTCCTAAAGACATACCAGGACACATACCATTGTGACTGACTGGGAGAGGGAAAATATGTTTCACTCGGAGATGCTACTCGATTGCTAGTTATCCCCGGTTCGAGGGTTGACGGGGAGATAGAGGGATTACCCACACACACACACCTTGCGAACGAATCCTCAAAATTTTGATTTCCAACGTTAATGGAAGGTTGTCGTCGCGATTTCTTACGATTTCACTTTTTCCCTTCTTGGGATCATTTTTTCTGCTATATTTGGTCATTTTCATGACTTCCCGGGGGGTTCGAGAGTTAAAAAAGGGTCGTGAGCCGAACGTTCTTTATGGTTCTTTTGGTTGGACTCAACTTCTCCAACTTTTTTCTTTCCCCGTTTTTCCTTAGATCTCCAAAAGAAGGGTGAGATTATTTATAAATAGAAAAGACCGGGCCGGTCGATTTCTATTCAAACTTTGTTCAAATTAATTCACTTACTTACGGGTTGGAATTCTCGAAGCCTGGGTTGACCAAAAGGCAAGATATGTCTAATCTCGGCCACGGAGTCCCCACGTCGAGGACCTACATCAAGGCACTATCAGCCCGGACCGACATCGTTCCGCCATTCCGTTCAATTCACGGCAACAGAATTAAGGGAATTGAATTGACCGTGGATGGGTGGGGGGGTTTGTTGGGGTGGGTTTGATGCTTTACATATCCAATCTAAGGGCTAAGTCGGTGAGGTATCCGAAACTTTCACCCGCTCCGAACTCCGGGTGCGTTCCCTCGTGAGCGTTCATGTAGAACATTGCCATTTGGGTAATTATTTAACGGTGGTCAGCGCCATCGTTGGGTTAGGGGATTGCGCTTTCACGGTTCCTCCCACGCGAACACGCCGGAATGGACGTAAACAAGCTTCCGGGCGCAAAACCTCCCCTCCACCTGCTTCTTTTCCCTTCTCAGCTGGTTCTGTTATTTTTTTTCTTCTTCTTTCGAACACCAGGACCAGTAAAAACGCGCTTGTCTTACAGCGCCGTTAATTACCGACGGGCCTGCTTGCGACCTTCAACTTGTTTCCCGCGAGGGGGGTGGGTGTTGGGTGCCGCGTGGTGTGGGTGATTATGCTGTGCATGTCCGGCCATCTTGCGGACGAAAATAATAACACTAATACGCCGCACCAAACGGACGCTGTTGTGTCCGCGGTCGTCTTATCACCGTCCACTTCCGTTCACTAATGTCGTGTTCCAGCTGCATGCTGGAGAAGGCAAGCAATGGGTGGCTTGGTGGGGACGGGGCGCATAGATGAGGGTTCCTTCCGTTTAATTAATAATCACATCGCACAGTGTGACACTCGGGTGACGCTTACGCTTGGGATGGTTGGTGAGAATGGGCCGTTATGTTTTTCCATAAATGCTGGTTTTAATTTACTGTTTTCGGTTGGGGCGACAGCACGAGACCTACCTTAATTAGGACAAGAACTATGTCAGTAGGTTATGATTGTTTCCAGCAGGTTATAGAAAAAATGTGGTAGAATTAAAGTAGATGTCGCTATGTCGAGTTGTTTTGGTTCCTAAATGTTACCAAATATTTAAGAAAACTGGTCGAATTATGAAGAAGAGACCACCTTTAAAACTTGGAAACAATCATTTTAGAGCTGTACAACATGCTTCCTTATCTTCAAACAATGATCTTATAACCTAATTTACTTAAGCTCTAAGGTAGACAAGAGCTTGTTCAACCTTCTCCATCTCAAAATGTCTTCCAGAAGCAATCACCGAAATCTGGAATGGGAGTGGAAAATGTCGCGCAAAGAAAACCAAACTGCGAACAGCCAAAATCAAAACCCAACGAATGTGTCGCAATCATGGTTCTACATCCGGTTTCCGGTTGCTTTTGGGATTTCCGATTGTCCAGTGTTTATCCAGCCAAAAGAAAAAGGTGCTGATGATGATGACGAGAAAGGCGAGTGTTGTTGAAACACTTTTGAACCACACGCCCAGGGTTTCTTCGCTGCCTATTTGCCGGATTGTGATTGCGGGTGAAGCAGTGATGAATTATGGACGCCTTCTCGTAGCCGTAGGTCCTGTATGCGTGTGTTTATAGAGTGTTATTCCGTAGAGAAGGAGTGCTACCGGTTGTGGATTAATAGAGAAACAACCGAGCGAGGACAAAATCCACTAGCCACTCGGCAGCAACATCATCAACCATTAGTCATTCTTGTGTCGGTGTCATCATTTTTTGGATTCAATTCTAAAACGAAACGCCACGCTGTGGCATTTCCCGTCCGGGGAAAGGAACCGAGTTACGGTCCAGGATGATTTGTGAAGACCAGAGTTCGTGCGGGAGTAACGGGTTCTCGGGAAGCGCGTTAAATCCACTCCCTGTCGGAATGGCACGAAATGATGTCCGTCGGGCATGAAAATGTGTCATCGGCGTGTGAGTGTGGGTTTGTGTGTGTGTGGTGCACATTGGAAATAATTTTTCAGCGGAATTACACGTGCACTTGCGAAAGCGAGATTCCGATTCTGGAGACGATACTTCAGCATCGAATGGCGGACACTTGTCACCGCCGGCGGATTATTTATGGAGCATAGAAAAACATGCGTTTCGAGCATGTCAGAGTTACTTCTCTGGTCTCGTGACCACACGCCCTCCCCACGCAACGACATGACACAGCGAGTTAATATTAATTATAAGCTAATTTTGTGTCGTTTGATAAATTGAAAGTGTCTCGCGCCCCGCGTTCGCCTCTGACTGACGCAAATTGATTACCATTTATGAGCCCCCATGAGAGTGTGTGCAAAGCCACGGCCTCTGAAAGAAGTGTTGCTTGCGTGTGTGTGTCTGTGTGTGGGGTTGGTGTTTCGCTTAACCCCGCGAGATGGAGCGCGAAATTTGTTATACTTTCAATCATCTGCGCGTCTTCCGCGACGAGTCAACGTACGAACGAACGAACCGGTCCCGGCTCCTGCTCCATTCTTCCATTGATGAAGAAAAGTCACTTATCGTGGCGTGCACTTACGAATGCGATGAGACTCCCGGGGCCCGGGAAAATGCCGGGTGTGGGAGCGCGCGAGTTTACGCGGTATAAAAATATTAACATTTCATCTCGCGTCTTAGGGAAAGATAAACAGACGCCGAACGTTCCCACTACCTCCCCCGGGGGAAGGGGGAGGTGGGGTTTGAACTCGCGTTCTGTCGGGTGAGGGAAGAGTTGTTCCACGAGTTTCCCCAACCTTACTTCCCGCAGTGCTCCGGAGATTCCTTTTCCTCAAAGGGGTTTTACGTATCGCGAGTGTGTGAGTGTGCGTTTTTTTTTCTCCTTCACAATTTCCAATTTTCCGTGGCCACAACGCCGAACCGATGAGCCGCTTCCGTCCGTGTGGTTTTTCCTACCGACGCACTTTTCCTCCACTGGTGTCGGGTGTTTGCAGCTTGGTGGTTCTTTCTGGTTTCGATTAATTCGTGAAAAATATTGTTTTTTAATCGCACCGGCTCTAGATATTTTTACAAATTTAGAGGGAAGACAGAGAGAGAGGACCATGCCTTAATCGCTTTTTTACTTGCTTGTTTTGGAAAATCACACTCCGCAAGGATGAATAAATAATTTTCCCACTTCGATGAAAAATGGTTTCCTAATTGCTGTATACGTGCGTGTGTGTGTATGTGTTTCGCTGGGGAGGCTTTTCTTTCCACCCCGAAATACTCATGAAACTTGTGGACTGAAAGGGAAATGTTTAGTCTACGCAAAGACGATTTGGAAGTTGCCTGGGTTTCCCAAAACATCGTCTTTGCCTTTTCCTTTTCTCGACAACATTCACGCCAGCGCAAGGTCATCGCCGACGCTGAAGATGAAAGGGAAAAATCTGCCGTAAATTTTCACGCCACCCCGTCGCTCGGAGGGTTCCGGTTATTTGCGCGCAAATGAAATGCCAACGTAACGCCTCCGGGGGAAAAAAAAGCGGCGTTAAGAAATCGAAGCGCGCGTAATTGATTTCTTTTTTAACTTGCTTCGCTTACGCCGCGAGATCGGTTTACCGCTCGGGAAGATTGTTCCACCGGGGGAGGGGGGGACTTTTCCCTCACATACCTTTCCTTCGTGTCGTGCAAGGCGTCAAACGTCAGGCCAAAAGAAATTCGATTACGTTGCACATCATGTCTCGTCTTGGGGAGGTGGAAAAACTGATCCATTTCCATGTGAACCAGCCGAAATGGCAATCGGTGTCGAAGAGAATCCAGTTTTCCTCCATTTGAAAGCTGACCGCGCTGGTGTCCATACATAATTCCAACCCGGAGAGGAAAACCGGCCACTGGAGTCGTCGTTGTCAGCCTCAGGACAGGAGGCATTATTAATTAACTGTGACTTTTCGCCCCACACACCTTCATATACCTCGTAATGACATGTTGAAGGGCTGGACGATTTTTTTCTCTTTTTCTTTTCCTCTCATTTCCACACCTTTTTCCCACGTTGACGATCGCTAGTGGTGCTGGCTGGTTTGATTAAAGTTTGATTTGTCTCCCACCGGCCTTCGGTGACTTTCGATTTCTTTTTTCCAACCTGGAAGGTGATAAAAATAAATCGGAAATTCATCAACACGAAGGGAAAAAACACACACATACTACATGAATCGAGTCACGATCAGGATTGAAATGAAATTCAGTGATGGCAGGAAAGGAAATCACTCGAGACCGAGGCGCACACCGGGCGTATCAATATTCATGTCACAGCGCACGTCCGAGAAGCGCACGATAAAATGAGCCGAACGTGCAACCGGAAACCGATGGAGTTTTCCCTTTGAAATTCGGTTAGCTTTTTTCGGCCCATTTCCACCCGGGCCGCCCGTTGCATTGTAGGCGGTGATTAAAAGCCAACCGAGCGCAGTACTTTTAAATTAATACCTTTGCCTTTCGCACTTCCACTTAGAAGTTGTAAAAACACTTGGGTGAAAAATTGAAAGAAACGAATAAAACAAACGTCAAGATATTACGCACCACCGGGGAAACCCTTTGGCGTGAACGCGATGAATTTATCTAATATATAAAAGTCAACGTTGTCTGTATATATATATGTATGCACTCGCATCACGCAAAATCTACCGGGCCGATTTACACCAAACTTGGCAGGAAGGTAGCTAATTTTCCAGGATTGAATGATCTGAACTTCGTTTGTTGATATCTTCAATCCTCCCTACCCCTCCCGAGCACCTACCATCTAAAATTAATGAAAAACAATTATAGCTCAACCATTACTGATTGGATTTACATAAAAATTGATACACATGCTGCTTTCGTAAGGACATAGCATGGTTTAAAATTTCATCGATCTAGGGGAAGGGGAAAGGGGGGCTCTCATACTACCCCCTACCTCAAAAATGGTAAAAATGCAATATGGATATCAATTTCGCAAGATTTATGATCTCTAAATCGAATGGCCTTACTCTTAATGTTCAATCTTAGCCCATACTCCCTCTATCCTCCTCTTCTTCAGCATAACAATAGCAATTCTCAAAACGAAGAGCGTTATTTCTTATCATGTATTCAACCGCATTACGCAAACTCTAACGGACCGATTTGTGCCAAACCTTACTGGATATTAGCTAATTTTACAAGGATGAATTATTTGGACTTCGTTTGTTGATATCCCCATACCTCCCTACCCCTCCCGGATAACAACCGTTTAAAAATAAGGAAAACCAATTAAAGCTCTACGATTATTGAACAGGTTTTCACAAACTTGGTACACATACTGCTTACAAAGAGACATAGCTTTGATTAAAATTTCAACCTCCTAAGGCAAGGGGAAAAGGGGGCTCTCAAATTACCCCCTACCCTAAAAATAGTAAAAATGCAATAATGTTTTTTTGGGGTCACTAAATCAATTGGAATCGAATTTGAGTGTTCAATCTCATCTCAGACTTCTTTTATCTTCTGCTACAAATATTCTCAATCACACAAAATCGATTCGATTTACACCCAACATACTAATAAGAAAGCCTATTTTCAAGTGTGAAACGTCCAACATTCTTAACATTGTAAAACTCAATACACTGAATGAAAACACTCTTTCGTTTTGAATTGTTTTTCTACCCGGATGAAATCGGGTTAATCAGCTATTATGTTCATAATTAAAACCTTTTGGGAGGTCACGGTGGGGGAACCTTATAGATTGCTGGCCGGTGGTCCAGAGGTGAACGTGCGAACACGTTCTCACACATTTTCACCTACGCGTTGCGAGTTTTCTGGGGTAAAACATAAATTGCTCGGGTTGGAGTCAAACATTTTTCTATTTAACCGAAGCCTTCTTAATAAATTCACTTAACTCATTCGCGGGAGAAAATTTACTGCCTCCTCCCTTCACTATTTTTCCGAGCCGTTCATCTTGCACCTCGTTGGAAATGGAAATGTTGTTGGCTTTATATCAATTTGAAACAAACAAAACAACAACAACAAAACAATGCGATGGGGATGAAATATATCTGTGTGTGTTTGTATGTGTCGCATTTGTTGGTTGGTAGAAATTACGCGAAGCCAAGCTTTCCCGCGGGCTCGAACCGGTCGTTCATTATCTCCGGTCGAGTGAACCGGAAGAGAGAGAGCGAGAGTGAAGAAACGAGAGGTCGGAAAAACCACCCCATCGCGCTGGTCGTCCTTCTTCGCGTTTTTCGGAGGGCTTTTCGGTGAATTTATTAATTATTTATAGAAACCAATTTAAAATTTATCAAATCGTCAAGCGAGCGACAAACCAAACCGAACGAGACCCGCCGGCCATCACCGGTCTCCCCCACCCCCGTCGGGCGCTATTTCCACCTACCCCACCCTGCCTTTTCATCCGAGTGGTTTTTCATAATTTTCCCTTACGGTGAGGAGCGAGCGAAAAAAAAAGCCGGGAACCGGGCGGCATAAACGGTAACGAATGGTGACAAATGCTGCTGTCGCGTTTCATCGACCCGCCGCGCCACCCGCTTTCGCTTCAACCCCCCCCCCCTCCCCCCTCCCTCGTGCTGCCCCGGAAACGTCTCCTCAAACTAGCCGTCCAACGGTTGCGGGAGCGCGACTCGCCCGACTAGAATCAGAAAACTAATTAAAATCTAATTACACACCTTCTTCATCTTTTCCGAAACTCGCGCGAACCGAACTTTCACCACTCCCGTCGTCATTACACCCACACGCATAAGCGCAGAGAGGGGGTAGGTTGTTTGCCCGTCCGTTGTTTAGCGCTCAATTTGGGACGAAAAATGTTCTTAAAACCGCGCTCCTCTAGGACGAGGAATTCTGTGTGATGTGACGTTTGTTACGAAATAATTCCCGCTTCCGGCTTTGATCTTTTTCGACGAAATAAATCGAGCATCGGGATGGTTAATTTTATTAAGCATCAGGTGTTTCGTGCAAATTTCAGGAACATATATAAACTTTTCCTCCATTTTAACATTCCTTACCTGGTCGCTTTGGTTGCGAGGTCTTTAATTTAAGGGCAATGTGTGTGTGTGTCTCCATTTTTGTGTCCACATTTCGGAAACACTGCCAGGTCGAAGTCAACCGCCCAAGATACGGTGTTTTCAAACCCATTCGTCCGGCATCGGTGCTAAGTCGAGTAAATTCTATTTAATCCCCATCACAAATTGGTTTGGTTGAAAGACGTCTCCTTCCCACCCACCGGGCAGACACTACACCGCCGTGGGATCGTGGGACGGAAAATGGTTTCCCATTTCCCCCCTCCCCCTAGCCTGCGCGAAAAACCGACGGCGACAATTCTATTCAATTAGGGAAGCTGCGCGGAAAGCGAAGTCGCAGCTGAAGCGCTGCGCTACTTGAAAGCTTGAATTTCAAATTAGGTTAACAACCGCAAAAACCAAAAACCCCCACCTGAGCGCTTTCGAAGAAAATGTCTATGTGTGTGTGTGTGTGGGTGTGTTCTACAGTTTCCCCAAAGTTCTCGGATCGCCGGGGAGGTCTCAAGCTGGGAATTAAAGCAACATCCAACCGCCCCCTCACACGTTGTTCTCTTTCATCGACAATTTTATTGGTGGTTAAAATGTCGACTGGGCTTGAGGAGATCCTCGTCCCCAAAATCCTGCTATCGACAACAAACGGTTGTTAACGGTTTTCCTTTTTTCTTTGCTTCCTTTTTTGTTTCCGTACTTCCAAACAAACCCACCAAATTTCTGCCTTGCCGCTTCGGGGTGGAGGCACTAAGTTTCGGAGGATGAAATGATAATTAAAATTTCGCTTTCAATTACCTGAAATGCGTCGTTCGGGCGACGAGTTTTCCGAACAAGCGCCGACACGGGGGGCATCTTCATTCGAAAGCCGAGACTGTCGCCGAGCGTCGGATTTTGTGCTGTGTTGTTCTTTGGGTTTACTTTTCTCCACCCTCTCCCCCCCAACGGGAGCAACAAAGTTTTCCCCAAAAATCTTCCCCCCAAGCCATTTCCCGGGGTAACATTTCCCAGGGCGAGGTATCGGCTGCGTTTGCGATGTAAAACGCCAAAACCACCACTATATACCGTGCGGAAGGTGCGTGATTACTCCTCTGAGCAGGCTAGGGAACAACTGCGAGGAGTGGAGGGCGATTGAAAATTATTTTCTTATTCATTATTAAGCGCACCTCTCTCCCTTCCCTTTGACGCCACGGAACCAACCCACTCCTTGTTTTCTAATGAACGCCACCGTAAGCCGCCAAACCGAACGGAATTCAATCGGCTAGTTAGCGTCTCGAAGTGCTTTTAACAGTTGAAGTACCTTCCGACATCCCCACGGAGGGATCGGAAGTTTAGAGCAAAGTAATGTGTGTTGCTTTAAAAATCACACCAACTCGTTCACTTCCGGTTACGTTTTGGTGCCCGTACTTAGTGTATCTTTAATCCTTTCCGTGGTGTTTGACATTGTTCTTTTTTGGAAAACTATAGAGACGCTTTATTTTTCTTGTTTATCTTGGATGGCTTCTCGAAATATCAATTTAACCAGAAAATTTGGAGACTGCCTGACTTTTCATTAGGTTTTCAGTATTTTGTAGAATCAAAATAATCCAAACGAAGGATGTTAGAAAAAAATAAATGTTGGTTGATTAAAATAAAATTTCAGGTACACTATGGGACTGCATTTGACTCGTTCATGTTTGTATTTTTCCATGATTGTTCAAATTGTATTTGAAAGATATAAGCAAACAGTTTAAAATCAAACGATATCCTGAAAAATGAAATTCAGTTACAAGATTAAAAATATTTGAAAATCGTCTCTTTGTTTGGAATCAACATTTAGAGATTCTCTGACTTTTTATTAGGTTTTCAGTAATTTGAACAATCAAAACAATTCAAATGAAAATTGTTTGATAAAGTTACATTTTTTGTTGACCTAAGGAGTATTTGAGATACACTTCAGACTTTGAGACTGAATTTAACTCGTTCATGTTTGTATTTTTTCAAGATTGTTCGAACCGTATTTTGAAAGCTTGAAATAAAAAGTTTGAAATCGAACACTATTCTGAAAAATAAGATTTAATTGAAGAATCGAAAATATCTAAATATCGTCCCTTCAATTGGAATCAATACCAACTTTTTATATATTTCATTGCAGCTTCTTTTAACACGTCGACTGCCATGGCTATCATTTTAGATAGCCAGCTGTCATTAGTTCTAAAAATTATAGGAATATTTAATATCAATTCTTTGGGAAGCTAAATTTTTGTGTAGCCATCAAAACCGGCCAATTTATTGAATGTTATAAACAAATTTTATCAAAAAAGATTGTACTATAAATGTGTGCTAAAAACGCTTTACAGTCAACGTGTTAAAGGGGAAAAATAATATAAGATTCTACCATATACAGCATTCTCTTGAACTCTCCTACAGAATATGTTGTCTCGTCCCTGCTGGAACTAGCTGGAAAGACACCACAAAGTTCCTTCCGCGGGACAGATTTTCCCACTCAACAATTTGCGACGCTTCCAAATTCCCATAACCCATTAACCCGAATACCGAACGCGCGTGCGACGGAAATAATGCCCCAAAGGATAGAAAGGACTCCCTCCACCATTCGGAATAATCTTAAATATTGCCGACGGCGGCGGCGACGTTTCCCGAGGGGCCCCAAGTAACACGCACCTTCGCAAATGGCTCCAAGCAGTGTTCCATCATCTACCGAATACGTTTTTCTCCCCAACCCCCGCTTCCGTTTCCATCTCTGCATACGGCTTCACGCTTGGGAGAAGAATTGCTTCCCCCGGCGTGGATGGGGGAAGGGAAGTATGGTTGAAGGCCGGGCATCAGATTCGAGCAGCTGTCATCGGATGTTTGCATCTCCACTCGAGAACTTCCTCCGGGGAGTTTGGTTGAATAACCAACCCCCCAACCCTCAGCCGGGGGAGAAAACGCTTTCGTGTGCGCGTTTACGAGTGTGAGTTCGCCGAGCTTCCGGTGGCGGAGAGGCGTCACGAAGGGATATCGGATCGATACGAGCCGTTGACACACTGCTTAAGCTCGGAATGTATAGCTTCGCGCGTGTGTGTATGTGTAGGGAAATGTACTTGAAACGATTGCAAAATGTCTGCCAAGTGCTTCAAGTCAAAAGCTTTCGCAAAACCCCGGTTCGTCAGCCGTCAGCGGCGAGATTGTGCCACCACCAACGTGTGCTCCCCAATCCTTCAGGTATCCTGCAGGACTTAGGCTCGATGGCGAAACGGGCCGGAGAGATAATCCCTCCCCTCGCCGTTAGCGAAGAGCAAGAGCATATCATATGCTCACAACATTGAACCATTAAAATGAATTCGTTTCCCTTAATGACAGTGGGAAAAGTTTTCCCGGCGATGTTGTTGTCGTCTGGTTCGCCCGTTTGTGTTGCCAGGAAACGGGCATGCAAATCGGAAGCCCGTTTGCCTGCAACCCCCTCTGGGAGTGGGGTTGTAAAGGAAAAGGGGCATTCTTTTTTTTCTCTACTGCATGTTTCTCCTCATTTTGCGTTATGTGTTGTTCTAGCGACATTAGTTCAACGCTGCAGCACAGGTTGACAACTCCGACTCGCCGGAGTGCGGTGGCAGGCGGCCCCGAAACGTTGCCATGAAAATGGAGCAAAGTGACCGTAAAGCAAATACTTTTACGCCAGCGCCACTGCAATGGCAAAGGGGAGTTTTTATGTTTTAACTGCAAGAAAAACTGCACACAAAGTCAACTTTAAGCCGCCTTACCAGTGGCTCTTAATTGTTCGATGAAACGACAAATAATTTAAAAAACTAACTACAAAACTCAACGACACACTCAGTAGTATCGAAAGAGTTTTCCTCTAGAGAACACAGTTAAAAACCAATGCGAACTTAATTACTATAATTCTACTTTTTTTTGCGATATTTATTCCGTTTTCCGCTAGGTATTCCAAATAATGGAAATTTACAATAATGGAACTCTATATATTGTATGTATTTTATAGTAAGATTCAGTCTTCATTGATTTTTTTTAAGTTTCACCCATTTTCTCGTTTTATTGTCTGATTTTCTATGCTCGTACTTGAAAATCTGCAAGTTTAATCTTTTTATCTGAAACGGTAAAAATATCTACCACACAATATCATCCAAAAATTTTATTTGAATTTTCAATTAACTGCTTCTTCTATCGTTAACTATAAAATTATTTGTGTTAGAATGGTTTAAACTCGTCCTAAACAGCCGAACCATTTGTAGTAAAACTTTGCACACATGTTTTTCAAACTCGTAACTTTTTACTATATCTTACGTCTGGAAACCACCGTTTTTCTTAATTAATTACGATTTTCTACCGTCGTATATAGGTTTGTATGTTTTCATTCAGCAAAGACAGAAGAAGTGTAATCCCAACTCGCAAGTATAAACGAGGTTACAGTAGCATGCCTTTTCACAGAGCGTGGTGAGTTAATTTCGAACAAATCTTTTCTTTTCACTAAAAAGAAAAATAATCTTTGCTATGCATTTTTGAATCGTCAAAACAAAAACATATAAAATTTTAAATGCAAAACTATGGCTAGGATTGATAACATATGTATTTATCGATCCAGTTTGCAACTCCCACGAAGCTCTAAATTATCCCACATGGTTTTTGAACTTCGTTTTTTTACAGACCATAGAATATATTATATACCCAAATATTTTCAACAGATGTACGTCGTTCAAAAAACATTCAACAACATCAGATAGAGTTCTTATGAAAGTTTTTCTTGAAATATTACATTTCCTAACTTCATCTTTGTTTGTGCTCGAAAGAGTTCTAGAATAAATCTCCATGGCGATTAAAATCTTCCAACTCAACGGTTGAGAATCTCTGGCTCGTTTCCAGAGAAGTAGAAGTCACGACGTAGACCATCTTCCCGCTGCATGCTGTTGCATGCCTTGGCAATCCTGCTGATGAGCCCGGAAATCGCCGTCGCGACGTCGGAGTGCAAGTGTCGTGGTTCTACCGCGTTCCGCTCGCCTCAAGAGCGCGCGCTCGTATCGAATAACAAAAGTTTTGAATGTTATTAAAACATCGTGTACGCTTGCGCTTGCGGAGGAAACCGCGGCGCGCTGCTCCGGTAGTGGGTTGAGGTAAACCGGCCTCTCGTCCTTGCAGATCCTGACCGCCGTCGTACCAAGCGAGCTTCCCCGCTACAGGCCTTGACCCGTCTCGTTTCATATTTATATTTGATACCTCCCGAGTGAGATTTCTTCCTTATTTACCGTGCTGCTGGCGCAACGCGGGTATGAAGGATGCTACTTGCCGCTTCGTTTACATGCACAATCCGTCCGCCACGGAACACTCCTCCCGAACCATCCCGCGCCCCCGGCGAGGATATAATGATGAAAGTGGTGGTAATGCTGACGATGTTTCCTGCCGATGTGCAGCTTGTCGCTTCTTCGTTACAGTTTTCTTCGTCCCTTGGGAACGAGACGACGGGAGGGGGAGGAGCAGTGTGCGGATCGCGATGATGGCGATGATCAGACGCGGTACCGTGCTCCGTGAACGTCTTAGTTGCGCTTCTTTAGCCGCCACAAAACTATTACTTCCTTTTTTCCGCCACTCGTTTTTGCTTCGTTGAACCCACGGGAGCTCGCTGGGAGTTTTTTTTTATTTTCCTTCCTCACCAACTCAGGCGAATGACGGTCCCGGACCGTCTAGCGCCATCGCTAGAGTAGGGATAATGTTGCATACAATATTATTGTACACTTCACCACCACGACTTCTTTTCCGACCGACGGGTTTTTTCCCGCTCGCGCCACAACTTTGTAAGGGCAATCCTTGCGAAAAACTCATGCCCAAACCCTCGGCCGGGATTATGCCTTCTCTTTCGTCGCTGACTTGATGACTTTCCGCTCACCCCGCTCCCTCCCGCGCGCCAGGTGATGATGGCGATGGGAAACACGATCTCCCGGAGGAATCATCCCACCTCATCCGCAACCCACTCGCTGCACTTCGCGGCCCGGGACGAAGTTTAATCAGTTTCCTGAAGTATTATACCATAAATTAATTAATTTCAACGCAATTAGACATTAATATGGCTTTCTTTGGGCCGTCGCCTTCCCGTGGGCTGGAAGATTATGACTTCGTAGATACCGTGTCTTACACATGTGCACCTTTTGCGGCGGGGTAGAAATAGGACGAATCGAGGGGGAAAGAAAAGGAGAGCGATACCACACAACACCCAAGAAATAACTCGTTTACCACGTGGTAATGTATTTTTTGCTACATCGGAAAACTTTCGCCGAAATGAAGAAAAAAAAACCTCCTATCTGAGGGGAAAAGCAAAATTAGGAAAATTCCTCTTCCTCGGAAAAACTACAATCGGGGTATTGTTTACGACAATACTTTGGGTGAATTTTCCTTCCCTCGGAGGGCCGGCCTGGTCTGGCCTACCGGTATAATTATTTCTTAAGTACAAACGTCAAACGATGAATGTCGAAAGTAGCCGAAACGAAAAGTCGATGGGGGGTAATATTTTCCTCAACTTTTTCTATGCTTTCTTTTTCCTCTCATTAGCCCCAGTTTGTCATTAGTCGGTTCGGTGTTATTTTTTTTGCGCATCATTTTCCCTGGCAACGATTATGTTTTTCGTGTTTGGAGCGGGATTTCTACACGTGCTGTACATCGGGAGGGCTGGTGGTGGGTTTTTTTCCTCCACCTTTTCTTCTTTGTAATCCCCTCCGAGGGATGAGATTTCATCCGGTTACAACACCGAGATGGCCATCGCACGCGATGACATCGAAACTGACGCAACCGGTAAAGCAATAGCAGCAACGTTCGGTTTCCCGGTCTCTCCTTCGCATCGTTGCGCAACATAAACCCCAACCACTTGCCGTCGTGGGCGTTTGTGGAAGGGAGTTAGTGTTTCTACCACCCCAACCCTTTTCCCAACCCGACGCTTCAGCGCGGGATGGCAACATTTCCTGCATCGTTTAAAAGCGCATAAAAACACGATATTTTAATTAAACGAATTCCCATGTGACAGATAAATTCTAAGACGCGAGAAAGTGCTCGTTAGTGTCAAACGTCGTTGGTCGTTGGCGTCGTCGTCGCTGCACGTCGTACCGTCTTTCCCACCGAGGCGACCGCGTACCGTCGAAGTTTTCCAGTGCAACATGACATTTATGGTGTCGGTGGTGGCGTCCCCTTCCCATCTCTCTCAACTGCGGTCGGTTTCGTTCGTTCTACTCTGGTTTCGCGCCGAAGATAGCTAAACCAACGAAAAAAATGACTCCTCTCGCTGGAGGTGAGAACCGCGCTACCTCCTGCCACCGAAGAAATTCCGCGACCGATCGACGCAAACTCGCGCAAGGCTACCATTTTCCTAATTCAGGTCCCAAATTGCCTCGTGGAATTTAAGTAACAGCTAAAGCCTCCGAAGAGTGTTGCGCGGAATCGAGCCGTCTTCCTTGCAGGTATGCGCGCACCAGGGAAATTATTTCGCACAAGAAGCGAGCGACGACATCGTTTAAGATAATCACCTCATGGATGGTTTTAATATTTATGGTAACATTTGCCACTTACCCGCGATCATCGCGGCCGGGGTTGGCTGTTCCGATTTGTCACCGTGCTTGGAATATATTATAGATTTACGACCGGAAGCACGTGTTTCGGCGGTTCGTGCCGGTTTTTTAGTAGTAGTATTTATGGCGGCATGATTTAATGGAGCCCATACATTGTTAATTGTTCGTGTTAAAAACTTACTTCAATCTCTTTTATTGGCAGTTTACGTATGTCGTTATAAAAAGGGTGTAATAAATCAATTGTATAATGTTTCGTATCGCAAGCGTAAGATTTATTTGACACCTTTCTAAAGTCTAAAATCGATAACAAAAACAAAACCTTTACGAGCTAAGATACAAAATAGAAACAAAACTAAGTCAAATAAAAACAAACCCCAATTTAAAAAGAAAAGATAACAAACAAAGAGTATGTGCGGAACCAGGAAGAAACATTCCCTTTTATCGAGCTGCCGTCAATACATTGACGAGAGCGTGTCCTGTTTTGTTGTTGACGTCGCACAACAACAACACATAAGAGCGCCGCACACATTAGGGAATAGATGTAAGCCAACAGCAAACAACCATTCCCAGCATCAGAAGCGAGGGTTTCGCCTTCTAAGGCAGCTTATGTGGAAGTTGGGGGAAATAAAGGGATCATTCCGAGATGCAGCAGCAAAAAATGACGAATTGTGTGTAAATATTTGCTCGCTGCCTTTCTCCGGGAAAGTTTGTTCTCATGCTTGTTTCTTTGTTTCGTTAGAGCTTCAGAAGGGAGAGGGAAGCCTAGCTTTTCTATATTGGAGCGAGCTTTTTGTTTAAGGTTTCTTTTTGTTACGGAGATAAAATCTATGACGCACCAGGCGCCTCCATGGAGTATGTTGTTTCTTGGCTCGTTCAATGCCGCGATACAAAGCAAGCATAAAACGATAGCTAGAAATTGATGAAACATTTAATCGAAATGATTGAGATTTTTGTCCATAACAAAAGCAAGGTTGACAACAGCGTTGTTTCATTGTTAGCGATTGTTCCGAAAATTGTGGAATAACAAATCCATCCAATTTGCTTGTGAAAACCAATAAAATGGCATATTAGTCATTATTATTATCGTAATTGAGCATGCATAAAACAAATATCAGTTCTTACCAACGATAGTTTATCGAGAAAATCGTTTCCAAATCGCATAATAATACCCCATGCGGCATTATTCCTCTCACATTTGATAGACTGAATTTGAGCTGGATAACTATTTCGACGAAACTGGACAATTATTGCTTGTCCCAAGGCATTTCCTAACAAAACATAACCATTTGCAAGTTTTATGTTTGTGTTTGCGATAAAATTGCTACACAATCGAATGTAAGCTGAGTCCGTTTTTGTAATCGATTAACGCATCGGTGTTTGTTGTACCGCGCAAAAAGATAAAATGACACTTATGCATAGATTTCCAACCCCTTACGCCCCTTGCTTCCTTTAAGTCCTGCAGCGCGTGATCATAATTTGTTTCAATTAAATCCAATTAATCACACATCGTTCAACAAAACGCCCGGTCAAACAAACGTGTGTGTATATGTTTTTTTCGCTCTCTTTTTCCTTCGTTTTACTTTCCATAGCACACCCATTAACTCACGTAAACGTTGCTCGGTTTATACCTGGGGGAGCGGAGGGGTTGGCGGTGGCCTACAATGCCATGATTACGCGCATTCCCCGATCGCGTTTGAATGTGCGGCTTTGTTTCACCGAATGTCCTTTTCATGTGGGTCAATTTGTTTTGCCTTGTTCGTGTCAGCGGGGCAGCAACTTTCGTGTTGTTGTTTGTTTTTTATTTTTGTTTCATTCTTTTATTTAATTCATCATCATTCTTGTTCATGTTTCGTGTTTTATTTTGTCATGCATACAGTGCGCTTTGCGCTTCTCGGTGCTGATCGATAATTACTGTGGCCAACAAATGGTATGCAACCTCTACCGGCCACATCACACCGTGGGGCGGGGGGGGGGGGGGGGGGGGGGGGGCGGAGGGTGGAAAAAAAGACATACGAGAAATGTCAATCCAATCTGGCCCCGGCAGCTCGGAAAGGTGTGGTGTGGATGAGCTGTTGACAGTTTGTGATGAAAAATTAAACGCATCATATCCACTACGGCAACGAGGGGAGGTGGTAGTGATTGGCGGTGATAACGCTACAACACGACACGCAAACACACGCATGACATAAAAATCGCGCCAACCGATGGAGCACGGAAAAAGAAAATAAATAAACCATAATAAATAAAAACAAATGCATAACCTTTGGGAAAACTATCATTGCCACACCTTCCAACTAATCCGCGCGTCAGGGCTTGGATCGCGCTTTTTCCACGGTGTTTTTTTTTGCGTTCAACCCCCGCACCCAATGTGAACTAAAATCAGCTCTAATGTGCGGCTGTTGTGGGAATTGCCAGTTGGTTGGTTGGTTGGTTGATGCTCGAATAATCAAACCCAGCACATTGTGGTGATGTTCAAGCGCTTTCTTTTTTTCTTCCTCTATATATCGTGATTCGTTGTTCATTCGTGATGATTTTTTCGTCATTATAGGAAAGCTTTGCGTTGTTTTTCTACTCCCCTCGCTGCTACGCGACCCGGATAATCCTTTCCGAGCGAGCTCGCGCAACGCGATGGTAACGATCCTCCAAAGGATAACAAAAGATCGTGCAATAATCACATACCCCAAAAAAAATAGAAAAAGAAAAACAAACACGTCACAAAGCCACGTAACGAAACGAAAAAAACAATCACAGTAGATTAGTTTTAATCGGGATGAATGGCGAATATCCGGTTATATCATCAGCGATGATGCCATTAATCGTGTTAAGCGATGTTTATGAAACGGGAAAAAATAATCCACAGAAGATAAAATAAAATTCTAGGAAGCTCCAAAACCCCTCTTATCAAGATCCATGAAGAAGATACTTGAACCGACTGTGTGGAGTCAAAAAGAACTAAGCAGATGCAACCGTTTTAAACCATTTTAACCCATTTTTACCTTCAAATGGAAATATTTTCAACAGAAGATAAGTTGATCTAACTTTACTACAAGTGCAAACGATTTAAAGTAAGTCCTTTCCGTTACATGCCGTTACAATGCGTTACATCAGGTTTCTGGATTTAAAGAGCAGTAACTCCGGGAGCAATCGTTCGACCGCATCACGAATCGGTTGTGCGCAACCCTAAAACAATAAACTAGCCCATCCAAAGCCCGACCGGTACTGAGAAACTTCTCAATCTTCCGAACCGGGCACCGATTCCGTTTTCCACGAACAAAGGGCGATTGAGAAGTTACGTTTTTCTCGTTGGATTTCCCACGTGGGAAATACATATGCGCGCCGACCCGGGGTGGGGGACGGGGGAGGGAAAGTTGCAAATTGAACTTGTGACGGGAGTTTTCTCTAGGTGCGTCGGTCCTATCGGGGTCGTCTTATCGATTGTGCTCGGTAAAAGGGTATCCTCCACCTGGGCCGAGGGGGGGGAATGAGGAACACACGAGGTGAGACGGTAAAAGTTAAAACCTGAACCACTTTCGATCCTCAATCCTTAACACAGTGTTTCTCTCTCTCTTCCGCAACGGAAGAAGGATTGGGAGCCCTGCTGGAAAATTCAATCGTTCTTCAACGGCAAACACACACACGCACACTGATTCGTAAGACGTGTAACAATGTTCGACAAAACTTGTAGCACCTCGCAAGGAATCGTTCCACTCCCTTGGAGAGAGGTAGCTTTTCCCCTCCCCCACACTCGCATCTCGTTGTCTTTCCCACCGTTCTCCAACTGGATGAAAATTTATTATTGAATTAGTAATATCTGCGACACAAACGCACTTCATTTCCATTTTCTCCCAACCAGCAAGCAGCATATGCGCCATCACAAATCACCACAAAACACCGTAAAACTTGCTGGTTTCGCCACGGAGCGGCACATGTTTGCCGGGTCGGGTTTGAGGGTGGCAAACGGAACCAAGGAGCGAGGGGTACATAAAACGCTACCAACATATGTCGTTTTGTCACCTTAGCGAGGGATCGGGAGGGGGGGAGTGAAGACAGTTGGAGAGTGGGGTTGTGGTGGACGGGTTTTCCATTTTCTCAGCATCCACACAACCGGCGCCCGCCGAAGTCGGTTGCGTGTGTTCGGGTGGGCGATAATTAAAATGTTGAAATAATTAAATTAAATATATTATATTATCTGCTTGGGTTTTCACGACTGTCTCTCCTTTTCCCTCCTCGCTTTCTTTTCCTTCTTATGATAAGCTTTGCACGAGACGTTTCGTATAATTAGGTGTAGCTTTTGTGAAGGTGAATTTTAACAATTTGACGACAGACTCAATTTGACTCCTTTGACGAAGTTGGTTTGTTCGTCATCCTATGTTTGGAAAGAATGAACAAAAATATCGGAAAATGTTATCTGCATCATTGAAACATGGTATTTTGGAATCTAACCCTTAGGCTGGTGTCATTGCTTTATCGTACGATATTTTATCGGACATAATTTTTCAAATAGCAAAAAAATCAAATGATTTTTATTATTTTTTCTTGATGGAAGCCACGATTCTTAGTTTATAAAATTCAACAATTCTGACAGATAAAATAAAATCAAACAATATCGTACGATCAAATCGTTAAAAAAATCAAAAAAATAAAATCAAATTCCAAACGCTTTCGTCTATCAAAACCTGACGCGGCAAAGCAATGACACCAGCCTTAGCGGGATAAAATAGGACTTAAAAAGAAAACAGGAAAGTATAAATCGAGAAAAAAAGTACAAAAGTCAAACACATTAAGATGATTAAAACCCATCGTGGTTACGGGCGGTGTCCCTTGATAAATGGAATCATATCATCAACAGTCGTGTCCTCCACCGAGCCAAACATTGCGCTGTTTAAAGTTTCTCTGCTACAAGAACCAATGAAATCGAAAGACAAAGAGCAAACTTTCCTTCCCGCTGGAAAGGAACCGTGGAAGAGAGGATGAGCTGATGCAATTGTGGTTCGGCTTAGCGCGGGAACGTTAAACAATTACCCGAAAGGCCGAAAGGGGCTTGCGAGACCATCGGCTAAGTAGATGGGTCAAAACTCCCAGCGGACGGCGAGGATAATTCTCGTAACGACCCCCGGGTTCAGTGGAGTTGTAAACCACCGACGGTGGAGGGAAGGAGTGGTCGCCGTTGCTACCGAAAAGCGACCGAAAGTTGGGATTCCAGGATCGTCAAGATATGGTGACTACCAGGAATTGGCTTCCCATTTGCGGTTCGGTCGCAAGTTCCTGGTTCCAAGTTGCCATGGTTCTGTTTCTTTTTGCACTCAACACCCGCTCTCGACCTCAAAAACACCCACTGGTCTCCAGCGATGTCTCCAGTGGGCGAAAGATGAACTCCCCGCCGCTTCCGGAAGGATTGTACACGCGAGGGAAAAAGTGTTGTAAATTTAATTGAGATTATAGTACGGTCTTAGCGGGAAGTTATTAACGATTTGCCATCCGGGAGTTGGGGGGAAATAATTTCCTTTTCCTTTTCGAACTTTGGTGGACTTTTTTTTTCTTTTATGTTCAACATCTCGTCCCTCAGACCGAGAGTGGATTATGGTTGTATCATTAGATTTTACTGGGCCCCGTTGGAAAAATCGGACCAGGAATGTGCGGCACCGGGACGAACATGCACCAATTATTGTCCTTCCAGGGATTCCCGGGTGGTTTGTGTTCGTCGGGATAAAGGCTTCCCGGTTTTGTATCCGTGGCATGATTGGCTGATAC